>NW_028258461.1:5309722-5941944 GCF_053883595.1 Heterocephalus glaber
TAGCTCACTGTAACATGGCTGGGTACAATCCCCAATGCAGAGAAAAATAGCTGCATGTGTTCATGATGTTTTGGATAGAGTGGTCAGGGAAACATCTGAGGAGCTTACATTTGAGCAAAGATCTGACAGATGTTTAAATTGTAGACCTGGGGGAAAACGTTTATAGATGGATGGAAAAGCCAGCCAGAGAGTCTTTATGATATGAAAGACCTCCTGTGCTGGAGGAGAGGCAAGAAAGCCAGCATAGTTTCCAATAGTGGTAGGGTATAACTCCAGGGAGTTAGGCAGCAATCTGATCGCAGAGGGCCCCATGACTACAGGAAGAGCTTTGCATTTTATTTCAAATATTACAATATTTTTATATAAGTGGATGTGAATGTTTCAATTCATTAAAAAGAGAACCAATTGGAAAGAAAGGAAAACTAGTTCAAAGATTATTTGACAAGCAAGCATATAAATGATCAGACAGAAAATAAATGACTAAGATTTCTAAAATAGACATGTGGTTGTTTATCTTTCCATAGGAAAATAAAATAACAATTTGGGTATTAGCTTTTTCAAGGGCCTAATATTGTTTTAATATCTTATGAAATTATATCTTCACAGTATTCTAAACTGACTTCAATGGTTTGTAGACGATTACTGGCCAAATAAAATGTAACAAGGCTGCAGTCAGATGAAGATGTGTGCTAAACGAGTGTCAGATGTGAATCAATCAAGCTCCTTGAAATGTGTTATCACATGATATTGACACGATAACAGAAAGTTAATATTTTGTGATTGTCTAAGTTTTGGATAAGGCTTTCTATCAAAAAAAGGCACTTGAGGGAACAGAACGTCAATACTATAAGATTTCTATTTTTAAAGAATTTATCTTCCGGCTGTGTGAAGAGATAGCAAATTGCAACAGCCAAAGTAGGAGGACCGTTCTCAGAAGGCCATTAGAGTAGTTCTAATGAGAGACAATGGGGAAATATACTAATACAGTATCAGTAAAGATGGAAAAATATAGACATCATAATATAACTTGGATTTTGAATTTGCAGGACATGCTGCTAATGTGCTTTTATCAACATATCTCCTCTTAAGTCTATAAACATTAGTAGATTACAAATGTTAGCAGTGTGGAGCGGGAGTCCAACTCCAAACTATTCCCCTTCCCTAAATTGTTTGGAAAGCTTACTGGTAATTTTCCCCCCTATCCTTATACAATCTCAATGCCAACACTTCATCTTTTCTAGCCTTCAGGGATAATGAAAAGTGATGATGTCTTCCTCCTCCCAATAATGTTGAGAGACATGCATTAATCATCATTTCAGCAATCTCTCTCTCGCTCTCTCTCTCTCTCTCTTCCTCCCCCTCTCTCCTACATCTCTCTTTTCCCACTCTTCTGGATCAATATCAGATATGAATATGCTATTATTTCTACTACTATAAATTGAAACTTCCTTTGTCAGGTTTGTCCACCTTTGCTCTTCTCAGTTCAGCAAAACTCTTAGAACATACTGTTTATACTGTTTCTAACTCCTCTGAAAGTGAAATAAAGCTAAAGCTTCTACCACTGAAACAAAAGTACCCGAGTCAAAGTCACAAATAAATTAATTGAATTGATTTTGCTTCTATTTACCACTATTAAATTCTATAGGCTCTCCTTACCAAAAGCATTTGAACAAGCTGATGTTGTCTTTTTCCCTGATACACTTTTTTCATATAGCTTTCAAAATATTCCACATGTGAAAATTCTCTGACCTCACTCGTTCCCTGACCTCATATGAATCTCTCTGCACTCACTCCTTCTCAGGTGCTTTTCAGTTTCCTTTTAATCCCCACACTTGTAAATAGTAGAGTGTACCCTTCAATAGTCTATCTACACTCACATCTCTGAGCGTCTCTATGCCTCTTCCATCTAGAGCCAAGATTTATATCTCAGATCTACATCTTTAACCTGAACTTTAGATATATTCAGGTATGCATATTTACAAATGCATATTCTTATATATAAATATTAAATATAAACATTATATATTCTTAACCATATATGTAAACTGTATATGTATCAAATTATACATTCTTAACCTTACATATAAAGTATATATATGTATTAGAAATCATAGTTGAATCTCAACTTGAGTGTCAGATAGTAGTAATAATAATAGTAATGACAATACTAACAACAAATACTTGTTTGGTGCTATGATGTGCTGGATATTTGTTTTCTTCACAAATTCTTATATCAAAATCCTAGCCCCACAATGTGATGATTTTAAAATTTGGGAACTTTGAAGACAATTAAGTGCTAAGGGCAGGGTCCTCATGAATGAGTTTAGCACCCTTATAAAAAAGACATAAGAGCTTTATTCTTTTTCTCTGCTCTCCACCTTGTAAGGATATAATCACCAGTTGATATTTTGCAGCCCAAAAGAGGGTCCTCACCAGAACCTGACCACCTCCAGACTCCAGAATTGTGAAAAATAAATATCTGTTGTCTATAAGCCACCAAGTCTATGATAATTTGTTATAGTGATCCTAACTAGGACAAATGTTTTTATCTAAGCACTCTGCCATATACTAACTTACAATGACACCATAATGTGTGTAGTATTATTATCCCTATTTCTAGATGAGGAAATGAACAGGACACAAACAGATGAAGGAATATGCTCAAGATCATACAACTGCCAAGTAGTGGATTGACAATTTAAATTTAACTAGCGTGACTCCAGAAATTGTGCTCTTAACCATCTGCCATCACTATCAGTAAATACCAAACATTTCAAACTTCTTAGGTCTCAAACTAAGTTCCTGTGTAACCCCTCAACTAAACTTATTCCTCCGGAATTTTCTCTGTGTCAATAAATGACAACTGTAGTTGCTTAGGAAAAAATATTGGAATTATAAATAACCACCTACTACTTCACAGGACCCACATTTGGATCATCAACAAATCCTGTTGGCTGTAAATTCAAAATATATCCAGGTTTGGCCATCTTCTCTGTAACCTCTACTGCTACCATTGTGGTCCAAACCACCACAATCTTTAACCTAGAATACTGCAACACTGTCCTGATTTGGGCCCTTGCTTCCACAGTTGCTGGTCATGCTTCAAACTCTCCAATGGATTTTCATGTCACTCATAGTAAAACCTAAAGTTCTCAGGCTAGGGATGTGGTTCAAAGGTAAGGCACTTGGCATGTGCAAAGCCCTGGGGGCACTGGAAGTAGAGCAACATCACTGAAAACGAAAGAAGAAAGAGAAAAGAAAGAAAGAAAAAGAAAGAAAGAGAAAGAAGAAAGGAAGGAAGGAAGGAAGGAAAGAGAAAGAAAGAAAGAAAGAAAGAAAGAAAGAAAGAAAGAAAGAAAGAAAGAAAGAAAGAAAGAAAGAAAGAAAGAAAGAAAGAAAAGAAAGAACAGGAAGGAAGCCAAAGTCCTTACAATGGTCTTAGCATTCTGCATCATCTTTCTCTACACCTTTCTGGCCTCACTTAGTACTACTTCCCTTCTTAACCATTCTGACCTAGCCATATTGGCATTTTAATTATTCCTGGAAAATATCCAGCTTACTCTCACTTCAGGGTCTTTACAAATTGCCTATATATCTGCCAAGAATGCTTTTCTTTAAATGCATGCACCGTTCACTCCCTGGCCTCCTTCATAAGCATTTTCTGGAATGTCATTTTCTTCAAGAGGTTTCTTTGGCTACCTTATCTAAATTTAAGCCTCACCCAGTCATGGAACAACCCCTCTGACATGCTTTATTTTTCTAAATTTTACTTATGTATCATATGTATTGAATATATCTTATTAGAATGCAGGTTACATGAAAGTAGGGATTTCTATTATCTTTGCTGTTATATCATTCGTGTCTAGAATAGCGCTTTGCATACAAGTGATACCCAATAAATATTTGTTAACAAATTAAATGAAAGAAGCTAATTGATTTTTAGGAGAGGGAATTTCTGGTAAGGTGTATATTGCTTTCATTGAGGAGTATGTGGCATTCATGACATCCTTTGTAGGGAAAGAGATCTTTCTTTAGATTTTTCCTTCATTTCAGGTGTGTAAGTCACATTCCTAAAGATCCTCCCAATCTTGTGACTAAGCACATGAGGTAAAGCTACATCTCCAAAATGATAGATTTGACCGGCTGAGAGCTGACTGGTGTAGATGAGCACAGATATGTTATAGTTTTCTAAAATTTCCTTATAAAGACTTTCTCACCCAGTATAATTCTACTTCATGAATTAGAAAACCAGAGGCTTAAAATACTTTTCAGTGAGCTACTTGCAACCATTTTTTACCTTTGAAACTCACAGTTGACTAGTAAACAATTTACTATAAATAAGCTCCTTTGAAAGTTTTTAAACTTCTGAATGGTGAAAAAAGAAGAACTAAAGGAAAATCCTCATTAAAACTTAATTATTAACATTAAATACTGATTAAAAAGGAGCTAAAATATCCATCCTTTTGATCTCTTAATTCTAATGAGAGATTTCCAGCTGAACCTCTATCTGGTACTTGAACTACATGTGTATGGGAATTTTAATTGAACTCCATCAACGACAGAGCTTCTATGTAAAGTATGAATAGTCTTTGCACAAGTTTTCATAAGCCATTTTGGCTTACTGGTGCTTCTTTTAATGGGGATATTCAAATTTTACATTTACCAACAAAATCAGTGGAATTCAGTTATTTTTTTAAATAAATATATGGCATCGGGCGTATATTTTGTTTAGCTGGGAGCTGGCATGAAAGAAAATCTGTTGCAATTTTAAGACTGCTGCCTCTGAGCGTTTTATAGAAATCTCTTTATTAAGGCATTCCTTTGCCCCATTATTTGAGCTGGCATTTTGGTCTTACCTTGAGGACACATAACTGACCCAGAAACCATGTTGCAATTATCAGACAGTGACTCCTGGAAAACACTGAGTGAGTTTTTTTTTTTTTCTCAGCTCCAAGATTATTAGTCTCTGACAGCTCAACTACAGCAGTACCTGCTGATCCAGCCAGGAAAGTATGAAGGGAAATAAAAGCTTGTGGTCTCTGGAAGATTTGGATTCTTCTATTATGTGCCATTAGCAACAGTAAGTTTTATTAAATCTATATTTGTTTAGTAAATAGGGGAAGTAGGTGAGTTGCTGCTATGTGCGTTTAGACTAGTTTGATTTCAAAATAAGTGGTGAGAACCCAGGGGGAAATAGCATCCCAGGAACTTTTATCTCCATCTGTGTGACCTTGAATAGGCTGAATACAATTTTCAGGCAAATAAAGCTTTGTGATATTCTAACCTGAGAGTATGAAGCCAAATCTTGCAGGATACAGAGGAAGGAAATAAGGCCAAAATAAACTAATCAACTTGCCCAATTAGTGAAATAAACAAGTACTGTATGACAGAGCCTCGTTCTGTAGACTCACTGTGTAGTCCTCTTTCTATTACTCATTTTACCAAAAATGTATGGAATATCAGTGATGTGTCAGAAACTGTATGAGGCATATGGAGATATATAAAGGGGAGATTGTGTTTCCTGCTTTCTAGATGATTCTGAAGCAAAGTGTTTCCTAATTATATCACCTTACTCAAAATTACACCAAGTATCCAAATTGAAATTTAACAAAGGGAGAGAGACTGAAATTCTGCCAAAATGTTCAAGGAGTTCAAGTTCAAAGCTGTTCACCCACCTCCTTTAAATATAAAGAAATCACTGGGATCTGGTTCAAATAAGAAGACATAACTTTTCAAAAATGTGATAAATCTGTGTATTAGAAATTGTACAAAAATGTAAATTAACTAGGGTTGCCATGACACAGTATCACAGAATGGGTACCTTAAGCTAGGGAAAATTTACTTAGTTACAGTTCTGCAGGCTAGAAGTCCAAGATCAAGGTGTTAGTAGGGTTGGATTATTCTGAGCCCTGTCTCTTTCACTCTCAGAAAGCCACCTTCTTGCTGTGTCCTCATATGGTCTTTCCTGTGTTCCTGTCTCCTAATCACCTATTCTTATAAGGACATCAATTATGTAGGATTAGAATTCACCAATATGACTTCATTTTATCTTTTTAGCTTTTTAAATACCCTATCCATGCATACAGTCAAATTTTGAGATACTAGTAGTTAGAACTTTAACATATGAATTAGTGGGCCATGGTTCAACCTAATACGTTGAGTATGTACCCTGAAATCACAGGGCAGACAAAAGGCAGACACTGACCTGGTTCCTATGTAGTAGAAGAAACCCAAACACCCCACATGTCAGAGAGGATCGCAAGTAGCTAGAGTAGGGAGAAGTCTTTTGCTTCAAGACATGAGGTTTAAAAGTGTATATCTGCTACCAGTAAAGAACACAGATTCTGTTTGGATTCAAAAGAAGAATTAAGTTATAGCAAATAATAAGAAAATTAGTAGGGGGACATTTTAGGTTCTTTTTAGTATTCTAAGGTATTTGTCTTGCTTGGTAGGAGGGTAAGGATTTTAAGTATCTTTAAAACTCAGTAGAAAATTATTTCAATAATTGTATGTTGTCAAAACTTACAGATAACCACCAGAAAAAACAGACATAAAAACTCAATTCTCAGGCCAGGGATTCAGCTCAGTGGTTCCAGCACCTGCCTCACAAGCGCAAGGTCCCTAGTTCAATCCCTGGTACAAAAAAAAACACACCTCAATTCTAATTTAGCAGAAAAATAAATTGAAAGACATGCATAAAGAAAGGAGAGAAAGCAAAAAGAAATAAATTTTGTTTGAATTCACCTATTTTACAAGAAAATAATTATATCTAAAACTCCATACATTTAGTGGTTAAAAATGTACTTAAAAATAAATCAAACATCAGAAAAAATGAAATAATTAAAGAAATAAAATGATATGCCAGGTAAAAACTTCACCAAATCAAGCCGGTGCAGAAATATCAATGTTAAAATAAATTGAATTTAAATTAAAAAACATTTGTAGATATAATGAAGTACACTTCAACATGCTAGTGTGAACCTGTGAGAACAGAGCAATATAATGTCAAAATACATGAAGCAAAAATTAATGAAAGCACAAAGAAACAACTAAGGTAGACATCAACATGATATTCTCTTCAAACTGAAAATACAAAGTTCAAATGATAAAAATTATTTGAGCAATACCACTAATGCTTAATATTCTTCACCTAACACGTACCTTGTGTGTGTGTTTATAGAAAAAAAGGGGGTAAGACAGAAAAGGTAATGACAGACATATATGGAGAGAGAGAGAGAGAGAGAGAGAGAGAGAGAGAGGAGATTCTTCCACATGCACAATGAAGATTACAAATATTGACTATGCTCTGGATGAAGGCTCTGCAAACATAATCAGTAAAGAGACAGATATTTAGAAAATATTTCAAACTCTGTGGGTTATAAAGTCTCTACCACAAGTTTGCAAGTCAGCCATTGAAGTACAAAAGCAGACATACATAATGGCTGCACGAATAAGCATGGTTTCATACCGAAAAAAAGACTTTCTTTCCATAAGCAAGCACCCAGAAAAACTTGTTCCACAGGACTTTGCTTGTTAATGTGACACCCATTTTAAGTAACAAAATATGTCAATAAATTTAATGTCTTACAGACCCAATTTACACACACACAACATAACTAATGTATAAATCCGAAATTAAAAGATACTTCTGAGTCAGGCATGACTCGGGAGGCTGAAGCAGGAAGATTGCCTCAGTTCAAGGCCATCCTGGGTTATATAGCAAGTTCAAGGCCAGCCTGAACTACATGGCGAGATCGCCTCTCAAAATAGCAATAAAATATGAAAATTAACAAATTTGCTTTCATTTATGCATTAAAACAATGTTATAATAAAACTCACAAAATATTCAGAATTTAATAATAAAAATCGACACATGAAAATGTATGGATTTCTGCTTTTCTGTTGTCAGTTGTTGTATAAAAGGATTAAAAGTTTTGGAAAAGATCAGTAAACGTACTAATTCCCCAATAAAAGTGAAAAACACAGATTTCCAATATCAGGAAAGAGAGGGCAACTCTTCAGACTCTAGTGATAGTAAAGTGATAATATAGGAATATAATTGCAACTTTATGGCAATGAATTTGAAAACATAGGTTCAATGGACAAATTACCTGAAAGGTGCAGCTCATGAAAAATCGAAAAGAAGGAATTAGGTTATACCTAGCACCATATCTGGTAAAAATCAAATTTCAATAGAAAACACACACATGTAATTTTAACAGCTCCCCCCCTCAAAGCAGTCACAAATATCTTCACTAATGAATGATGACTTCTATCAAACACTTAAGGAAGAATTAATATGAAGTTAATATTAATTATTTTTTTTAAAGTAAAGGAGGGAAAATTCAACTTATTTTATGAGATCAGCATATACCCAATATCAAAATATATCAAAGATATTGACAGAAAAGCAAATTAAAGATGACTATACCTCACAAAAATTGGGAAAATAATCATTAAAATATTTGCAAACTAAATCAAATTAGCGAAAGAATAAATTGTTGTGACTGTATTGTGTCTCCTAGACCAACATCAGGCTTGGTGATTTATTAGAAGAACTCACAAAGCTTAGTATATGTTTGTTGTAGATATGACTAAGCCATTACAATAAAAAGATTCAAAGTAAAATCAACCAAAGGAAAAGCATATTGAGCAACATCTGGAGGAAACCAGGTACAAGTTATCAAGATTGTTTTCCTAGGGGACTCACATAGGATGTGGTTAATGCCTGCAGCAATGCATTATGAAATGCTTTATACCAGAGAATAACATTAGAGATTCAATTTTTATTGGAATTACTTCCATATAGACACCGTCTGTTTTAGCAAAAATCTAGACTTTCAGACTCCTAAAATGGGAAAAACATATTCAGCATAAACTATATTTCTTGTACAAAGAGTTTAAGCTCAGTAAGCCATTCTTATCAGTTAGGGTAGAGATAAAATTCCCCAAAACTATGTTCCCAGACATCATCCAATGACGAACTGTGCAAGTAAGTCTTTCTAACAATAGCAGTCTGAGGCTTACAATATTAAATTTGTCCTAAATTTGGCCAAGTGGGTTTTATCTGTGGAATAAAAATATTGGTTTAATAATTTATAACCAAACAATGCAATTCCCCAGGCTAACAAAATAAACCAAAAGAGAATATATGATTATTTGAATAGATGTAGTAAAAGTATTTGATGAAATTTAACAATATTTTATGTTAAAATCTCTTAATAAGCTAATCATATATAGAAATTTCTTGATCTTGTAAAAAAGTATCTATAAAATTCTATGGCTAGTATCATGCTTAATTGTGAAACAGTGAACATTTTCCCATAATATTTCCAAAAGGCAAACGGTTCTACTGGAAGGAATAACCAGTGCAATAAAGCAATATAATTAAATACAGGCTTAAACTTTGGAATGGTAAAGTAATTCTCTATTAGTAGACACAATATGGTGGTTTGTATAATAATTCTAAATATATACAAAACAACTAGTAATATTACAAATTAATCTAGCAAATTTACAATACACAAAGTTAATATTTGAAAGGCAATTGTTTATATATTAGCCCAACTGCAAATTGAACATTTAAAGTACCACTACCAGTAGTATTTAATAGCACAAAACATTTAGTAATGATTTTATTAAAACATACAAAATCTCTAAACTGAATACTTTATTGAAAAAAATTAAACATCTAAGTAAATAGAGAGATACCTATGTTTGTGTATTGAATGTCTTTGTTTAAATGTCAATTCTCTCAAACTTAAATTTTAAATTCAACACAACATCAACAAAATCACAAAAGGAATTTTGGTAGAAAATGATAAATTGAATCTCAAATGTGTATCAAAATGGAATGATGCTAGAGGTGCAAAAATAATCTTTATATAAAAGTATAAAATTGGAGAACTTAGTTTTAAGACTTACTATAAACATGAGACAAACAAAAAGAATATGGCACTGTCAAAAATCTAGAAACAAAGAGCAAAATAAAAGACAGATTATAGGAAATAGTGAAATAAATCTTCTGCATATGAGCAGGGGGCCAAGAGATAGAAGGAATGGGCAGAGAGAAGAGCCCAAGGGTATTAAAAAAGAATTAGGATGCATTATATACATATACCAGCTTCCCTCAATGAATATAATCATCTTGGCCCACAATCATGTACTAATAAAAAGCAAATAAATGAAAAGTTTTAAAAATCTAGATAAATAAATGGAATGTGACAATACATAGACAATCCATTAATTTCCTAAAATGTGTCAAAACAATTAATTGGAAATGGAAAGCTATTTTAATAAATATTGCTGGGAAAACTAGATAATTATGTGGAAAAAGTAAACATTAACCTCCATTTCACACCACACCTCCGAAGTAATTAAAAATTGATTATGGGCTGAAAGTAAAAGCTAGAAGTATATTAACATTCTAAAAGAAAAAAATAAATAAATAGTTATCTTTTAAGGCACACAAAAGCTAACCTCAGAATAAAGGATGACAAATTTGAGTTTACCAAGACATATTTAAGAAATTACACAGGGTATTCATGGACTGGAAGTACATATTTTCCAAAAATACAAGTAAAATAGTTGATTACACAGATAATAGATATAGCTAGATAGATAACTAGGTAGATAAGTAGGTTGATAAATAGACAAATTGTTTTATTCAACTACACAAGAAAGTGTAGCTCAACAAAAAATGCAAACAACCCAATCAAAACATAGAGATTGCCGGGTATTTGGCCCAGTTGCCACCGCCTGCCTCGCAAGCACAAGGTCCTGAGTTCGATCCCCCCGTAACCAAAAAAAAAAAAAAAAAAAATAGAGATCACTTGAAGACACACATTGCAAAAGGAAATAAACCAATGGTCAAGATACATACCAAAAGGTGTACATCATCATTTGGGATGTTGGAAATGAAAATTTAAAGCAGTGATATACAACTTACACATATATCATAGTGCCTACATTTTAAAAGACAGCATATTTATCCTTATAATAATTGATAATTTGAAATAGGAAAAGGTCCAAAGGTGGAGGGTTGGCGGGAGGGGAAGGGGAAAGGGAAGAAAGGAAAGGAAAAATTATGAGAAAGAAAACAAAATGGAAACAAAGTCTATGTAAATAGGGAAGGGTGGTGGGGGTGAAGGGTGTATAGGTAATGGGGAAAAAAATAAGAAGATACATCATGTTCAGGTACAAACACCCAATGATAAATGCAAATGTATTGTATACTTAAAATGTACCAATTAATATATAAATAAAAAAATAATAAATAAAAAAGCATAAACTGTTGCCTACAATGTGGAGAAATTGCTTCTCAGAGTGTTAAAACTGTATGTTTGTTTTTGGATTTACACTTATTAATTTTAAATTTTTGCATCACTTTTTCACAACTATATTTGAAATGATTCCTACTTGACCATAGTGAATAATTAATTTTACATATCATTGTTTTAGTCACTTGCTCATTGCTGACACACAATACCCCAAAGCCACAACTTAAAGGAGGAGAGATTTATTTTAGCTCACAGTTACAGTTCACGGTGGGACGGCTCCAGGGAGAAACTGCAAGGAGGAAAAGTTGCTTCTGTCATGGTGACCAGAAGCAGAGAGAAGAGACAATCCGGGGAGGGAGATGTGCCTTCCTAGGTCACCCCCACAGTGACCCACCTCTTCTGACCAGACACCAATTCCAGCAGCACTACAGCTATTGCACCGCGATAGCCCAATCTATTTCCAAAAACATGAGGCTTGAGGCCCACTTTAGATAGAAGCCACGAGAATCACTAGTATATTTTGTTTCAGATGTTTTTGTCTAGGCACGTAAGTAACAAGTCTTTCATTTTCTTTTTTGTATTGCTCTTGTATGGTATTGGTATCATACCAATACTAATCTCATAAAATGACTTGGGAAGTGTTCTCTTCCTTTACTAGAAGAGATTGTGCAAAATTTGCGTTGAGCGTTTAAATAACTAGAAATCTCCAGTGAAACAGGTGAGGTCAGGAAATTTCCTTTGGGGATTTGTTTTTCCCACTATGAATTCATTTACTTTAATGGAAATGTGACTATTTTAATTGACAGTTCTTGGTAGTTTTTGGTTTTTGGAAAATTGGTCTATTTTTTCTAGGTAGTTAAATTTATGATTATCTTTATTCTTTGTAATTTTACATTACTCTAATTCTGCAGAATCTGTATTGATATTATCTGTCTCATTCCTGATTCTGGTAATTTGTCCTTTCATATTAATCTTTGCTTTGCTACAGGTTTTTCAGTTTTATTGTTTATATGTTAAGAAAGATGATTTTGTTTTTTTCTCTATTCTTTCCCTCTTTTCAAGTCCATCAACTTCCAATCCTGCATTTATTATTTATCTGTTTCTACTTGCTTGGTGTTTATCTTGCTGTGATTTTACAACTTTCTTGAGGTGGTAATTGAATAATTTTAATTTGAGATACTTCCTCATTTCTAATATAAGCATTTCCTGTTTTAAATTTCATTCTCAGTATTGCCTTAGCAGCATCACCTGTATATCCACATGTTGTATTTTCATTTTTATTCAGTTATACACTTTTACTTATTCTCATAAGATTTGTTGGTTGACCCATGGATTATTTAAAAGTACTTTGCTTAATTGTCAACTAGTCAGAGATTTTCCTGTTGCTTTTTTGTTACAGATTTTTAGTTTGATCTCATTAGAGACAGAAAACATAATCTGTATGAGTTAAACTATTTTAACCTGTGGTTATCTGTATAGCCTACAATATGATCTGCTTTGGAGAATGTTTCAAGGGCACCAGAAAACAAATGTGCATTCTGTCATTGTTGTGTACAGTGTTCTCTACTACAGTAGTAGCTAATTACACTATTTGGACACACTGACTAATTTAGATACCCTAATTTCCTGTCCAGTGATTCTATCAGTTGCTAAGAAAGGTGTGTTGAAGTCTAACTATCACCACATATTTCTCTAGCTTTTCTAATCTATTAGTGTTTTGTTTCATGCACTTTGACATTCTGTATTGGTGCACACATATTTAGGATATAATGTCTTTATAGACTGAACATTTCATAATTTAATTTTCCTCATTGTATCTATTAATTCTATTTGCTCTGAAGTCAACATTTTTATCTATTATTAATATAGACACTCCTGCTTTTTGAGTTCATTATTACATGGCATGCTTTTTTATCCTTTTATTTTCAAATTATGCATGTTGAATTTAAAGTGAATTACTTGTGTGATATAAAACTTCAATTTATTTATTTACTTATATTTCACTGACATATAAACATAAAAATTGCATAAACATGGTAGCACATGATGCTTTGATATATGCATACATTTTGTAATGTTTAAATCAAATTTACTCAAATTTTTATCACTGCTTTAAAATGGAAACATGCAAAGTCCTTTCTGCTACCTTTCTGGCATATACAGTATGTGATTGCTATGTATAGTTTTATAACTGTGCAATGCCACAACTGAAATTCTTACTCCAATGTTACTGTAACTTAGTACCCATTGATTAATCTCTCTGTGTCCCTTAAACCCTACTCTATTCAGCCTCTGATAACCATCACTTTACTCTCAATGTCTATGAGTCCAACATTTTTACATGCCACATAAGAGAGAAATCATTCAGTATTTGTCTGTCTGTGCCTCACCTATATCCCTTTATGTTTTCTAGTTTCATCCCTGTTCTCATAAATAGCAAGATGTCAATAGTTGTATGGCTAAATAGAATTCCACATGTGTATGTGCCACATTTTCTTCATCCATATTTTTAAATTGGATCTGGGGTCTTATCCAGGTTCTTTTCTAATTTTTATTTTTATTAGTACATGTTGATTACATTCCTCATAAGGACTTGATAAAGGTACTTCACCCATCTTAGCTTTTATCACCTTTCCCTCACCCCTTTCCTCCATTTCTTGGTCTTCCTTTTTGCAAAAGATCTCCCTATTCCCTATTATCAGTCTTTTATTTTGCACTTAGCTTATACTGTGCGGTATTTGTATACAATTGAGTACTACTTTACCATAAGAAGGATAAATTGAGCAATTCGTAGAAAAATGAATGCACCTTGAAACCATAGTATTAATTGAATTAAATCAGACACACAAGCTTAACTATTGCATGCTTTCTCTTAGATGAGAAACTGAAAATATCTATCCATTCTTAAGTTGAAGAAATACCTCATACTTCTACAACCAACTTACTTTTGACAAATGTGATAAAGATCATATTTTGCAGAAGGGCAATCTTTTCAATAAATGGGGTGGGAAATTTTGAATATTGTGACAGTTAAGCTTAACTGTCAACTGAATTGACTTGGGAACCACGTAGGGCATTAGTAAAGCACATTTCTGTTTGCATCTGCGTAGGTCATGGCGATGTGACCTTGGGGTATATATCTGGTCCCTAATCTCTTTTACTCTGGTTCTTATTCCAACTCATTCTGCTTTCTAGTCACAATAAAGTGAGCAGCATTCCTCCTCCATACCTTTTTGTCATGATGTTTTGATTTTGGAGCCACCAAGGGCCATGGGCTAAAATCTTTGAGACTGTGGATCAAGCAAATCTCTCCTATTTTACTCAGGTATTGAGTATTTTATCCAGCAACAGAAAAGCTGACTAATACAAAAAAATTGATACTGGAGAAGTCTTTGTTGTGACTATACCTGACAATATGACTCAGAATCCTTCGGAATTTTTTTTGCAGAGGGAGTTCAAGAAATCTTGGAGATGCTGGCAAGAGAAGCCTTAGAATGCTGTGAACAGATCCTTATGGGTCGGGGATCTAGCTCAGTGCTTTTGCCGCCTGCCTCTCAAGCGGAAGTACCCAAGTTCCATCCCTGGTACAAAAAAAAAAAAGATCCTTATGGGTGATTCCGGTTGAAAGTCAGAAGACCAGGATGCTGAGAGGAGCATGGAAAATAAAGACTGGGTTTAAGAGGCTTCCGTTGGGAATGAATACTCCATTGGCATTTGGAATAGAAGCCATACATGTTACCCTCTGGCAAAAAAAAAAAGGGCCCCGAGACCTTTCAGGAGACTGAGGTTTAAATGTGGTTGTCTAATTCACTTGGTCTAGAAAATGTTAAGGCAGCTCAGTACCCAGGCTATGACATTGGTACTGCTAACTGCATAAGCCAGGTTTACAGTGACAATTGGGGGCAAACAGCAGACCAGAAAGATCTGAGTAATTTTAACTTGGGTCCAAAAGAAATCGTGTAAATTTGGGCCTAAAAGAGGTATGGTTGTTAAAGAGATAAACACCAATTTTAAAAAGTATTTTGAACAAAGATAAGAAGAAAGATGCCTTGAATACATCTCAGGAATTAACAAGACCCCACTCATCACAAGATCGAAAGTGAAAATGTATAAAACTCATTTGAGAAGTGAGGCTCTGAAATCCCTGTCCTAGAAAGGCCACCTGAGGAATTGGCTCCTTGGGATTAATTTCACCATATGATGCTTCCAGACATTCTGTAGCCATGCAGAGGCCACTGTAGCCATGTTACACAGGGGATTGGCTACTGCTGGAGCTGGCAACAGACCTTGTCATCATCCATAAGATATTGGTTGTTCAGGCATGGAGAATGTAAGAGTTGTGGAGTCAGAAAGTCTTCTACTATGATTTCAAAGTAAGACCTGGAAGATGCAATGGATCTTCAGGAAGTAGAAGATGCCACAAATGTGCAACATCTGCCAAGGAAAGTTGCAGGTTGTGAGTCTAGCCAGCCATAGAGAGGTTTTCTGGGCTATAATTTTCTAGGGTGGCCTATGTCCTTTGAAACATACATCTCACTACATTGTGCCATGGTCTTGTTGGTTTTCAGTCTTGCTTTGGTCCTATGACCCTATAACTTCTATTTAGAATGGCAATGTTTACTTTGTACTATGGCATATTGGGAATATGTAACTCATTTTTTTTTAATATTCAGGGGTTTACAGCTAAGGGTTTGCCTTGAATCTCAGAGGAAACTTTTTACATGGACTTTTGAGAAATACTGGAAGTTTTGAGAATTCAGGAAGCATTTACTGCATTTTTCACTGTGGGAAAGATATTTGCATCATGCTAGGGAGAATTATTAATTTATTATTGCACTTATTTGGAAATTAAGCTTGGTTTAAGGACATATGCTGTGATTTCAGTTTGACAAAGAGTGAAATGTGACAGTTAAGTTTAGTTGTCAATTTGATTGACTTGAGTATACCCATGCAGAAAAATGAAGTTACACTGAATCTCTTGCCAGCTACAAAATTCAATTCAAAATGGATTAAACAATGAAATGTAAGACATGACTCAATGTAACTTCTAGAAAAACACATAGGGCAAATACTTCCAGGCATTGGGGTAGGCAAGCATTTTGGGGGCAAGACTCCAAAGCCACAGGGAAAGAAAGTGAAAATAGACCATTGTTATTACATCAAACTAAATAGCTTTTGCAGAGCAAAGCAACAGAGTACAGAGACAGCCTATAGGATAGGAATAAATAATTATACTTCATATATAATACAAGGGATTAATATCCTGAACATGTAAAAAACTCCAGAAACTCAGTAGCAAAAAAGAGAAAGAAGCCAATATAAAAATAGGTAATAAACTTAAATAGGTATTTCTCAATATTAGATATACAAATGGTGAAGAGTATCTGCAAAAATGCTCAATATTACTCTTCTACCTGGAAGAGATAGTTAAGAAGTAATATTTTGACAAAACAATTAATTTTGATCTAAAGGTTAAATTACATTTTTGCAATTGCTGCCACCCCTCCTAGCAAGTTTTGCTTCTTCCCATTATATGTGGAATTTAGTGTGGTAGAAATATTCACAAAGCGAGTTTAGTTTAGAAAAATCATTAGGGAAAGAGAGTCAAGCACAGAAATCTGCATCTTAAATATATATATGATATCCACAAGATTTACTTAATTCTCTCTGTAAACATCACATCAACTGGTCTAAATGCACACATATTAAACATTCATGCAAGAATGATTCTGGATTCGGTGATATCAGAGAAACCTTTCTAAATAAGTTTTTTTCTCAAGGTCATCTTTGCCAATGAGTTCCCTAAATGTGCCAAGTCTTTCGCTCTCTCTCCCCAAGACCTTTGTGAATAACTTTGTCCCTGGTTTGACTTTCACTCTGAGCCCTGCCTCACTCTACAACCTGAGTTTATCTTTACCTTGATTTTATCTTGATTACTATTTTCATACTTCAGTTCTTTGTTTAAATGTCCAATACTCCATGAAATCTTCCTTAACAATGGGTTAACTCTTTCATTAGTTCATAGCCGAATAGACTCTTAGGAGGTAGGAGCTAGTTGGAAAAACTGGGTCATGAAAGTGTGACTTTGTGGATTATATCTAGTTCATGGCGTGTTCCACTCAGGCTCTCCCCTAGTCTCTGCTTTCTGGCCACCAGGAAGTGAGCAGCTTTGCTCCACTACACTCTCCCACCATTATATCTCTGCCTTGGAGCCAGCTGACCACAGACTGCATCCTCTGAAACTGTGAAGCAAAATAATCCTTTTTTGTTTTAAGGTGTGAGTGTAAGGTACTTTGTACCAGCAATGGGAAAGTTGACTAATACATACCACCATCTTGTAAGTGGTCCTCATAAACCTGCATAGCAGTCTGTCCTTTCATCATCACATTTGTCATACTACATTATTACTGGGAATACACTTGTTTATATCTCCCACTACAAGCACTCAGACAAGACAAATCAAATTTATTGTACTTATTATAGTGTTCCTAATGCCTTTCATAGCGTCTATTATATGTGTCCTAAATGTATATTTGAAAAAGGATGAATAATCAAGACCCAAACTAGATGCAGTACATTAAAAGTTGGCTATTTAATACTTTTAATTTTCATGAAGTGGTTTTAATCATCTGCAGTGTTCTAAAGTTTTAGGCAAAGGCGTACAGCACTACAAAATAGCCACTTTCACACTGAGATTGCGAATCACACTCATGTTATAATTAGTCTTAGGCTTTTTCTCTCACTAAAATCATAGAAGTTTTTACTACTCAGTTTGCCATGACATTAGCTCAAGAGCCACAGAGGCATAGTTTTAAATTTCACCTCTACCTCTTTATAGCTATGCAATGTTGAAGAAGTCAATCACCTTAGACCCCAGATTTCTTTGTGCTTTAACATATTCCTCTAAGGATATAAGGGTTGTACAGAATAAAAAAAAAATTCAAAGAGCTCTAGTGAACTATTCAGTATAAAATACATACATTGCTATTCAGGGAGAAAACATAAGGAAGACAGGAGAAACACATGGGTCAATAAAGATAAGCCATTTTGATTTTAGGTTAGTGCATGGTGAGAGATATCTGTCTAGTTTTAATCTCTGGAAAGTTGAAACCCAATTTTTCAAGCACCATTTATTAAAGAGGCTATCTTTCCACCAGTGAGGGTGTTTGGTTCCTTTGTTGAAGATGAGGTGGCTGAGTGTCTCTGGAGTTGTTTTTGCATCTTCTAATCTGTTCCACTGGTCCTCGGGTCTGTTTCTTTAGTAGTACCATGCTGTTTTTATGACAGTAGCTTTGTAGTATAGTTTCAAGTTGGAGGTTGTAATACCCCCTGCCATGTCTCTGTTACCTAGAATTGCTTTTGCTATTCTGGGTCTCTTCTTGGTCCAAATTAATTTTTGGATTGTTTTCTCAAGGTCAGTGAAGTATGCTGCTGAGACTTCAATTGAGATTGCACTGAATTTGTATAGCAGTTTTGGAAGTATGGCTATTTTCACTATGTTGATCCTTCCTACCCAGGAGCAGTGGATGTCTTTTAATTTTCTGATATTATCTTCAATCTGTCTTTTCAGAGTGCTACAGTTTTCAGAGAAGAGGTCTTTGATTTCTTTTGTTAGGTTGATTCCTAGGAATTTCAGTTTTTTTGGATGTTACTGTGAAAGGAAGTGTTTGTCCTATTTCTCTCTCAGTGAGTCAGTTGTTCATGTAGAGGAAAGCTATTGATTTTTGTGTGTTGACCCCCAGCTACACTACTGAATTTGGTTATTAAGTCTAGAAGACTTTTGGTGGAGTTTTTGGGGTCTTCTATATAGAGTATCATGTCATTTGCATGTAATGACAATTTGACTTCTTCATTTCCTATCTTTATTACTTTTATTTCTTTCTCTGGCAAGTGGAATGCAGAAGATCATCAAGAAAATCATACACACTGAACAAGTGAGATTCATCCCAGGGATGCAGGGGTGGTTCAATATATGCAAATCAATAAATGTAATACACTATATTAATAGAGCCAAGGACAAAAACCATGTGATCATCTAAGTAGATGCAGAAAAAGCAATTGACAAAATCCAACACGCATTTATCATAAAAACCCTACAAAAAATTGGAATAGACAGTCTCTACCTCAATCTGATGAAAGCCATCTATGAAAAACCAACAGCCAATATCACACTAAATGGTCAAAAACTGAAATCCTTCACACTAAAATCAGGAATAAGACAAGGATATCCACTATCACCACTCCTGTTTAGTATAGTTTTGGAAGTATTAGCCACAGCAATTAGATAATATATATTGTATATAAGAAATTAATTTCCCTCTTATTTCTTCAATTTACCCTAAGATATATTTGATCATTTTCCACTCACAATTTTTCTATCACACCCAATTAGTACAGGAAAAACTAAGATGTTTTTTACATTGAGTAAAGGAAAAAAAGCACATAGCTGTGTACAATAATTTAAATATTAAAAACAAAACATTTAAGGCATAATTTTATTTTATAAACAATGTATGCCTATAGCGGCTAATTTATATGTATAGAAAATAAACAAAGAAACACAAATAAAAAGCATTAACAATATTTGAAAGCTATCTACCCTAGGTGGAGAAAATATTCAATACAGTAAGCAGTTTTGATTTAAAAAAAAAGGTCCAGGTTAAAGTTTACAGTGAAAGTACGTAAAAGAAAACATGCTTGTGTTTGTGTACAGACAGTGATAGTACAAAAGAAGACAAAATTTCTAGATGAAATATTTGATTAAAAGTCTGGTCTAACATACTGTAATCACATTTTGGCAGAATCCAACAGATAGGATTTAAAGAAGGTTGGACAACTCGGAAAATAGTAGAATTGAAAATAATTAGATCTATCTGGCACCACCTAAAATGAAAAAAGAAAAAAAATCCCAAGTAATTCCTTTTTTAATCCAAATGTACCTGGTGAAATCAGTATAGAACAGGAATATCTAAAGAAATTACTCAGGGTGCTTTGCAGAGTGAGAGAGAAATGCAAAATACTAAAAAATGATTAAGAGACACAGGGAATAAAATGAACACTTCTAACATTCACCCAATGGTACTTGTAAGAAGAAAAATGGAAAGATGAGTGGTGATAATTAAAAAGCTACTTGAAAAAAGTAACCATTTTTTGCTTCTCAGAAGAAATGTGAAAAAATTGTCATTTTCAGAATATCAAATCTCAAATAATCATAAAAATAAAGCTATTTCTAGATATATTTTAATAAAAGTGAAGAAAATTTAAGGCATGTTGATCGGACAAACAATAATAAGAGATATAACATACAAAATAATATAATATAGCAGGCCAGTATCCTACCAGGTTTTGGGGTGCTGGAGTATCCTATAGGTGGTTTTTAGGTTCTTTATGTCCCAAACAAAGAATAGGTCAACATTGTCTTTGCAGAGTGAGTTTGGGTGAAGTAAAAGTAGGAAAATAAATGCACTCTACAGGATGAGACCTGGCTATCGTGAAAGAACACAGTAGCAAAAAGCACAATGTCCACTGTCTTTTTGTATTTTCCCTCCTCAGGCTGGCATCAGATCAAGGCCACTCAATGAAAACCTGCCCCTGAGTTCTTGGGAGTAGTCCCCAGGCTGGGCTTTGGGAACTGTTTTGCACATGTGTCTTGGAATTCTGTAATTGACAAGTCAAGCCTGCTTCCTCAGGCAGTCTGCCATGCCCTACTTTCCTGACTCAAGTTGAGCTTTCAAAAAAATATAAGAAACTAGAAGATACCTGGAGAAATTATTTAAAGTATAGAGTAAAATAACCTATATGCATTGACTTGAATAATTATCATAAGTTTCATAACTCCTTAATTAACATCTTTTGGTAGTGCCCTCCCACATTCTTTATGCAGCTAGCTTTGGCAAAGGAATAATAGCAAACTTTATCCAAGTAGATATTTGACATAGAATTTACATTTTCTTGTCTCCCTCTCCACTCCTTCTTCCTCCTACACAAAGCCTTTGGAAGATAGGAATGTATCTGGTTTGATCTGATCTTGAGTGGCATGGAGCAGACCTAGTTTATCAGCCAACAGCCATCCAACCACGTAAACGAAACTGTAATGGAAAACTGACCAAGCAAGTTCATTTAAGACAATACAAACCTCACAAATGACATGAACAAAAATAAAGAATTATTTTTAAAACAATATATACTGGAATGGTTGGTAACGTAATATTACTGAGTCCATAGATATCTAATACAGAAATTAGTGTAAAGGATACACATCTGTTGCTTTTAAAAATTTCAAATAAGGGAAAGCCAGTGAGAACAGTATAGTAAGAACTTCTGAAAATTTTCTCTGCCAGTAAAGCAACAAAAATGCTAGCAAAGTTATGAAAATTGTGTTAGTTAATTTCCCATTGCTATGACAACATACCTAAGAATAACAATTTAAAGTAGGAAAGGTTTATTTTGCTTTATGGTTTCAGAAGTTTCAGTCCATGGTTAGCTGGCTCCACTATTTTGGGCCAATGGCAAGTTAGAAACACAATGGCAGTAGAACATGATGGCAGTAACCATTCACCTCATGGCAGCCAGGGAGAATGGTGGGGCGGGGGAGAAGAGAGGAGAGAGAGGAAGGGGCTTCAGAAAAGATGTAGACCCCAAGGACATACTCCCTTCCACTATGCCTCATTTCTGAAGATTTCATCACCTCCCACTATTGCCATCAAATTATGAGTGCATTAATGGGTTAATGCACCAATAAAGTTAGACCACTCCAGATCCAACTACCTTGGAACACAAGAGCATTTAAGGGGACATTTTACATGCAAACCATAATAAAATTCAATGTTTCATAATTACAGAAATGAACCAAGGGCTTGTAGCAATCCGAGGAGTAATATTGAGGAAAAACAACTAAATCATGGAAGTAAAGTAAGCTTTGTTGCATTACAACTTTCCCTATTCTTTTCACCTCCACTCCAGAGCTACATAGTAGCCATGAATACTAACACCCTACTATCACAGTGAAAACCAATTTCCTAGCTTCTGTGGTCTGAATGGTTGTGTAATGAAAAGTTCATATGTTAGGACCCTAAGCCTCAAAGTTATGGTGTCTTTGAGAGGGTAGATCATGAGGGTGAATCACTCATGAATGAGATTTATGCTATTATAAAAGAGGGCTCTGAAAGATTACTCCTCCTTTTTGTCATGTTCAGACACTTGAAGAAGTTGGCTAAATAAATTAGGAACTAGGCATTCAAAAGACACTGAATTTACCAGTGCGTGATCTTGGAAATTCCAACCTAAAGAACTTTGAGAATTAAGTTATTATTCTTTGACAGTCTATTCAACTTATGGTAGCCTTAATGGACTAGGACATTAGCAGTCACTGGAGAGGACAGAACAGAATTAGAAATCCATTATTGGCTAAAGGTAGTGTCACCCCAAAATTTACTCCCTTAAGCCATAGTCCCCGTTGTGACTTTATTTAAGATGTAATGTAGTCTCTAACAAAGTAATTATTGTTAAACAAAGTTAGAGCCAGGCATGTTAGCTCACACCTGTAATTGCAGCACTTGAGAGGCTGATGCAAGAGGATCACTGCTAGTTCAAGGCTAGCCAGGGCTACATAGAGAGTTCAAGGCCAGCCTAAAACACATATCAAGACCCTGTCACAAAAAGCAAACAAAAAAGAAATATTAAACAAAGTCATAAGAGTAGGGATATCATAAAGGTGTGACCTCATCAAATTGTTCTTATAGAAGGAAACGCCTTAGAACTCCTCTTTCTCTCCCTCTCAATATATACAGCAGAGCGGTAATTTAAGGTAACAGAGAGAAAGTGACCGTCTGCAAGCTAGGAAGAAAGCCCTCACCAGAATCTGAACTTGTGAGCACCTTTATCATGGACTTCTAGTCTCTAAACCTATGAGAAAATATTTCTGGTATTTAAAACAACCCATCTATGGCATTCTGTAATGGCTTTCTGAATAGATTTAAAAAAGATTTTTTGAAGATGCTTTCCAGAGAATTTTCATTATTTGACCAGTCCTTTAGTTCCATGGAAGACCCTGCTCCAAGGATGTCGTCTTTTGATGTGCCTTAAAGATCATCCAGAGAGAGTAATCTCTTCCCTGGGTGTGTATGCTTCAATCACACTGAATTATGTTACAATCCCCCCAAGTCCAATGATGTGCAGGCTTTTCTGTCTCCAGGATATTGCCCAGACTGCTTCTCCTGTTTGGATTGCTTTCCCCACCTTTTCTGTGTTGTGTTTTGATTTTCATTAATTCAGTTGAAAATTCTTTACTAATTGTCTAAATATCCTTCCAAGACTTTTATTCACTTAAATTCTCTATCAGTGCTATCGTTTTGAAGGACCTCTACTAGAAGCTATTTTCCTGTAGTTGTCTCAACTCATTATCCTCAGTGGCTGGTTCAAATTTGTCATCTTAGGGCATCTCTTCTACACCCGTCTAAGGGTTTCATTTATCTCACTCATCCATTGTGTTAGTTTTCTGCATCCCACATCTTTGTCTTTCTTGGTTTAGTTCTTCCTTTTCATAGATAAAAATGTCTAATAGCTTCTGCGGCAAAATGATGTACAGGGAGATAGAATTTTTGAGATAAGTAGGAAAGTATCTTCCACTTGTACATTTGATTGTTAGTTAATGTAAGCATAGAAACATAAGTCAAGAATCACTTTAGAATTTTCAAAGCATCATTTGATTGACTTTTGGTTTATACTGATGATGCTGGCGATTCCTAGTGCATCTGATTCCTAGGCCTTTTTGTGCTTGACCTATTTTGGTCCCCCTGGAAGCTTGTGCAGTTTTCTCTTTGTTCCCAGTGTTGTGAAGTTTCACAGACATATATATATATATTGGCATGAGTGTATTTTCATCTATTTTTCTGGATGTTAGCCCTTTAGTCTATAAATAAAATTTCTTAAGCTCTGAGAATTTCTCTTGAATTACTTTGGAAACAATTTCTTCTCCTCCATTTTATAGATTTGTTTTCTTCCCGGAACTCATGTAACTAAAATGCTAGAGAAAAATCTTCTGCTACAAATACTGATTATGTTTGTATGAATACACATGTACATATACTCTGGAGTCCATCTGTCACAACTCAATGACTTAATATTTTCTTAAGGACAAATTTTATTTCTCAGTGTTCACATTAAGTATAACCTCAAAAAGGCAAATAACTGGTCAAAAATTGAACAATATTAATATTTGGAAGATGAAACACTGCTTCCTCCAGAACTTCATTGTATGAAAATCTTTAAATTCCATACAAGTTGAGCTGAACTTCAACTTCTTCCCTAGATAAATGCAAATGAATGGACTTTTGCTAAACTGTGGGGTAAAAAGAGTGATGAGAAAGACATTGGCTCTCCCTTCAGTGAGATCTCACTCTAAAGGGAGACAAGAAAAATTATATTTAAAGAAATATATAAGTAGTATGGAAACATGGAAGGACAGAATATCTGTGACAGTGAACTTGATTGGAAAGGGTGGAGACAACATAGTCTCAGTATGGTTCACAGTGTCACATTTAGCCATAAGTGAAACATGGATCTTAATCTTTCCGGGGTCCCAGACTTCTTCAGAGATATCGTGAAATCTGTGATGCCTCTTGCAATGGAAGTGCACGTAACACACATAGATGGACATACATAGATGTTGCTTACTAACTCAGAGTATGCACCATTAGGACCTCATGGAATGAGAACATGATTAAGAACTTTTGTGCAGACGAGTTGTGGAAGGCAATCCAAACAGGGGAAGCAGTCTGGGCAATATCCTGCAGACAGGAAAGCCTGTGCATCATTGGGCTTGGGAGGATTGTAACATAATTCAGTGTGATTGAAGCATAAGCTGGAAGGGGAATCGGGCATGGTATCAGACAAAAATAGAATGTAAAATGATAGCCAGGGATAAAACATAAACTGTCTGAACGTCAGTCCTGCACTTTGTTTACTCAGAGAATACACCATGATTGATAGAGTTTACATATGGCATGTCAACCCTCTCCTAACTATTGAAATGTATAACTAAAACAGCTAGTACCCAATGGCCTAGTAATTGATATTTTATGGGTGTGATTTGCACTGTCATTCACTGTAGGTGTGGAGTGTAGAGCGCTCACATCTCAAGATTACAGCTTCGTGATAGAGAAAATAGTGTTATTTTGAAAGCAATGATCCTGCACATCTATATTAATTATTTTGTTTTTTAAGAATTTACAACAGAGGGGCAATCTTCAGAGTTGCAACTAGTACCAAATGGTATTTGCCAGGAATGTTTTAGAAAGCATATCATGCCTGAAATCTACCCCACACCAAATGAACAAAATACACTGTATATGGGGTGGGATGTGTCTGAGCATCTGAATTTGTAAAAGATCAGCAGATTATTTTAATGTTCACCCAGAACTGAGAACTACTATTCTAAAGAAATTACTCCCACAAAAGTAAGCTCCTAATTACTAATGTGGCCTTAACTATATTACACTGTCTTCATATGACTCAAAATAATTTCTAAAACTTAAAGTTTAAAAATATATACTTGGTCAATAGAATTACTTTGCTCAACTGTCAGGAATGTCACTTGAAAGAGTTATGGGACTGGTGAAGGGGATTCACCCAGCATACTTGGAGGTCAATATCAAGACCCACACGCAACCAGTCTATGGTAGAAAAGTTCAAAATGGACCTTTTCACATTTTACAGTCTCATCTGCTGAATGTGTTGCCTGAGGATATTGTTCCTTCATATCTTGCAGATCTTTCAGGGGAAAGGCTAGATACATCAAAAGTTTTTTTGCTAAGGATCTTGTGATTAATTGGATGGCCTTTCAGTGGGACAGTTTCTGCAGACAAGATTTTTCCTATTTTGGTTCAAGAAGCCACAGGCATCAGTTGCACAAACCTTAACATTAACACAGCTAGTAAGTCATTCACTGCTTTAAAATATACAGAACCCAATATTTTAATTTTATTCACACTCAAACACTGTAGGGGCTTGGAAGCAACCATTTTGTGTGTTCTCTATTGTGTTTGGTCCTGAAAATAGAATTATAAGGAGAAAGTTATACAATAATTTCTTCAAAAACATTAGCTTTTTCCATATACCAAGAATTATACTAAAGTTTGAGCTTAGAAAATATATCATGCTCAACAAATTCTTATGTTCTCATTCTATTAAATGATATAATAAGAGCATATTGAGTCATGAAAGTTCCATAATAGGTAATTAAAAAGATATAAATACATGAAATATTATGACCTTCCATATCTGGGATAGGATAAATCCCAGTCTTTGAGACCCATAAGTGCCAGGGTGGAAAGTTTAGAAGAAACTATAGGTAAATAGGAGTCATTTCTTTGTTTTCAAAAATGATAAAATCAGAACATTAAGAAGGTTTTAATGTTTATTTCAGTAAAAAAGGATGGACTGAAAATCAAGACGAGATGAAAGATGTTATGTGTTTTAGTTGTTCAGAATTGCTTTCACTATTCTAGATCTCTTCTGGTTCCAAATGAATTTTAGGATTGTTTTCTCCAATTCTCTGAGAGATGCTATTGGTATTTTGATTGGGATTGCATTGAATCTATATAGCAGTTTTGGAAATATAGCCTTTTTCACTGTATTTGTTCTTCCTACCCAAGAACAAAGGATGTCTTTCTATTTCCTGATATTCTCTTCGATCTCCTTTTTCAGAGTACTGTAGTTTTTCATGTAAACGTCTTTTACTTCATTCGTTAGATTGATTCCTAGGTATTTCATTTTTTGGATGCTACTGTAAAAGGAGTGGTTTCCCTAATTCCTCTTTCAGTGAGTTTGTTATTTATGTATAGGAATGGTATTGATTTTTGAGTGTTGACTTTGTATCCAGCTATGGGACTGAATTTGGTTACTAAATCTAGAAGTCTTTTGTTGGAGTTTTTGGGGTTTTCCAGGTAGAGTATCATGTCATCTGCAAATAACAAGTTTTAAAGCAAGAAGTGATGCTGGCTTGAGCCATGAGCACTGTAGCAAGAGGTTTGATAGGAACAGACATGCTAGAATCATTGCAAAGTTAGCACAAGGGGTTGGGCATAAGTTTTCAAGTTGAGTGTACTAAGAAAGATTGTGAGACTATTAGCATTCATCCATCTGTCCAGGCATTCGGGAAATCTTTATTAAATAAATACCATGTATCAAACACTGTCCTGGGTTCTGGAAGTACAGCAATGAATATTCTGTCAATAGTCCTTAACTTCACAAAGCTTCAAGAGCTGGAAGAGATAGGTAAATAAGTCATAGGTACAAACAATAATAGGATTATAATTACCAGGATGGAAAGTTTGGAATGCTTACAGAGAGCAACAGATAGTAATGTTTGTTGGGATGATGGATAGAAAGACTTTCCATTGGGGGTTAACTCAATTTCTCTAAATGGAAATCTTATTTACATGGACAAAAAGATATACTTGGGAAAATAAGTACAGAAGAAGATGAAGAAATAACTGTAAAGACTCTGAAATGGCATATTTCTGTTTTTGAAGGAGATGCTAATGTGTGAAATGACGCTGAGAAATTGAGTGCAATGAAAATGAAGTGACCATGGGTTTCAGTAACACAGATTATGACTGCTGACCTGTACAAGAGCAATTTCTGTTAGAAGAAAGGAGCAAAGTAGATACAGTGTGTTTAGTGGAGGAAAGAATTGAGGAGGTAAGTGGAGAGGGATGTCAAATGTGGGAATTTCAACTTTATTAAAGTGATGTAAGAACTTAGATCACATCTGAACGCTATACTGGTAGAGAGAAGTCATTAAACACTAAAAAGAGTCTCACTATGTATACAGGTCAGGCTGGCCTTGAGCTTGCTATGTAACCCAGGCTAACCTTAAATTCACAGTGATCATCCTGCCTCAGCCTCCCAGGTGCCACCATGCCCAGCCCTATGAAAAAAAGAAAATTGGGAGCAGAGAATGATGATCTCTAGCATGTCCAGTTGATCTTCACTTCCCATTTGATTTGAATAAATGGCTCAAAAGTTATTCCTTCTATTCAAGGGAGAATGGAATAGAGTTGAAGGACACTATGGAGAGCAAAGAGTAGAAGAGAATAAATCAGAAAGGACAAGTCCCTGGTCAACAAGCTGAATGCTGCCTACATCTAGTCTCACTTCACTTCAGATTTGCTCCAACTTCCAAAAGATTAATGATCAATTAATCTCACCAAGGTCGTTTAAAACATCATACCTTACATATCCCTCACCTAAAAGAAAATAAAAGGAATATTTTAGGACCCAAAGGTAAGAAGAATATAATAAGATTGAAAAAAAGAACAAATCTAACTTCCTAAAAAAAACCTGTTGGCACTGGTTGCTTCTCACTTTGCCATGGATTAGTGAAAATATCATCTCAGTCTCATGTCTGTGTGGAAAATGTTAGAAAACCGCTGAGATGCATGACTTAGAAAATGTTTTCAAATTTGAATTTTATGATTTAATTAATAGTAACAAAAAGTAGCCCATTGAAGTGAAATGGTTTTCTTTTCATGTTCTCTTCAATGATCTTATAAATAACTCTTCCCTGAATCAACTCTGCAGTTCTTTCAGCCATGGGAATCTAAAGCAAAACTCTGCCACTGGCACCAGCTTCAAAGGTCTCTTTTCCCAAGTCTTCAGAGCCTAAAGCATTTACAATAAACATCTCTCTCAGGACAAAAGATAATAGCAGGTTTGACTCTTTTCTGTCGGCTTGAATGTTGATTAAGACCTCAGTAATCATACTTCACTCTATACAAATCCAAAATCAAAAATGCAAGTTAATTTTCAGAGAACAGAAGGGAGAAACTAAAAGAAAAAAAAAGACTCATTGCCAAAAACAAAACAAAACAAAAAAGACACATTGGTTCAGTGCATGTGAATATTTTTATTTCTAAAGTGTTCAAATATCCTAGTATTTTTTAGTATTTTTTAAGAAACATTAAATATTATATCAAACGTTGTGTTTAAAAAGTAGACTTAAGTTATTACAGGTGAACTTTAAATGTGAGAATTATTATGGGCTTAATGAGAGCTCGGATCTGTAGCCACGTGCCTAATAATGCCTTTCTAATTCCACCAGCAAGGCTTGGAGCAAAATTTCTTCTACTGCTAGATCTGCTTTATTGAATTTCCTGCTTGTCCTAACTCTATATATTTCCAATTAGCTGACCTTCAAAGCTTATGTTAGTAGAAAGGAATTGTTTTCTGACAAGCTAACATTTTAAGGGTAATGGTTTTTTAATAAGCAATTGAGTTTGCAGCATTCAGCTCTTGTTATGTTTTATTGGTTTCTGTGCTTTAATTTGGGATGTGTGTTTTGGCATGTCTCCGTGGCAGGTGCAATTTTAAAAATGGAATCAATAAGATTCACTGTGATGCATGATATGAGTATTCCAAGCTTAGCTTTCAAAACAAAACACTGCAGTCTTGAAAAGAAAATGTGTTGATTTCTTAGCTTTCCTTTCTGTAGCTTTTTGAAATCTTATTTGCACTCTTCAAGTACCCAAACTCATCCTGCTCTAAACAGCTCTTACTCAGAGTCATAATCTCATCTCCTTTTCGAAGAGATTATGTCCATCTAGCAGGAGTATCTGTGTAGCTTGTTCTCCTCTTTGAAATCTCTTTTTTCTGCAGTACTGCTAATTAATAGGTTTTAATAAATCTTGGTTAAATGACTGTTTGAATGAACTTCTCCTGTCTTTGTTCTCTGACTTGTAGGAAGAGAAGCTCCACTTTTCCAAGTCCGATCTGACTATCTTCTCCTGACTTCCTCAAAACCTTGTTTATTATATATTCCCTTATTGGTCTAAGTACCTTTGATCCAGATGTCTCCATTGATGGTTTAGCGACTCTCTGTAAATGCGGACAAATATTTCAATTTTGTTAAATAATCTGAGGGAGGAAAAGGGTGGGAATTGGACAAGACACATTCCGAGGGATACTAGATGTGGTGTCAATGTTCTGTTGTTTGATATTTCAGGGCAGAAATAAAATCATATGCTTATTTTGCCCACTTTCTATATCTAGAGGTGAGAAACATCTCACAAACAAGAAGATGGTTAGAACTATTGGTTATGGATCTCAGAAAGAAAACCATCGTAATAATTAGGTAGCAAGATTTTGCAAGTTAGGTGATTACCGATGAGACTTTTTCAACAAAATTGAATGACAACAGTTGTCAAGTATATAATTTGGGGTATGAAATTCACAAGGAGTGAAATTGCTGTAAAAGAAAAAACCTTCCATGCCTACATACTTATTTATGGGAACAAAGTCTTTGTGGCACTACCAATGCATAAAAATTAAAACAGAGTTGATAATGAAACTTATTTCAGAAATTATTAATAATCATCTATATTTCCAAGAGTGAATGGGAGGAGAGCATAAACAATTGCACACATCTCATTCAGAAATGCATTTTCAAAAATAACAATTTATTTCAACAATTATTTTCCAAAGCATAAGATATTATTTTTAATGACTTGTGTGCTGCTATTAATCACAATGGTAACTCAACTCAAGGGAAATTTAATACTTGGGGTTACTTGAAAATAAAAATCCAATGCATATGTGTCTTTTCAGGATTAATAATAAAGTGACCTACAAAAAGGCTTTTAAGGTTTAGGAAACAATAGCCTGCCATGAATAAATCTTATAAATATAATGTTGAAGGCGGCAAAGCAAGTCTTGAATACTACATATTATATGATACTCTATATGTTAAATTCAAGCACAAGCAAAACCAAACAATGTCAGAGATAAGAAAACCATGGCTCCAAAAGGCCAGATAGCACTTGACCCTGCAGGCCATAAAGTCCTTCTCCTAAAGTTCATTTGAGCTGTTGTCATGTGAAAACCAGGAGAGACAGAACACAAATGACACATGGATCATATCATTATATGAAAAGCAGTTTATCAAATAATATACAGTATGATTCTATGCATGTGATGATAAATGTATATATGTTTAGAAAATATCTCTTCAAATGCTGTTTGTGATTATTTAACCTCAAGTATCAGAACAAAACCTATAACTGTACTTGAATCTAACATGAATCAGAGCTGCTTCTCTACAGATTATTTTCCTCTTCAGTCCAGCACATTCAAAGCAAGAGTTCAGAGAACAATGATTTGGTTCATTGTGAATTACAAATATTGGACTGTGCTTGGTCAAGAGGAAAAATGTGCTGATTTACTAAACTTCTTTCCCTATACATTATAAAGTAGCTGAACCAATGATTTTAAACATTTTTCTCCTCTGCTTGGATCTTAAGAGGCAATAACCTTGTAAGATATAAGACCCTATTTTTGGTGTGCCAGTCTTGGGGAGAGAGTCCAGCGGAAGGCTGGTTCTACTCTGAGTAAATTATTATGGCCCCACCTTCCACCTGGGAGAAGATTTGTGAAAGGTATTAGCCCTGGATGTGTCTTGAAGTTCAGAATACATCCATAACTTTGGTATAATGACCTCAAACCCTGAGACAGAAAAACAATGGAAGGCAGAAAATGAAGAATCATATAAATGAGCCATGATCCAAAGAGATTTACTTTCTATTGATAATAAATAGCTTTAATTCAATTGGGAAGGATTTCCAACTCCAAAGTCTTCTACCAAGGACTAGTGAGGAGAAAGAAAGAGTTGGCAAGATTGTATGATTGATGCCATTATTATTTTTTGCCACACATGCAACAAATAGGCTTTCCCCCTCATGTTTGGTGTTAGGGTTTGAACTATACAGATAAAGTATTGAGAAATAAAATAGAGTTATAAATACCTCATGGATAAATGTCTACAAGTACTCTTATGCTTTTCAAAATAATAATGTTGCTTACTTTAAATATTGTTGCATGTTACATGCCTTTTACTTTGTTCTTCGTACTTCTTGGATTTTTAAGCTTACATTAAGCAGTTATAATTTTCATATAAAACAAAATAGTGACCCATCAAGGCCACTTTAAAAATATACATTCTCTTGGATGTGCCACCCCCTATTTATCTCCTTTCATTTTTGCTTATCTCCTTTTCCTCAGCATTGACTCATTTTTTTCTAATAAAAATTGTACCCCAGCCATTCCACTGAAAATGCACTCTCCAAGGCCAACATTTCTCATTACAAAACCCTCAGTCCTCATTTCCTTTGACAGATCTCCCCAGCATCCCCCTCAAAGCTATGCAAAATATATCTCTTGGTTATTCAACCTCTTGGTTTTTTCCCTAACTTTCTGCCTGTATTTTAGTCATCTCTTTGACTGGCTTTATTTGCTGTGCTGACTGTGAAATGCAACCCCCTAGCGTCATTTCTTCAGACACTGCGCTTTTCTACGTGTCTCTGAACTACTGCATAGTGGTGAACGTCAGAGTGTTCTCTTACCTTCAGCTGCACCTCTACAATTGCCGTTTCCTCCGACATAACTTGACACCACTTTGAACCTAACATGTCTGAAACTACATCTCTTATTCCAAGACAGCTTTCACTGTAAGCCTTCCTCTTTCTACCCATCAAACTAAGTCATAGTTTCACTGCTTTTGCCATACATATCCTTCGGTCAAAAACAAAGAAATTCATAAAACGATCTTCAGTTACAATAGAAAGATCAAAAAGTAACAGTTATAAGAATATTTATTTATTTGTCTCAATTCTATAAAAGAAAGTAGACCAGTAGATCATCATGTCAATTTAAGTGTAGCCATAAAAGCAAAATTTAGGGACTGGGGATTTAGCTCAGTGGTGCCGCCACCTGCCTTGCAAAAGCAAGGTCCTGAGCTCGATCCCCAGTACCTCCCCCCAATAGTAAAATTTAGCTCTAATTTTGGAGTTAGTCTGTCCCTGGAGAGAAATGCATCCATTGCCAATATTAACACTTTATCTTGCAAGTCATTTGGATTAAGAAACCTGGGGCAGTACAATTCTGTTTTTAAAATCCTCATGTTCAGGCATTCATCAACTCTTCTCAAGCCATTTATAATATCTTTCTTTGTCCATTAATTTGTTACATTTCAATTCCCACAAAGTTTCTAATACAGGTTCTGTTCATCTCTCTCTCTCTCTTTTTTTTTTGTACCAGGGATCAAATTCAGGACCTTGTGCTTGCAAGGCAGACGAGGTCCCACGAGCTAAATCCCTGCCCCTCAGTCTTTTAACTGATACACCTTGCCTCCACAGTTCCATTGTATTTTATACTCTGTTCTTATTTTCATAAATCTAACCTGCTTGAAAATTATCTTTGACACTTGAGATCTACAAGAGTCCATAAACCTGACTATTCAGGGCCTATAACAGTGGTGGTGAACCTACAACATGAATACTTCTGTATGGGCTGTTTCTATCATTGAAAGTTCTAAAAGGTTCACCATCACAGGCCTATAATATCCAACCAAAAACTACTTTTACAATCTAATTCATCACTACATTCATTTGCAAACTATTTATGATTAAATTTCAATATGTTCAATGAATGAAAAAAATTAAAAGGGTGAATGTACGGGAAAAAAATCTGTGATGTCGTTGGAGTTGGATAGAGGTTGAATAAAGTAGGAGCCACTAAAGGAGAGGTAGAAGAGAAGTCAGTCACACAGAAGGAAAACCAGATTAAATGTGCAGATATTCCAGCAGAGAGGGAGAACTACCCCAACCCTGCTCCTAGTGACATGAGAAGGGAGAGAGACAGAGATGACAGAGATACTCAGGACTCAGGAGCAGCCTTGGGATGTCCCCATGGCAGTGGCAAATGGAGCCACAGCAACTGAGTGAGCCCCAAGGTGACATATAAGATAAGCAGACATGGGAAGGCTGCCAAGGATCTTCTAGAGTTGCTGGCTGAAGACTCTGGCCCCAGCCCCCACATTTAGAGACCAAGATCAGCCCAGCACCCAGCACTAGGCCTACTGCAGACTTGTCAAGGTTACCCTGAACAGATTTTGGCTCCAACTTAAACATTATCACAGAACTGTGGACACTGGAGGAAATTCATTTTTGTTTTTTTGGTTTTCTCTCTCTGTTTGGTTTGTTTCTTGTTGTTGTTCTGGTTTAAGTTTTATCTTTGTTTGTTTGTTTCTTTGTTTGTTTCATCTTTTTATCTCTCTTTCCTAAACTGCCTTTTTTGATTCTTTGATTTTTTTCATGCGAATGAATATTATCTCCAGTTTTTCTGGTTTGCTTTGATATTCTTTTTCATTCTCTTTCACACTTTCTCTTCTGTCTTCTTCTCCAGTTTCCCAAAGCTTGGGTGATCATCCTTAGTCCTTCATCCTTGCTTCTACTATATTTCTCTTCATTTATTCCTCTATTTTTCCCCTTCTCCCTCTTAAATTACCACCCCCCCCAGGATAAAATCACTCTACTAAGGGGAAACTCACCACATGAAAGTTCCTGGATTATGTTGGACTTTGTTAAAAAACTGTAGATCTTGCTTCTATGGTTAAAGGTACCAAATTAACAGTTACCATAGTTTGTCAATATCTAGGCTGTGCTTGACGCTATTGTTATTGTTAACTGTACTACTTTAGCCAGCGTCATACCTGTTGTAATCCGTTGTTTTCCCTTGTATGACATAGCTGTGATTTTATGGGGTCATAATCATTACCATAGTCCAGTATTAAAGGACTGGGTACTGGTCCAAATAGGTAGCAACTTCTCATTTTTAATAAATTGGGAAGGTAAGATTTTGGGACAGACTCAAAGGCCATGAGCCAGCTACCCCTACAAAACATCTCTAAGGAATAGTCATTTTGTAGGGAGGCCTCAATACTAGTGATAAAGCTACCTACCATAAGCAATTTACAAGCATGAAAACAGGAAACAAATGTTTTATTCATTAATTTTATTGGTACATTTTAGGTATACAATATGCTGACATTCCTTATTGGGAATTTGTACCTTTACATAATATATCTTGGTTCTTATTTTTCCCCCATACCCCTGCTCTCACTTCAACTCCTCCACCCCTTCCTATTTACAAAGACTTTGTTTCCATTTTTCCCTTTTCTCATATTTATTCCTTTCAGAGAAGAAAATGACATGACACAGAAGCAAAATGCAACCAGAAACCTCCAGCCCACCCAGGGAAAGTCCAGGGGACAGTGAGGTCAAGAAAATCAAAAGCCACCTACCTGAAATGGTTTCTGAAATGGTAGTAGCAGAAGTAATAAAACAGAAGAATGCTGCTATAGAAAAAATCAATTAGAAATAATAGTCACTCTGGTAAAAAAATATAACAGATGACAATCATAATGAAAAACTTTCTCAGTGAAGCTAGAGTATATACAAGTAAAAAAAAAAACAACAACTAGAGGAGCTTTGGGAAATGATGTAAACCATGAATGCCCAACATCGAAAAGAAATGGAATCCATGAAACAGATTCAAACAGATATCCAAGAGATTAAAAATTCTATTGAAATGATTAGCAGCAAAATGAACAATTGTGAGGACAGAATATCAGTTCTAGAAGACAGGATTGCAGTTAGTGGTCACGAAAAGAAAGCTTTCTTAAAAATAGCAGAGACCATAAAAAATCAATCCAAGGGGTGCAAGATGATGCAAAGAAGAACAACATAAGATTGATCAGGGTCAACAATAAAGTAGGAGAGAGCACAAAGGACATAAAAACCTCTTCACAGAAGTAGTGGCAAAAAGCTTCTCAAGCATGGAAAAATAATTTGACATATAGATAAGTGAGGAATATATAACTCCAATTAGCCATGACCAAAATAAGTCTACACCAAGGCATATAGTAGTCAAGATTCCAGAATTTCAGTACAAGAACAGAATATTAAAAGCTGTTAGAGAAAAGAAACAAATTATCTGTAAAGGAAAGCCCATCAGAATTACAGCAGACTTCTCAACAAGGAGAGCCTGGAGTGAAGTATTAGAAGTATTAAAATGAAGAACTTCCAACTCAGAGTGATATGACTCACAAGACTATCTTTCAAAATCAATTGAAAAATAAAGTACTTCCATGACAAAGCACAACTAAAGAAATGTATGACAACCAAAGCAGCACTTCAAAATATTCTGAAGCATATTTTAGAAAGAGATAAGGAAGGCTGCAATTCCATGAACAACAATAGAAAGACAAAGAATCAACAACAGGAAAATAATATGACAAGAATAAGTCAATACATATCTATTATAGCCATCAATGTAAATGCTCTCAAATCACCAATCAATTTACCAGACAGGAAGAATGGATCAAGAAACAAGATACAAAAATCTGCTGCATAAAAGAAACACATTTAACTCAAAAATAAATTCATAGACTTAAAGCCAAAGGATGGAAAATAATACTTCATGTGACAGGAACTTGGAAAAAAGCAGGGATAGCTATTGTATTTGCAGACAAAGTGAACTTAAAGCCAAGACAGATCAAAAGAGACAAAGAAGGTCATTACATACGTGTAAAGGGAAAATTCTAAAAGGAAGAGATAACAATCACAAATATATATGCACCAAATACCAGTGCACACAATTATATAACTTCAATTATATGGACTTCAAAAATCAAATATACACCAATATAAATTTAATGGAGTGTCAATATTCTACTGTCACAAATAGATCAACTAGAAAAAAATTAATAGAGATATATCAGAACTGAACTAAACCTGTGAACAAATGGACTTAGTAGATGTCTACAGAGTGTTCCACCTCACAATATCATAATACACATTCTTCTCAGCTGCACATGAGACAGTCTCCAAAAGATACCATGTGCTTAAGTAAATGCAAAACAACTGAAATTATTCCTTGTATACTATGAGATCATAGTGCAACGAAATTGGAAATCATTGACAAAAACCCCACAAAAATACATAAACACATGGAAATTAAATAACACACTTATGAAAAATCAATGGATCATTAATGAAATTAAAGAAGAAATTAAACAGTTTCTACAACTAAATGATAATGCCAATACAACATACCAGAATGTGTGGATGCAATAAAAGTAATTCTACATGGGAAATTTATAACAGTGAAATCCCACATCAGAAAAACAGAGTGAGCTCAAATAAACAACATAACATTGAGCCTCAAGCTTCTAGAAAAAGAAAAAGAAGTCAAGCCCAAAGCTCATACAAGGGAGGAAATTATAAAGATTAAAGCACAAATTAATGCAATTGGCAATAGCAAACAATCAATGAATTGAAGAGTTGGTTCTTTGAAAGATTACATAAAATAGACAAACCCTTAGCCAGCCTTAATCAAAAAAGGAAAGAAAAATTCAAATCTACATAATTATGAATAAAGAATGAAATGACAATGAATCCTGTAGTAATCCAGAAGATCATTAATACCTACTTTGAAAATCTATATTCTAATAAATTGAAAAAGACAGAAGAAATGCACAGATTCCTAGGAACATATGACCGTGAATCAAGAATATATAAAAATTCCAAATAACCCAATATTTGTCAATGAAATTAAAGATGTAATTAAAAATCTACCAACAAAGAAAAGCCCAGGTACTGATGGATTTGTTGCTGAATTCTACAAGAAATTTAGAGAGGATCTAATGCCAATACTCCTCAAACTCTTTAATGAAATTGAAAGGAAAGCAATACTCCCAAACTCATTCCTAGAAGCAAGCATTACTCAGATATAAAAATCAGAGAATGATCCTACTGAAAAAGAGAACTACAGGCCAATCTCCACAATGAACAGGGATTCAAAAATCCTCAGTAAGATACTGGCAAACAGAATCCAGCAAATCATTAAAAAGATTAGACAATATGACCAAATAGAATTCATCCCAGGGATGTAGGTATGTTTCAACATATGCAAATCAATAAATGTAATACACCATATGGACAGAACCAAGGACAAAAATCACATGATCATCTCAATAGATGCAGAAAAAGCATTTGACAAAGTCCAACACCAAGTCATGATTAAAACCCTAAATAAAATTGGAATAGTCTTTCTCTCAATTTGATAAATAACATCTATGACAAACCAATGGTCAAGATCATACTAAATGGTCAAAAACTGAAAGCATCCACTCTAAAATCAGGAAAAATACAAAGATGTCTACTATCACCACTATCACCACTCCTAATCAAAATAGTTCTGGAAATAGTAGCCAGAGAAATTAGATAAGAGAAAGAAGTAAAAAGAATAAAGTTAGGAAAAGAAGTTAAATTATCATTATTTGCAGATGACATGATATTCTACATGGCCCCAAAATCTCCACCAGAAGACTTCTAGATTTAGTAACTAAATACACTCCCATAGCTGGATATAATGTCAACATTCAAAAATCAATTGCATTCCTGAACAAAATAACAAACTCACTGACAGAGAAATTGGGGAAACCACACCTTTCACAATAGCATCCAAAAAAATGAAACACTTAGGAATCAATCCAATGAAGGAAGTAAAAGAACTTTACATGGAAAACTACAGTACTCTGAAAAAGGAAATCAAAGAGGATATCATAAAATGAAAAGATATTCCTTGTTCTTGGGTAGGTAGAACCAATATAGGAAAAATGGCTATATTTGTAAAATTAATGTACAGATTTAATGCAATCCCATTTGGAATACCAATAGCATACCTCACAGAATTAGAGAAAACAATCCTAAAATTCATTTGGAGCTAGGAGAGACCTAGAATAGCAAAAGCAATTCTAGGCAACAAATCCAAGGCAGGGGGCATCACAATCCCTGACTCAAAATTGTACTACAAAGCTACTGTGAGAATATCAGCATGGTATTGTCAAAAAACAAAACGAAACAAAAACAGACCCAAGGATTAATAGAACAGATTAAAAGATGCAGAAACAAGTCCAAACATATTCAGCCACCTTATCTTCAACAAAGGTGCCAAACACCTTCACTGGAGAAAAGATAGCCTCTTTAATAAATGATGCTTGAAAAACTGGCTTTCCTCATCCCAAAGATTAAAACTAGACCTATATCTCTCACCGTGACCTAAACTAAAATCAAAATGGATCAAAGATCAAACTAGTAAAACAGAAACACTAAATCTACTGGAAGATAGAATAGGTAAAACTCTCAAAGTCATGTGTGTGGGCAGAGACTTTATGAACAAAATCCTATTCACACTGGAAATATTACAAAGAATCGACAATTTTTATTTTATCTTGTTAAAAAGCTTTTGCACAGCTAAATAAACCACCAACAGAGTGAAGAGGCAACCTATAGAGTGGGAAAAAGTTCCTTAGACAAAGACTAATGTCTAGAATACAAAAAGAGCTCACAAAATCTTACCCCCTAAATTTAAAGACCCAATCCAAAAGTGGACATCTAAAATGAATAGGCCTTTTCTTAGATGAAGAAGTAGAAATAGCAAATAAATATACGAAAAAATGTTTAACATCACTGGTTATTCAAGAATTGCAAATCAAAACAACACTGAGATTCCATCTTTCCCCAGAAAGAATGGCTATTAACAAGAAATCAACCAATAACAAATGCTGGCAGGATTATGGGGAAAAACAACCCTTCTCCACTGTTGGTGGGAGTGTAGACTGGTGCAACCACTGAGGAAATCAGTGTGCATATTCCTCAAAGAACTAAAATAGAGGTTCCATTTGACCCACCTATTCCCCTTTCATGGTATCTTCCTGATAGAATTAAAAGCACCATACCACAGAAATATATGCACACCTATGTTTATTGCACCAAAGTTTGTAATAGCTAAATCTTGGAAACAGCCAAACTGCACATCAATCAATGACTGGATAAAGAAGATGTGTTTTTTTAAAAAACATACAATAGAACACTACTCTTCCATAAAGGAAGATCAGTTGGAGACATTTCTAGCTAAATGGATGAACCTTGAGACCATGCTCTTAAGTGAAAGGAAGAAGAATTTGGGGAAGTAGAAACAAGAAGTACTGACAATGCTTCCAAGGCATTTTTGTTGTCAAGAGAGTGGAGAAATTGAATTATAGATGGAGAGAGATATAGTGTGAAAAATGTTTTTATTATTCTATTTTTAAAATGAAACATATTTTAGTAGATTTGGGAACTAACAAAAATTGTCCAATAGAGAAGAAGAAATGTATGTAAGAAGAAGATGGTATAACTTGAAGAGGCAAAATACTGGGATAGAGGATCCAGTGTAATTGTGGATGTTCTGCCTTTTGATAGGAGGAAGAACACTTCTTTAGTTAGAAGAGAGAAGGTATAATGTGGCAGGGTGGGGTGCACCCACCACTCCTGGTCTGGAACACATTACAGCTGGGACTGTAAACTCTCAGCTTCAGTAATGAATTAAAGAGGCAGTTTAAAGTAAAGAAGATAGCTTATTTGGAAAAAAGAAAGAAGGAAAGGAGAAGATAGACAGCTACCTTGGGAAGGTAGGGAGCATGAGGGGAATACCCAGGAGCTCTCATCCCTGTTTTATTTAGAACTAGTGATTTTTCCCATGCCCCATGTGGGCACCTGGAAGTTGTCCCCATCTAATTGGCTCTCTACGCTGTCTTTGATCCTGACCTGGGCACTCTGCCTCCATTCCTTCAGGCCATTTGAGTTTTCCTGTCCCTTTCTGATGCATAAATGGGGAGAATGTGCCTTATAGGAAGGTAGCTTAGACTTAATGATTAAGTAAAGGGAGCGCTTGTAGATGTGTGTATCTGATGCAATAATATAGAGATGTTAATGTGAGAACATGCATTCATGTGTATATGTGTAGGTGTATGTGTAGGTATGTGTGTATGTGTATGTGTATGCTTATCTTGCATACTTTTAAATAAGAATCCTTTGATGCCTGCCCCTTATCTCCTTTGCATTTTATCAAGTGGCTGGAGGGTGGCTGGTTTTCCTGGTCTTGTATATTTCTGACTTCCTCATGTTCTGTTAATTTTTCCCCAAAAATTCTTAAGGTAATTGTGTTACTTGGTGCCTCTCTCAGTCTAGCTTCTCTCTCTCTCTCTCTCTCTCTCTCTCTCTCTCTCTCTCTCTCTCTCCTTTGTCTTTCTAATTGCTCTAACTGTAGACTCTACCTGTAGAGCAGAAACTGATTTTAGTAATTTTCCCTATTAATTTTTAATAAAACCTATTTTCTCCCTGCCTTCATGCTGCCTTTCCCTACATAACAAACAAGAAGCTTGGAGATTTCTGGGGCAAAAGATGAAACAGGTTCCTTGTCATGGCCCTCTCATATTTTCTCAGTGAGGTATATATGACTGGGAATAAGGTGTGGGTAGATGGATGAATAAAGTTTATGAAGAGAAAAGGTATGAAAGTAAGTTCTCAGAGACTGGAAAAGTAAATTAGCTATAGACAAACAGTTGAAATTCCAGGGAGTATTTAGACCTAGTTTGCATTTTGGGACCATTAGTTTAAAGTAAAATTCAGTTTATTTTAAAGTGAAACCATGATGCCTGATGGTTTGATTTTTTTCAGCTATGAAGAAGGGGTAGTCAGTGCTCGAGGTAGAAACGGGACTCAACTTTATCTTTCCTGATTACAAGAACAATTTTCTTTCTATATACTTTTTTCTAATGGTATTCTTTGTTATATTTTCCTCTAGAAAAGTCATAAGCTTATAAATAAAGTTTCCTTTTAATTATATATAGATAGATATGGATATATATATGTATTTTATGTATTTATGTATTTATTTATTTATTTATGGAAGAGGGAAACATTATCTATGGGGAGAAATTGAGATGACTTACAACAGGAAGGCATGGGAACCTGTATGCCAATCAGCATACATTTCATCCTGTAAATATTGCAAAATGCCCATATGCTCATGCAGCAAAAGCTCTCTTGGAGCATTGTCATCAGGCCAGTGGACCATATTGTTATGCACAATCTAACCAGTTTCATTCCTGGCCCCCAACAAAGGACAGCAGGCTGATAGCACTAGATCTAATTAGCACCTGTTCATCTTGCCTTATGCTTAGAATGCCTAAAGGCCTAAAAGAAGCTTATTTTTTTCTGAGTGATGATAAAACAGAATCAGTCTCTTTGCTTTCTGATCTGAGTCATTTATCAGTCGTGATTCTGCAGACATGCTGAGAAACAAGGCCAAAAATCTTCCCTGTTTAAAATGTTTTAGGTGTGTATATATTTGTATGTGTGTGTGTGTTTGTTAACACAATATAAAAAAAGAGGGAGAGATTGATGGAAGAAGAGTCAGGAAACTGCTTAGATATTCCTGGAGAGACAGAATAGCATAGGCTTAAGAGAACAAACTATTAACTCAAATTTTCTGGGCAAAATCCAGGCTCTGACACTGATTAGCTAGGTGCCTTTCCATAAGTTATATATCTTTTCAGAACCTCAATCACCTTATTTGTAAAATGGGAAGAATAAGAATACCTAAATCAAAAATCTGCTGGGAAGATTAAATGAGATGTTTGCAACTGTAGCATTTACTATCTGGTGATGCTGGGGCCATCATTTACACTACTACAGTTCCATTTCCTTGACTGTAAAACTTACTTCCAACTCCTCTGCTTTTGTAACATTTTTCCCATTAGAAGATTCTATATTTTCTGCAAGATTCGTGGGTAACTGAATATTGTATTAGCTTTAAATTTTCCTCAAAATTGTTCCTGCTACCTATGTCTATGTTCTCATCATTGATCACATAAGTCTCTGATCATTAATATTTGATTCAAGGATGTCATATATGAAACTGAGAAGTAAATAAACCTTCTGGAGAATGTATCTGCATATTTAAGTTGGTTTGCATTCCTGGAAGCCTTATGAATGGAACACAAAGTGGTGTGCAGCTGAGGAAGCTCAGTGAGTGTAATGGGCTGTGTAGAAGGTGCCTCACCTACAAAGCTTAGAGAAGTTAAACTGTCACTGTCCAGAGATAACAGTCTCTCTGCCTTATGTCTTCTGATTCTTCCTCCCTTAACAAATTTAATTTTCTACAGGTCCATAAGGGCAGGCCTGTGTCCTACTCACTTGCATTTCTAAGCCCAGAACAGAGTAAGGTACTACATAGGTGTCAGAAAGATTGTGAAAAGTGAAGGAATGAATGAATAAAGGGCCAGTTTAACCATTTGTATTATCATCCATCTACCTTGAAGTCAGTTCCCTTAATCCAAATCTGTTCAGATACAGCTACAATAAACACTCATTCTGCTATGATACAGAAAGTGCAATAAATATGGTTTTATAATCAATTCCTAGATAATATTCAGAAAGCTCATGAGAAATTCCTGTTTATTTACAATACCTAGATTACACTCTTTGTTGTAGCATAAAATACGGTTTCTTATAACAATTATGGCCCCCCCTCACTTTGCACACACACTTACACACACACACACAATCTCTTTCTGCAATAAGGACTGCATGTCAGCAGTGATAAAAAGACACTTTCATAATGCTAAGGAAAAAAGCAAAACTACAAAATGTCGTTTCATACTTAAGGCTCTGGGTTTTTGTATTCCATATGGTAACTGAGCTTGCAACATAGCAAATACAGATTCCAAAAGGTCTTTTTAACCCTCTATTTGGAAATTTGTGCAGTCAGGCATTTTAGAAAGAATAAGTAACCACAACAAACGGCCAACCTGCAAGTAGATAGCAATTTGTAATCAGTGAAGAGAACACTTTCTTCAGGCTCCAAGATTATTTTTTTTTTCTTTTTTAAACCTCTTACTGCAGGGTAGAGAAACACAATTGCATAGCACCCAATTATGACCAAGTGAAATCACCATGAAATAAGGCTGAATTTTGGTTAAACAAAAAAAGACCAACATAGTACAAAAGGAAGGAAGGAGGGAAGGAAGGAAGGAAGGGAGGGAGGGAGGGAAAGTCTGGCAAATCCTTTTCAATATACTTTTGTAATTTTACTATAATCTCATAAACACTCAAAATTAGTACCATTAATTTTGAAAATTGTTTAGGGAATTTTGAGGAGTTATTCTCTGAAAGATAGTGCAACTTATTACAAATCATTTGTTAGATTGATTTTTATTGTAGAAAAACAAAAAAACAAAGAAGAAAAAGTAGATGTCTTAGAGTAAAATGATCCTAGGTAGTAGGTATGAATCCTGGAGTCCAAATACAATCTAAAGTAAACTCATTTTTTTTCTCTTATACTTTCTGTCCCCATGAATACAATGGAGTGATGAAAGGGGATGTACTGTATATTCAATAGGCTTCCTTCCTTTTCTAAAACTACTTTAAAAATGCAACTATTCTCATTTAGCCATTCCACAATTTTTACATAATTTAAAACAATGTTCTATAAAGTAACTATTTCATGATTTAGGTAAATAAATATTGTTCAAAAATAAAACAAAACTCAAATGGAAAGGAAGTTTGACTGTAAGCTACAATGTGTACACATTCTTTCACAGTGCTCCAGCTAAAGATCATCAGAAACACATTGTCTTTGAAAGGCTTTGTCATTACAGTGAGAAAGCCTGCACACCACAGATAAATGTGGGACTTTTAAGGAAAAAGTTAATACAAAGAACTTACTATAGTTTGGGAGCTTGTATTTGGTGATTTTTGCTTTGCACTGAATGCTGTCAGGAAGTGTCGTTGACATGACAATTAGATAGCTAGGTAGATGTTATACATGGTGAGAACTATCTAAACACAAGGCTAAAAGTAAAATTGATAAAGAAATAGCAGTCACTTATATTAATAAGCATAGGGGCATTTGGGCCATTTTTGTGACTTGTGTAGTGTTCATGTCCACTCTGTGCTCAGACATGATTACACAGAGGTCTTGCTTTGTCTCGATCCATTGTGATCACAGACTGGCTTTTTTATATTAATGCTCTGCGGTATTGTTTGTCAGCAAGAAAATGCCAAGACCATTGTGAGTGCTAGGACACCAGCAGTAACACCTAGGCCTAGCTCTTGATCAACAATTTTTTTTCTCTCTTCCAAAACCAGTTAAACATGTTAATGGTTTGTCCTGCAATCAGTAGATGGGAAGAAATTTCAAAACGAAGAAGAAAAAATGTAGAAAAAGGTTCAGTCTTTCTCAGAAGATTTTTTTCCAAACATTGTCTCTATATGGCAAATGGTTTCTTATACAAAACTGAAATATGAACAAGTGTCAGTGAAAAAATAATCACAATGTATATAATAGGAAAATGAATATATAAAAATTCCATAAGAAGTAAAAGCATACAACTCAACAGTAACACAGTAGATAGAAATAGGCAATTTACTGATCATTAACCAGAGACAGATTTATAAAAAGGTATTTAACCTCATTACTCAAAAATAAGTATAAATTAAAGTAATAGTTTGGGCGGGGGATTTAGCTCAGTGGTTCTGTCACCTGCCTCACAAGTGCAAGGCCCGAGTTTGATCACCGATACCAAAAAAAAGTAATAGTTTTATTCAATCTTATTTGTCTAATAATATTGTAGAAACAGGAAATGTTTCTACACTGTTAGAAGTGAACAAAGTACAACTACTCAACATAACATTCTGGCAGCTCCTATTAAACTTTAAAATATCTATTATATTTTTAAAAATCTTTCTAACAGAAATGCTATGTACGTGCACATATAGTATAAAAATATCCTTCATAACCTTTACAACACCAAAAAAATGTTGAAAATCCCTTACATACATCTATAGAGGACTATCTGCATTAAAAAGAGATGAATCTCTACTCTAAAGTTCTACTTCATCAATTAAAATATGGACACATATGGTATATTTGGAAAGAAATCAAAGATACAGAACTAAACAAGAAAGTCGATATGTAAAATGGCTTAATGTCTCTATTTAAATGTAAGTACATATGTAGAATATTTACATAGATGTGTTTGGATATGTATACACATGTATGTATGTATTTTAAACAAATATAAAATTATGTAGAACTAAACATATCTACTACACACTATTTACCCTGAAGACCAGAAGTTCAGTTAAGTTTTTGGAGAGTAGATGGCAGGGAGAGTGATAAAAATAAATGTTTTTGTATATATGTCTGTAATGCTTGAAATTTTTATAAAAATATTACTTTCATAATAAAAAGTAAATAATTAAGTAATCTCTTGGGAAACTTCTCCCTGAGATATAAAAAAAGAGAATAAAGTTATCTTCCTGGAAGTTACAACTGAAAGCAGCATATGTATGTATAAATGGTACTCAGTTATTTGATATCACAGAATGCAAGAAAATAATCTCTTGAGAGAGAAAAAATTAAATGAGGTCTATGATTGTCCCAATTTACGGGCTGGAGGGAGATTTCAGGTTGCACCATAGAGAGTGAAAGCCCAAGTGAAACCCAGTGGTGTCCCCAAATTGAGAAGGAACACTTTGGAGGCTGGAGAGGGAAATGTAGCTTGAGTTCTCAGGGCAGAATACAATACAGAAAAGATCCTGGCCCTCAGGAGGCTGAGGCAGGAGGATCACCATGAGTTCAAGGCCAACCTGGGCTACGTAGTGAGTTCAAGGCCGGACTGAAGAATATTGAGAGACCCTATCTCAAAAGAACAAATACAGGAAAAAGCTAAAAAAAAATGACAGCTACACCTGGGCGTGGTAGCACACACTTGTAGTCCTAGCACTCTGGGAGGCTGCGGCAAGAGGATGTTAAGTTCATGTTCAGCCTGGGCAACTTAGCAAATTAATGAGAACCTGTCTCAAAATTTAAAAAAAAAATAAGAAGAAAGGCCTAAAGATGTATCTCAGTGCAAAGGCTCTGTCTCTCTCTCTCTCTCTCTCTCTGTATATATATACTACAAAGTCATGTAGAGTGTCCCCTTTACCTCTTTAACTGAGCAAATATGTATTATAAGTGCGTGAATGCGAGGCAATTACCTGAAACAGCAAAAAGAACTATTAAAAAGAGCAGAAAGAACGATTCTTGGAGACTAAACTGTTCATGTTCCCACAAGTCAGAGCAAAAAACCTTGTACTTCACATAGCATCAAGTAGGAGCCTCAGAAGGTATTGTCTCAGTACTGGGGAAAAAATTAGTGCTAGACTAACAGCTAGTCTTGTGCTGTCTAATGAACCTTAAAACATGCCTTAAAAGAATCAATTTTCTTCTGACAAATTTAAAAGCATCTCAGTCAATTGAAAGGCTGTAAAAACAGTCCTGATGCTCTCCTAAAGAATAAATTCTATTTATGAATACACCTTCAATTTATGCGTGAGAATGCCAAACTGACCTCCCCTGCCCTGTGGATTTCAAATTTGCTTAGATCCTTAAAAATGAAGCAATCCAACTTACTGTAATAAATTTTTTTAGATAGATACATAGAATGATAATGTTATAAGATAGTTGGATAGATGAAGGTGATGAGAGGCAAATAGATGATGGATGGAGAGATAGACAGAAAAAAGACAAGTCCTAATTCTTTTTCTTATTGAAATCTTACTGATATATTCACTAAATAAAAGATAGACATAAATAGAAATTTTATAAAGAACTTAATAGATATTCTTGATTTTAAAGGTACAATAATTGAAATTTAAAATTTATTAGAGGAGTTCAAAAGATTTGTGCTATTTAGACTAAATGGATTCCATTAAAACAAAAATTAAGAATAGAGGTATATTACAAGCAATTAGATTGAATTAGTAATCAAAATCTTTCCCTACAAAACTGTTGAGACATGACTTTATTGACAAATTTTAAAGCAATTTAAGAAAATGAACTCCAACCCTTCACTCCTTTTTGCAAAATATGTAGGAGGCAGTAGCATACTCCATCTCACAATGAGACTTAGATTATCCTAATTCCAAAACCAGATATCACAAGGAAATGCAACTTGGAGCTCAAGAATATACAAGCAAAAGTCCTTAACAAAGTATTTTCACATTCATACAGCAACTATTGACAATAATTATAAATCATGACCAAGTTAAACTCACCCAGAAAATGAAAGTTTTTTTCACAAATGAAAATCAATCAAGGTAATAATCTATATGAATATAATAAAAGCCCACAAACTTAGGACCATCTCAATATACATAGAAAAGTCATTTAGGAAAACACAATAACTCTTCATGATATAAAGAGTCAAAAACTGGGATTAGAAAGGAATTTTCTGTCCTATAAATGATATCTACAGCTAGGATAATGGTGAAAGATTTAATTCTTTTTCAGTAAGATCAGGAATTGAGAATGTCTGGTTTTACTACTTCTATTCATCAATGTACCAAAGGATCTAGCCATGGAAATTAGCCAAGAAAAGAAAATAAAGAAATCCAGATTGGACAAGAAAAAATAAATTATATCTTCAGATAAAATGATCTTGTATACAGAAAATCCTAAGGAAGACACACACACACAGACACACACAAACAGAGAGAGAGAGAGAGAGAGAGAGAGAGAGAGAGAGAAAGAATGAGCCTATTAGGACTAATGTACAAGTTTAGCATGGCAGCAGAAAACAAAGTTTGATGAACCTTTAAAAGATTATAATAAGTCAAGGAATCCAAACACAAAAGGCCACAAAATTAATGAGTCAATTTATATTAAATGTTCAGAACAGTCAAATCCACATGGACAAAAAGTAGATCAGTGGCTGTCAGGGACTTTAGGGAGAGGTAATGGACAGTGACTCCTAATGGGTATAATAAGGTAGTCCTTTGGATAATAAAAACGGTCAGGAATTAAATGGTGGTGGCAGTTGCATAACTTTGTGAATATGCTATGAAGCACTTTTACATTTTCATATGTGTACTTTGTGATATGTTAATTACATCTGAGGGAAGCTGTTATTTTTTAAAAGTTCATCAATATGTGAATGGTAAACAAATTGTGGTATATCCATGTAAGAGAATCTGTACTATTCATCAATAAAAAAAATACTATCAATGAATACAATAATATTGATAAATTTCATAATACTTATGCTGAGTAAAAATGGTCAGAAAATAACAAATACATACATAGAGCTATTTCATTTATACAAAATTCTAAAAAATACAAACTAAAGTAGATGATAGCAGATCTCTGTTTGCCTGAAGATGCATGGCAGGGCAGAGAGGTGTGGTAGGGAGTTATGCAAAGACACATGAGGAAACTTGAGGTTAATGGACATGCTCACTTTATTGATTGCAGCAATGGTTTCATGGCTAGATACATTTGTCAATAGGTATAAAATTGTACATTTTAAAAAATTATGCAGTTTGTTTTATGTCAATTATAGTTGGCAAGATTATAAAATAATAGCTAGATATAAATATGCATCTTATGCAAACCAGATAATCTACACATTGTCACTCTCTTTTCAGCACTCCTTGTACCTTCCATTTACATTCAGACTCAAATCTCAATTTCTTAGGATGGCTTACAATCATCTCAACCCTTAGAACTTGGCTACAGGATCACAGATCTACTTGACATTTCATTTCAGGGGCCAGGGATTTAACTCAGTGGTTCCGCTGCCTGCCTCGCAAGTGCAAGGTCCTGAGTTTGATCACAGGTACCAAAAAAAATCATCTAAACATTTCACGTTTTTTTCCTATATCAAGGCTGTTACACTTGCTGTCCCGTCTGTCCAGAACACTTTTCCCCAGCTATTTACTGTACTTACCTCATTCTTTCTGACACACAAAAGTCATTTTCTTTTAGTGATACTAGTCACATCCATTGCTTCTGGCAATCCTCGACCCCCTTTGTCATTATTTACAGGACTACTTGAAATTATGTATTTATTTGCTTATAATTAGTAAGCAAAACAAGAGCAGGGTTTTATTCACCTCTGAATCACCCATTGCCTGGAAGCACATTCCCAAATGGGAGCTACTCATGAAGGACTCTTTGAATAACTACATGAATAAATTTTGGTTGATTTAACATGCTGAAAACAAAAAGATATACATTATTATTTGTTAAGGCAAAAAGTCTTTCATATTAGAACTTCAAGCAAAAAGTGCAGAGTGAGTCTGAGTACAGAGATGTGGTAGCCAACAAGGGAAAACGAGAAACTTGGAAGCTTAGCTTTCACAGATTCCAATAATCTAAAAATTTTGAAAGTTGCAAGTGATTTCATTGTTCTATAGGTAGAAGAGAATGTGAACATTTTCCTTAAGAAAGAATGATGAGTAAAATTGATGTAATAATTTTACGTATTCCATACATATAAAAAGCACTGTAAATAATTTTCACCAGTACTCTGGGATAGGCCTTGGTTTCACCCACTCCCCATCATTTTTCTTCTGAGCACTTAGTAACTATCAGGTGGTTGAAAAGGTTCGATCTTAAGGTTTAAATTAGTGTTAATCTGCAGCATTCAGGCTCAGTTTTAGGAGTAACATCTTTTCTATATTTCTTTATAATCATTAATCTAAGAAAAAATAATGTAAGAAACTCTCATCAACTATTCTAAGAATAATTCATGTATCATTTTATCTTTGCTAAAAGTTTGTTCTAAAAATCCCAGGGACTGACAAACACTAATTCTTTTATTTCTGAAACTCTGCACATTGGTGGCATTTTTTCTTACGAAGAAATCATTGCGGGAAATTAGCAAAAAGCAGAGTATGCATAATTTTGACTTCCCTAATTTATGTATCATGTTAAATATATTTTAACTTGTGCATTAATCTACAGAATAATGCAAAAAAATAAGGAAAAATACTCAATATTAAATTTTCACTCAGCAGAACAGAATATAAACAATAAAACACACTCAAAACTACTGGAAGGTGCCATTTTTAAAAATCTATGTAGCTAAATTGATCTTCGTTTATGCTAGTACACTATGACAAAGTCATTTCAAAATGTGCATTACAATACATTAAAAATGAAGCGATTTAGGCTATTTTAAATCACCATAAATATATTTGCAAAGAAAATTGAAGATATTTCCCAGATATTTTTCATGTGACTTTTTTTCAGACACAGAAAACAAATGAGCATTTTCATAGAAAACTTGCTTTTTAATAAGCTAGTGGCTGATTGCACAGGTGTATAAATGAATTTCAAGAGGTTCCTAGCCTTGCTTGGGGCTCAACAACCAGAAGATATATTGTGAGTACAAGCAAAGGGGCCTCTGACTCACTTTTCGATACGAAAAGTACAAACTCATCTCTCTGTTTTGCCTACAGCCATCCACCCAAGGACTTAGACTATTAAAAAATGATCCAACTATGATTGCTATTTTTGTATGACCCTAAGTCATGTTCAGAGTGTTATGCCCTCTAAATGTTAATAGGTGACGTTTCTTCTAGACAAAGTCCTTGAAAAAAGATTTTAAATGACGATTGAGTAGAGATTTACTAAGTATCTACACAAAAGCATTTCAATATTTGGGAAGACTGTGAGTTATAACAATTATATTTAATTCACAGTAATTTTTGAGTTGTGAAGGGTCTTACCTTGTTTTCTTCTGGTTTTCTCCTGTTCCAGATTTTATAGCCCAGAGATATAAAATAACTTCTGACTCTTAATGTTGTCATATAGTAAGTAAACTAAAATTAGAAAGCTGGGCTCCTGCCCATACACCCCCATCAATTCTTATCACTTGACCACTCCATCATACCATTCAATGTACTTCTGAGTTCACAGCAGGAAAGTAGAACAGAAGTTTGTCCAGGGTCATTTCTTGATTTTTGAGCTAATCTAAAGCATTTACACCTAAAAGAGAAGAAAGAGCATTTTATTTTATAGTTAATAAACTAAAACATGTATTTTTCTTAAGTAAAAACAAGTTACCGAATCCTGTGCACAGTATCATTTTTGAGCATATCCTTGAAGGAAAAAGAAATGAAAGAGAACATAAACAATACCAGCCATTACATGAAGCATGTGACAAGTTGGTAAATGCATTTGATCTTTTTAACGGTAAGGGAAATCAAGTAGCTGACCTCCATAGAACCGTGAAATAATACCCACTCCCCTCCATCCTAGGAAGCTGCTTTCTGCATATAAACAGAAAAGGAAAGCAAAAGAAAGTAATGAACTCAGCCACATATAGGTAAGCTGAAAATATGTAGTGTACAGTGCTATAGATGACAGTGTCAAGTGTGAATTCAGTCACTTTAAGAAGAGAGGCAGTTAACTGTAACAGGAAGAAATGGGATGAGTAAGATGTCCTGACTAGAAATGTGGGCTATCAATTATAAGACGTTAAAGTGAAGTAATGTGCAATTTCATGGATCCCAGGCTTGCTTAAAACTCAATTATACAAGATCTTACCAGTGGTTCATTCAAATAAGATGGGAATTTCAATTCGTAGTTATGTTAATATGAATCAATTAGGAGTTTAAAAACTTATGTGATTTCAGGCATGCATTCATTGGAATGTGATATACACATCAGAAAGAAATTTACTTCTTTTCTACTCAGTGCCATCTTAACTTTCTCCTGCCTCAGTTTCCTCATTGACAAAATGAAAACAAAATGCCTAACTCCTAGTAATGTTTTAATGTATTAAATGAATTGACATATGCAAAATGCTTGGCACCATACATGGTGCTCAATAAAGGCTAGCTCCTATTATGAGAAGCAGCATCATTTGTTATAGTTATTAAAATTACCATTCAACCCACTGTAAGGCGTTCAGTTCAGTCATGCATTTCTAAAAGGGCATAGATAAACTGGGAAATATTCAGTAGAAAGTGACTATGAAGGTTTTTTTAAAACCTTGAAATAACATCAAATAAGAATCACTTATGGGAACCAGCATGTTTAACGTAGAGGAAAGATAACTTGGAGTATTGTAGAAACTGTCACTACATATCAGAAAGGCTGTCATGTGGAAGAGGAGGCAGATTTGCTCTCTAAGGCCTGAGACAGTGGGAAGAAACTACAGGAAGACAAGATCTGGTTTCATATGAGAAAGACTGTAATAATCAACAGAACTGTCCACAGATGGAGTGGGCCGCCTCAGGAGGCAGAGAGTTCAAACATCACTTGGATGCTTGTTTGGCTAGGATTTTGAAGACAAGCTTTACACGTCAGGTGGTTGGGTATGACTAAATGACAGCGAAAATTCAGTTCTTTCCAGGCAGGTGGTTCTATATTCCGTACAACAATGCTTTTGTAGTCTAGTAACATCCAACCCAAAAAATTGTCTGGAGGAGAAAGATTGCCATTATAACCCTACTATTAGCGCTCTACAATTCAAAATTCCAACAGTGAATAACTAGATTAACCACAGGGCCAAATACTTAGGAGTGCAGAATGTGAAAATTCACAAGGAGGAAAAATCACAAATATAAGCAAAGTTATTCTTCTACTCCAATGATCAAAGAAATTCCCATTTGAAACAGTCATATAATTGGCAATATATTTAACTTTTGACGGCATTAAAGGTTACAAAGGATATGGAGAAACAGGAAGCTTCATGCTCTGAAAATATTTAAATTGGGATTCTGTGTTAGAACTCTAGCATGAATTAATTACGGATAGGACTGTCCTGAGTAGCCTTCTTTGCGATAATGAGAAAATGCAAATTGCCCATGGAATCACCAATAGGTTATGCATAAACAAAAGTTAGCCATGGACCTGTAGAAAAGAATATACTACATCTCTATGAACTGACTTGGGAGGTATGTATAATTTACACTCAAGTATAGAACAATGTATGCAATATGTGACAATTCATTTAAAAATGCAGATAAAGGCAAAGAGTAAACATTTCTGTAGAAACATCTATATTTCTGTAGATGCATAGAAAAATTCTTTGAAGCTTGACACTAACTTGATGGGGAAGGACACAGGATTACATCAGCCAAGGTACTTTAGTTTAATATAAGTAATATTTGGAATTTATAAAAATTATAATATTTTATTTGTTTTGTGAAAATAAACATTTAAATTGAAAAGTGAAGAAAAGCGGGCTGTTGTTGGACACTAGAGATCATTGATCCAGCTACTATTCTTTAAAAAATGAAAATTGAGACTTGCTAATGATTTTCTTCAACCTGTGCAGCTATTCAGAAGCACAGAAGAGTCCTGAGCAAGAAAGCATAGCTTTAGGCCAAGAATTTGGCTCTGGGTCATAACTCTACATGGTAGGTGTATGACCTTGGGGAGCACACTTACTATCTGATTCTCACTTTCTTCTTTATCAAGTACCCCAGCCGAGAGTCTCAATTTCCTACAAGGCAATAAATACTACGCAAGGCAAAGGAAAGACAGAAACAAGACTTAAACAGAAAGCGGGAAACTGGGATGGGCCATGCTGAGCATGTGGCGAAGAACCCAAGCAACCAGGACCATCAGTATTTATTGCCTATACAAAGGTAAAAGTAGGGTAGGGAGACATATGTGGCATCTGGTGATATCAGCTGATATAGGCAAGGCTTGTGGCAAAGAGGATAAGGCATTCTTGCAAAAGGAGCAGAGCAACCAAAGGTCGGTTGTGGTTAAATAGTAAGCTACTGAAACAATTAAGGGAGGGACAGCTCTATGAATGGATTCTGGTTTGGAGCCACACTGGTCCTTGGCCACAGTATTATCTCACTTAGGAGCTCTGCAACTTCACAGAATAAGACTTAGGTCCTTGTCACAGCTGATGGCAGGGAAGCTGTACTAGCCTGCATGCCATTAGATTTGATCCTATGAATCATGTAGGTTTCAGTCCAGCTCCAAAAGCACTGTGGCCAATTATAAAGAAAGAATGCCTGTTCCATATTACAGCCACCTCTGACTTTGGTCAGAGGGGTCTGCTACACTTCTTCTGTACAACTGGGGATCTTTATACACAGTTCATAAGGCTGAAAAGAACAAAATCCTAACTAACTGCAGCACAGGGAAATAGGTCATTGTTAAAAAGAAGAGTGGAACAGGCACTTCAGGCACTACTGCACCTAGGAATTTAAATATGATCTTAAAGACTATTTGTGTCTTTCTCTAAACATTGCTATTCATGTGTATGTTCATTCTCTCCTACAGTGAACCTTGTTGTTTTTGTAGAATCTGCAGTCGTAGTGGCCTTCATCCTTTTGGTCTGGATGAGGGATCAATCCCTCACAAGAGGTTTCCTATAATAAATGAATAGGGAAAGATATTGAATGGGTGTAAACAAATAAAAAATCTACTGCATTAGCCATCTCATACTACTAGTGGGAGGAGCACACAAGAAAATTTAGGGTACAGCACTGCAAATGATGCATAAAACAATACAAACAAGACAATTCAATATAGCACGTGTCTATGTCCTAACAGCCTGAAACCTCCATTCCTCCAAGTTGTTTTACAGCTTAGGTAAATTATGACTACCGAAGTTCTCACCCTGACCCTCATCATCTACTCTTCCTGCAATGTTTCCGTCTTATGTTCCCTACAGTGCTTTGCCAATGCTCGGTGATAGTCATTGTGTTTGTATCAAATCAGTCAGAAAATGTTTACAAAAAGTTCTTGCTTCTTTTTGGAAGTAGAGGAGGAAATACTATCCAAATTTGATAGATGTTAACAATATTAGGAGAATTTACCAGAATGTAACTTTATTTCTATATTAAAGACACTGAGGAAAATATTCTTAAAGCTATATCTTCCCTTGTCTTTGCCGCTCTTGGGATCAGAGAAGCCAAATTTGGTACAGTTCCATTCTAGTATTTTATATCTTTCCATTATCTGGAGAAAATATCATGAGCAATCATCGGCATATGCAATAAATATAGTTTCATCTGAAATTTCTCCAAAGTGAAAGCCCTTAAAACCTAGGGTACTTTATTCCTTCTCTCTGTGAATGCACCAAACATCAGCTAAAATTCTTAAGTACTATGTTTTCTCCATGTCATTTTTCTTCTGATTTTCCTCAGATAACTTACATTTTAAAAGATTCCAAGGACAAGAGATAAAATCCTAAGCATCTCTCTATAACCTCTATCATGTTTGAAGGTCTCAAATGCTATCATTTTCTATAGTCACATTCTAGTGATTTAAACTTTTTAATGCAAGCCATTATTAGGATAATGTATTGAAAGTATGACAAAATTGAAGACATTCAAAATATATCAACTAGAATGACAGGAAGTTCAAAGTCAACGTGTTAATTTTGATTTCTCAGCCTTATTTTCCATTTTCTGCTACTGCTTCCCTTCCCAAGTTGAAAATAACTTCCCAGTGCCTATCCAGTCGGCCAAATTGATGATGAAAGGTTTAATGAAAATCTGCAGAATCTAAACCTCACAAAATGCTTATATCCTATCAGCTTATCGATCTTCATATCAAGGTTCAGTGAGTTGGTGAGGCAGGGATTATTGTTTCTATTCCAAGATGACAGAATTGAGGATAATATATATGAGTGACTTGTGTAGTAACAGGGGTAGTAAACACAGATGCCGAATCTTGGCTTCCACTCTGGTATTTTTCCTATGACATTACCCTGTCATTCAACAAACATTTGAGTGCTTATTACATACAGAACACTGAAAGGAATAAGTACTATAGAACATATGGGGATTTGCTGCATATTCCTGAGAAACTAAGAAGGCGGATTTTAAAAAGAAGAATGTGCTGAAAAATAAACACTGAAGAAAAGGCCTTGCATGTCTTGTTGACCAGACGATGTCCAGTGCTTAGATTTTGGCCTAATACAGCATAGATACTAAATAAATATTTGTAAAGTATATGGATAAACTAATGAATGAAAGATTGTGGAATTTCAAGGTTACAATAAATATAAAATATAATGGTGCCAAGTATAGAAGTACTTGGAAAGCTATCATTCTTCAAAATCTTCCTTAAAACAGACGATTCAATGTAACACTTAAGAAGTAGAGACTTGTGCCCAAAATTATGCAATTTAAGATCTGTGGGACATGGACAAATTTATCGTGTCTCTTGAACATCCATTCATTCTTTTATTTGGCAGATATTTATATGGAGTCTAATGTAACATATAATCAATCAGGCAATAACAATAGGATCCAATAGTTGTTACAATTAAATAATACAACAAGACATGGAAAGGGACTCTACATATTAAGCATTCAATATATGGTGGCTTTTATTGTATTATTATATTTTGCAATATTCATTTTCCTGAGAAACTCTGACAATTAAACACTTAGGTTGATAGAGTGAACAGACTACTGTGTCATCTGTATTTGAGAGAAAAATGAATAAAAACACGTGGTCAAAAGCCCAGTGAAGGTTTGTGCTTGGATCCAACCAATTGTACTCATGAAGAATGTGGATTTTCCTGATCTGAAAGCAGTCACCATCACTAAAAGAGACAGTAATCACAACAGAATGTTGTAGGCAAAAGGAATAAAGCATTTCTATGAGGAAAAATTGGCAAGAATTGTGAAAATTAAACTTAGAGAAGACGAGAGTGTGGATAGAGTAGCAGGACAGAACAAAGAATGAGCTGTTTATAATGACTCTCAAAGGAAAGAAAAATTAGTTACTCATGATTACTCTTGATGAGGGTAGATGTGGGCAACAACTTCACAGAAGAAAAGTTGGTTTCATAAAATCTGACACAGCTGGAATGTATGTAGACGTAATACAGAAAGGCAGGGCTGGAAACTAGGTCAGAGTGCCCCATTAAGACAATACAAACTACTACATAGTACTAGTGGTATTAGAGTGAATGGAGTGTTTAGAGTGTAATGACTGGGAATTAGCCTGCATCCTAAGCCCCATTTCAGCATAACGTAGGCCCTTATGGGGCAATGTGACTGACATGAGCAAATGGCAGAAATGTGCTATAGTTTGCGTCTTGCATGGCCCCTAAAGTCCTGTGTGTTGTAGCTTGGTTTGCAGCCCAAGTCACTAATGAGAGGTGGTGGGAGATTTAAAAAGCGAGGACTAGCTGGAGGAAGTTAGATCCCTGGGGCAGGCCCTTGAAGGGGATCCTGGGAACCCAGGCCCGATGCTTTTCCTCTTTCATTTTGCTTCTTGGCCTCCAAGAAGTGAGGAGCTTCCTCCCCCATGCGCACTTCCCACTGTGTTCTGCCTTGCCACAGTCCCCAAAGCAACAGCCCAGCTGCCCATGGACCGCAACCGCCAAAGCTGCGGCCCAAAGTCCACTTTTTTTCTTGATGAGTTGATTTATCTCAGATATTAGTTGCCAAATACGAGGACTAACACAGAACCTAATGAGTGCTGCTGGAATGAAGAGAATTATAAATTCCCTCAAGATGGAATTCAATATCTATGTTCTGTTTTGTTTTAATTTGGGGAAGGATGGTGCAGTGGAGAAGAGGTAGCAAATCCTTTGAAAGTAAATTGAATAGGAAATAGCTTAATGATGATAATTATGATGGCTTATGTGCACAGTGGCACTTAGCTTTCTGCATATTTACATATATCTTCTCATTGAGCCTACAGCAGAATGACTACATTGTAAATATTATTTAACATTACATGTAATTGCTGCACAAATATGCTTTTATTAAGCAATCCATAACAACAATTCAGTTATTCTCTTGCACTGCACCATTAATCTTTCACTTCCTCACCAGGAGAGCAGGCAGGTAAAAGTTTTTCTTCTAGGCATTGCAAAATCTTATCTGAGCATCTCTGTCCTTAGAAATAGGAACATCACAGAAGCACCCGTAGAAAATTAACATCTTCCGAAAACTGTAGGGGAAATAAAATCAGAAGGATAGATAAGATAAAGTTTTCTGACTCAGGAAAGTATGCCATAAACAAGCCAAATCGATAATCCACATGAATCAATAAAAGAGAACAAATGCCCGTTTAAGACGCAGCAGGAAAAGTTGCTTCAAAGATGGCTTTGGAGCATCTTTTACTTCTTAACGATGCTCATAGTATCAAAAGAAATGTTATAGATGACTATATATGACAGCCAATGAGAAGCTAAAAGCAATTTGTCAAAAGTGGATTTGGACTGAAAGATTCAGGATTACTCACTCTAGAGGTATCTTTAAACGTGATTCTATGGTATTGAAAGAAGAGTATTGACCTTGATAATGGCAAATTTTCATGTGACCGTGAAAAGAACTCCAATTTGGAATCTTATGTTAAACATCACTGTACCAGATCTAGGTATGTTTAGGTTTGAGATTAATTTTACTTTTTAAATTTGCAGTTTTTCTTTTATGTGTTCAAGTGAGTAATAAAAATTTTGTATACTATGTGAGATATTCTGTATTGGCAAAAATTAGAATACAAAAATTTCTGATAGCAATGAAATGTCTTGAAATTGTGCCCAAAGTATTTTCAGCCCCTCTTGTGGCTTCATTCATCTCAACACATATTTGTTGAAATCAAAGGCGATACTGAAAGTAGACTTGTGCTTGCTACTAAATCCCACAGAAGGATGAAGAATTCCTATGTCCAAACTTGAAGAGTGGTATTTGAATGCAAAACAAGCAAACCATATACAAGATTGAAAATGAGTGTACTGTAATGAGTTTCATAATAGAGACACAAAACATTTGTGTCTCTCCTATGCTACATGAAACCAAAGTCAAACCCTAAACCAATAACTGCAGAGATACGTTGGTGGAGATGCTATCACAAAATACTGTGCTAAGAAATACATACTATCAAATTAGACAGTGGATCTCTTTTACACACATCACTAAACTGTAAAATAGAGTCATCTTTGCTTTCACTCCTGGATCATTTTTCTAATGAGGATCATCATTAGAGATGGGGCTGTCACATTGCACACACAACCAAGAGATTCCTTGCATTGTCCAAGCACAGAGATTTGGAAACAGAGACCTAAGTTACAATCACTAATAATGAGCCAGACAGAATGTCCTGTTTTTAAAATTCTAATTGATTATTTTGTATTTTCCTCTATCACTCTCAGTTATCTCTCAGTAACTTTTTAGACCCATTTCCCTTCAACCATGAGAGGCAGTTGAACATAGCTTTTAGAAAAATTGACTTTGGAATCAGAAAGCCATACGTTCCAACTCAGAGTCAGGTGTAGATCAACTATGTGACCTTTGGCAAAATTACTTTATTTGTTAGAAACTCAATTTCTTCATCTTTGAAATAAAGATAAAGTGTTTAATTCAGCTTCTCATAAACGCTTTATTCATACACATATCAAACTAGAAGCAACAAAAATGCCCTTTAAGAGGTGATAGCATACACAAACTGTGGTACATTCATACAATAAAATGAAATACTGTATAAGAATAGAGGAGCTTTTGATCCCCAGTACCCCAGTATCCCCCCCCCAAAAAAAGGAACAAAGGAATTACCAGGCCATGAAAAGATATGGAGAAATCATGAAAACATTTTGGTAAGTGAAAGAAGCACATTGGAAGTGTTGCATACTATACAATTCAAACTATGTTACATACAGGGAAAGGAAAAATTACCGACAGTAAACAGATCAGTGGTTGTAGAGGGGGAAAGGCGATGGAGAAGATATAATGGTTAAAGTAGAAGAGAATTTTTATGATGTTGAATCTATTCTGTATGATACTGTACTCATGGATACATGACTATGAATTTCTCAAAACCCATACAGCTACAGCACAAAGAATATACTTTAATGTATGAAAAATTTAAAAAATTCATGAAGCTGAAAGATCCCAGGATGAAATGCAAACTGTGACAAAGTCATGTACTTGTATCAGAAAATGTATGAAACAACATCACTAAAGGGGATGGAGGGGCAGACCTAAATTACTTTGGAAATGAGTTGATGCTATAAGACTAAAAGCCAAAGGAACAGTATATTGAAGCTCTACAGTCTAGTTGTTTAAGTTGTTTCCCACACACGTATGAGTTAACAATCTAGAAACTTCCATGAGTGTATACAGGAAATGAAAAATTATTAAATGAGTGAAGTACTATAGGAGTCAGGCTTCTCTCATTCTTGGAGAGGGGGATTTAGACTAGCAAGGGAAAAAGGCTAGAGTGATGCATGTGGTAATAGGAGACTTTAAGACATCATTATGAACTTCTGTTTTTCTTAATGTAGATAGCAGGTTGATATATAGACAGTTTATGATGATAGGTAGATAAATTAGTATGCACACATATATCTCTTTGCACTGTCAGCTAAAAGGATCTGGAAACAATGTCACCTCAATAGCAATTAGCACACTTCCTGCTTAGATCTTGGGTTCTAATATCATTAGTTGATAAGAACAACTAGGGCTCCCTAGAGAAATGGATAAGTATCGCATAAAAACTAGAAATGCACAAGATGATGCTAAAACACTGAATAATGCTAGAAATTAAGGAAGTGGTAAAAAGAAAAACAACTTATGGGGATACATTAAACAGACACAGGTGCCAACTAACAGGGACCTAAACTAAAACAATATAAGCAAATAATTAAATAAATTTCTGTTGGGTGATAAACTCAAGTAGAAAATTAGAAATTATGTTTCTATACTGATATAAATACATAATTTAATAGATAAAAGGTGGATGGAATAAACAAGTTGTCCCCAGAGGGGACAACTTATAAATAATTAACATAAGCAATTAACATAAATAGTCCACTTTCAAAATGGTTGAGATACTTTGTTAATAATTATAATGTTTTATACAAGAAAAGCTATAGTAGTATTAGGAAATGAATTGAGAGATAGAATAGCAATCAAAATATATTATTACTACTGTTATTATTATTATTATTATTATTGGTACCAGGAATTGAGCTTAGGACCTTGCACTTGCCAGGCAAGTGTGACCCCACTGAGCTAAATCCTCAGCCCAAAATTATATTATTTTAGGATCATGATACACAGTGTATCTACCATTGTTATTCTCTAATTATTCTGGTTATGAAAAATTATTTTTCCATAGAACTATTTTTATATTTTGTTTATTAAAATCTACTTGTATTGCATTAAAATTAAAAATGATTAAGTATAATTATGTGTGGGCTGCACATAAATACTCCCTTCCAAAGAACGCAGTATGGACAGAGGGAAAGGGGTAACTTTGCTGTGGAGAAATTTGCAAAAAATCACATCAGCCAGGAAATTAAGACTAAGGTCAACAGTGGTAAGTTATTCTATCCAGAGAGAAAAATGTGGTACTACTGTATTCAGTGCATAGTAGAGCACAAAGGGCCTAGTGTATTACATTCTTGTGGGACATACCTGTAACAAAGTTTGCACATCCTAAATCAGATAGCCTTAAATTGGCATGTACATATATTTTTCAGGATATCATCAATAACGTGAAAGTTTGTTCAAATGTAATGTTTATATTTATAAGTTTATTTTGTCTATGAAAGAAGTCCTGGTAATGCTTTAGATTTTGAAAGGGTTGCATTACTCTCATGATAGTTAAAAATAACTCCTCTAGGATACACTCTGAGTAGTGCAACTAAGATCAAGATTGGACAATGATCTAAAACACTCTCTTTGGTCTGTAGTACAAGATATGCTCTTATAATGCACACTTCTGGATAAACTTTTGGGAAATTTGAAAATATATGCCTAGGACAATCAAATCTACACCAAGATTATTATGCTCTTATAAACACTATCCATTAAACAGAAATGTAAAAATATAACAACCAGTAAAAATCATGTCAAGGAGTGTTCGATAAAAATGCAATATATTATTTTATGGAAAAATATTCATTTAGTATTGTCATTGATTTGCTTTTTCCTTATATATACTATGATCCTAAACTTTCTTGAAAGTCAATGTAAATGATAGTATGATTCTAGAATATGCTTTTCACTTTCAGAGTTACAAAGTGGGTACTACAGATGCTATTGGGAATGTAAACCTGCAAACTCTTTTAAAAGCAATTTGACAATATGCATGAAGAGCCTAAAAAATGGCTTTCTCTGCTGGGAATCTATCCTAAGGGCTGAGTACATTCATCACAGAATAATTGGCTACTAATAAAACAGCAAAGCAAAGAAAGAACTTCAAGTCACTTAACCAGGGACTACTTAAGAAAACTGTGAGAAATCCACTTGATGAAAATGTATGCAGTCATTAAAATGCTTAGGAAGCATTTTTCATGGTTATTAAGTAAGAAAAGCAGATTCAAAATTATATATATAACACTTCATTATAACTGTAAGAATCAAACATAACAAAAAGGCTGGAAGTATAAGCAACAATGTCTTCAAGAATTATCTTGTCATTTTTCTGTGCTTTACAAAGTATTCCAGAGCCAGCATATTATTCTGTCTAACTCTAAACAGAATGTCTGATTAAATAACCTTTTCCACAGGCCCCCAATGCAGTAATGGAAAGCTCAAAATTTTCCAGAGTATATCGCTGAGGAAGTATTCTAGGGATGCTGCTGACTACATGAAATTTTCCTGGACAAATTACAATTGATCCCCTTTGGATCATGGAAACAAAATTGGTTTGTGTGTTCAGTTGCTGACTACTCTTATGTTTCCTGAATCTCATCTGCCTTAAAAGTTTGTTGAGTATGATGTTCAACCTAGTATTAGCATCAATATCGAAAGAGGATATTATCTACCTGATTTCTACCCCACACTGAGCATCACACACACACACAGATATACTAAGAATGGGAACCAACAACAAATGGAGAAATACAAGCTTACCTCTAAAATTTGTTACTGTTCTTTTGTCCTGAAATTTAACAAAGGTCACTTCAATTTTTATACAGAACAGTACCTGGAGATTGAGTAAGCAAACAAAAATTTGAGACTTACATATTAATAGGCATTATAAAATAATGATAATTAAACAGTGTAATACTAATAAAGACATTGACATGAGAATGGAGAAATAAGAAACAGGGCAGTGCTTCTATGCTTATGAATAGGAATACATGTAAAAGCTCTCATAGCAAATAGATAACAGAATGATGGTTTTGTTAATGAATGGAATATGTTTCTTTTCTGTATTAAATTCTTTTATTGGTACATTGTAGGTATACAACACAATTACATTTCTCATTGGGAATTGTACCTTTACATAATGCATCTTGGTTCTTATTTTTTCCCCATTCCTAGCCCTCCCTTCACGCCCTCCACCCTTCCCTATTTACAAAGACTTTATTTCCATTTTTTTCATTTCTCAGCATTTTTTCTTTCCCTTCTTTCCTTTCCCCTGCCCCTCCCACTACCCCTACCCCTTTGGAACTTTTTTCTTATTTTGCATTATTGATGATTCATTCTAATAATTGGTACATTTCAGGTATACAATATAATGACAGTCATCATTGGAAATTTGCACCTTTACATAATCTCTCTTGGTTCTTATTTTTCACCCTTGCCCAGCCCTCCCTTCAACCCCTCCAGTCCTCCCTATTTACAAAGATTTTGTTCCTATTTTTCCATTTTCTCATATTAATTCCATTCCCTTCTATCCTTTCCCCTAGCCCTAACATTTCCTTCCCCTTTGCCCCTTTTCTTCCTATTTCATATTAACTATTATACATTTAGTCCTTATTTACACTTTCAATTTCTCACACCAGAGAAACTATTCGGTATTTACACATGTGTGTCCTATTTATTTCACTTAAGCGTAGTGCCTCAATGTCATCCACTTAGCTATAAATGTCTCTAATTTCTCATTTTTTATGGCTGAGTAGTACTCCATTTTATTTAAAAAAACACATTTTCTTTATCCAGTCTCCAGTTGATGGGCATTTGGGCTGTTTCCAAGTTTTAGCTATTACAAACTATGCTGCTATGAACAAGGGCCCACATATATCACTGTGGTATGATTCTTTTAATTCTTTGGGGAAGATCCCCAGCAGTGGAATAGTGGGGTCAAATGGGATTTCCAGTCCTAGTACTTTGAGGTATCTCCATACTGATTTCCACAGTGCTTGCACCAGTCTACACTCCCACCAGCAGTGAAGCAGGGTTCCTCTTTCCCCACAGCCCCGCCAGCATTTGTTATTGGTTGATTTCATGATAGCAGCCATTCTTTCTGGAGTGAAGTGGAACCTCAGCGTTGTTTTCATTTGCATCTCTCAAATGACCAGTGATGTTGAACATTTTTGCATGTATTTATTTGCTATTTCTACTTCTTTGTGTGAGAAATGTCTGTTCATTTCAGATGCCCATTTTTGGATTGGGTCTTTAGATTTGGGAGGTCTGATCTTTTTAAGTTCTTTATAGATTCCAGATAGTAGACTTTTGTCTGAGGAAGAGCAGGGGAAGATTTTTTCCCACATTGTGGGTTGTCTCTTCACACTGCTGGTGGTTTCTCTTGCTGTGCAGAAGCCTTTTAATAAGAAGAGATCCCACTTGTTGATTGTTTGTGCTAGTTCATGGGCAACTGAGGTTTTGTTCATAAAATCTTTTCCTACACCGATGTCTTCAAGGGTTCTACCTAACCTCAGTTCCAACTGGTTCAGAGTTTCTATTTTAATATTTAGATCTTTAATCCATTTTGATTTTACTTTAGTGCATGGCAAGAGACATAGGTCTAGTTTTAATCTTTGGCAAGTTGAAACCCATTTTTTACAGCACCATTTATTAAAGAGGCTATCTTTCCTCCAGTGAGGGTGTTTGGCTCCTTTATAGAAGATGAGATGGCTGAGTGTGTCTGGCATTGTTTCTGCATCTTCTAATCTGTTCCACTGGTCCTCAGGTCTGTTTCTTTGCCAGTACCATGCTGTTTTTATCACAGTAGCTTTGTAGTAGAGTTGCAGGTTGAGTTTGTGATACCCCCTACCATGTCTCTGTTACCTAGAATTGCTTTTGCTATTCTGGGTATCTTCTTGTTCCAAATGAATTTTTGGATTGTTTTCTCAAGGTCCATGAAGTATGCTGCTGAGATCTCAATTAGAATTGCATTGAATCTATATAGCAGTTTTGGAAGTATGGCCATTTTCACTATATTAATCCTTCCTACCCAGGAGCAGGGGATGTCTGTCCATTTTCTGATATCATCTTCAATCTGTCTTTTCAGAGTGCCATAGTTTTCAGAGAAGAGGTCTTTGAGTTCTTTTGTTAGGATGATTCCTAGGTATTTCAGTTTTTTGGATGCTATTGTGAAAGGAATTATTTGCCCTATTTCTCTCTCAGTGAGTCTATCATTGGTGTAGAAGAAAGCTATTGATTTTTGTGTGTTGACCTTATAACCAGCTACTTGACTGAATTTGGTTATTAAGTCTAGAAGACTTTTGGTGGAGTTCTTGGGGTCTTCTACATACAGTATCATGTCACCTGCAAATAATGACAATTTGACTTCTTCATTTCCTATCTTTATTCCTTTTATTTCTTTCTCTTGTCTAATTGCTGTGGCTAATGTTTCCAGAACTATATTGAACAAGAGTGGTGATAGTGGACATCCTTGTCTTGTTCCTGATTTTAGTGTGAAGGATTTCAGTTTTTGACCATTTAGTATGATATTGGCTGTTGGTTTTCCATAGATGGCTTCTATCAGTTTGAGGTAGAGACCAACTAGTCCAATTTTTTGTAGGGTTTTTATCATAAATGCATGTTGGATTTTGTCAAATGCTTTTTCTGCATCTATGGAGATAATCATATGGTTTTTGTCCTTGGCTCTATTGATATAGTGTATTACATTGATTGATTTTCATATATTGAATCATCCCTGCATCCCTGGGATGAATCCCACTTGATCAGGGTGTATGATCTTCTTGATGTTCTTCTGCATTCTGTTTGCCAGTATCTTATTAAGGATTTTTGCATCTATGTTCATTACTGAGATAGGCCTATAGTTCTCTTTTTCAGTTGGATCTTTCTCTGCTTTGAGGATCAAGGTGATGCTTGCTTCCAGGAATGAATTTGGGAGTATTGCTTCCCTTTCAATTTCATTGAAGAGTTTAAACAGTAGAGGCAGCAGCTCCTCTCTAAATGTCTTGTAGAATTCAGCAGTGAAGCCATCAGGGCCCAGGCTTTTCTTAGTTGATAAGTTTTTAATTACATTTTCAATTTCATTGATTGATATTGGGTTGTTCAGAATTTTTAGATCTTCTTCATTCAACTTTGGTAATCATATGTATCTAGGAATCTGTCCATTTCTTCTGTGTTGTCCATCTTATTGGCACATAGGTTCTGGAAGTAGGTACTGATGATCCTCTGGATTTCTGCTGGGTCTGTTGTCATTTCACCCTTTTCATTCCTAACTGCATGGATTTGGGCCTTTTCTTTCCTTTTTCTGACAAGGTTGGCTAAAGGTTTGTCAATTTTGTTGATTCTTTCGAAGAACCAACTCTTGGCTTCATTGATTTTTTTGTATCGTTCTCTTAGTCTCCATTGCATTGATTTCTCCTCTGACCTTTATAATTTCCTCCCTTGTATGAGCTCTGGGGTTGTCCTGTTCTTCTTTTTCTAGAAGCTTGAGGTGCAGCATCAGCATCAAGTTGTTTAATTGGGCTTGTTCTGTTTTCCTAATATGCATATTCACTGCTATGAATTTCCCTCATGAGACTGCTTTCATTGTGTCCCATAGATTCTGATATGTTGTATTGTCATTGTCATTTAATTGAAGGAACTGTCTGATTTCTTCTTTAATTTTCTCTATGACCCATTGGTTATTCAGAGGTGTGTTGTTCAATTTCCACATGTTTATGACATTTTTTGAATTTCTTTTGCTATGGATCTCCAATTTCATTGCACTATGGTCTGATAATATACAGGGGATAACTTCAAATCCTTTGCACTTACTTAAACATGTTCTATGTGTGAGTATGTGGTCTATTTTGGAGAATGACCCACGTGCATCTGAGAAGAATGTGTATTCTGATTTTGTGGGGTGGAAGACTCTGTAAACATATGTTAAGTTCATTTGTTCAAGATTTTGATTGAGTTCTAGTATTTCATTACTTATTTTTAGTCTAGTTGATCTATCTATTTGTGACAGTGGGGTGTTGAGGTCCCCCACTACAACTATATTAGTGCATATATGACTTTTCATGTCCATTAGTATTTATTTTATATAGTTGGGTGCACTAGTGTTTGGTGCATAGATATTTATGATTGTCATCTCTTCCTCTTGGATTCTTCCCTTTACAAGGATGTAGTGTCCTTCTTCATCTCTCTTAATCAGTGTTGGTTTGAAATCTACTTGATCTGCCAGGAGGATAGCTACTCCTGCTTTTTTTCGGGTTCCTGTCGCATGCAGTATAGTTTTCCACCCTTTAACTTTCAGTCTATGAGTTTCCTTTTGAATTAAGTGTGTTTCTTGTATGCAGCATATTGTTGGATTTTGCTTCTTGACCCATTCTTCCAGTCTGTTTCTTTTGATTGGTGAATTGAGACCATTAACATTGATGGTTATAACTGAAATATATTGACTTGTCATTGCCATGACTTTTCCTTTTTGTTGGGTTCTCCCCCTTTCCATTTAATTTCTTGTCATGTCAGATGGATTCATTCTGCTTTGCTTCCTGGGGTTGTGATCCTCAATGTCTGTTCCTAGGATATTGTGTAAAATTCTTTGGAGAGCTGGTTTGGTATTCACGAAGTTCCTAAGGTGCTCTTTGTCATGAAAGTATCTTATTTCTCCATCAATTTTGAAGGATAGTTTTGCAGGGTACATCAGTCTGGGTTGGAGGCTGTTTTCTTTTAAGGCTTGGACTATGTCACTCCAAGCTCTTCTTGCCTTGATGATTTGTGTTGAGAAGTCTGCTGTGATTCTGATGGGCTTTCCTTTCTATGTGATTTGTTTCTTTTCTCTGACTGCTTGTAGAACTTTGTTCTTCTGTTGTGTTTCTGGAATCTTAACAATTATATGACTATGTGTAGATTTTTTTTTGATCAAGGCTATTTGGAGTCCTATATGCCTCACTTATTTGTATGTCAAACTCTTTTCCCCTGCTTGGGAAGTTTTCTGCCATTATTTCTGTGAAGAGATTTTTTTATGTCATCTCCACTCTCTCCTGTTTCTTCATTGAGCCCAATCAGTCTTATGTTATTCTTCTTTGCATCATCTAGCAGCTGCTGGATTGATTCCTCATGTTCCCTTATAATTTTGAAGCAATTTTTCTTCTCTTGGTCACGAATTGCAATCTTATCTTCTATATCTGAAATTCTGTCCTCACATTGGCTCATTCTGCTGTGGAGACTTTCAATGGAGTTTTTCATGTCCTGGAAATCTATCTGCATCTCTTGTATGGATTCCATTTGTTTCTTATGTTGGGATTCCATCATGTTCCTGAGCTCCTCTCTAGATTTATTAATCATGTCTTGCACTAGGGGCACAATTTCTCCTGTTATCTGAGAAATTATTTCTGATTTCATTTTTTCCAGATCCCCTTTTGTTGCCAGTTCAGTGGGTCCAGGTGGTTGAGTATCAGAGTGTTCCATCTCATTTCCCTTTGGAGTTGCTGTAGGTGATCTGGAAGTCTGGTTTTGAGACTTATTTATGTGTTTTCTCATTTCGACTGGGGTAGGGGGCTGTTAGCACCTGCAAGATTACCTCCTCTGAGCTGGGTGAGGTGGGATGGGGCCAGGAGCAGCGGTAGGGATGGTGACCCAAAAGCCCTTTCCTGTGGGCTGGGAGCAGCCGGAGGGATGGTGGCCGGGAAGCCCATTCCTCTGGGCCAGGAGCAGTGAGATGACGGGTCAGAAGCACCTACCTCTGGGCCAGGAACAGTGGGACTTGGTACCTTGGTCTGGTGGTCTGGTGTCCTCTGAGTCTTTGTAGTGTGGAACCAGGTGGCTGCCTGTCAGCAGCGGGGTGATTCGGTGTCTTCCGCAAGACTCAGGACCTCGGTAGGGCGTGCACAGTCCTTCCTGTCTGCAGCGGGCTGATTCAGCGTGTTCTGTGTGACTCAGGACCCGGTAGGGCATGTGCAGACCTGCCTGTCTTGAATGGAATATGTTAAAGGGATACAGGTGCCAACTAAAAGCATTCTCTGGGGCCCAAACTAGAGCAATATAAGCAACAAGTTAAATAAATTATTACTGGATTATAACCCAAAATATAAAATAAGAAACCATGTTTCCATAATGATAAAAATATATAATTTAGTAGATAAATAAAAATCGAGGAAAATGAATTATTCCTGAAGGAAAATCCTTATAATTTATGTAAATTGAAACTATTGGCTAATTGTTTGGGAAGAAACTTATTAGGCTCCATTCTTTACACCAGATAGCAAAATAAATAATAAGAAGATTAAAATGTAACTATAATAAGTAAAATGATGAACTAACTAGAAAAGACATTTTAAATAAAGACTCATGTGATTAAGCATGGATTGTAAGAAACAAATATAACATCACAAAGGGAAAAAATAATAGGTTCAGCTATGTAAATACAAAAATTACATCAAAATTATATTGGGTACTTCACACCATTATCTACATTTGTCAACTGAGACCGTTAAAGCACAGAAAGTTTAACTTATTACAAACCCAGTACTATTGCACCAGCTTGAGGTCTCTCAGTATACACCATATCCTAATTTCTCCCTGAGGGCAGAGAGTGTATTTTTTATCTTCTCTAGGAATCCCTGAGTATCTAAATTCATGCTTTTCCCACAACTCTGTAAATGAGCTCAGTTAATGACTTTAGGTGAATGGAGAGTTAGTTTAAATCCTATGAAGGATTGATACCATTAAGATATATCCCATGGAGAATGAACAGGAAAAAGCAGTGATAAACATGTAGTTTGTTACTAGCCCCAAAATGTGTTGTGACCTAAAATCAAAACACAAGGACCTGTGAAAATCTCAATCCATGATGTTCATCTCACTCATGTAGTTATTTTTCTAATGTCATTACTAATTACAAGGACACTCTAGAGGGAAAAAGTGGCCTTGCTAGATTTTACTGTGTCCTTTGATGTCACTCCTTTGCAAAGACAAAAACTGAATCTCAAAATGACAACCCTCAAAATTTCACAAAACTCTTTATCTTAAACAGTGGAACCTGAACAACCTGATGATTAATACATATAATTTCATAATGTTGCCTGACAAAAAATAGATTTGTAAGTGCAAATTTTCTCTCTTATAAAGTCCATCATATGATTTATAAAACTCTTAGATGTCTCTCTCATAAACTACAACATGACACTCATTTATAAAACTTTTAGATATCCTTTCACTAAAATGGCTCTGCTTTCCATATGAAGTAGAAGCTAGAAAAACCTTTCAAAATCAGCCTTATTTTATGCATAGGGAGACAAAGGTGAAGATTTGAATACCAATCAGATAAATGTAATATGACATCATTAAGCAAAAAAAAAAAAAAATCAATAGGGAAGTTTCCTGAAAAGAAAAAAAAGTAATAGAAAACAATAAAATGATATATAGTACCTATGGAAATCAGTGTGGAGTTTCTTTAAAAACCTAAAAATAGAACTACCATTTGATCCAGCTATAGAATTCTTTGTATATACCTAAAGTAATTAAAGTCAGTATGCCAGAGGGATATCTGCATACCTATGTTTATTCTGACACAATTTGCATTAGCTAATATATGGAAACAGCCTATGTGCCCATTAACAGATGAATGGATAAAGAAAAAAAATATATATATATATAACCATTATTCAGTCAAAAACAAGAATTGAATTTTGACATTTGGAGGAAAACAAATGGAATGGAAGATAATCAGTTTTATAGAAATAAGTCAGACTCCGAAAGACAAATATGAAGTGTTCTCCCTAATATGTGGAATCTAAGAAAGATGATAAGAAAGTAAAAGGGCAGTTATCATTAGACAAGAAGAAGGAAATAAGGGGGAGTGAGAAGGTGATATAAAGGAAGGCAATTGGGAGGTAGAAATGATCTAAATATGTGCATAGAAACCAATATGTTATAAAATCAATAGGCACTAATAAAAAAGAAAAGAAAATATCCAAACTTACTAACATCCAAAAGTCCCAAAGTAATAGACAATAATTATCATTTATTAAATATTTCTCTATGTGCTAAGCTCTAGTCGCCAGTTTAATTCTCCCAGTAACCTAGGAAATAGGTACTATTTTTACTCACATTTTATGTTATCCTTGAGCTTTGTATACATGGTCTATCATGCAAAGTTGTTAAGATGGCCACTTGGAGCTGACCCCTTGAAGATTTGTCAGACTTCTATGTACTCTTCAATGTGTCCTGGTCTGTGTATTAAAGTTTATGATCACACTAATATCAACTCCAATGTCTACGTAGAATAATCTGCTACTGCTTTTCACAGCCTATACAATAGTGTATACACAGGCATGCTTAGTTATATGTGTGGTGCGTAAGGATGAATGAAAGACTGAAAACTAAGGAGACAAAGGCAAGGAAAAATTAAGAAATTGCTTAAGGTAACATTGCTAGTAAGTAGAAAAATCAGGATTTCGGTCTATATAGTCTGACTCCAGTGCCTCCTCTTTCACCACTAAAGTAAACATGTTTCCATAATAATTTGTTTATATAATATATTTTAAAATAGTTTTAAAATTTATGAGGACAGCATTGACACAGATGTAAGGAAATAGATATTTTCATATACTGGTGATAGGAATGCAACTGAGTAATGACCACTTGGGAAATTTGTATCGAAATTCAAGATGTTCAACATCCTTGAACCTATAATTTAGCTTTTAAAACACTAATAGAAATACAAGTAAATATGCAAATACATATGAAGAAGGATGGATAACACAATATTGTTTAAAAAATGAGGACGTCTTAATGATAATAACAATATCTAGTAAATAGCCTCAAAATTTGTTTTCATTGTCTTATTAAATACATTTACTTATTGTGGAGGCAGGTGTGGCAAAGTTTGGATGAAAGATGAGTCAGAGCTCTCCATCCTTCATCTGTATGAGACTTAGTATTGGCTTTAGTCTTCAGGCTTTTGCGATCTCATGATCACAAGGGAGTTGTCATAGTTTCAGGTATCTTTTCCATACAGAACTATATATAAAGGCACAATGAGAGCCAGCAATCAGAGAAGTAAGCAGACATTCTTTGCATACTTCTAATAATCAAAGAAGGAAATAATTCCTAGAAGTAATGCAGCAAACTTTTCCTTTGGTATTCCCAGTTATACTGAAATTAACTGGCCGCATGTCAGAAGAGGCTAGGAACAGCAAATATACTTCCTTTTGCAACTTCAATCATGAAGGCAGTATATGCAGATAGACTCTGCTACAAGGAATATGGGAAAGGAAAAATACTTGCCCATCAGACAGCCAAAAGTACAGGGGAAAGGACAGCATAAAAATTGATATATCAATCACTAAATGGCTAGGAGTGTACCTAAATTAATTATAATACCATAGTTTTCCTTGCTGTCATTAAAATTAATGTGTAAATTTGTATGTATTGAGTTGATATATTACTAGTAGAAAGACTTTTCATTATATGTATATTATTTTTTCATTTCTCTTAAATGTATATGTATAAGGATTTTTAATTTAATGAATGAAATAGTATATTGTAGTATATTTCAACAATGAAATTGTGGATTCTTTCCACTGTCTATCTAGGTTGTTTCACACATACAGGGGAGAAGAAAAGACACAAAAGAAGTATATACATATAGACACACACACACACACACACACACACACACACACAAATACCAAGAGATAGAGAGCTGTTAGCCTTCAAGTATTTAAAAAGACAAATATTATACACTTACAGGAATTACTTTAACACACGTTTCTAAACTATAAAATAGTATCATCTTTACTGTCAGTCAGTCCTGGATCATTTGTTTAAGGAGGATCATCACAAGAGATGGGTGGCTTTCACATTGCATGCACAACAAAGAGAATCCTTGGTTAGTCCAAGAACAGAGATTCTAAGACAGAAAACTAAGTTACTGTTACAAACAATTGCACAACAAGAATGGCTTGTCTTTTAATCTTTTAGAAATTATATGTCACTATCACTCTCAGTCATCTGTCAGTACATTGTCTTACCCATTTCCCCTGAATCATAGGAGGTAGAGCATAAGGCTTATGAGAATGGACTGTAAGCCTCTGTCTCTCTGTGTTCCCAAATTTCCTTTTTTTGAGCCAAGCCTGGTCCCACAGGGCGAGGGCCCATCTTAGGCCCTCATTTTAACTTGATCTCCCCTATAAAGGTCCTTCATCCAAATCCAGTCACATTCTGAGGTACTGCACTTTCACATATGAATTGTGATGGGAAACAATTCAAGCCATGATCAGTGTGAGGTGAAGTATACTATGAGTCAGCTTTCCCATTACTGGACACAATGTCCAACACCCACAATTTAAAGGAAGAAAGGTTAAATCTGTCTCACGGTTTTAGAGGATTCAGTCCATAGTAAGCTGACTTGAAGGCAGAAGCATTATGGTGGAAGTGTGTAGCAGACCAAAGATGCTTAGTTCATGGTGGCTGGAAAGCACAGCAGAGGCAAAGAGTGAGAGAGGAAGGGGAAGACAGGGTGAGACATAGACCCAAGGTCATATCTCCATGACCCAACCAGACACATACAGAAATATGCTCCACCAATCCTTGGGGCAGATCCCAAGGCCAATGAAGTTGACATTCCATCCTAACTTCCACAAGTGATAAAACTTAAAGCCTTTATAAACAGCTTGGACAAGAATCGAAGACAGCAACTACAGACTACTCTTTCAAGAACTTTTTTTAAATAATAGAGGAATGGGGCAGCAACCAGAGAAAGAAGTGAATCAAGAGTTATTTTGTTTTATTTTATTAGGATGAGAGAAATATCGGCAAGTTATAATTATGAGAATGATTGAGTAGAATGGGAAAATCAATGATATGGGAAAGGAAGAAGAGAATTGCAAGTGGGAAATTCTAGAGTTGGGATTTAGTGAAATGTTTAGATAGGAGTATATAAGTTCATCCATAATAACTAGAAAGAAAAAAAGATGAGTGTAAGAGCATAGAAGTTGGTTGGTGGGAATCTATGGTAATGGGAGCCTAAGGAAAATCTCTTGATTATTTTCATTTTTCTCATGTAAATAGGAAGCAAATTGGCATTACTGGATATTTGAGTTTTGAAAAATGAGAGGGCATGGAACAGTCATTGACAATGTTAATGAAATGGGCAAATACAGCATAATTGACAGGCAGCATTAAGGACTCACTTTAGGGTAGTGAACACGAATTTATAGTGAGAACACTTAGAGGGACAATATAATTTTCTCTGATTATATCTGATTTAACCAGAGGATATGATTAACAAGAGAAAGGTATGGAAACTGAAGATAATGTAAGGGGATGATTTTTACAATTGAAAACAGACTCTAAATCCAATAGGCCTTGAAGAATGGATGTGTTCGTGGAGGATGAGAGATGATACAGAAAAATTTAAGGTCATCATGGAATAAAATAATTGTTTTTAAAAGAGCAAAATGGGACTGAGTTGGTGGTCAGATGTGTTGTTTCACATTGAGGTTACATGACTATAGCAACAAATGGCAAAGTTGATGAGAAAAATAACATGGAAGAACAAGTCATAGAAATATAAGGCCAGAATACTAGAATGATCATATACTGTACATGGAGATTTATATTACTATGCATTGAAACAAGAATGATATGTGATATGGATAAGAGTCTAAAGAGTCATGTGGAAGTCAGTAGATGACTATAATAAAGAGGTGTGTATTAGGAACAATTCTCTAGAGAAACAAAGCTAATTGTGTGGTTGTGTGTGTGTTAGATTGAGAGAGAGAGAGAGAGAGAGAGAGAGAGAGAGAGAGAGAGAATATAAAGGTAAGAAATTGGCTCATGTGATTCTGGAGGCTGACAAGATCTACAACCTGCAGACCCAGGAGAGATGATGGATGCAGTTCCAGAGCAAATTTGAATGCATAAGGAACCAGGAGACCTAATGATATGGTTCCCATCTGAAAACCAGCAGACTAGGAAGTGCCAATGTTTCCATATGAGGTTGAAGGCAGGAGAAAACCCAATGCCTCAGCTTGAGGGCAGTCAGGCAAGAGGACTGCTCTCTTATTCAGGAGAGGCTTGGCTTGTGTGTTGCATCCAAGTCTTCAACTAATTGGATGATGGCCATTTTATTTATTCAATATTCAGATTCAAATATGAAACTTATCCAAAAACATTGCCACAGAAATACCCTGACTGTCTAACTAAACATCTGGGCATCCCATGGTCTAATCAAGTTTATTATCTTAGTTACTTTTGTAGTTGCTGAGACAAAAAACCTGATGCCCTAAGTTAAAGGAGCAAATGTTTAATTAGCTCACAGTTTGTAGAGGTTTCAGTCCATAAATGGCTGGCCCCAAGGCAAGGTGGCACATGGCAGAGGGGCATCGCAGAGGAGAAACAGTTCATTGTAGGCAGAAGGCAGCAAAAGCAAGCAAGGGGCCTTAGCGGGGTTTTTTTTCCTGTATTTTTTATACTCTAGGATATTAGGGCAATGCCAAACCAATCAGTGGACCAATTTAGTAATCACACACCCTTAATCCCAGCATTTCACCATGAATCAATAATACACGCTAGATACAGCCACCCATGGAAAAGCCCCACCTATGACTGCATGAGGCCTAGGCACAAACCATAACATTTACACATAAATTTAATCATTAAAAGATGTAAAAGGATATATAATCTAATGACCTGAGATTCCAAGTTGGAGGGAAAGGAAAGGTGAATAGTTTCCCATCAGCAAGAAGGAGTAAAGAGAGCATTTGTCTTAACTCCAAGATCAACAGTAGTTGGGATGTACCATAGGGAAAAGTCACCATCTCAAAAGGTTATGGTGAATACCACAGCATTAAAGCTTTGTTTCAGTTAAAACACGAGGTAAATATTAGAGTTGCTGGAGATATATAGGATTATACTGAACAACGGCTTTCATTTCCAATGATAAAGTAGAAGGTTTTCAGGAATTACAGAATTAAAATGTATATACAGAAGACAAATACAGAGATGAGGGGCTCTAGGATATTTAAAGATAACACACAAAATATAAAAGGACAAGGTGAGCTTAGTTTTAATGGCCTCAAGTCAAAACAGTGGTAGCGTGACTGATCGATACTAGCCAGAGAGAAAGGGCACACAATTTCTCAAAAGGAATATAACTGTTATGTATTGTAAATATACACTAATAAAAAAGAAAATATACAAAAATATTTCTACATTTTGCTCTGATTTTTACCAGTGAGGAATCAGCATCTGATGCACCGTTCATAATAAGCCCATGTTTTATTCACTAAAGTGTTATGCTACTTAGAATGTAAGTTACTTGAAGACAGAGTCTACACTGTGTATATTTACTTTAAAAGTACTTTATTCTGTAGAATGTTTCAATTTTTCTGTAAAGAATTTCATGTTAGTTGATTTAAACCCATAGGACATATCTGCTACATTGCCTCCAATGTATCTTCTGTACGCTCAACTTTTGATCAGTTACCCATCTTGTTAGGGTATGAGAAGAGCTCCAACAGTTTGAGAGCTGCAAAGATTCCATCTCCTCTAGGAAAATAAAACCAGAAGAAAGGCAACAAAGTTCTACTCAAACTCAGTCTGACTAGAAAATTTCATGACTCAATATAGTAGGCTGAATGATATCATATGTTGTTGTACTTAGCAAAACCTTGGCATAATGTAGGCATTCAGAAATGTTATCACAATGGGGCCACATTAGTCATGCCTGACATTAAAATGTCCACGGGACTGGTTATTAATCATATGTACTTAATCAAGCCCACCTAGTCCTAGCACAAAACTCCCCTTTCTGCAAACTACAATTCCATCTGCACTCTCTGTATTTTATGAAAAAATAAAACAATATTTTATAACCAAATAATAAGAATATAACAATAGTTATTACACTATGTGTTATTACCTTCAAAGTAGTTACTCAGAGTACAAGACATAAACCAAAACGACTCCTACAAAAAAGAAACAAACAGATAATAACACAAAACATTATTTGAAACACACTAAGGTAAACTCATAGTATAAATGAAACCAAATAGCATATATATTGAATTAAAACAAAGGAATTTATAATTTGTATATATAGTCTCTCATATAAGAAAAACCATGCTATATTTGATATGTTATGCCCAACTTATTTCACTTAAGATTATATTCTCACGTTGCATCCATTTACCTATGAATGCTTCAAGTTTATCTTTATGACAGAGTAGTACCCCATTGTGTACAAATACCACATTTTCCTTATTCATTTATCTGCTCCTGGACATACATGGTGTTTCCAAGATCTAGCTATTGTGAATTGTGCGGCTATAAACAGACTATTGAGTTGTTTTGAAGAAGCTGAAATTGAGGTAAAGATTCTTAGAAGAACAAAGCATAACCTTCACAAACCTGCTTCAGAATTAAGATCAAAATTTAGAACCCATAGGTATTTGCTGTTTTATAAAAACATGCACATGCATACATTTTCTTTACCAAAGTTTTCTTAATAAAAGCAAGTACATACGGGTTCTAAATTTTAATCTTACCTCTGAAGCAGGGTTGTGAGAGTGATGCTAGTTTTTCTAAGAATCTTCACCTCAATTTCAGCTTCAACAAAGCACCTTAATACTCCTCCTGAGATTCACAAAAACCCATAAATGGATAGAAGAGCTTAAACATTTTCATTCTTGAAGCAAACTCTATCATCTCTGGCTATTAGCAACATTAGCATTGGACCTCTACTCAAATGGTTACTTTTAGCAAAAGAGAATCATTTACCCTTAGGGATTTAACTCTACTTCAGCACTAGTCAAAGCATGTGTCAGCAAAAACCAAGGCCAAGCATTGTATGTCTGCTTTCCAGAGAAGATCCAACAGAAAATCTTTCCTGTAGTGCATAGCCAGATGTTCTTAGTGTACTAAGAGATTATACCAAAATGACTTTTGAAATAGTGTTGGCATTTTCAAGTGCACTTGAAGGTATTTTTAAAGTTTTGAGCAGAAATCACATTTGACAATGGCCTACTGTTCATGAAGCTTGAGTTTATTCCCATTCTATAGGCATTTTTCAAATCCCTAGTGATGCCTTGATAAAAAAGGATATTGCAATATTATTCACTGAAGTGACTACCACGAAGGGCAGAAAATTGCCCAGCATTACGTCAGCTGCAGCACTACATGTTCATGAGACTGTATCTTTCAGACAAGGCTCTGGTATTGATGTCAGTCAACAAAAAGCAAAGTAAAGATCATTAAATAATCTCTTCCTGCCTAACTCCTGAAAAGTGTCTTCTGCCATGCCAGTTGTCAAAACATTTCCTGGAAGTCTTCTGGAATAACATAATATAAGTGCTAAGGGGGTACAAGGAAAGGGAAAAATTGAGTTTGATATGTGTATATGTATGTATAGGGGAAGGAGGCTCAGACCTGGGAAAGCTTCCTTGAGGAAATAAACACACGAATCAGACCACTGACAAGTGTGGCAACAGAATGGCATGGAAATAATAGATATTTAATAAATATTGTCATCACGAATTCAAATTGAAATTTAGAAATTACCCATCAATTAATTTCACATCTTTCATGTGCAGTTCCGAAAGCATACATTTTTAAAGTAACCAAAAATTATTGACTATGCAATGCTTAAAAGACAAGTGCACTTAAAATATTCTCTGGAGTTTCTTTGTGCTATTCCATAATACTCCCAGAGAAAGTTAGCTGTACTAAGCTCACTGCAAAGTGAAATGTTGTACCCAAAACCCATTTTATTGGACCTTTAGAAATTTTAGACTTAAAAATTGTGTGTGGATTTGTGGAAACTACTTTATTCCATTTTTTTCATAATGAATCAAGGGAAAGGGAAGGGAGAGTATAGAGAAAAAAAAGGATAAGGAAGTAGGAGAGTATGAAAGACAAAAAAATAGCAAAATAGACCAACAGCTGTATACATATAGACACGGCCCTTATATTGACATTGCAAAATATTATATTTTTTCCTCCCAAAATGTCCTTGAACCTAAAACTTTAGTCGGTGTTATTTCCTAATTTCCCTGGAGAGGGAACTTGGAGAAAGTGTTTTCAACGATGATTTTTTTTTTTCAAACTCACTTATATTTCCAGCAGAGCACAAGAGAGTTTAATGTTGTCATTGACAACACAGAGATATGGAAAGTAGAGGCTGTGTACATCACTGGTAGATCGCAGAATGATTTCTACTCCCAGATGTTCTTGTTCACTACTTTTTTCCTGGGAAATGAAGTAAAGAAATGATAATAGCTCATAAAGTGCTAAACACTTGCAAAAAGAGTTCTGCATCAACTTTCTTTCACAAAACAGCTTAATTTTCTTCTTAGGGCATGTTTATACCAATCTCCTAACTTATTTTATTTGTTAAGCTAAATGATGCCTACCTTTACTATCTTCCAGACACTTATCGCATGTAGCGACTTTTACAATGATGTGTCTTTAAAATCATATACTCACAGTAGCTCTGTAGTATAGTTTCAAGTTGGGGATTGTGATACCCCCAGCCATGTCTCTGTTGCTTAGAATTGCTTTACCTATTCTAGGTCTCTTATAGTTCCAAATGAATTTTTGGATTGTTTTCTCTAGTTCTGTGAAGTATATTGTTGGAATTTCAATTGGCATTGCATTGAATCTATATAGTAGTTTTGGAAGTATGGTCATTTTCACTATATTGGTTCTTCCTACCCAGGAACAAGGGATGTCTTTCCATTTTCTTGTATCCTCTTCGATCTCTTTTTTAAGAGTGCTGTAGTTTTCAGTGTAGAGGTCTTTTGCTTCCTTTGTTAGATTGAGTCTAAGATATTTCATTTTTTTGGATGTTACTGTACAAGGAATTGTTTCCCTAATTTCTCTCTCAGTGAGTCTGTTATTTGTGCACAAGAAGGCTATTGTTTTTTGAATGTTGACCTTATATCCAGCTACTCTACTGAATGTGTCAATTAAGTCTAGGAGTCTTTTGGCAGAGTTTTTTGGGTCTTCTATGTAAAGTATCATATCGTCAGCAAATAATAACAGTTTAACTTTTTCTTTTCCTATCTTTATCCCTTTTGTTTCTTTCTCTTTTCTAATTGTTTTGGCTAATGTTTCCAGAACTATAATGAACAGCAGTGGTGATAGTGGGCATCCTTGTCTTGTTCCTGATTTTAGCGTGAAAGTTTTCAGTTTTTGACCATTTAGTATGATGTTGGCTATTGGTTTTTCATAGATAGCCTTAATCAGGTTAAGATAAAGACCTTCTATTCCAATTTTCTGTAGGGTTTTTATCATGAATGGGTGTTGGAATTTGTCGAATGCTTTTTCTGCATCTATTGAGATGATCATATGGTTTTTGTCCTTGACTCTGTTAATATGGTGTATTACATTTATTGATTTACGAATGTTGAAACATCCTTGCATCCCTCAGATAAATCCGACTTGGTCAGGGTGTATGATCTTCTTCATGACCCTCTGTATTCTGTTTTCCAGTATCTTGTTGAGGAATTTTGCATCTATGTTCATTAGGGAGATTGGCCTGTAGCATGGTACTGGCAAAGGAACAGACTTGAGGATCAGTGGAATAGATCAGAAGATGGAGAAAAAACTCCAGACATGCTCAGACACCTCATCTTTGACAAAGGAGCCAACCACCATCATTGGAGGAAAGATAGCCTATTTAATAAATGATGTTGGAAAAACTGGATTTCAACCTGCCAAAGACTGAAACTAGACCCATACCAATCACCATGCACTAAACTAAGATCGAAGTGGATGAAAGATAAAAATATTAAGACAGAAACTCTAAACTTGCTGGAAGATAAGTTAGGTAGAACTCTTGAAGACATTGGCATAGGAAAAGACTTCATGAACAAAACCTCAGCAGCACAGGAACTAGCAGAAAGAATCAACAACTGGGATCTCATCTTATTAAAAAGCTTCTGCATTGCAAAAGAAACCCCCAACAGAGCTAACAGACAACCTACAATATGGGAAAAAATTTTTAGCAGCTGTACCTCAGACAAAGGGCTACTATCTAGAATATATAAAGAACTGAAAATAATCAGACCCCCAAATTCAAAGACCCAATTCAAAAATGGGCATCTGAAATGAACAGAAATTTCTCAGACAAAGAAGTAAAAACAGCAAATAAATATATGAAAAAATGTTCAACATCACTCATCATTCAAGAGATGCAGAAGAAAACAACACTGAGATCCCACCTCAACCCAGAAAGAATGGCTGCTATCAAGAAATCAACAAATAACAAATGCTGGTGGGGGTGTGGGGAGAAAGGAACCCTTCTCCATTGCCGGTGGGAGTGCAGGCTGGTGCAACCACTGTGGAAGTCAGTATGGAGATACCTCAAAGAACTAGGACTAGAGGTCCCATTTGACCCAGCTATTCCCCTGCTGGGTGTCTTCCCCAAAGAATTAAAAGAATCATACCACAGGGATATATGTGCACCCATGTTCATAGCGGCACAGTTTGTAATAGCTAAAGCTTGGAAGCAGCCCAAGTGCCCATCAACTGGAAACTCGGTAAAGAAAATGTGTTTTTTTTTTATAAAATGGAGTACTACTCAGCCACAAAGAATGAAAAACTACAGTCATTTATAGCTAAATGGATGCATATCAAGGCCATACTCTTAAGTGAAATAAATAGGACACACATGTGTAAATACCTAACAGTTTCACTAGTGTGAGAAACTGACAGTGTAAACAAGGATAAAAATGATTAAAATGAATAATTGATAATTTGAAATAGGAAAAAAAGGTCCAAAGACGAAGGAGTGAAGGGAAGGGAAGGGGAAAGGAAAAGAGGGAAATGAAAAACTATGAGAAAAGAAAAATAATGGAAATGAAATCTGTGTAAATAGGGAAGGGCGGAGGGGGTAAAGTGTACACAGGTAATGGGGAAAAAAAATAAGAACCAAGATATATCATGTACAGGTACAAACACCCAATGATAAATGTAAATGAGTTGTATACCTAAAATGTACCAATAAAAGAACAAATAAAATAAAATAAAATCATATAGTCATTCATTCCTCCATATATACAACAATATTCAGTGTTGCTGACTAGGTGTTCAGTATTGTTTCCGGTATTTTAGATGTAACAGAGAGTGAGACTATTAAGGAACCTGGCCTCATGAAACTTGAATTCTAATAGATGATACTAGAAAGAAAGCTAATTTAATTAATGATTATTTAATAAATGCTCCAAAGGAGATATATAACATATTGAATGTTTATAGCAGGGTAACTGGTATATTTGGGAATGGCAGTAGAAATTGGCCAGATAAGGTTACCTCAGAACTTTACATTTGAGATGAGATTAAAAGACTATGGTTTTTTTATAAAATGGAGTACTACTCAGCCATAAAAAATGAGAAATTAGAGACATTTATAGCTAAGTGGATGCACATTGAGGCTATACTCTGAAGTGAAATAAATAGGACACACATGTATAAATGCCAAATAGTTTCTCTGGTGTGACAAACTGAAAGTGTAAATAAGGACTAAATGTATAATAGGTAATGTGAAATAGGAAGAAAAGGTCCAAAGGGGTAGGAGTAGTGGGAGGGGCAAGGGAAAGGAAAGAAGGGAAAGGAAAAATGATGAGAAATGGAAAAAATGGAAATAAAGTCTTTGTAAATAGGGAAGGGTGGAGGGGTTGAAGGGAGGGCTGGGCAAGGGTGAAAAATAAGAACCAAGAGAGATTATGTAAAGGTACAATTCCCAAGGAGAAATGCAATTGTGTTGTATACCTAAAATGTACCAATAAAAGAATTTAACAAAAAAGAAAGACTATTGGAGGTAGCTAAAAAAGGAGAGGTGAGGAAAATTGTTCCAAGCAGAGAAACAAACATGTGAAAGTCCTAGTGGAAGAAAGAATCTTGCAGTTCTGAAATTAAAAGAAATCTAGTAAAGCTGGAGCTCCAAACATGAAGCATAGAAGGGGAAAGATTAATTTAGAGAGATGGATGGAAGGTTATATAGAGTCATGACCAAGAGTTTGGAGTTTTCAAATCACTCCAGGAATTGGATGTAACAACAAAAAAAACCATATTAACTTGCTAGTATTTTTTGTAGAAATTTATATGCAGGGATTTTAATTGAAAAAAACGTACAATGGCCTTCAAGTACAAAAGGTCACATTCAAATGGAAATGCTTCAGATTCATCAAAGTGCTCACATTTTATCTTGACATACTTTTAAGTTTATTGATTGTATTATATTGCTTTACTTATATTTTCCCATTGCTTGTTATTTTATTACAAGTATCAAGTATAAAGTACAAGAATTTATGCATTACATTTGTTTCTGGATATTTAAGTAATATCATATGGAAAATATCTAACATAAATTAAAGCTGTCCTTATAGATATTTAGAATTTCTGTTTGTTTGCTTTGGTTTTAGTATTCAGTAGGCCTGCTTCAAAATGACTGATAACACAGGCCCAACTTAATCTTTTCATGAGTCAGATGAATAAACTGGGGATCTGCTGTGGATGAAAACATCTTCCCCAAATAACAATTCTATGTGCCAAAAGCCTAGTTGAATGATGTGGATCTATGATTTAAGGTTATCTTTTCCCATGATGTCCTCTATTTACATGCATTTACATGTATTCCCGTGTGTCCACATGTGTGCATGTATGTTAGAGAGAAAGAGGGAAAGAGACTATATGCAAATGGTTACGTGCACATCTCTTACTTTTATCAACCAAGACACTACTTGCAGTAAAACTATGAGAAAAATAGGTTCAAAGCCAAGAATGATTTCCTTACTAAAAATATACATGGACTCATTTGTGACTTAAAATGTTTGGCCAATTGTCAATATAAAAGCATTGAAATATTTTACACAAAAACAATATGCAGTGAACAGAGTATATAAAAATAGTATGTTTGAGTAAGTTTTTATAATCCTGCTCACTGTGAGATGTGGGTAAGCCACTTAATCCTTCTGCATCTTGATTTTGTTATACACAAAATAGTTATACTGATAGGCTCATGAGATTGAAATGAAGATCAACCTGCATAATATGAAAGTATCTATTGAACATAGAATTATCTGGGCATGGTGGGACGTGGCTATAATCTCAGCTACTCAGAATCCTGGAGCATGAGGATATTGTGTTTAAGGCCAGCCTGGATAACTTTGTGAGAGTTTGTCTCAAAATAAAATTGTAAAAACTGCTGAGAATTTAGCTCAGTGCAGGAGCCCCGAGTCTGTGCAAGCCTCCGAGTTCAAGCCTCAGCAACACAAAAAATTGTATTTAATTATTAATTATTACTAAACTTTTATTAATGTACTTATGAAATTATTATACAAAGCACTTTCAAATAGAATATACTAATTTTCACTAGAGAATTCTGATGTACCAATTTTACATTGACTATTAAGTGCATAGAAGAATTAAAATGAATTTCAATATGGCTTAATCCCACTGCCATTTAAATTGTTCCAGAGGATAATAAAATGAAATCTCTCATTTTGTTGGTGAAAGGAGTAAAATACTGATACATACATTTAGTAACCTTGCACATACAAGAAAACTACAAATCAATCTCATAAATATGGATGGAAAATTTCAAACTATATTACAAATCAGATTCAAGTTACACATTAAAAATAAAAAGCAAGAACGATATCATTAAATGAGATTTATTCCAGAAATCAGAGGATGATATAATATTAAAAACTGCATTATCTGCTGTTCAAATAAATCTAAGAAAAAAATCAAAAGCTTTTCCCCATGGATGCTGAAAACAGGCTGTACAAAATTTAATACTATAATGTAATATGATATAAAACACATATAATGAACATATAGCACAGAAACCAGTATTATGCATACACACACACACACACACACACACACTCACACTGAGGGAAATCTGTCATAACTTAATTAGGAATACCACATTCAAAACCTATATAAGAGGGCTGGGGATTTAGCTCAGTGGTTCCACCACCTGCCTTGCAAGACCAAGGTCCCGAGTTCAATATCCGGTACAAAAAACAAAAACAAAAAACAAAAAAAAATCACACAAAGACTAAATTCAAAATGGGCATCTGAAATGAACAGACATTTCTCAGGCAAAGAAGTAAAAACAGCAAATAAACATGAAAAATTGTTCAACATCACTGGTCATTCGACAGATGCAAATGAAAACAACACTAAGATTCCACCTCACCCCGGAAAGAATGGCTGCTACCATGAAATCAACCAATAACAAATGCTGGCAGGGCTGTGGGGAGAAAGGAACCCTGCTCCACTGCTGGTGGGAGTGCAGACTGGTGCAAGCACTGTGGAAATCAGTATGGAGATACCTCAAAGAACTAGGACTGGAAGTCCCATTTGACCCCGCTATTCCCCGGGTGGGGATCTTCCCCAAAGAATTTAAAGAATCACACCACAGTGATATATGTGCACCCATGTTTATAGCGGCACAGTTTGTAATAGCTAAAATTTGGAAACAGCCCAATTGCCCATCAACTGGAAACTGGATAAAGAAGATGTGGGTTTTTTATAAAATGCATTACTGCTTAGCCATAAAGAATGAGAAACTAGAGACATTTATAGCTAAATGGATGCATATTGAAGCCATACTCTTAAGTGAAATAAATAGGACACACATGTGTAAATACCGAATAGTTTCTCTAGTGTGAGAAACTGAAAGTGTAAATAAGGATTAAAATTATTAAAATGAATAATTGATAATTTAAAATAGGAAGAAAAGGTCCAAAAGGGTAGGGGAAGTGGAAGGGAAAGGGAAACGAAAGAAGGGAAAGGAAAAATTATAAGAAAAGGAAAAAATGGAAACAAAGTCTTTGTAAATAGAGAAGGGTGGAGGGGATGAAGGGAGCACAGGGAATGGGGAAAAAATAAGAACCAAGATGCATCATGTACAGGTACAAGCACCCAATGATAAATGTAAACATATTGTATACCTAAAAAGTACCAATGAAAGAATTTAAGCAAAAAGAAAAAAAGAAAAAGAAAATACTACAACATTATACAAAGCTCACTAGTAAATTTGAAGAACTGAAAAGTCCTTTCTTTTCCTTGGAAAACTCAAATTAATAAAGATATTAATTCTCCTCAAATTAATACACAGTTGTGTACTGCATAATGACCTTTTGGTCAACTATGACTGCATATAGAACACATGCCCATATGATAACCATGAGGCTGAACACTGCCAGGCACCTATTAATATCATACTGTAACACACTTCTCACCTGCTACTCATATAAAGAATAGCACATACAGTCACATATATGTAATGTATGACATCAGTAATGATAAGTGGCTGTGAAACTGATTTGTGTGTTTACTGTATTTATCTTTTATTGTCACTTCAGAGTACACACCTGCTACATCCGTGAGACAAAATGCCATGTTGTGCCAGCAGCAGCTTCCTGCATTCACACATCTTGTGTTTATTCCAACTACTGACTGCATCATTTTCTCTTCTTGATTTAATCTTCTGTTGTTTTGTTCCCTGTGGCCCGAGATCAATAAGCCAAATAGATGGATATGGATATATATATACACATATATATATACATATATATAAAGATACACATACATATATACATATACATATATACATCTGCATATACATATATACATATATATGTATATATCCCCTAATGATGTATTTCTCAAAAACAAGTTACCTTTTTTCTGAAGCTAAACATATAGATTCTAAAATTTGTATGGAAAAATAAACATATAAGAACCATGGGAAACAAAGCAATGAAAAGAGGACTAGTACTGTCAGGTATTAAAACATATTCTAAAGTTTCTAAAACTAAGATTGAATGCTAGTCACAGATAAATAAGGCCTATACACTAACTTAAATCAGAAAGTGCACAAATTGACAAAAGAACATGGGAAAATTTAGCATGTAATAATCCTATCACGCCACTGAGAAAAAGATGAAGATTTTACCAAATGCCTTGGGGCACTACGTTAGCCATTTGGGGAAAAAATAAAATCAGATTTTTATCTTTCATGACACACTGGAGTGAAAGCCACAAAGAACAGAGATGTAAATGTTAAAAAAAATTGAAGTCACAAAAGTACTAAAAGAAAGCATTGAGAATATTTCTTTATAACCTGAATGTAGAGGAAGTCTGTAAACTACAGTATAACTTATAACATAGGACCAATGTAAAAGAAAACACTGATAAATGTATATGTAAGAATGAGGGCTACAAATGTAGCTCAGTGGTAGAGCAGTTGCCTAGCATCTGCAAGACCTTGGGTTCCATTGCCATCACTGACAATAAAAAGGAAGTAAAAGCCTTTGCATTGTAAAAAATAAAGACAATCAAAATGTAAAAGAAAAATGACACTCTGGAAGAAAAATCTGTGCAATTTATAAATAAAATGGTAATTTTCCTAGCAGATGAAGAGCTTTTACATGACATTGTACAACTTCGTGAAATTAAAAATACTGAATTATATTAAAGTGTCAATTTTATCTTATGTAAATTATGTCTAAATAGGATGATATCTAAAATACTCCTTTTTTTTTTTTTAAGAAAAACTATTCAAAGACTTTCCTTCAAAATCTATACTAACTCCTGCCACTGCATCATTGCTTGTGAAAACTGTGGATGGAATCAAGAATTCAGAGTTGCAATGATAGTGCCAGACATTCACCCTAAGGGGCTCAACACTGTTAAATGGATAGCAAGATCTGCAGCAGTGTGTTAGTCACTTTCTCATCCCTAGGACAAAATATACAACACTCAACATTTATTTTTCTGTTTTTGATAGTTTATTAGTATATATGTGCAATGCATACTAATTACATTCATCTTGGATATATATATATATATCTATATATGAACACATCATCATTTTTATTCCCCCTTTCACCTCACCATCTTCTTTCCCTCCTTCCAGACTCCTTTCCTATATCTATGAAGTATACCTTCCTCTTTCTTATCATGTCTTTTTTTATTTTACTCTTTAATTTATTTATATTTTGGGTTTCTCACATAAGAGAATCCGTGTGATATTTAACCTTTTGTGACTAATTTATTTCACTTAGTGCTGTGCTCTCAAGATCCATTCATTTTCTTACGAATACTTCAAATTTATCCTTCTTTATGGCTGAGTAATACTCTACTATGTATATGCTCATCAACAGACGAATGGATAAAGAAAATGAGGTATACCAATACTCACAAGTTAAAGGAGGGAAGGTTTATTATGGCTCATGGTTTTCTCAGCTTTCAGTCCAATTCAGTTCACTCCAATCCAGAAATATCATGGCCAAAGAGCATGGCAGTAGAAAGAAGCTCACTTCATGGCAGCCAGGAAGCAGAAAGAGATAAGAGGAGTCAGGGACAAGAGTACAGTCTTCCAAGTCACCCATCAAGTGACACACTTTCAACCAGTTCCCACCTCCTAACAGCACACTCAGCTATGAACTCATCAATGAATCAATCAATCCACTGATAAGTATAGTGCTCCTATGAGGCAGTCACTTTCTAAAAGCCTCACCTTTAACTACATAAAACTGTGGGGTAAAATTTTAAATCTAAACCATAAGGAGCAATCTGATCATGAAGAGGCTTCTGATTACAAATGAGAAAATGAAGTTCCAGAGGAAATAAGTAACTTGAATCAGACATTTTCTAAGGCAATCAATAATTAACAAATGAGCCCTGGACTTGGGCTGGGAATTCCTGGCCCGGATTCTGACATGACAATACCTTGAGTAGCACTGAGTTTTAATGTCCCAATTTGGAAAATGTGAATAAAAATATTTCTTCATCAATTTATATTAAAGAAGAAAATTAATATAAAGTGAGTTGCAAGCATCAGTGAGCTTCATATGTTAATTTTTTTTTAGTTCTTGGGAATGATCCCAGGGACTTCATGCTAAGCTACATACCCAGCCTTTTTTACTTTTTAAAATTTTGAGATAGGGTCTCATTAAATCACTAAATTGCCCAGGCTGGGGAGGAACATGTGGTCCTACAGGCAAGAGCCACCATGGAGAATGTTAATTCTTAATATCTTTTTCTTACGAATTTCCTTCACCTATGATTGTGCTTCTTGTAATCTGTTGACCACATTTTCTATAATACTCCAAACCTACCTATGTTGCTATATTTCTAACAGAATACAGAAGGAATCATTGCAGTTAATCTTCTGTCCCTATTTTGCTAAATAATATACAGTGAAGAAAAGATGGATAGAGCAAACTAAAATGTATCGACTAACAGACAAGTCACTAGATAGACTTGGTTATTAACATTAGTCCTGAGATGATTACTCCCATGATGTAAGAGTGGAAGTTTAGGCTCAGAGAAGTCAAGCAAGCTGTCAGTGTTTGCCACATAAGTCCATGGCAAAGCCAGGACAAGGCTAAAAGTCTTCCTCAGCAGCAACTCATTCTTATTGAGTCCAACTTTGTACAAGGAGTAAACTATTCTCAGTTCTCAATGGACTAGTCTTTCCTTATATGCTCATCTTTCCTTTTTGAGGTCCATTTTATGCTAATTTCACTTCTTCCATGTTTTATTCCTGTGAATCATAGATTTTTTTCTTTTCTTCCACATACATATTGATCAGGTCTACAACATATGCAGCTTCTCTTTCCATAGATGACTATAATCATTCTATTTTTTCATTTGCTATACAGAGATAAAAAGATATTTCAACAAATGACAGGAAAATTATTGTTCTTATTTTTGAAACATACACACAATATACACACATGTATCTATGGTTAGAAAATAATATAGGACACTCAAATTTTGTTATTTATCTTTCAGGTTCTCCTACTCCCACAGCCAAGTCTTATTCATTCCCTCTTAACAGTTCTCCCCACACTTGCCAGGAACATAGACTATCTCAGATGACTTAGCCACTAAAATTACTGAGCAACAGGAGCAAGAAGAGAAAGGTCCAGAATGTCACCTCTGAAAATGTCAGAAATCATCTAAGTACATCCAGGTACAATAAAAGGAGGAAAGTGTTACAGAAATAATCCAGGAATTGTTAAAAAAAGACCAAGTAGAGTGGTTGTCAAACCTGTCTCATGCCAGGAAAACAATGAGGGTGCAATGTACAAGCCACCATCATTGAGGCATTTCTGCCAGAAGAAATGCTGTTAGGAACTATACTGGAAGAAGCATAGAAGGTTGATTTAAAACTGTATTTATTGAGAAAGAGAAACGTTACTAAGAAATAGACAAGATCATAAAGGATTCCAAGAACACTTATATAGAAGGGAAAAGATGGGTGGAAACATCAAATTACAGTTGGGGAATAGTGGTGCATGCCCATAATCCCATCACTCTGGGAGACTTAGGCAGGAGGACTGAAAGGTTGAGCCCAGCCTGTGATGCTGCTCATTGCAAAGGCCCAGTGTCAATCAAGTGAAGAAGAACAAAGAGAAGGAGAAAAAGAAGGAGGAGGAGAAGGAAGAGGAGGAGGAAGAGGAAGAGGAGGAGGAAGAGGAAGAGGAGGAGGAAGAGGAAGAGGAGGAGGAAGGGGAGGAGGAGAGGGATCTGGAGAAGGAAGAGAGGGTGGAGTAGTAGGAAGAAAGACAAATTACATTCCCTAAAAAGATAGTGCAAAGAAGCAGAGGTGATCTATTCTATCAGCGTCATATCTTATTGCCATTCACATTTTTAAAGTATGAAAGAATCATAAACAAAATAATAACAGGATATGCACTGGCCCATGAAGCTAAACTGAACTGGAAGCATGAGAAAAAAGTGTCAGGAAAACAAAACTATCACAGGCTTTCTATTTTTTACTTTTAAAGATAAATATATTTGCCCTGGGCTGACTGAGCTCAGCTCTGTCCCTCAGGCCATGCCCACTTGCGACCAGGATCCGGTGAGGACCCCCAGGCATACCCACCAGCCAACAGCAGAGCTGTGTGGGTGCCTGCAACAACAGAGAGCCCCCCTCCCAGTGCCTCTGGCCTCTTGGCTGTGCAGCTACCTAGTTCCACACTACAGAGGCACAGGGGGACATAAAGGCCATTGTCCTGAGCTCCAGAATTGAACAACAGAAAGAAGGCCTCTCTCAGGCTCCCTGATGAAAACTGAAGCCCACTGGAAAAATAAAGAGAATCTCTGCAATAAAGGCACACCAGACCCCCGTACTTGGTAAATTAGAGGGATCATCACCTCCCATCAGAACCTGGACTATCTTCAGGGGAAAGGCAGCTAGAACCTGCAATAGGACATTGCAGAGTTCAACCCTGAAGGACTATAGGGAGCTAATCTTCAAAATTGCAGCCAGAAATCAGCCTGAATCTCACAGGTCTGTGCCTGGCTTACTGAGAATCACTGACTTATAACTGCACACTGCTGCCCACTTTGTCCATTGTGACAGCAGAGACATACCCTGCGGGAGTCCCTTCACTTTTCTCTTTTATTTGTTATTTTCAAACTTACGACTATTTTTTTGCTCTAATTTTCTTTTCTTCTTTTTCTACTCTTTCCAAATTTTTATTTTTCTCTTTTTTATTTCTTTTCTCTTTACTTTCTCTCTCTCTCTCCCTCACTACCTTGCTGTCACACATTGTTCTTCACCTCCCTTTGTGTTCCTGTTTTGGGACTAATTCATTTTTCTTCTTTACTTTTCTTTTCGGCTCTTCTCTCATCAGGCCTCATTGCTAACCTTCCCCTATTCTTCTACCTACCTATCCCTCCCTCCCCAACTCCTTCTAACTCCCCACCCTGAAAGGTAAAGTTGCTATATTGAAGAATTTATTCACTATAAACATATGTTGGGTTGGTCATTGATTTTGATCTAATTCACACAGTTAAAGGTGATAGATTAATAACTACCACAAATTGTCATTTTATAAGAGATACTTGATGCTATTGTGTTGCTGATTGTATCACTTGGGCTAAGGTGTTGTGATTGATCTAATCAGTTGTCCTTCCTGGTATAATGAAAATGAGACAGCCTCAGAGCCATTAGAGACTCAAAACATAAAGAACAGCTATATCTGGAAGACACTTCTGGAAGCAATCATTCCATAAGGGTTCTAATTACAAGAAACAAAGATATTTACAATAACCAACTTCAAAGTATCAACCCAGGAACTAAATGAAGGACAGTAGCAAAAACAAAAATGAGAAGACATTTAAGCAAGGCACAAACTCAGACTTTCACCTCACAAAAGGCAAATTCTGGGGGAAACGAGGTGGAAAAGTCTGATAATCAACCACCTGGACACCCTGAACTGAGAGGACAGGAAGTAACAAAACAGCAGAATGAGACTCTAGAAAAATGCAAAGCAGAAATAATCTCCCAGATAACTCCAGAGATGGTGAGCAGAGTGAAAGACATGATTAGAGGGTCTAACAGATAAAAAAAAATAGATGAGCTCAGAAATATGCTGGAAGCCATGTATGCCCAGCCTAAGAAAAGGAAACCATGATAGCCCAACATAAGAATGAAATGGAATCCAGGAAACAGATTCAAACAGATATTCAGGAGATTAGAAAATTCCATTGAAAACATGCAGAACAGAATAAGGGAAACTGAAGATAGAATATCAGATATAGAAGACAGGATTGCTGTTAAGGACCATGAAAACAGAGATTTCTTAAAAATAGTAAGGGATCATGAGAAATCAATCCAGCAGCTGCTAGATGATGCAAAGAAGGACAACATAAGACAGATAGGAGTCCACGAAAAAACAGGAGAAAGTACAATCGGCAAAAAAAAAACTGTTCACAGAAGTAATAGTAGAAAACTTCCCTGACAGAAGTGGAGAATTAGACATACAGAGAAGTGAGGCATATAGAACTCCAATTACCACAATAAAAAAAAAAACACTACACCTAGGCATATAATAATCAAGATCCCAGAAACCCAACAGAAGAACAAAATTCTACAGGCAGTTAGAGAAAATAAACAAATCACCTACAAAGCAAAGCCCATCAGAATCATGGCAGATTTCTCAACACAAACCCTCAAATCAAGGAGAACCTGGAGTCAAGTATTTCAAGCCCTAAAAGAAAATAACTTCCAACCTAGACTGTTGTATCCTGCAAAATTATCTTTCAAAATAGATGGGGAAATGAGATACTTCCATGACAAAGAACACCTGAGAAATTTCATAAACACCAAAGCAACACTCCAAACAAGACTAAGCAATAACCTAAAAAAGACAGTGAAGGTCACAACTCCATGAGGCTCAACAGAGGTAAGCCACAAGGCAAGGTAAGACACTAAAGAGAAAAGAGGGAAAAATAAGAAATAAAAGAGCCAACAACAGTAAAACATCCTGACAAGGATGAGTCAATATCTATGGATTATAACTATCAATGTTAATGGCCTCAATTCACCAATCAAAAGAAGTAGACTGACCGAATGGATTAGAAAGCAAAATCCAGCAATATTCTGTACAAAAGAAACACACCTAACTCAAAAGGACATACATAGACTGAAAGTAAAAGGATGGAAAACAGTTCTCCACATCACAGGAACCCAGAAAAAAAGCAGGCATAGCAATCTTATTTGCAGACAAGATACATTTCAAACCAAAACTAATTAAGAGAGACAAGACGGTCACTACATCCTTGTGAAGGGAACAATCCAAGAGGAAGAGATGACAATCCTAAATATATGTGCACCAAATACAGATGCCCCCAACTATACAAAACAAATATTAATGGATGTTAAAAACCAAATAAGCACTAATACAATTTCAGTGGGGGAACTCGATACCCCACTATCACAAATAGCCAAATCATCTAGACAAAAAATTAACAATGAAATTCTAGAACTGAACCAAGCTATTGAACAAATGGACTTAATAGATGTTTACAGAGTATTCCACCCCACAAAATCAGAATACAGTTTCTTTTCAGCTGCACACGGGTCATTCTCCAAATACAACACATGCTAGCTCATAGGACATATCTAAGTAAATGTAAAAGAATTGAAGTTACCCCTGTATATTTTCAAACCATAGTGCAATAAAATTGGAGATCAATAACATAAGAAACCACAAAACTCCCACAAACACATGGGAATTCAATAACACCCTCCTGAACAATCAATGGGTCACAGAGGAAATTAAAGAAGAAGTTAGACAGTTTCTACACATAAATGATAATGCCAGTACAACATACAGGAATCTATGGGACACAATGAAAGCAGTTCTACACAGGAAATTCATAGCAGTGAATGCCCATACTAGGAAAAGAGAGTGAACTCAGATAAATACCCTAATGGAGAACCCCTAACTCCTAGAAAAAGAAGTGAAAAAATAAACCCAAAGCTCATACAAGAAAGGAAATTATAAAAATCAGAGCAGAAGTCAATGCAATGGAGACTAAGAGAATGATACAAAAAAATCAATGAATCAAAGAGTTGGTTTTTTGAAAGAATAATTAAAATTGATAAACCTTTAGCCAACCTTATCAAAAAAGGAAAGAAAAGGCTAAAATTCATGCAATTAAGAATGAAAAAGGCGAAGCCACAAGAAATACAGCAGAAATCCAGAGAATCATCAATACTTACTTTGAGAATCTGTACTCTAATAAAATGGAAAACACAGAAGAAATGGACAGATTCCTAGATACATACGAATTGCCAAAATTAAATGAAGAAGATACAGAAATTCTAAACACCCCAATAACAATGAGTGAAATTGAAAATGCAATAAAAAACTTGCCAACAAAGAAAAGCCCAGGTCCTGATGTCTTCACTGCTGAATTCTACAAGACATTTAAAGAAGAACTATCACCATTACTCATTAAACGTATCAAGGAAATTGAAAGGTAAGCAAGGCTTCCAAATTCATTCCTGGAATCAAGTGTTACTTTGATTCCAAATTCAGGGAAAGACTCAACGCAAAAAGAGAACTACAGACCAATCACCCTAATGAACATAGATGCAAAAATCTTCAACAGGATACTGGCAAACAGAATACAGAGAGTCATTAAGAAGATCATACACCCTGACCAAGTTGGGTTTATCCCAGGGATGCAAGGATGGTTCAACATTCGTAAATCAATAAATGTAATACACCATACTAACAGAGTCAAGGACAAAAAACACATGATCATGTCAGTAGATGCAGAAAAAGCATTTGACAAAATCCAACACCCATTCATGATAAAAACGCTACAGAAAATTGGAACAGAAGGTGTTTACTGCAACATGATTAAGGCTATCTATGAAAAACCAACAGCCAACATCATACTAAATGGTCAAAAACTGAAAACTTTCATGCTAAAATCAGAAAAAAGACAAGGATGTCCACTATCACCACTCCTGTTCAATAAAGTTCTAGAAACATTAGCCAAAACAATTGGAAAAGAGAAAGAAATAAAAGGGATAAAGATAGGAAAGGAAGAAGTGAAACTGTCATTATTTGCTGATGATATGATACTTTACATAGATCATACAAAAAACTCAGTCAAAAGTCTTCTAGACCCATATCAGATTCAGTAGAGTAGCTGGATACAAGGTCAACACTCAAAAAACAATAGCCTTCTTATACACAAATAGCAGACTCATTGAGAGAGAAATTCGGGAAATAATTCCTTTTACAATAGCATCTAAAAAAATGAAATATCTAGGAATCAACCTAACAAAGGAAGCAAAAGACCTCTACACTGAAAACCATAGTACTCTGAAGAAGGAGATTGAAGAGCATATAAGAAAATGGAAAGATAGCCCTTGTTCCTGGGTAGGAAGGACCAATATAGTGAAAATGGCCATACTTCGAAAGCTGCTATATAGATTCAATGCAATGCCAATTGAAATTCCAACAATATACTTCACAGAACTAGAGAAAATGATCCAAAAATTCATTTGGAAGCAGAAGAAACCTAGAATAGCAAAAGCAATTCTAGGCAACAGAGACATGGCTGGGGGTATCACAATCCCCAACTTGAAACTATACTACAAAGCCACTGTGATAAAAACAGCATGGTACTGGCAAAGAAACAGACCCAAAGATCAGTGAAATAGATTAGAAGATGAAGAAACAACTTCAGACATACTCAGCCACCTCATCTTTGACAAAGGAGCCAGCCACCCTCATTGGAGGAAAGATAGCCTATTTAATAAATGGTGGTGGAAAAACTGGATTTCAACCTGTCGGAGATTAAAACTAGACGCATACCTATCACCATGCACTAAACTAAGATGGAAGTGGATTAAAGATCTAAATATTAAGTCAGAAACACTAAACTTACTGGAAGATAAGTTAGGTAGAACTCTTGATGACATTGGCATAGGAAAAAACTTTATGAACAAATCTTCAGTAGCACGGGAGCTAGCACAAAGAATCAACAACGGATCTCCTCATATTAAAAAGCTTCTGCAGTGCAAGAGAAACTACCAACAGAGCTAAGAGACAACCTACAATGTGGGAAGAAATATTAAGCAGCTGTAACTCAGACAAAGGTCTACTATCGAGAATATAGAAAGAACTGAAAAAAACAGACTCCCCAAATTCAAAGACCCAATTCAAAATTGGGCATCTGAAATGAACAGACATTTCTCAGACAAAGAAGTAAAAGCAGCAAATAAATATATGAAAAAATGTTCAACATCACTGGTCATTGGAGAGTTGCAGATGAAAACAACCCTGAGATTCCATCTCACCTCACAAAGAATGGCTGCTATCAAGAAATCAACCAATAACAAATGCTGGTGGGGGTGTGGAGAGAAAGGAACCCTTCTCCATTGCCGGTGGGAATGTAGATTGGTGCAACCACTGTGGGAATCTGTATGGAGATACCTCCAAGAACTAGGACTACAGGTCCCATTTGACCCAGATATTCCCCTACTGGGAATGTTCCCCAAAGAATTAAAAGTATCATACCACATGGGTATATGTGCACCTATGTTTATAGCGGCACAGTTTGTAATAGCTAAAGCTTGGAAACAGCCCAAGTGCCCATCAGCTGGAACCTGGATAAAGATGTGGATTTTTTATAAAATGGAGTACTACTCAGCCATAAAGAATGAGAAACTAGAGACATTTATAGCTAAATGGATGCATATTGAGGCCATACTCTTAAGTGAAATAAATAGGACACACATGTGTAAATACCGAATAGTTTCTCTAGTTTGAGAAATGGAAAGTGTAAATAAGGATGAAAATGATTAAAATGAATAATTGATAATTTGAAATAAGAAAAGGTCCGATGGTTTGGGGATGGTGGAACTTGAAGGGGAATGGGAAGAAGGGAAAGGAAAAATTATGAGAAAAAAAATGGAATCAAACTCGCTGTAAATAGGGAAGGGTGGAGGGGGTGAAGGGTGCACAGGTAATGGGAGAAAAAATAAGAACTAAGATACATCATGTTCTGGTACAAACACCCAGTGATAAATGTAAATGTATTTTATACCTAAAATGTACAAATATGTACATATATATATAAGAAATCAACCAATAACAAATGGTGGCAGGGGTGTGGGGAGAAAGGAACCCTTCTCCATTGTTGGTGGGAGTGTAGACTGGTGCAACCACTGTGGAAATCAGTATGGAGATACCTCAAAGAACTAGGACTAGAGGTCCCATTTGACCCAGCTATTCCCCTGCTGGGTATCTTCCCCAAAGAATTAAAAGAATCATACCACAGTGATATATGTGCACCCATGTTTATAGCCGCACAGTTTGTAATAGCTAAAGCTTGGAAACAGCCCAAGTGCCCATCAACTGGATACTGGATAAAGAAGATGTGGGGTTTTTTTTATTAATTGGAGTACTACTCAGCCATAAAGAAAAACTAGAGACATTTATAGCTAAATGGATGTATACTGAGGCCATCCTTTTAAGTGAAATAAATAGGACACTTACGTGTAAACACCGAAGTTTCTCTAGTGTGAGAAACTGAAAGTGTAAGTAAGGATTAAAATTAATAATTGATAATTTAAAATAGGAAGAAAAGGTGGAAAGGGGTAGGGGAAGTGGAAGGGAAAGGGGAAAGGAAAGAAGGGAAAGGAAAAATTATGAAAAAAGAAATAAATGTAAACAAAGTCTATGTAAATAGGGAAGGGTCGAGGGGGTGAAGGGTGCACAGGTAATGGGGAAAAAATAAGAACCAAGATGCATCATGTACAAGTACAAGCACCCAATGATAAATGTAAATCTATTGTTTACCTAAAATGTATCAATAAAAGAATTTAAGGGAAAAAAAAGATAAATATATTATAGTAAATTCTTTCCCAAACAAGTGGAATGAATGGCAAGTGGAAGAAGTTATCACCAGAATAAATGTTTGATACCTGAAGCTGAACTCATAAATGGAATAGATCATTCACAATTTCGGTATGGAAATGTATATCCACAGGTGCAAAAGAGAATTCCATTTATTTTTATCTTTTATTTTTATCTTAATATAATACTAGTAGATATTAATGAAAGTATAAAAGCTGTTCCATAAAAAATAATTTTTCATCACAAAATAGAGAATAGCAATAGTAAATACACTATCACGATCTTAAAAAATATATTTTCATTTGCTAATCTCTCAGTTCATTTTCTAATACTATTCCTTTTTTGCATAAAACATTTTAATTATTAGCAAAGCATAATTTTGAATAACTTCTTCCTATTTCACAATATCTATTATACTTTTTGCCTAATTGGAAGAAAGATAAATAATGACAGATAATGCTGAAAATGTTTTATAGGACATAAAGAACAAGATTGGGAAATGTAAGCAGAACAAACATGTTAAAATCTCCAAAAATTTAAACTAAGCAGGGCAAATAAAGGATTGTCAACATAAGCATATATTAGTAGATATATATTTCTATGTATATGAAATATTTTCATAAATTAAAGGCAGAAATATATAGGCTTAACTCTCATATCGCCTATCAGAAAAATTGACAAAGGATCAACAGTGAGATGTGTCTTATTCAAATATGAAGAAAATCTTCTGGGACTTAAAAATATCAAACAATGCATGAGTTGAAAGTAATAGCATGTTCTCAGCCATCTACAAAATAATGGTCAATACTAAAAGGGAGTAGAGTAATGAAAATTTAGAGAGTGTGTCCCACAAGCTCTGTGAATAAGGTAATTGTCACTCACCTTTAAAGACACAGAGTATGCTATCCTCAGGAGATTTTTTAAAGAAATAAAAAGTTAAAAACAAAAACTAACAAAAAGATAAATTGAAAAGTTGAATAGGTTAGTGATGATTTATTCCATTTATCTGATATATTAAAACAGATGTGAAGATTTATTCACAGGGGAAAGAAGAAAAAATATATGTGTTATAAACATTAACACAAAAGTGATAGTACTTAAAAAATGACAGGGAATAAATATTAATGTCTATGTTGAGTTCATCATCCTTCATAGATGAGGGTCAAAAATAATTTATATCTGAGAAACAGTTTAGATTTGAAAATATTTTAAATTATTTTCAAACCATTTGAAGTTATAAGCAATAAGATAAATAATAACAGCAATTAAGTTGTACAGCACAGAACTGGGATTAGAGAATGTTAAAAATGTAAATATGCTGAACATTTTCAAAACAGCCTGAAGCATCAGAAAGGAATTTAAAAGTCAAAGGACAAACTATACAAATATATGCAACGTATATCACCTATCACTAATAAAGAACTTCTAAAAGTGCTAGAAATAATATTAACATTTCAAAAAATTAGACAATCATATGAAAATTACACAGAAAATCCAGAATATAGGAAATTCTATAGAACAAATGATTTGTTTCCTCAATGAATAAATTGCAGGAAAACAAAAGGGTGAGAAGAACTATTATGAATTGAAAGATGCTTCAGAGCTATATAAACCAAATGCAGTGTGCTTACATTTTAAAAACGTAATTAAAAAACAGTGAAAAAGACATTTATAAAACATTGGAGATATTGTAATATTGATTGACTATCAAATATTAAGGAGTTGGTAATTTTAGTGGGTGTGATGATAATACTGTAGATTTTATTTTTCAAGGTCTGTTAGAGAAGCATACTGAATTATTGAAGGGTGAATTGATGTAATATCTGGCTGGGATTTGTTTTAAAGTATCCCATTAAAATTCTAGAAAAAAAAAGTGATAGAAGAAGCAAAGATGATAATCATCTTTGGATCCAGGAAATGAGCCTATGCGAATTCATTACACCATTCTCTCTACTTCTGTATAAGTCTGGAGATTTTAGTGTATACATCTGAATGAGCTTTTTCTACTAGTCCTATATGCCAGTGTGATTACCGGTCTCTAGAGAACAGATAAATGAAAAGCATCACAATGACTTCAGTTAACACTGACATGTAATTCCCCTTACATTCTTTCAATGATATTGTTTTAAAACTAAAGCTTTAAAATGAGCCATATAAAAAGTACATGTGACAGCTTTGGATCTTGAGCTAACTGGATAATTCTAAACTGACTGGTGAGTTCAATTAAACTGATTTCTTAGGGATTTTGGCTGACATATATGAAGCATATTCCAATTTTGTTGATGAAATTATTGGTTATTTAGGGAGAGGAGAGGCAGCATACACATGCTGTAGATCGAATCATGAGAAAAATATATAAGGGAGGAATACAAGCATCGCTTCATCTGGCTGCTCTGAAGCACCCTTTGCAGCACCTCATAACTAATCCACTCTCTCCCCACCAACTCATGAAGAAGAGTGCTTCTATTTCATTCACAAATCTTGCTATGGTGTTCACAATTCCTTGAAATGCTCCACTGACCATTTCAGTTTAAAAAAAAAACAAAATGTCTCCAGACAACACAACATTTAAGACAAAGGGGAAAATCCTAACAGGCAATTCAGTCAGGAAAAAAAATAATAATGCACGGTGAATGACCAGATTTTCATTAAGGTAGGTCAAGGGTTCCCAGCACCATTAAAGGTGCTGAACATGAAATCTGCCTTCAAGACTAAGTCGACTGAGACCATAGAGGATATGCTTGACTTACTCAGTAATGCTGGCTGCAACCACTTTTCACACTGCTAAGCAAAATCTATACTCCAAAGCAAAGATCTGCTTCATACAATAATTCAACCCTCCCATTGAGGAAAATATACTCAGGACCTCCAACTGACACTGCTTTATTAGCTTAGTTTTAATTGTTTAAGAACCTAGAACATAACGAGACTTCTCCCTCTAGCTTGCCTCCTTCTAAGCTGCTGCTGTTTTCACCGCTTTAATAACAGAAAATAATCAAATATTCAATGTGCATAATATAGCTCTAGGTTTCTATACCACACTGCAAAGCATGACAACAGAGAATTATGGATATCAGTGCTTACCTATTCAAATAAAGCCCAAAGACATAATGGCAGATTTAATATGATTAAATGATTATAACCTTTAATAGGATTTTCATCTCATTGATAGTATAACTTCAGAAACCATTTCAAGTCTAGTGTCCATTGCAACAGTAGTATGCTGAACAGAAGAATTCAGAAGTCTGAAGTTCGCATTTGTCATTTCAGCATTTCCACCTATCTTCAATCATTTTCATCTAGTGGTGATTTTGTCCTGGATATGCTGATCTACTTCTTATATTTGCAATGCCTTATGCCATTTTCATGAATTCCTGGTGTCCTTGTCATGTTACTTTTCATTATGCAATCTTCCCCCAAGGTAAACAGACTGTCACACTTTCCTGCAGCTCACAGAATACTCTGTTCCTCCATGATGCATGAAGGATACACCTTACGTATGCACACACACAAGCATGCACACAGTTATGGCAACCTGACACACTCTTGCACATACGTTCAGGAAATGTGCATTTCAAATCACTGAGCTCCTTGGCCTACCTCTCCTGGATGCTAGTTACATGCTGCTGTGGCATAGCGTCCTCACTGATCACAGGCAGCTTTCTTCCTTCCCCACACAGCTTGTGCTCTCTCAGCTTATCCTTAACTTCCACTCCAGAAAGGTCACCTCAGATCTAATCACAGGCCAGATTCTCCTCCTGCTCTGGACCTGTAACTAGTTAGCATCTCAGTTCTGCCACCTGAAAAACAGCATATTTAAATTACTATGAGGGTAAGGACCATATTTTACTCATCAATGGATAACCAACTCCTTTCAGTACACATGGGTCAATGTCAAGTTTGAAACCAATTTTTCATTTTTAGCCTCACTGGGTCCTTTATCTAGCTTTGAGCTCTTGCCCACCTCTCTTCCTCATCCATTTTCAATGGAGGCTTTTCTAATGAGGAAGAAAATGTGATTACCTGGCCTCATACATACTACATTGCAAATTTAATGTCACCTTTCAGAGGGTCTTTGTATGTTTTCCAAGATGGCAGAAAATAATTGTGAAGTCTCAGTCACCAGCAATCATTATTTAGGTTTGGAGGGAGCAGCCCCCTGAAGAGCCCCAGATCTCATGTCCACCTAGGCCTCACCCTTCTTTGTGACGTCATGGCCACACCTGTGGTCCACCTCCACAAACAACTGTCCTAAGCCTGACAAATTATATCTTCCCTGGACTTTGTCTGTCCACGAGGTTAAATGGTTTTCCTTCTGGCTTCGTGTCAGATCCCAAAGAGTGAATGGGATCTTGCCGTTCTCTCATTTTGATTTCCCTGAAGGTGCTCTGCCCGCTTCACCCCTGACATTTACCTACAAAAGTCAAACGCATGGCCAGAGACCTCTTCCTGAGACTTTACTTCCCACACCTAGGAATACTTACCCCAAGTGCTCAAAATCCAGCCAGGGCAGTTCTAATTGCCTTATGAGTGGGATTTAATGTAATCCATACCTCTACAGTTACTGGAATGATGACTAACATCTTATATTTAATCCACACTTGCATTCTTACCAACACAAAGAACATCCTTCTTCCAAGAGTCTTAAAGAATAAGGAAAATGTATTATTCTAATGAAATAAGCCCTAAGGCTGAGTTGATTCCAGGCAATGTAAAATGAGGACATGCAGGTAGATGTAAGAATGAGAAGTCAAGGCCCCTGGAATTTTCTTGAAACTTCCTGACTACCAGAGGTAACCCCCACAAATTCCTCAACTTACACATTTCAGTGACTTCACCTGGGGTTATAGACCCACAATGGTATGCAGATTCTTCCTAGCACCCACCCATCTCCTGCTCCATTCCCTAAATAGAAGCATAAGGTCTGGTTCTAGAGATAACCAAGCATCTTGCCAATTTCTAGGTAGGAATGTGGGTATATGTACGAATGGGCACTCTAAGGAAGAGGAACTGTTAAAATCTGCCCATATTCATATTAATCACGGGTGTGCTTGCACAGGATACAGTATTTAACATCAGCTTGAGCATTTGAAAGTAGCATTAAAATAATGTGCAATGTTATTTAATGAACTGTGAATTCCACAGTCCTCAGGCAACAAGGACTGAGAGGCAGAATTTCCCTGGCAATGTTAAGGAACCTGAAAGCTCTGAGAAGTAGAAACTTTGAGGCATATGCCTGTTGTCTTAGTCTCATTATTAATAATGTCCCCTCTCATTCTCCACAGAGTCCTGGTTTGGGGTGATGAGTCACCTGTTGGGCCACCTTTTACCCAGGCCACCTTCAGGGCTCCAGAAGACATCTCCTTCCCCAAGGCCTTAAGAAATGCCTTGGGGCAGAGAATATCAGCACAGCTGCACAGCCCTGGGGTTGCTCTTCTCTGTCCAATAGAGATGACAGTGGGAAATACTGGGATTGAACTGGGTTCCCTGATCTCAATGGGACTTTTGAGGGAAGAGAGTGGCAGAGCCAATGAGGATACTTAACCATTAAAAAACAACCATCTCTATTTTTTGTAGTGCTTGATATTTATTGAAAAGAATGCCAATGCTTTTTCCAGGCAGTATTGAGGAGCTGGGTTGAGTGCCTGCTTCTGCTTATTTGCTTCATTGTTTTTATCATCATTCGTCCAAACACAAACATCTGTGTAAGACTGCTGTGATTTTGAAAGACAACAGCCGTGCAAAACCGGTCCATTAGAGAAAAGAAATGTCAGTATCTTGGCTGCCAGGCACACCAGGCTCCTGCAGCAATCCCTGTAGGGCAGGGAAGGAACCTGGGAGTCAGCAGACAACTAACCAGCTTGTAAGACTGGCCCTTTCAGGAACTGGTGAGCTGTCCAAATCAGTCTGAAGAGGTGTAGCCAACTCAGGCATCTTCTATGTTGGTCCTTATCTACAAAAGCAGTGGTCTGTCGGTGGGATGGAGTAGATGGTGGTAAAGTGGCATCATAGGCAGATGTAGGCCTGGCAGGCAGATGGGTGGCAGCAGCAGGACTGTGGGTGGTCAGCACAGTTTTAACAGGGGCCTGGCCAATAACTGGGATTCAGAGCACAGTTCAGAGTAGCAGGGGAAGGGGACTGGGGCTGGCCAGAGTTGACACAGCAAGCTTCTCAGCAAGGCCCAGCCCCAGTCCTAGCAGCAGGTGACTGGAGAGCTATTCCTGGAACAAAGACAAACGCTACAGGGGATGGAGGAGAGAACAGGGGGGCGGAGAAGGGGATACAGCAGAGAGAAGGGGACTGAACGCTGCAGCTCCGGGAGTGGCAGGGGGCAGGTGGGGGAGGCGGCGTGCAGGTCCCTCCCCCTCGAGGCCTAGTAATCATCCTCTTCCTCGTCCTCGTCGTCTTCCTCCTCATCCCAGCCAAAACACCGTTTCATCTCATCGACAAAGGCCCGGTAATCGCCTAGGATGGGGCTATCCATCTCCATGTAGGACACCACCCACTCCTCGGCTTCCCCAGTGAGCAGGCTGATTAGGAATGCCACTTTCATGGCGTCGTTGCAGAATCGGTTTTCATTCACGAGCATGTAAGACGCCGTCTGCACGATAAACTCGGGGAGCCGGGCTCTCTCGCCGTTAAACGTTTCGGGGAAGGGCACGGGGCAGCTCGGCGGACGTACCTGGCGCAAAAGACTGGCCCTCTCGCACACCAGCAGCCGCAGCTGCTCCATGAGCTGGCTGTTCTCGATGCACAGGGCGCGGTGCCGCACCAGGAGCGCGTGGAGCAGCAGCACCAGCTCATCCACCATCGCGACCTGTTTGGAAGGGCTGGGGTCCTCGGTTGGGTTCGGCCAAAGGGCACACTGAGGCCTTGCAGGAAATGCGCGTCCTTGGAGGCGCTTGGTGGCCGAGGCGGGGGAAGAGGGTTGGGTGCGGGAGACTGTGCGAGCTCCGCCCACAAGGCCCCTGGGGCGGTCAGTGCGCCGGCGTGGCGCGGTGGGGAGGGTGTGTCCAGGGGAGGAGCGGAGGAGTGTGGGGGCGTAGCCAGGGTGGCGCGGATCTGGTACAGACGCAGCCAGGGAGGCCTTGCCCAGGGAAGGGACCAGCACTGTCGCAGAGCCCAGGGACTGGTCATTCAGGAGGTTGCCAGATAGGGCTGGGAAGGGCGGCAGAGTCGGAGATGTGGGCAGAGGGCTGAACGAGCGCCGTGCCTCATCTGTCAGAGACTGCCAACCTGCCCAGGCTGAAACCCTACTCCCGGGGCGGGCGGACTCCAATGACGCAGTGCTCTTTTGTGAGTCTGTGGTCACCATCACCAGATTGCTTTGGCAGGGTGTTTTATTAACACTTTCCCTTCCCTATTTAAATCTCAAACAGAGAAATATTGACACTGCTGGCCGCACCGCAGGAGTTCACATCCGTTCAGAATCGCGAAGACCCTCTTGGGACCTGTCTTTCAAGACAAAGCAACATTAATGATACTTTTCTTTAAAACAAACAAACAAACAAAAAAACAATAGTTTCAACATAATAAGTTCTGCAAAGTTAGCACCCAATAACCATTTGCAGGGTTCTTATCTTTGACTCTATTTCATATTGATGTTAGTGCCCTTATTTCTGGTTAATATTCCTTGGATAACAGTGGATAAAGCTTTAAGAGGTTTGTGTTTTTAAATAATTTTGTTTTTCAATTTTGAAATGTGATATTGAAGTAGTTGACAACCTTAGAGCCAGCATACACTGGTGGCTTTGCTTTTAAAATAGATCCCCGAATTCGATCACTTGTTGTCAAGTCCTCCACTCCTACCCTGATCCCAGTCTCCCTTTCCCTCCCAGATTGCTGTCAATAGTCCTTACCTTTTACTCTCCTCTTCCTAGAGTACATTCTCCAGAGAAGTGACAGGACTCTTTCCAAAGGAAAGTGAGATCCGTCACGCCCCTGCTCAAAACCCTCCAAGTTTCCCCTCTCACTCAGAAAGAAATTAAAAAACAAAAGCAAACTGCTGGTCGCAGCCTGCAAAAGACCCAGCTTCTCCTCTGCCTCTGCTCTTCATGTGCCCTGTTCAGCTCCACTGACGCTTCCTTCCTGGCTGACTCTCACAGTGCAGTTCTGATCTCAGAACAGTTGCACTTTCTAATTCTTCTGCCTTCCAAGGCTCTCTCTCTCCGATTGGCTGCTTGACTCAGTTTCCTTTTTCTTTCAGAGAGGGCTTCTTTGACCACCTCATCTGTCATAACACTGTACTCTGCTGGCAGTCTCTTGTCCCTTACCTCACTCCGTTTGTCTACACAGGGTCATCATAGGTGCAGCTGTTATATCATACAGCACTTTGGTCACCATCTGCCTCCACATTAGAATGTAAGTCCATGCAGTGAAAGGACTTCATTTTGCCACCTGCCCTTTCCCTAATGGCTCTAAAAATGCCAGGCCCAAGTAGGGGCTCCATAAATATTTGCTGAAAAAAATGCAGCAATCTCAGGGTACAAGTGTTGAGATCAAATTTAGAAATGGTAGGTGCGAAAAGTGTACAAAATATTTAAATTGTCCAATATGGTTTTTCTTTGTTTATGAACCAGTCTCCAATGTGAAATGATTACTAATAGAATCAAAATGGCAAAATAATTTTTAAAGCAATCTTATTCACTCTTTATACTAGAATTGAGTGATCGTCCGTGTAAGTGTGTAAGTGGGAGACTGGGAGAGAGGAGAGAAACAGAGCCTTAAGCCAAGTCGAGAGAGAAGAAGAAATAACACCGATGACAGGGTAGAGGTGGAAAAAGAAGAGGAAGGAAGAATGTGAGCTCTCGAGGAAGCAAAGATCCATTCTCACTTCTACTTTCATCTTTGGCATCTGTAAATGTTTACCTCGAGCTCCATCAGTGTCCGGTGGCTGGGAAGAAAGAGAGGCAAGGGGAATATCAGAAATATGTGTCTGGTCACTGTGCCCATTCGCAGCCCAGGGTGTGTGTGTGGGGGGGGGGTCCTGGCTGGGGCAGAAATAGTGTCTAGCACCACCTTTCCTAATACAGGAAGAGATGTCAGGATGATTGATCTAGACTGTTGCACACTCATACGTGAACAGGGGTGTACACTCGGCAGCCTGAGACCACACAGTCAAGTACTTGCCTAAAACCAGGAAAGCCATTGGTTGGCAGAGCTATACCATAATACCAGCCATTCTGACTCTAGTTTGCATGCCCGTCCACAGAACAATTAGTATGTCCTGACTCTCATGAGTCTAGTTCCAGGCAGCGCTGGTGGGAAATCAAATATGATTAGGCAGATGTTTCTCTAGCCTACTCCTATTGCCCCACCGTAGAGGGAGTCAGGATGGAAACCTAATGAGGCAAACATGAGTATCCGTTGAGTGAACATCATGTTCCTGGAAGACAAGAAATTGCCTGCTCAGAAGTGCCCAGAGCAGAATAGGGACTTTGTGGGGGTCTATCCCAGCTTGAAGGGGGGCAGTGAAGGCAGGCGCCTTATCACTGGCTCACAGAGGAAGCAGCTGGGAAGAGGAACTGAACATAGTGAATCCTAATGTTCATGCTAACCAGCTTCCAGGTGTCTGTGTAGCTTTCCCACCAATGGCAAGGCCCACCAGCCCTTCTTTCTCCCTCTACCCTACTTTGCCTTCCTCATTCCCCTTCCTCCTCTTATGTGACCCTTGAATGTTCCTTTACACCTGTGGAAAGATGCTGGGGGCAAAGCCAAGTACTCCCTGTCACTCGCCTCTGGATCATTAACTTCATCAGGATAGCTAGGACTCAGAGTAGCCGGAGAATGGCTTGAACCTCAGCATGGGGCAGGAGGAGAGGCCCAAGGCTAAAGAGTGGTCCCTGGTGCAAATCACTGTCACCATCCTCCATGCTTTAAACCCTGTCCTGCTACACAGCTAGCAGCCAGCCTGCAAAATTCCCTTGAAATACATGGAAAATGTCAATTAATTTTTCAGCCACCAGAAGGGCACACACAGCGTACCTGGCACAGGAATATGCATCCAGGAGCAGAAAGTAGCTTCAGAGAGGACACCTGTAAGAGAGGTAGATGGATGCCACCAAGATGCAGACGCATACTCATCTCACCCTCCTTCTTAGCCAGGTGCAGCTGAAACTGCTTTTTCCAGGAGCCCAATCTGAGAGGCTGTAGAGGCCTCTGGCTAAGAGAAAGGAATAAGGCAGGACAGCTTGGTCCTTCCTGTCTTTCACTCCCCAGCTTTCTAAAGCGCTCTACAAAATCGACATGTTTTACTAAAGCAAATTAGTATATTCTTGTTGTTTACAGATATTATAGTAAATAATACTGGTGTGTTAAAAAAAGATCAGCACTTCTTATCATCCGCACACAAAAATATCACTTAGCAAAATTGTCAAAAATTGAAAACTCTAAATTTGCGTTCTTTCTCTTGCTCTCTCTCTCCCCCAGGAAATAGGATCCCCAGAGCTATCCGTTGCCAGCAAGACTGCATAATATTCTACCTAAATTTCTCAGGAACACTCTCTGCCTCATAACTAAAGGGACTCCCTCTATGTTCACTTTCTCAGACAATACAAGACATGTGTGATCCAATTAAAAGCATAGTCCCAAAGATAAATATTTTGAAATTATATTTCTATGACTGAATTACATTTTCTATGAATTAATGTGTTATATTGGATAATTTGTATTTTTCATGTATATGTTTCTGTATTGCTCTAATGTAGAATTTATTGCTTGCAGCATATTGCACTAGAATTGTCCTTATTTTTTCTTGCCTGGTTATTGTAATATAATTAGTCACAGTCATTTTACAGGAGCTTATACACTTAGTTTGTTTCTATCACTTCCATATATTTCTGAAAACATCTGGCAGCATGCTAAATCAGTTCTTATAGGTATTAAGAGAATAGTCTTGATAACCTGTGTCCGCTTGTTTGTTTGAGATGTTTAATAGATCTCTTTCAAACTGCTTAACTTAATCTAGACTGTTTTCCATGAGGCAGAATGGTGTGGTAAACTGAAGGTAACTACAAATTATTTGCACTCAGCAAAGAGGTAGAAACAATTTTTCCTCTCCTGTGATTTGATTTGACAGGTAGAATATAATGAAGTACCTTAAAATATATGAAGCAAAGCCTCGAACACCTGAATCCTTCCTTTCCCACATGGCGTGGTCCCTGCGGGGAGACAGTCACCATATTAGAAAGAAGTCTACATACCTTGAGCTCAAGCTACCCATATAGAGCAAGGAAGATCATATGAAGGAGCAGCAAACGAGCCAACAGGCAGGAGATCGAAGCTCACTTCCTAGACTCTGCAGCCCAGTAGAGCCTCTACTTGAATGTAGCTGAGAGAATGACTCTAGGTGGCTACATATAAACCAAAAATAACCATCCTGCCTAAATGAATTTCTGATCCACAGAATCATGGGCAAATAAAATGGCAGTTGCTTTTAAACCACAAAGTTTAGGCATGATTTGTTACATTGTAGTAGAGCCTGCTTGAAACATAGCTAAATTGAAGGTATGCTGCCAACAAAAGCATGGACCCCCTTTCAAAAGAATTGATGTGTTGTTTTGAAACTATAGTCCTTTTCCATTTTCTTAGATCCTGCTATTTTTCTGTTTGACATTCATTAATTACAGGGTGAAGCTATTGGTCGAAGTTCTTTAACTCTCCCCTTTGACCCCAAGCTTATATTCTTAAACCGCTTCTTTTATCTCATTCTCACACACCCAACCAAGATTTTCCTGACTTTAAATCAACTGAGACCCAGACACAAGATAGTTAGTGGTATCCTCTATGCCCTAAAGCCTAGTGGAATTATTTAAACCAACTAAGCCTATAAAATTTACTATGCCTCATCTTGCCTGTCCCATACAGACGCCAATAAAGAGTGGTCTAGAGCTTCCTCACCTGCTTTCCACCTTCTAAATAAAACTCAATGCTTCTCCATGTAGCCTTGCAGGGCATAGTATGTCCACTCCTCTGTAGAAATCAAGTTAACAAAAACCTTGGATGGCATTGACCTTTTTGTGTTGTCATCAGGCAGTTCCGTTGATCAAAATCCTGTCTGTACAACCAAGACAAAGGGAAAGTCATCTTTTCATGCAGGAAACTCTAAAGGGTATTTGTGTACATGTGTGCAGGTGTGTCATTGTGTGGCTATGTCTAAGTAGACATAAGTTTACTGCTGCCCTGTACCACCAAGAATGCGACTTGTAATGAGAACTGGTGACATCACAGTAGGCCAAAGACAGAAAACCAACCATATTTCTCCGAGGACTATGTATACCTATCTAAAAACAAGGGAAAAACATTTCATGGAAGCTTTATGAAAAGAAAATAAATGTTTAAACAATTTTTGGTTTCAAATCACTGTACTCTTTTATTAACTATGTAACTTGGGCACATCATTTATTCCTTCCGAACCTCAGACTCTAAATGTCTGCAGTAATAAATCCTGCATCATATGACTATAGTGAAGATCAAATTATATGATAACATATCCAGCAAACTACAAAATGCTATATACAGGCTTCATATTGCTGTTCACTGGAGAATGATTTACTAGTCTTGCCGTGACTACATTATCTGGATTTTAAATTTAATGTGTAATTATTTCATCTCTCTTATTTTAACAGAGTATCTATCAAATTATCTATGAAATTTAAAGTAAAAATTGCTATTGGGTAAGTTTTCCTTACTACCAATTTGATTCTTGCTTCTGTCATTATGAAGAGACAAAAGTTTTTTGTGGGGGAGAGGGTGTCCTTAGTCACATTCTAAAGACCAATTTGCAGTATTTTCTATCTTTCTGATCAATCTTTGGAGAATCCATCTTACCTCTGAGGTATAGATACACCACCTATTCTCCTGAGTACAAAGGCAATTGTACCTTTCAAAGTCTGCTTTTATCTCTGGAGAACATGGTGGTGCTCCAGGAAAGGCCAGCAGCCTCAGAGGAATCTGAGAGAGAGGAGAAAGTATTTCTCAGCATCATGAGCTTCTCTGATCTGCCCTCTCAGCTGTGTGCCAGTATTCTCTTCTCTCAGACTCCCTGTGCTTTTCTGCTAGGCTTCTTTTATGCGTTTGGTTTCTCCTATACATGCAGTGACTATTTCTTCCAATAGAGAAAACACACTCTGAATAAAAATTCTCCCTGAGTGAGAGGTGCTATGTGCTGTCTCAAGTCTCATGCTGTTCCTTGTATGCACACCACTGTGAAAACTGGGAGTGGAGTCACACACGGGCATTATTGAGAAGACAGTGCTACTTCTTCACTATAAGGGCTCCAGGATTGCTAAATGATTGAAAGACCTGCAGCGGCCCACTAATAAAATTCTGTTACAGTTGAGGAAGCAAAGGGCCAGAAGAAATAAGGAGCACACACAGGGCAAACAAGACACTGGCTTTAAAGGCAGTATGAAGCTGAAAAAAAGAAAAACGGGAATTTGAATAAAAATACAAACTCTACATCTGACATTTTTCCAGTTTTGCAAGTGATATTTTCTATCACTAACAAGCATTGAGCACCTCTGAATCCTAATTTCCATGTTTTCCCTTATTTGTAAAAAGTGAGTGAAATTGTCCACTTTCATTGTGACTCAAAGAAGAAAATTAATAACTGTCAGTTTTTAAGTGTAAAATACTTTTCACACATTAATTCTTAAGATCCATTCTTGTTAAATTTCTTTTGAGATCATTTCAAACTTACAAAAATCTTGTAAGAATTTTATAAATTTTATTTCCTTCCCCCAGGTGAATTAGTTGCCAAAAACCTTATTTGACGTATTTTCCCCTATGTGTCAGTACTTGCGTGTGTCTATATTATCTTTTTCCTGAACTATTTGAAAGCTGAATGCATAAAGGCTCATTTCCAATTATTTCAAGACACAGTATTTGCTAAAAACTCCATACTACAAAACCACAAGCAATCAAAATCAAAGCAATTAACACTGATATAATACTTGCATTTAAACCACTGGCCCCGTTAATATTTTCTCCAATTGTGCTGCAAATTACATTTTTGGTTCCAGGCAGGATCCAATTACATACTGCAGTATGAATCACATACTGCATTTCTTTGTCATGTGCCACCGATTTTTCCAGTCCAAAACCGTTCTTCAGTCCTTTTCATCGTAAAAAGTAGACTTTGAAAGTGTCTTTCAATTCCTAGTATTTCTCTGTTATTAGACCCATACTATGTATTTTTGGCAGGAATACCACATAAATGTCACTGCACTTTTCTCAATGCATCATATCAGAAGGCACTCGTGATGGTAATTTTATCACTCAGTTAAGATGGTTTCTGCCAGATGTCTCCACTCCAAAGGTAAAATAATTATGCCCCAATCAATAATAAGTACTTAACATTAGTTTACCTTCTACTTTAAAGGCATGCTTTAAGCTTCTTTAACTTGTGTATTTAATTTTGTCCACATGAACAGCTGTATACTTATTTTATTCAATGGATTATAATCCATTATTATCATTATTCATGTTCATGATCAATTTGCCAGATTTTTCCAACTTTTGAACTAGATCCTGTGTCCTTTTGGTATGCTCTTCTCACTCTTTGAGCCACTTTCTTTCTTTTGGGGACAATATGTTATCCCATGTATGTTCTTGTATTTTTCAGTCCCAGCTCTGAAATCAGTCATTTGTCCATGAAATTCTCATTAACTTTAGTAGAGAATAGTTTTCAGAAATAAAGATACCCAGGTTAGGATTGCAATGTTATTGATATCACTGATTTTTCACTCCCGAACAAGTGTACAGCCAAACATGAGCCTCAAACTTCACCTCATTAAATATTCAAATATTAATTTGAGATGAATTGTAGACCTAACATAAAAGTTAAAACTATTAAGTTTCTATACATCAAAGAAAACAATTAAATTTGGATTTTATAAAGATGACAAATGTTTTGTTAAACAAAAAAATACCATTAAGGTAGCACACAAGCCACTGAATATATATAAACACATACACACAAGGAATGACTGTATAAAATATACAAAATATCTTGGAATATATAAATAGAACTTACCATAAAAATATATAAATGTATGAATAGCTCCTAAGATCAATAATAAAAAGACAAATACCTTTTAGAGGACAGCCGTACAGTTTCTTACCGAAGCTAAGTATATTTTTTCTTTTTTTGTTTTTGGTACTGAGGATTGAACTCAGGACCTCGTGCCTGCCAGGCAGGTGCTATGCCACTGAACTAAATCCCTGGCCCAACATATTTTTTTTTCCTGCACCTATATTACTTCCCATTTAATGAAATAAATTGCAAACTTATGTTTATGTAAAAGTCTGAACATGTATTTTTGGAGAAAGTTTACTGGTGTCTTAATCATTTTCATCATTGTTTGGACAAAATACTCAATGCCTGCAACTTAAACTTACTTTAGTTCACGTTTTAGAAGTTTTAGCCCTTGCTTGGTTGATGGCATGGTGGAAGGGCCTGAGTGAAAGGTGCTTACTTCATGGCATTCAAGAAGCAGAGAGTGAAGGAAGGAGCTATGGAGGGAGATATACCCTTCTGGGTCACTCCCCCAATGACCTGCCTCTTCCTATTAGACTCCACATTCTAACAGGAAGTCAGCTATAGCCCCATAATCCAATCGCCTTCCAAAGCCCCACCATGAGAATATGAGGTTATTGGGAAAATACAGATATCAGCCATAAAAATCTACAATTGCCAAAATATGAAAAGAATAAAAAGTCCTTCAAACGCTACCCAGATACCCTGTTGTAAATACAAGCAATGGAATATTGTATATCACTAAAATAAAGAATTATAAAGCCATGAAAAGTCATGGCAGACATGTTGCCAAGTGAAAGGGCTTGCTCTGCTAAATAAAATAAACTATTATGTGACTCTATAAAGTCCAACTAATAAACGTTCTGTAAAAGGCCAGACAATGGAGGCAGTAAAAAGATCATTCATTGCCAGGGATTGAGGGGATGAAAGGAAGAATGTGTGAAACACAGAAAATGTTTAGGGCATTAAAACTCTTCTTTTTGATTCTATAATAATGAATACATGTTATCACGTATCTCTCAATACCAATCAATGTACAAGACAAAAATTGAACCCTAATGTAAATCATAGACTTTAGTTAATAATAATATATCAATACTGGCTCATCAATTGTAGCACACTTATCACACTGATGCAAGATGTTGATTATACAACGAATTTGTTTGAGAGACTGCGATGGTGTATAATAGCACTTTAAACTCTCCACTCAATTTCTCAGTAAACCTAAAACTGTTATAAAAATAATTTATTCATTAATAACAAAAGGAAGCAGGCTTGTTTATAAATGGATAAAGATCTTCAATAAAATAATTCTCAAGGCCGAGGATTTAGCTCAGTGGTTTCTCCACCTGCTGTGCAAGCCCAAGGACCTGAGTTCAATCCCCGGTACCACAAAATAAATAACTAAATAAATAGATAGATAGATAGATAGATAGATAAATAAATAAATAAAATAATTCTCAACAGAAGATATAAAAATGGTCAAGAAATGTATGAAAAGGTATTTAGACTGATTACTATAAATGAAATACAATAAGATAAGATTTTGTAATAAAATTTGCATTGACAATATTTTTAAATCTAATAGTTTTAAATGATGTTGAAAATATGAAATGAATGGAATTTTCATACACTGCTTGTGAGGAAACAAGTTGTAAAGCTGCTTAGCTTTTTTTTTAATAGTTAAATATATATGTACACTATGACTCAGTATTTTATCCCTAGAATAATAATATATTCACAAATGTCTCCTGCAACAATCTTCATTAAGAAATAGAAACAAATCAAATGTGAATGAGTAGAAGAATAAAAAATCTGCTTATGATCAATACCACTCCTCAAACTACTAATACACACAACATAAAGATGATTCCTAAAAGCACTATATTGAATGGAAGAAGCTAGACCCCAAAAGAGTAGTATATCTATGTAGTTCAACTTACATAGAATTCAAAAAAGCATAAGTACTCTGTGATGAAAGAAATCAGAAGTGAGATTTCCTGGGACTGCATGTCCAAGAGAGACTGACTGCCAAGAGACTCAAAAGTAATTTTTGGACTGATTAAAATATTCTATAACTTGTGCTGGGTGCTCGCTTCCAAACAATTAGTAGAACTTATTACGGAACACACTTAAGCTCTGTAAATTTATATAAATATAACTAAATCTTTAAAAATAAAGGAAAATAAAAATTAATAAATACATGTTGTTTTAAGTTAAAAAAATAAAAGACTGGGTTACTGCCTTCCAAGACTACAACAAAAGAAAAAGTTGATGGAAGAAGTCTAAAGATAACAAAATTATTTTTTAAATTTGTCACTAAGTTTATTGGTACATTTTAGGTATAAAATACAGTTACATTCATCATTGGGATCTTGGGCCTTTACATGATATATTTTAGTTCTTATTCTTTCCCCATTCCCCTACCCTCCCTTCACCCTCAACCCTTCCCTATTTAGAGATTTTGTTTCCATTTTTTCCTTTTCTCATAATTTTTCTTTTCCCTTCTTTCTTTTCCCCTACCCTTCCCACTTCCCCAACCGCTTTAGACCTTTTCTTCCTATTTCACATTATCAATTATATCATTTGAACCTTAAAGAAGATGTGGTTTTTCTATAAAATGGAGTACTATTCAGCCATAAAGAACGAGAAACTAGAGACATTTATAGCTAAATGGATGCACATTGAGGCCATACTCTTAAGTGAAATAAACAGGACACACATGTATAAATACCAAATAGTTTCTCTGGTGTGAGAAACAAAATTGTTATTTAAGTAGAAGGACAGACAATGCTTTTAACAGTTAGCAAAAACTAATGGAAATTATTTACCATCAATCATATTTGAAGATACTCTTAAAGTTCAAATTTTAGCTATATGTGTCTCAGGGCTCGTCCTGTAAATAAAAGCTATTCTCATTATACACTTTATGTATGCACAGAAATCAGTTTCTGTGTGCTACAGGCTGAATTCTGTCTGCTACTCTAAATTCCTACTTTAGGAAAGCCTAACTCCTGTAGCTCAGAATGTGACTTGATTTGGAGATAAGGTCTTTACACAGGTAATTTAGTTAAAATGAGTATAGGCTACAAAAATATAACTGATGTGCTTTTAAAACAATAAGATTAAACATCACTGCATCACAAAGAAAAGGCCATATGAAGACACAGAAAAATGGCAGCATATAAATGAAGGAGAGAGACCTAGAACTGATCTTTCCTTCACAGCATTTAGAAGGGATCCACCTGATGACAAGTAATGTTTGACTTCAAGACCAGAACTGTGAGAAAATAAATTTCTGTTGCTTAAACTTCTCAAGTTTATGGTCCTTTCTTATAGCAGCCCTAGCAAACCAATACACCAAGGAATGGTTGATTACCATCAACTCCCTGAATCATATCTCAGATGTCAGCTACCATTCTATATCAATGGAAGTAGTACATCAAGTACAGATTCTTCTGAAACTCTTCAGTCCACATGCCTTCATAAAAATAACAGGTGTATATATATATATATATATATATATCAGGAAAAGTGACCAGCCACATCACCTACTAGAAAGTTCATTGGTAACTGATCACTACACATCTGATATTCATTCCACACATGGAAAAGCATGGTGTGTTGCCTCTTTTTCTCCCCCCTGAATATGCTAAGTTGTATTTTACAAAGGTAGATAATAGAAAGATGGAGTTGACCAAAGAAAAAAAAATGCACCAAACAAACAAAGCACTGAACATGAAATTTGAAACTGCTTGGAATGGAAAGGATGAGGATGTCCTACAGGAAGTAACACTGGCAAAAACATTCACATTAAAGGAACTTTGGAAGAAATGGAACAAGAGTGAAATGCATGAATGAAATGTTGGAAGCAAATTCGTAGTTAGAAAGAAATATGACAATTCCCCAAAGACAAAGAAAAGATAATTGCTTAACTGACATGGTAGTGATATTATGACAAACACTTCTTGATATTTGCCTATGATTCCTGGCTTATACCTTCCTCCTCAAGGCAGACCATAGAAAGTAGAATTTCTCTGCCCCAAGCAGGAAGATTTCCTTTCTGTCTTGGAGCTGAATAAAAAGAAATCCTCTGGTCTACCTTATCTCATAATAGCTCACAATATCTCTATGTCAAAAGGCATCCTACTCCATAGTCAAAAAGAAGGAATGCTACATGGAGAAGTCAAAAAGAATATGAACAAACAAGCCTTGCTGGATTTCCTCACTTAGTCTGTTAGCGTTAGATGATACCCTTTTGGTCCAATCACATTTATATCTGATTGTGAGTGCTTCAATCCTGCTTATACAATAAGCTCTCCATAAAAACCCAAAAAGATGGGGATCAGAGAGCTTCCAGACACCTGAATAGAAGGAGCTTCCCTGAGGGTGTCATACCCAGAGAATAGAAGCTTTGTCCCCATTCCTTTATACTTTGTCCTATGTACTATTTCATCTGCATCCTTTGGAATATCTTTTTAACTAAACCAGTGCATTTGTTTCTCTGAGGTCTATGAGCCACCTAGCAAAGTAACTGAATCTGAAAGAGAGAATTATGAGAATGTCAATTTATAGCCAGTGAGCCAGAAACACAGGTAGAACAAGTGGAGCTCTTAATCTCGCATGTGAAGAGCGGGGTAGGGGGTCAGTCTTGGAGACAGAGCCTTCAACCTGTGGAACCTGATGATGCGATCTTGAAATAGTGTCAGTTCAGAAGTAAATTAGAGGATGCCCCACTGGCACCCATCTCAGAACTGATTGCTTGCATGGTGTGTGTAGAAAAATCCCCACACATACAGTGTCAGAAGTGATTGGTATTTTCAGAGCATAGAAGGAGAAACTGGGACTTCTGAGTTGGAATTTTTTAGGCTCAATGACCTCTATGCTGGAAAGCTGTTGTGATTTTCAAGGAAGCTTGTGGCAGAGGCTCCCTTTACTTATCTCATTCCCCCATATCAAAGCAGATTCTCTTAAAAGTTTACTAGGAAACCCAGTGAATCTCTCATCTGCCTATGCATCTATCTGCAACTGCTGCATAATTTAATAGACAGATCTCGTCTACCTTCTAAGTCTCATACAAGTGCCTCTAATTGGCAAACTAGTTTGGGAAGGCAATCCTGCGAAACAGTTAGTTGGCATTTCTTCTATTATACCAAAAGAAAACCTTACCAAAAAGTTTAGTGGTTGTGGTAGGAAGAAAAACGTCCACCCAAAGATGTGCAATCCTTGCAAATTGAATTTCCTACATTATATTTGAGAAGGAAATTCACAGATGGAATTAAGATTACCTTAGAATTAGATTTTCTGGGTTATCTATGTGAGCCTAGTGTAATGGCATGAACCCTTATTAAAAGTGGAAGAAGGAGGGAAAAGACTAAGTCGGAGCAATCCAAGAAGATTCAGAGTGTGAGAACTCTGACCCACTACTTCTGGCCTTGAAGATGGAGGAAGAGAACTGAGAACCAAAGCACACAGACAGACTCTAAAAATTGAGTATAATCTTTAGCTACTAGACCACAAGGAAACAGAAAACTTAGTCCTGCAGTTGCAACAATCTTATTGTTCAGGAAAAGAATTCTCACAGTCTCCAGAAAAGAATGCAATTCTATTGACTTTCTGATTTTTGCCTGGTGAGAAACTTGTCCAACTTTGGCCAGAGAGAACTGCAGGATAATAAATATGTGTTGTTCAAGCCACTGAGTTTTTGGTACTTTGTTATGGAGCCAATAGTAAACTAATACAGTGGTCATGTTGAGTTCATGATGTGCATCCGGGAAAACAAACAGGAACATAAATGGAAAGTCTGGCAAATAGACGAACTGTAAGGGTTGAACCCATGGAAATATAGGGCTAAATTAAAGCAAATGTATAAACATGATTATAGATTTTAAAAATATAAATTCTGATAGCTTAGAAATAAAGTAATTAAGAATTGATGATGACTAGAGAATAACATCTGAGTTTATCTTTCACAACTCAGTTAAAATCATATCATTTTAATTAGATAAAATAACACATGCCCAGATATTTGTAAAGATAATGATAAGCACTTGGAGAAATAAAATAACCAACTAACATTTCAGCAGAAGACAGATAGAAGGAAAAGGCAGAAAAAGTGAAAAGTATGCTAATTCTGCTATTTTCTATTCTAAGCAATGAACTGTCTAAAACTAGAGGATTGTCTTGTTTATAATTAAAGGAAAATTAGAAGATTAAAATGTAAATCTTTCAACATACCACAAGAAATATTCCAAACAACAAAAAAAATGATGTCAATAAAAACAGAAAACATACCATGAAATACTTCACAAAACTAAGTCCATAAATTTCAACAAATACACTCACCTACGTTCACTTATTGAAAGATAAAACTTTCAGATCAGGTGGAGCTTAAAACTACTGTGTAATTAAAACTAACACAGGAACACTGTTATTAAATTTTTAGAGGTGTTCACACAAATGCAAGCAAAAATAAAGCAAGGATCATAATTTTAAAATCAGGCATGCTCAATTTACTGCAAAAATGTTAATATAGAAAAATGTGAGACAAAAGGCTGCAATTCCCAACAAAGATTCAACAAAAATGAAAACCTGTGGGCCAAAAGTATGGAATTAATGATATATAAGGCAAAAATTTCAAGAAATAGAAGTGAAAAAGGCATTAGTAGTAAAGGATTTAATTCATCTGTCTATGATGAATCAAAGAGGCCCAATTAAAAAGCATAAAAAATGGTGGTGCATACATGTAACATCTGCACTCAGGAGGCTGAGGCATGCGGATGTAGAGTTTAAGGCCAGCCTGGACTACATAGCAAATCCCTGCCTCAACAACAACAACAACAACAGCCGGATTTCAATATCGTACTCAGTGGAATATGTGTAATTGGTAACTATTCAAGAAAGCATTAGTAGCGGCAAATGGAATAAACTTCAGGTTCTTGGGTTCCTAAATGGTTGCTTTCTGCCTCTAAAATTATGATCTTCCTTTTACAGACATTATATGCAAAAGAATAAAGTTGGATTTCTACTTTACACCACATCCAAATAACCCAAAATGGAAGAAGCTAATGTTAGAACACAAACTATAAAACTCTCGGAAGAAATCATAGATTTAAATGTTTCTAACCTTGCATTTGAAAATGATTTGCAGGGCCGGGGATTTAGTTTAGTGGTTTCACCGCCTGCTGCGCAAGCTCAAGGACCCGAGATGGATCCCCGGTACTAAAAAAAAAAAAAAAAAGAAAAAAAAAAGAAAGAAAAAGAAAATGATTTGCAGTGTGACATCAAACACAAGTGACAAAAATATAGAAAGTCTGAACTTAAAAATTAAAAGCATTTGCGCTTCACAGAACACTGCCAATACAATGAAAATACAACTGACAGCATGTGAAAAACTATTTTAAAATAAGATATTGGAGAAGTTACAAATACCTAGAATCTATAAAGACCTCCTTCAACTCAGCAACCAAAAGGAAAAATTCTGAAATGAAAAAAATATTAAACAAAGGGTTGGAATAGAGATTTCTTCAAAATAGGTAAATAATTGGCCAATAAGCAGATGAAAAAATAATCAATACCGGGAATCATTAAAGAAATGGAAGTCAAAACCGAAGTTAGATGTTTAACACCAACTAAGATGTCTTTAATAATATATTTTTAGAACCACAGCAGGTGTGCTACAGATGTATAAAAAATGAATCATCATCAATTGCTGGTTGGAATGTAACATGGTTTGGCTGTTATTAAAGCCTGATAATTACACGAATAGTTAACTATAGAGTCATCACTTATTTAACAATTCTATTGCTGGGTCTTTACCAAAGAAAAATAAAGATATACGCTCTTATAAAAAACATGTGCCTGATTGTTCAGAACAGCATTATTTATAATAACAAAATCTAGAATCGACCCAATGACCATCAACAGATTTAATAAATAACATGAGGTCCACCATATATATGACACCTGAAAACAAGACAGTAAGTGCAAAAAGCCAGTCACAAAACCACATATTTTATGATTCCATTTATATAAAGTTCCAGAATAATCAAATTAATAGATAGAAAAAAACAGATAAGCCTTTGCTTAGTGCTAAGAGGGAAATTAGGGAGAAGTATAACTACTGAAATTCTTTTTTTATTTTATTTTATTGGTACATTTTAGGCATACAATATAATGACATTCATCATTGGAAATTTACACAGTTACATAATTTCTCTTGGTTCCTATATTCCCCCATCCACTGCCCTCCCTTCATACCCTTCATCCCTCCCTATTTACAAACACTTTCTTTCCATTTTTCCATTTTCTCATATTAATTCCATTCCCTTCTTTCCTGTTCTCCACCCCTCCCACTTCCCCTTCAACTTTGCCCCTTTTCTTCCTATTTCACATTATCTATTATACCTTTTAGTATTTATTTACACTTTCAGTTTCTCACACTAGAGAAACTATTTGGTATTTACACATTGTGTCTGGTTTATTTCACTTAAGAGTATTGCCTCAATGTGCATCCATTTAGCTATCAATGTCTCTAGTTTCTCGTTTGGTATGGCTTAGTAGTACTCCATTTTATAAAAATAAACCACATTTTCTTTATTCAGTCTCCAGCTGATGGGCATTTGGGCTGTTTCCAACTTTTAGCTATTAGGAACTGTGCTGCTCTGAACATGGGCACACAAATATCACTGTGGTATGATTATTTTAATTCTTTGGGGAAGATCCCCAGCAGTGGAATAGCTGGGTCAAATGGGACTTCCAGTCCTAGTTCTTCGAGGTATCTCCATCCTGATTTCCACAATGGTTGCACCAGTCAACAATCCCACCAGCAGTGGAGCAGGTTCATCTTTCCCCACAGCATTTGTTACTGGTTGATTTCATGATAGCAGCCATTCTTTCTGGAGTGAGGTGGAAACTCCACTTTGTTTTCATTTGCATTTCTTGAATGACCAGTGATGTTGAACATTTTTTCACATATTTATTTGCTATTTCTACTTCTTTATATGAGAAGTGTCTGTTCATTTCAGATGCCTATTTTCAGATTGGGTCTTTAAATTTGGGAAGTCTGATCTTTTTAAGTTCTACATAGATTAGAGATAGTAGACCTTTGTCTGAGAACAGCAGGTGAAGATTTTTTTCCCAAGTTATAGATTGTCTCTTCACACTGCTGGTGGTTTCTCTTGCTGTGCAGAAGCTTTTTAATAAGAAGAGATCGCACTTGTAATTGTTTGTACTAGTTCACGGGCAACTGAAGTTTTGTTCATAAAATCTTTTCCTTCACCAATGTCTTTAAGAGATCTACCTAACCTCTGTGCCAGGAAGTTCAGCATTTCTATTTTAATATTTGGATCTTTAATCCATTTCGATTTCAGTTTATTGCATGGCTAGAGATATAGGTCTAGTTTTAATCTTTGGCAAGTTGAAACCCAATTTTTCCAGCACCATTTATTAAAGAGGCTATCTTTCCTCCAGTGAGGATGTTTGGCTCCTTTATCGAAGAAGAGATGGCTGAGTGTGTCTGGAGATGCTTCTGCATCTTCTAATATGTTCCACTGGTCCTCAGGTCTGTTTTGTTGTGAATTCCATGCTGTTTTTATCACAGTAGCTTTGTAGCATAGTTTCAAGTTGGGGATTGTGATACCCCCTGCCATGTCTCTGTAACCTAGAATTGCTTTCAATATTCTAGGTCTCTTCTTGTTCCAAATGAATTTTTGGATTGTTTTCTCAAGATCCACGAAGTATGCTGCTGGGATCTCAAATGGAATTGCATTGAATCTATATAGCAGTTTTGGAAGTATGGCCATTTTCACTATATTGATCCTTCTTACCCAGGAGCAGGGGATATGTGTCCATTTTCTGATATCATCTTCAATCTCTCTTTTCAGAGTGCTATAGTTTTCAGAGAAGAGTTCTTTGATTTCTTTCGTCTGGTTGATTCCTAGGTATTTCAGTTTTTTGGATGGTATTGTGAAAGGAATTATTAGTCCTATTTCTCTCTCAGTGAGTCTGTCATTCGTGTAGAGGAAAGCTATTGATTATTGTGTGTTGACCTTGTATCCAGCTCCTCTAGTGAATTTGGTTATTAAGTCCAGAAGTCTTTTGGTAGAGTTCTTGGGGTCTTCCCAAGAAATCTTCCCAAGAAGTCTTTCACTGAAGGTCTACACTGCAGAATGAGGCAATGTGAGGACAGAATTTCAGATATAGAAGATAAGATTGCAATTAGTGACCAGGTAAAGAAAAATTGCTTCAAAATTGTAAGAGACAATGAGAAATCAAACCAGCAACTGCTAGACAATGCAAAGAAAAATAACATAAGACTGATTGGAGACAACAAGGAAACAGGAGAGAGTGCAGATGACATAAAAAAAAAAACTGTTCACAGAAGTAAGGGCAGAAAACTTCCCAAGGAGGGGAAAAGAACTTGACATACAGATAAGTGAGGCATATAGAACTCCAAATAGCATTTATAAAAAAAATCTACAAATAGGCATATAATTGTTAAGATTCCAGAAACCCAACAGAAGAACAAAGATCTACAAGCAGTTACAGAAAAGAAATAAATCACATACAAAGGAAAGCCCATTACAATCACAGCAGACTTCTCAGTGCAAACCCTCAAGGCAAGGAGAGCTTGGAGTTATGTATTCCAAGCCCTAAAGGAAAACAGCCTCCAACCCAGACTGATGTACCCTGCAAAACTATCTTTCAAAATTAATGGAGAAATAAGATACTTTCATGACAAAGAGCACCTTAGGAATTTCATGAATGCCAAACCAGCACTCCAAGAAATTATAGATAATATCCTAGGAACAGACAAGGAGAATCACAACCCCAGGAAGCACAGCAGAATGAATCCATTGGGCACGACAAGAAATTAAATGTAATGGGGGAGAATCCAAGAAAAAGAAAAAGTCATGACAATGATAGGTCAATACATATCAGTTATAACCATTAATGTTAATGGTCTCAATTCACCAATAAAAAGAAATAGACTGGCAAAATGTGGCAAGAAGAAAGATCCAACAATATGCTGAATTCAAGAAACACACTTAATTCACAAAGAAACTCATAGATTGAAAGTTAAAGGGTGGAAAACAATACTCCATGTGACGGGAACCTGAAAAAAAGCAGGAGTAGCTATCCTCTTTCCAGACCAAGTGGATTTCAAGCCAACACTGATTAAGAGAGACAAAGAAGGACACTTCATCCTTGTAAAGGGAACAATCCAACAGGAAGAGATGGCAATCATAAATATCTATGCACAAAACACTAGTGCACCCAACTATATAAAACAAATACTAACAGACATGAAAAGTCATATAAGCACTAATACAATTGTAGTGGGGGACCTCAATACCCCACTGTCACAAATAGATAGATCAACTAGACAAAAAATAAGTAATGAAATACTAGAACTCAATTGAACTCTTGAACAAATGAACTTAAGAGATATTTACAGAGTGTTCCACCCCACAAAATCAGAATACACATTTTTTTAGCTGCACACAGGTCGTTCTCCAAAATAGACCACATACTCATTCATAGAAATTATTTAGGTAAGTGCAAAGGAATTAAAGTTATCCCCTGTATATTATCAGACCATAGTGCAATGAAGTTTTTAGATCAGTAGAAAAAGAAACCGCAAAAATTACACAAACACATGAAAATTGAACAACACACTTCTGAATAACGAATGGGTCACAGAGGAAATTAAAGAAGAAATCAGACATTTCCTTCAATTAAATGAAAATGTCAATACATCATATCGGAATCTATGAGACACAATGAAAGCAGTCTTACAAGGAAAATTCATAGCAGTGAATGCACATATTAAGAAAACAGAGCGAGCCCCATTAAACAACCTGATGCTGAACCTCAAGCTTCTAGAAAAAGAAGAGCAGGACAAACCCAAAGCTCATACAAGGGAGGAAATTATAAAGATCAGAGCAGAAATCAATGCAATGCAGACAAAGAGAACGATACAAAAAGTTAATGAAGCCAAGAGTTGGTTCTTCGAAAGAATAAACAAAATTGACAAACCCTTAGCCAGCCTTATCAGAAAAAGGAAAGAAAAGGCCCTAATCCATGCAACTGGGAATGAAAAAGGTGAAATTACAAGGGACCCAGCAGAAATCCACAGGATCAATACCTACTTCGAGAACCTATTCAGCAGTAAGATGAAAAACACAGAAGAAATGGACAGATTCCCAGATACGTATGAATTACCAAAGTTGAATGAAGAAGACCTAAAAATTCTAAACAACCCAATATCAACCAATGAAATTGAAAACATCATTAAATCTTATCAACTAAGAAAACTCACATCCTAATGGCTTCACTCCTGAATTCTACAAGACATTTAGAGAGGAACTACTACCACTACTGTTTAAACTCTTCAATGAAATGGAGTGGGAAGCAATACTCCCAAATTCATTCCTGGAAGCAAGCATCACCTTGATCCCCAAAGCAGAGAAAGATCCAACTGAAAAAGAGAACTATAGGCCAATCTCACTAATGAAAATAGATGAAAAATCCTTAATAAGATACTGGCAAATAGAATGCAGAAGATCTTCAAGATCATACACCCTGACCAAGTGGGATTCATCCCAGGGATGCAGGTATGTTTTAACATAGGCAAATCAGTCAATGTAATACACTATACCAATAGAGCCAAGGACAAAAGCCATATGATTATCTCCATAGACGCAGAAAAAGCATTTGACAAAATCCAACATGCATTTATGATAAAAACCCTACAAAAAATTGGAATAGATGGTCTCTACCTCAATCTGATAGAAGCCATCTATGAAAAACCAACAGCCAATATCATACTAAATGGTCAAAAACTGAAATCCTTCACACTAAATTCAGGAACAAGACAAGGATGTCCACTATCACCACTCTTGTTCAATATAGTTCTGGAAACATTAGCCATGGCAATTAGACAAGAGAAAGAAATAAAAGGAATAAAGATAGGAAATGAAGAATTCAAACTGTCATTATTTGCAGATGACATGATACTCTATATAACTACTGAAATTCTAAAGAAAATTGTTTCTCTTTTTTTGGTACCTAGGTTGAAACTCCAGACCTTGCAAAGTAGGCAAGGTGCCACTGAGCTAAATCCCTGGCCCAAGAAAATAGTTTCTTCATTGGTGAAAATGCCATAAAATTTTTCAAGGCAGTAGTTTCCCAATCTTGTAGAAATACTACAAACCACAAGGGTGTACATGTTTAAGGGTTAAATTGCATAGGATGCAAATTATCTCAAGAAAGTTAATACTCACATACATGAAGAAGTACCACTGGTGTCTGCACCCTGTTTAGTGTAGAGTGATGTAATGTGGCAGTCCACTCACATTGTCACAGATCTGATGCCTCACGCTATTGACATAGGCATTTCAGCCACTTGTGTAGCTCCTTCTTCTACTCTTGCCAGATGTTTACCGTTAGCTGCTCTGACTTCTGAGCCAGATGATACTTTTAGTCTCTTGGTGATGGACAGTGGCTTCTCTTGCAGCTTATTGGCACCGTCCAAGTTGGAGGTTTCAAGGTGGTAGAACATTATGTGGGTTTCAGCTCATCCTTGTGGCTTCCCATTTGTCCCATCTCTCTTCCACTTCACAGGCATTCTACCCTACAACTGTCTGCCCTGCTTTTCTCAGGACAATCACAATACTCAGAAATTACAGGTGCCTACAGTCTGCTTTATCACTTCCCACAATAGCGTATATCAAAAAAGTTCCTGCAATAAATGCTTTTCCTATGCCACTGTAATGCTATCCTGTTTCTTAGTGTTTTTCTACAGTCTCTGATCTCTATCTGCCTGAGCAATATTATTGCCTACTTACCTTTCTCATATACAGTTCTCTCAGATATAAAGGTTTCCATGCATCCAGTTTCTCGTTTCTGACAATCTTATTTAAAGTAACATGGTGCATTTTAGCTCCTTTTTCAAACTGCTTTTGCCACTCCCGATATCCTTCACATTAATGCTGTGCTCTATTATGCCCTGTGATACAATTTGGAATTTGTGGAAACAGATAATATTCTTATCATTGCTGAGCAGTTAATTAAGATTGAACTGCAACCCTGAGGGACATTTCAAAAACTAAAGATATAACATAAAGGGTTAAAATATGACTTAAACTCATGTCCACAACACTCAGATAAGCTATAGTTGAAGAAACTAACATCCAGTGAGCGCCTACATTGTGCTCCTCACATCCTCTCATTTACACCTAATGACTTTGCATGATTGGTATCATTTTTGCACATTTTGCGGATGAAAAAACTGAGGTGAAGAGAGATTGTGAACACAAAGGACACCACTGTATGCATTTAGGGATGAACTTTATTTGTTCGCTTTCCCCTCCCCCTGCACAACTTTTATGTCAATTCCTAACTGCATTTACCTTATCTCCTTCATCTGAAGAAAGGACTCCACCCACCCAAGACTGCAGAGTTACTGACAACAGCTCCAGGCTTCTGTGTTCCCAGTCAAATATTTCTACTATTAAAGAAATCCCCTCCAAAATGCTTCCTTCCAAGAAAGCTGTCTAACTGTCTAAACCTTGATCATGTCTCCCTTGAACCAACAACTATATTAAGAGGTATGTAGAATGATAAGTGACCCAACCTAATTCAAGGGATCATTCCTATGGCAGGAACGGGAGGTGAGCAAGAAGGAAGACATCACCGTCATGATCCCCACGAAGCAGGCTTTTCCAGAGGGGCAGCAATGAGAGGGAAGGAAGATGTGCTGGGCACTTAACAGAGTTGCCTACACCTGTTGACTTCTTTACAGAGTTAAAGAGTTTTGATAAAATTTGTGCAATTAAAGTTTTCAGAAGAATAAAGCTGTTATACAATCATGTGTTCCCAAAAGAGCAACATGAAAACAACATTTATTTTATTGATTTAAATGTACACCATCCAGTTGTTTTCTGTCCAGTTTTACAAGACTTCCAAATCTAGAAACTTTTTCATTTGAAATGGGAATTTTTATACCAATTACTTTTCAGAGAAAGACACTAGTCTATGTCCTGAGGAGGAGTAGGAATCCGTACTTACAGATTTTCACACTTACAGAATCTCACGGCAGTGAAAACCTAGCAATTTCTGTAATGGTTTTGGATAGATTTATTTTGTCAGCTGCATAGTGACTTTTAGAAATGATCAACACAAAATGGAGATAATATTCTAGGGTTTAAGCTAATTTCCTGTGAGATATGGTTTCTCTTTTCATTTAAGGGCTGCTATTTTGTTTGGCCTCAAATATGATAGCAAATCATAACTTAGAGGGAGAAACAATCAAACAAAAGCCAAAAACACTCAGTTTCTCTGTTTTCAAAAGCCCAGTCTTGCTATGCCTCCAAAAAGAAAGGCCAATAAACCTTTGAGTTAGTTGGCCTCATTGTGTGAACAAATTAAAAAAAAATTTCAATGTTGAGAATTTAACACTAAGTTTTCATACAACAAATTAAACTAGATATGTCCATTGTTTCACTATACAATTTTCAGGGCTTTTTCAGATAAGAAGTTCATTATAAACAAAGAGGAAAATATGAAAGGTATAGAAATTCACAATAATATTTTTAAATAAAATATTCATTCTTATCAGACTTTTAGAAGAAACCACTGCAGACAATTGATAAATCATAATCTTCCAATGACAAATCCCTAGGCTTGTAGAGAAAATAGGATGGATACACTGAAGTTTGCATTACTGTTAACTTTCAATTAATCAACTCGGCTACAACCTCTGAAACATAATAGCACTCTATGGACTCCCAATTTTGACAGACAGTTTCAAAACAAAGCCTGTGTGTTGCTTCTGTTGTAATGAGACCTGTTATCGCCTTAGAACAGCTCAGTGGCAGAAGGAGCTCTATGGCTTGACCACAAAGGAAGTAGGAACTAAGAAAGTCATTTAAAGTAGTACTGTATTTTCCCGGATATCTGATGAAGGTGTGTTCTCAGATATTCAAATGATTCGAAAATGCATTGCCTCTTAACCTCACGGGTGCCTAAAGCTTTAGTTCTTGAAGAGACCTCAGGTCTCTTGTCAGTTTTAGTCTTGTTCCATTTACAAGAGGAGAAGGTAAGAGATATTAACAAAAAGTAAAAGATTGTAAGTCTTATGAGGAAATAACCAGAGGACCCAAGAAAAGGTGGGTGGAAGATGGTTTTCGAATTTCAGTACTTTCTGACCTTGCTGCTTGGTGCCAGGAAATGCCTAGGATTGCCCCCAAACACTTGGGGCTAGGCCATCTCTTGTATGCTCACCCACTTCCAATCTACTCAAGATCTATGTGAAAAGATATTCAGAATGAAAGGGAGGACTTTTTAGGCAGGGTCGTTATTTTACATATGCACCTTATCATCTCTTTTTTTACTGAAGTTAAAAAACTACACTTGAGATGTGACTCTCTTTCTTACCTTTCATTTCTTTTAATTTATCTTCATTTTGCTTTCCTTCCAGTCTTAGTAGAATCATTTATTTTTAAAATCTCAGTTTTTCACACCTTGCCCAAGTGGAACAGAGAAAGAAGATAAACATTTATTGTTAATATTTGGCCAGGAAGAAAGTAGCTATTGTCTTTTCTTGAGATGAGATACGACAAAAACAAAAAAGGAGAGAGCAAAGTCAAGGGGAAGGTCTAAATTCAAAGTGGAAAGAAAGGGGCCCCCATTCCAGTCTGTCTTGTGCAGCTGGAGAAAGTGTTTCAGGAGCATCTCTTGGCTATGATCTTGAAGAGATTACAATGGGAGGCAAATGGAGAGTAGTAGTACAAACATTAGGACTAGACAGGAGCAGATTTAGTCAAAGGGCTGGCCATGCCACGTGATTTTTAAGAAAATCATTTGACCTGTACATTATAGATTTTCCAATGATAAAACATAGATAATATTACTGAAATTGAAAATGTAATATGTATATTAAATAATGTATATGAGAGTAATTCATAGATAAACATTGAATGGGTATTTATTTTCATATGAGTGTGATTTAAATATAGTATTTTCTTTTAGCATAATATGTTCATTTTCTATACAGATTGTTTGTAACTCAGAAATGGTTTGTGTGTTGGGGCCTCAGACAGGTTTTTAAAGAAGAGTTTTGGACTTTATTTTTTATCTAATTCTTGTTGTTAAGAAATACCTCCATTAGAAATCATAATTCTATTCTCAGTATGATTTATGGTTACCCTCAGTGTTCACACTGTAAATGGCATGACAATTACCCACCAAATTACAATGTAAGTGACATGACTATTACCCACTAAAAATATAATCTGAACAACCGAGTTGAGTTGGAACTAAACCATTTCCAAAAATGAATCACAATTTTTACTAATATACTTTTGACTGTTATTCATTATGTTTGTCATTATGGCGGATACATTTATTGAAACATTTCCATCTAATTGGACTACTCGGTGAATGGATAACATGATAAATGTCCCCTCCCTATCTACCTGAGCACTGCTGGGTAACTAAATGGCAGGACACTTCTAGACCTTAATGTATGTGGGCCACTGTGTAAGCCACAAGATAAAATGCCCTTTAAAAGAAAAAGGGGATATTGTCTTTCATTTTTTATAAACTAACAGACCATTTAAAAGGCCATCTTAGGTTTACAGAACAGCTGAGTAGAAAGTAGTTCGCTCTTATTTTTATGTTCTAAAAACATGATGTCAAGCTACTTCAGGTAGGGAGTTTATTTTCTACTCTCTTTCTCCTGAAGAATATGATTTCAATTTCAAAGCTGCTCCAAGATGAAATGATATTCAATAATTGCATATTAGTACTTACTAGGGGCTCATCAAAAGTGTAACATTCCACTACTAGTAGCCACTAAAAAATAAGAAAAGGTATGAGAAATGTACATTTAAATTCAGCATAAGAAAAATGCCCAAGAAGAATTAACATAAAATCACACACACACACACACATACACACACACACACACACACAATACAATTCAAGGAATATAATTGGTTCTGTGAACTAAAAGAATCCTCTTACTTAGATAACTGTCATACCCCTCAGCTATAAAATCAAGGTGTGGGACAATCTCAGAGGTTCCACCAAGGCAGAGCAAGATTGAGTGAATTCTTGACGTTGGCTGTTGCAACCTGAGACTTGCTAAAATGTTTTTCAATCACACTGAAACTGAATCCCAAAAGCAGTTTGCATAATAAAGGGATAATCTCTTTCTTAAGGATTTGACAGAACTGGACTGTAAAATTGCCTGTATATATGTTTATTTGTGTGTGTTGGTGTAGTTTTCACAGGGAGATTTTTATCCACTAATTCAATTTTGTCTATATTTTATAGATGTACTCAGGTTTTCAATATTTTTGTAAAAAACATTTTAGAAGTCTTTTTGCTATGAAATTGTCCATTTTATACATATTCAAATGTATTTTGATATAAAATTGTTCATATTTGTTTCTTTATGCTTTTAAAATTTTTCTGGTCTATCTGTAGTCATATTTCATATTTCCCGCATAATCTTTTTATTTGGTTCTTTTGTCTGCCTTTCTGATTCATATTTCCAGAACTTTTTTCTACTATATTCAACTTAAAAAAGTGTTTTAGAGAGTTAGTTTCAGCTAAAATCCTCTAGCGATCACCTCAACAGACACAACAATTTGGACAGCTATTCATGCACCAAACTACCTTTGCAAGACTTAAGGAAGCCAGGCGAGAGATCATATTGCCTGGTTTTGGTAAAATAAAAATATAAAAATACACTGAAGAAGGCAGAACATACTGCCTGCCTCACCTCCCCCAGCTCCAAGCAACATGGAGAGACACCTTCGGCTGGAGAGAGAAGGAAGAAGTCCAGACCATAGACTTGAAGCCTAGTGCCAGGCAGAGCCTGCAACCTCTGCCCAACTGCCTTAACTGAGTAGCTAAATGACTGTCTCTACTACCACCAAGCCCCAGGCCTGGGAAGGAGAGTGGAAGAGCAGGACTTTAGCTGCTAGGGAGCAGGACAGGGAATTAGGACAGAACTTTGCCTTGGGACTGAGTGCTGGGCAGTGCTACTCAGCACCAGGCAGAAGCCAAAGGCATCCAGACCCAAGGCAGAACTCACAGACAGAGCCTCTAGATTTGCCCAGCCATCGAGAAGAGACCTGGAAGTCAGTAGGAACTAGACTCAAGATTTGACTGGGATCATTGCCAGCCTTAGAGTAAGCCTAGGGCAGAACCCTAAATCTTGAGATTGCACAGATTCCTCTGGCTGTGAGATTCAGTTGCAACCCAGCTTAGCATCAGCCTTGATAGCCGAGGAACTGTCTCCACCACTCTTTCCCCAGCCTCTGAGAGCACTGCTATTCCCAGACAAAGCACCTGCACCCCAGTGAGACAGATGTATGTATCTACCTGATTACCATCCAGTGTAGTATGGGCCAGGGTGAATCTTTGAGATTATGCAGGTCCTTGCAGGTGTGAGACTCAGACAAAGTTCAACTTAGCATCAACTTTGGTGGCAAAAGGACTGCCAGTAGTAAGTGCAAGATTTTTGCCTTAGAAGTCAGTACTAGGCTGGTAAGACCCAACACTGTGATGAGCGCAATTGGTAGATGAAGCTTCTGCAACAGCCGTGATACCAGGACAAGATATGTGGCCTCCATCTATCAGACTTCTATTCCAGCCCCCATCACCTGTGAATGGTTGGAGCACTCTTGAGCCATGTGTCTACCTTAGTAGTAAGTAGCTCAGATGAAGCCTGGCCCTACCACAGAGCTGTGCTAGTCTTGGCAAGCTGTGAGCTCAGAATGTGGAATAGCATCTCAGGATTAGTGGCTGTAGGCAGGATATACTAGCCTGGGAATGGTTCCTCCACAGTGATTGTGCCCAGCAGAATCCCACAGTGCTTGACCACAGGCTAGGCTGTGAATGAGATATGGGAGCCTAGCATAAATCCATACAGAGCCTTGTCAGGACAGACTACCCTTTATAGATAATCTTCTCATTCCTGGGGAACAAGGCCAGAGATGTAGTTTTGGAGCAAACCTGGGCTTATATTGCCCTCTGGTGTTCAAATAGCAACAATACAATGAAAGTGGACCCACAAAAACTGGACTAAAGGCTCCATCCTGTGATGAAATAGCAGAAGTAAATACACATAAAGAACATGAGTAAGTTGCTTAGAATTTCTGGGAAAATGGGCACAAACAAATCCACATTATGAAGACTTCAATAAAAACCCAATCTTTCAATAGCTAGATGTTATCACACACCAGCATACATCAAGAACTTTCAGGGAACCGTGATTTCACTTAATGAACAAAATGAGGTACTAGAAACCAATAATAAAGTGATCAGTATTGGCAAACACTCAGATGGAGAATTTGAAAAAAGCTCTACTAAGGAAACTTAACTAATATCTAGAAAACAAAAACAAGCAATTTAATAATCTAACAGAAACTTAATAGAGATGGAAGTAATTTTGAACCATCTAACAGGAATATTTGAGCTGAAAAAACACACAAAGCAAATTTTTAAATGTGATAAAAAACATTAATAGCAGAATAGATGAGGGAACTTTGGGATGGCATTAAAATATTTGGATTATTGAGATTCAAGAAGGATTTGAGAATGCTAAAGAAATAAGAAGCTTATTCAAAGAGATAACAGAATACTTCCCAAACATTTAAAAGGATAAAAATTTCCAGATACAAGAAGATTAAAGGTCACCACATTCAACTCAACCAAATGTACTCCAAGATATGTCTCAATAAAATTCTTAAAATTAAAAGAAGACATTCTCAAGGCTATAAATGAAAAGAAACAAATAGCACACAAGGGTATCCCAATCTGCCCAATAGTAGACTAGTCGGCAGGAACCTTACAGAGAGAATCATGATATTTTCAGAGCACTAAAGGAAAGAAGATGTTGGCAGGAGCCACTGAACCCAGCAAAGCCATACTTTAGAGATAAATAAGAGATAAAGGCACCTCCAGACCAAAAATGCTGGAGAATTGAGAGAATGCATCTCCAACAAACATGTCCTACCAAACATGTTAAACTGAGTTCCTAACTGTAAAATTTCTAGAAAGAGTAAAAAAAAATTTCTTTATTAACTTTGGATATTCTGCAATTTTTACATACAACAAATAGCACAATCTACTCTGAAATAATAAATTAAATGTGATGCAAATAAAAAAGCTTCTGATCTTTTAAAAACAGTATCTAAAACTTTTAAAGACAACAGATTACAAATAACCAACAGGTATATGAAAATGCTCACCATCACTAAGCACTAAATATATTAGTCAACTTTCCTGTCACTGGGACACAATACCTTACACTCACAATTTAAAGGGGGAGAGGTTTAATTTGCCTCACAGTTTCAGGGGGTTTCATGCATAGTCACCTGGCTGCAAGGCAGAAATATAATGAAAGGAGGAATTGCACAGCAAAGATGTTTAGTTCATGGAAGCAGGGAAATAGAGCAGGGAACAGTGTCACAGAGAAAGGGACAATCTACAGAGACAATCTAGACCCTGATGTCATGCCTCTGTGATCCACTCAGACACACCGGAACTGTGACTTATTAATTCTCTGAGTGCATACCAAGCCAATCAAGTTGAAAATCAGCCTTAGCCATCACCTCTCACCCCTTGTTAACTTTGTACCAAACATATCTCCTTAAATCATAATCAATTGCAAATAAACACAAGATCACAATTATACTTAACATGATATAACTATCCCACGTGCAACTGGAAACATAATAGTCCCTTCCCCCAAATCTCAACAATTCCAGAACTTTTCAAAAGTCCAACTCTATGTTTCTTCTGAGACTCAAGGAAAATTCTCAGCTCTGAGAATCTGTTAAAAAAAAAAAGTCTGGGCCAGGGATTTAGCACAGTGGTTTCGCCACCTGCTGCTCAAGCGCAAAGACCTGAGTTCGATCCCCCGTATCAAAAAATAGAAATTAAAAAAAGTCATAAAATCTCAAGACACAATGGCACAGGGTAAGCATTCCAGTTCCAAAAGGGAATATGCGGATATAAAAGAATCCAAGCAAAGCCAGACTGAAATATAGAAGGGCAAACATTAATTCCTATTGTTCGATGGCCCCCATCCAGGACATGTGATAGTGAGATATGAGTTTCAAAGGACTTAGACCTTCCTTGTTGCATCTCATATGGCCTCTGTCTTAGGCTGGTTCCTTTCACAGTCTGCATCTTTCCTTGGCAGATATTTCCATGCCTGGCATCCCTTAATTCCTGGAGTCTCCACTGCATCTCTGGGTTCATTCATACAACTTTATGCCCTGCTCTCTCAGGGGCTCCTTGCCTGGTATCTTGGGCCACCCCCTGAAATCTGGGTAGAAGCTTCCTTGACTCTACAACTTGTGAATTCTGCATGCTGGTAAGACCAGCATCGTGTGGATGGCACCATGATCTGCTATCAGGTACATCCCTTTGAACTGTGGCTGCAGTGAACTCTAAGTGCTTGGATAGTTGAGAATAATGAGACGAATTCTAGGGAACTAATTCCCTATAAGGGCCTTCCCAAGCACAGATACCAGGAACCCTCTTCTCAAATGAAAGTTTTATACTTTTGCACCGTTGAACCATGATGAATGAAGTCTTGCTGATTCCTGAGATGCCCTCAAGGTACATTTCTATTTATTGTCCTATTTCAAAATACTTGATTTCCTTATAATGGTGCTAATCTCTTCAGCAGTCCTACCTCCTTTGGCCACAATTTTTCACATATTCCCCTTAGGACCAACATTTAAGTTTTTCAACTTTTATGCCTTGCTTTTTGTACTCAGTTCTCACTATAAATTTGACTAAAAGCACCCAACAGTACCCATGCCACAGCCTAAATTAGGAGCATCCTTGAAATTTTCTCCACAATATCAATTAATTCACCATCCTTAATCTCAGTCTCCTGCAAAGATGGGACACAGGCAAAATGCAGACAATATTTTCCAGAGTATAATACATATGATCCCTAGTCCAAACAACAATGGAGTCCTGTTCACAACTGAAAACACCTGAACCTGACTTTACTGTCCACATTCTTACCAGCATTCCTGTTTTCTGAGCTCTGACCATAGTTACCTATCAGGCTGTGCTTATAGAATTGTAGGATTCCTCTAGCTGGCATCTCCAAAGCTTTGCAAACTCCTCCCACAGTTTAAAGGCTTTTGAATGACATGACCAGATTTATTCACAGCAATGACACTATGGCTTTGATATCAGTTTTTTATATTAATCTGCTTTCATGTTTCTGGTTCACAATACTTGACACCCACAACTTAAAGGAGGAGAGCTTTAATTTTGCTCATAATTTCAGATGATTTATTCCACAGTCAGCTAGCTACAAGGCAGAAATATGATGGAAAGGCATGGCAGAACAGAAATGCATAGTTCATGGCATCTGGGAAAGAGAGCAGTGGAAGAAGCAAGAGCAGAATGCCAGAGCGGAAGAAGCAAGTGAACAGCTCAAGTCACACTCAAATGTGTGCTTTACTAAATTCCTAAATAGATCCCATGCTCATCAAATTGACAATCCTACTTAGCAATCTGGCAAGGATATGCAAAACAATATCATAAATAAGATATAACTTTGTAATAGTAAAAGTGGCTATTAACAAAACTACTGATATAAAATACTGGTGGGGATATGGAAAAAGGAAAATGCTTGCACACTCTTAAGGGAAATGTAAATTAGTATAGCCATTAAGCAAAACAATATAGATGTTATAAAAATAAAGATAGAATTATCTTAAAATTCAGGAATCCCATCACTGGGAATATATTAAAAGAATGTGAAAATAGTATAACCAAAAATTTCTCTAATCTCATGTTCTGTGCAGCACTATTCACAATCACTAAAAATAGAATCAGACTAAATGTCCATCAATTGATAAGTGGTTAAACAAAATGTAGTACATATCCATACTGGAATACCATTCAGCTATAAAAAGCATGAGGTGCTGTCCTTTTTGCCAACCTACATGAAAGTGGAGATTATTATACTAAATGTAATAAGCTCGACACAAAAAGATGAGTATCACATGATTCTTATCTCACTCATAGGAAGATAAGATAAAGTTAATTTCAGAAGTTGAGAGTACAATGGTAGATATTAGAAGCTGTAGTGAATAGGAAGGAGGAGTAAGGAAAGTTTGATAAATAGGTGCTAAGTTACAGTCAGGTCAGAGGAAAAGGTTCTGGCGTGCTATTACACAACAAGATGATTATACCTAACAATAATATATAATGCATTTCTAAAATCTAGGTGAAATGATTTAAAGTTTCTACCACAGAAAAATGACAAATGTTTGAAGAAACACGTTAAACCTGATTTGAATATATATTTGAACTATAAATATTTGAATTATATATATATTTAAACTGTATATAGACAGCCCATCAATATTTACAATTTTGTCTTTGTGTATCAGTTAAAATAAGTTTAATTAAAATATAAATAAAATTAAATATAGTACTAGGTTGACATTTACTTTTGTTATGACATATCAAAAATACTCCTAAAAGGTCATGGTTGGAAGGGGCAGATCACTGGAGCATGACCTAGAGGAGGGTATTCTTGTCCCTAGACCCACCCTTTTCTCTCTGCTTCCCATCTGCCATGGATTGAGCAGCTTTTCTCCATCTTGCCTTCACACCATGCTATCCATTTGTGCTTTGCACCCAACGAACCGTGGACTGAACCCACTTAAAATATTAGCCAAAACAAATCTTTTCTCCTTTAAGGTACAAATGTCAGATATTTTATCCCAGCAAAGGGGTAGTGACTAATAAAACTTTATTACATCCCTAAGTGATAATTTCATTGTCTTCTGGTTTCTATCATTGTTTTTGAGAAGCTTGCACCTATGTAATGGTCAGTCATTTATTTGAAGGCAATTTTTTCCTCCCCCGGTAGCTCTTACTATTTGTACCTTCTTGGTTATGGTCTGAAATTTCACTAATACATGGTTATAAGTAGTTTCAAGAAAACGTGGGTAACCTGAGCTAAAAGCATATTCATTCAGGATGGCTTCTTTTTTGTCAATGTCTGGAGGTGCAAGTAGTTCATCTTCAAGACTGCGCTAATATATTAGCTTGAAGTTTCCTGCATCACAATTTGTAGCTTTCAACCAAAATCCCCAAGTGTAGAGATCTAAAGTTCTAAACTGCTAAGACAGATATTTTATTTTTCTCTACCCAGAGACATACAGCGAGAAAATTTCCCTCTCCCTGTTCAGTGTGTTTGGGTAGTTGGGAGACTTGACTCATTTTACTTCTTTTTTCACCCACAATTCATCATTTAGATAATGATACAACTCTACCATGGTCTGGTCTTTAAACCAGTGTCTTACTACAAATTATTTCCCTTTGTGAGCTAATGACCCAGCTCCTCTTCTCAGATGCATATTAAAGTTATTGGTATTTAACACCTTTAGGTTATTAATAATCAACACCCCTTATCATTTCTATCCCTTTGCTAATTACAGCAGTAATTCATTTATATTTCTTGATCTGGTTTTCAGTTTTGCCTTATTTTTTACACCAGACACAATGTTCTCAGCTACATACCTGAAATAATTTATTATATTAAATTCAGCATCAATAGGTGTTCATTGTAGGATTATTTTCAATTCCTCTTATCTGACATTTCTTTGCAGAAGTTACTATCTACTTTGAGTGTCTGCCTTCTGCAGTAGACTATGAGCTACTTTGTGTGAAAATGGGAGTTAAGATTTCATGGAATGTGTGGCAAGGGCATTACAGGCAGTGGGAACAGAATGTTGAAAAATGTGTAATTAAAGCCAGGCATGGTGGCACATACCTGTGATCTCAGAGCTCTGGAAGAATGAGGCAGGAAGACTACAAGTACAAGCCCAGCCTGGGCATCTCAGTGATTTCGCATGACCCTGTCTCAAAATAAAAAGCAAAAAAAAAAAAAAAAAGAAAGAAAGAAAGACTGGGATGTAGTTAATTGCAAAGGTCCTAGGTTAGTATTACAAACAGGTCAACGAAGACCCCACATGGAATTAAATAGTCTGCTATTATCTAGGAATAATATAGTATGATTTATGCTTTCATTATGTGAGGGTATGACAGGGAATAAGAGGTGCCAGTGAGGATGGTTGTTTTGTACCATAATAAACAATTCAGATTTACATATTGGGATGTCATAACAAATTTGTGTTTCCAGATGATTGCTCCAAATTTTCTGAGGCTGGATTGAGTATAATAGGAAACTGATGAAGAGAGAACAATTAAATTACTACCATACTCCAGGAAAGAGCGAATTTTAAATCAGCCTCCCCCTTTCATACTGCAATTTGACATCTAGTTTTGCTGGAGAGCAGAAAAGACACTTTATAGAAATATATTTTGTACACATACACATTATTCTTCCTCCCCCAACTTTAAATAAATTTGGCATGTTTATGCACTCAATAAATCATTAATTACTACCTAACTGATTTACAAAAGCGATCCATGATTCTGTCCCTTTATCCCAGCTACATCAAGCCCATATGAATCATGTTTATCTTCCTAATGGCATGAAAAAAAGCTAAAATTTAAGATAAATAAAATATGATGAAACTCTAAAACTACCTAAGCCAGAAAAAGCAGTTGTATGCTTGTCTGTGATTTTAAATTAAATTTAAGGTAAATCTGCCTCCATACTTATATGACAAATTTGGCCCAAAGCAGCCTCTGGGCAGTGAGTGGTTCCCTAGCTTTACGCTAAGCAAGTTGTAATTTAATCTTAGACTGTACTATTATAACAAGCAAGTGAGTTTTAGCCAATCATAGCCACTAAAGCCAAGGCTGGAAAATGACACATTATGCCCAAATAAGGCAAGCAAGAAAGTGTTCCCATCAGGTCGTCTCTGTGTCATTTCCTGTGTTCTAGTTATAAATGTAGCTTGCCACATCAGAGTTGGGCCATTCTGAACCATCTTTGACACTCAGTGTTGCCTAGTTCCAGAAACATTTTCTTCTTCCAATAAATTTTGTTAAATTTAACTGGTACCTATTTTTGTAACAATGGAAACAATGATGACATTCGGGGTCACTAATCCAATTGTTTGTAGGGACAGTTAGCCTTTCTATGGGTGTCTCAAGTTACTCTATGACCTAAAATAAAATAATTCTGCCTTACATAAAATTTCACTGTTCCCCCCTCCCAAGTAACCCACAACAAATCATTTCTGCAAAACAGAGCCTAGCTGTCAACATGAGTTTGTTTTTTAAATTCACTCCCATTTATCTTCTAGTGAATACCTTTCGGCATACACTCAGGTTGCCTGTCTCAACCAATTCCCTTGGTTCTACCATGGCACAGAGTTCTATTGGTGTCTCACCCTGTTTTAAACTCTTCAAACAGCTGCTGAAGACAGGTGAAGTCCACACTGGTCATCTCAGAAAGAATAATATAAATGGCATAGATATAGATATATAGACATATAGGTATAGATAGATAGATGGATAGAGATAGATAGGTATAGATAGATGGAGAAAGAAATAGATAGAGATATAGAGGTAGAGATATATAGAGATGGAGATATAGTTATATTACAATGTGACACTTTCTTTCAAATATTCTGCCTTGTGGTCTACTAAAATTTCAAGGGTATTTTTCTACCTTATTCAGTCAAGGTTCTTTTGAGTAAATGAGCTGTTCTAAAATTATAATAAATAGGGATGAGATAGATGAGCTACTAAGAATTAGTAAGCATTCTACTTACATTATATTACTATTCATAATGTCAGCTGAGAATTCTGTGAAGATTTTATTTTGTTGAAAGAAAAATTACCCTTCTCATCTCTTTATTTATCCAACTTATAAACCTTAAGGTTTATAAGCAATTCATATTTTTCTTCTGATTCAGAGTGACCTTGTTGTTTTCAGACACGAGTACATATCAGGAACAAGATGGTCTCTGTAAGAGTATTACACCAACAGGGAAGTAATAATTGTCCCAGGAGCAACAACATGGAAGAAACAGCCCGTCATATCATGGGAAAATATGAGGTACCTCTGGTTTAGGTTGTGACAAACTGTGCTTATAGTGCAAGCAGTAGAAATTGAAATTTTAAATTGAATTTTTAAAGTAATGTGAACCACAGATTTTATTTCTGTTCAAATACTGTAATATAGTACATTTGAAAATTTTTCATTTTTACATAAAATAATATCACATATTTAAATTTCATGATTTAACTCCCCATGACATATCTGAATTCCATACAGACATAAAGTAATATAGAGATGTGTGCAGTAATTGAAAGAATTGGTATAATGCTTCTTACATGTTATGTAGAAATTGACATTCTAATTCAAACAAATTTGAATTGCTTAATATGGCCAATCACTCCTCAGCTGTCATCTCCAACTGTGGTAAATGCTGAACCAATTCAAACCTCTTGCCAGAATCATAAACTGTAACAGAAATGGAAGAAAGAAAATAGGCAATTGGCATTACTGGGAAATATTGCACTTTTTCTTATTACTTTATTTAATATTTGAAGCATAAAAAATTTATTATGAAACAAACTCTTTATACATAAAAGTAAGCAAAACACACAGACACACAAATATATTATAATTTGTGTGAATTATGTTCTCAATTAATATATATTCATTATATATTGAATATATTCAATGAAAATTATATATGAATATTATATTCAATGAATATTATATAAATATTATTATGAATGAATGAATACATTATTCATGATGAACATTATAGAGCTGGTACTGTGTAACTACCAACTAGAGTAAGAAATAGAGCAGTGCCAGCAGCCTCAAGGCCACTAGTGTGACCTTCCAACTTTGTAAATCTTTTTTTTCTTCCTTTACCCAGAGGTAATCGTCATTCTGACATGTATGATAATTATTTTCTTATTTTTCTTACTATTAAAAATGATACTGTCTTATTCAAGTTTTTGCTATATCTATATTATTTGCAGAAAAGGATGTGAAAAGCTAATTTGTTCTTTTCATTACTTGGGATCTTGTATGCTTTAAGTCTTCCCCATTGTTCATTTCAGTATCCATCTTCAATTTCAGCTGCCACACAAATTGTGGCTCTTTAGAGCTTTCATACACAATCATTTATTTTTTGAAGAATATACAGAAAATAATGTAAGGATTGAGTAGTACTTGTCAGAAGAATGAATATTTACAGATACTGATTGTATTTTGTTAGTGTTCAGTGTTTATACTCAAATTACAAAAATTTCCAAGTCTTTTTAATAATTTGTTTCAGTAACTCTTTCAGAAAGATAGCCAGGCAAGTTATAGCATAGTGATCCATGCATAACCCTGTTTATAACAGGACAGCTCATAATAGCTTAATCTTGGAAACAACATCCATCAACAGATGAATGGATAAACAAAATATGGTACATAGACACAGTGGAGTACTACTCAACCATAAAGAAGAATACACTGAGTCATTTGTAAGAAAATAGATGCATCTTAGAACCATAATGCTAAATGAAAACACCTAGAAGACCAAATAGTGCATGTTTTCTCTTATATGAAAAACCCAGAATTTAAAGGGCAAATTAAAGACTGATGATAGGAAACAGGCAAGTAGACTTTGTGGGGATGGGAAGGAGATGGGGTGATGGGGGAGAGAGAAAGGAGCTGAGGGAAGCGGAAGTAAAAATGGTTAGCATGTGAGATATATATATCCCATGGTGAATGTAATTATTATGTATCACAAACATATAGTAATAAACCAGAAACTAAAAATAAGAAGTATGACAATGTATTTCTGTATATATGAAACGTGCAGGGCCCCCTAAATTAAGCCAAGAGAAAGGGAATCACATGTCTGGGCCTAATCATAGCACTTGTGGAGGGAGTCAAAAGCAAGTAGATTACATATATACTTGAAGGTAAAGCCAAAGACACTGTCATTAGTTGACATGGGTGGGCAAGACTCCACTAAATGCAAGGTGTGGAAAGATCAAGATCCCTTGTTTTGGCAACATACACTTGAGATATGTATCAGCCATCAAAGCAGAAATGTCAAGAAGGAGATCCAGGCTAGAGAGGTAAATTTGGCAGCCATTAACATATAGACAGTATATGAACACGTGAAATCTGGTGAAACCACCGAGGTAGGAAGTGTATTTTAGGGAAGACCACCCCAATGGGTACTGATCCCTGGGTAAACTCATATTATGAGACTGTAAAAAAATGGAAAGATGGCAAAATAGTCTAAGAAGGTGACTGAGTTAAAAGGGATAGAATGAAAATAATATCGTAGGAGCCAAGTATTCAAGCCAGAATTTGTTTATGAACATATTGTCCAAAGCTGCTGATGGATGAGAAATGAGACTTCACTATTGATTATCAGAACGTGACCATCCTTGTTGACTGTGATAACAGCAGCGTAGGATGATATGGTGGGAATAAAAGCTGCATATGGTGAAGAGAGAATGGACCCAGCACAGCGGTGTTTGGTTGTAGTCCGAACACAAGGAGGCTGAGGCAGGGCAATCTCAAGTTTGAGCCCAGTCTGGGCAACTTAGCTACTTAGTGAGATGCTGCTTTAAAATTTAAAAAAAATTAAATATTTGGAAATGTAGCTCATTGTTCTTTTAGTTCAATTTCTAGTACAAGGCAGACACGGGTAGGGGGAGAAAGAAGGAGGAGTTTGAAAAGCACAAAGAGGAAGAGGAGGAGAAAAGGGAGGTAATTGGATAAAAGCAAGTATAGAATTTCCAGGTATTTTGGTGCAAAGGCAACAAAGAAAAGTGGTGGTTCCTCAAGTGGGAACTGCAGCCACAATTATATTGCAAAACCAGGAGATATAGCAGCGTGTTTGCATGCTAATTTGCAGCATGTATTAGAGAGGGGAAGAATAATGTCATAAGAAAGAGCAAAGATAATTGCTGGAGCAGTATCTAAACTGAGAGGAAATTAAAACTAATGTGCAGATCAGAGAAAGTAGCTTGAGATAGGAGCATACATAGCTGATTTATAGTGGGTGTGTGATAATGTGAGTCTATGGAAATCCTCTTCCAATCACTGCAAATTTCTCAGTAGTGAACAAACTCATCAGGTGAAATGAGTAAAAGTGGGATAGGAAGCTATAGAGGTTTGAGAGAGGATGCGTATTATAAAATATAAATTCTGGAGAAGGAGAAAATGCATGGATAGCATTTGCATGAATGTGGGCATGAATTTCAAGTGATTCCAGTAACCATGGCCATGTAATTTGGTCCACCCACATTCACTGGCATAAATGCCAGTGTAGGAGATGAATACAGATGAATTTAACGAAGACATCATTTTTCTAAGAGTTCTCTGAATCAAGAAAGGGGTAAGATTGTTGAGGGTATTTCCAAAGGATGGAATTAGATGTTTGACTTTGGAATACAAGCTGGCCAAAGAAGGAAGACAGAAGATGAATTTTTAAAGCAGTGACAAAAGTGGTAGAATCGATGAGTTGAAGAATTGAGTTGACGTAGTAGAAGAAATCAGCTGATTAGATAGAAAGTGGTGGACAGGGAGCAAAGACTGAAATTGAGATTGAGGCCAGGAAAAGATTATGACTATGAGAGTGTGTGCCCGAGTGTGAGTAAAACCAAAATCACCAGGGAAGGGATTAAGGAATTGAGACACTGAAATATTGGAATATTATTTGTGTCTACTATGAAATTTCTAAGAGCTAGGCCAACAATAGTATATATAATTTAGGGAATGCCCCAGGGAGCATTCAAAGTCACAGTAACATACAGTGATTATTATGGCTTATATCTCGATGGCTCCTCAAATCCTCAAGTGCTCAGGTAGGGCTTTTTGGAGGTGGCTGGGTTTAGGGTGTGTGAAGAGGCATTGACGGTGTCTGATAACTAAATCAGTCCACTGATTGGTTTAATATAGTTCTGGGTATGCATAATAGGAAGGCCCATGCTGGATATGAGTGGCACCAACAAATAGGCTTGTAGCCTGAATGGAAAAAAAAGGAAAGGGAGGCTCCCTGCTTCCTTGCTTCCTGCTTGCCATGCCATGAATTGTTTCTCCTCTGCCATGTCCCTCTATCATGCCACTTTGCTTTGGAACCGGCTGACTGTGGACTAAAACCTCTAAAAATTGTGAACTGAGACAAACTTTTCCTCCTTTAACTTCTGGGTGTTAGGCATTTTGTCCCTGCAATGAGAAAGTAATTAAGACAGATTTTGGTACCACAGAAGTGGGGTCATTGCTGTGACACTACTTGATCATTTGGTTCAGAGACCTTTGGAACTGGCTTGTGGGAGTAGTTTTGAAAGATTTGGAGTTCCTGGATGAACTTGATGGGAGACTGTGCTCAGAGCTCAGAAGATCAGAATTCTGATAGAAATGCATCCAAGCTCAGGAGGTATCTGTTGGAAAGAAGTACATTGACAGTTGGACTCCAGACCACGTATGTTATGCTTTGGAAGAAAATTTGTCTGCATTTTGCCTGTGTCCAGAGAAATTGCAGAAGAGCGAGACTAAGGAAAGTGTACTAATTAATCTAACAGGATAAATTTCAAGGCATTCTAGGTTGAGGCGGTGGCATGGGTACTTTTGGGGTTTTTTGAGTAAGATCTATGTTGAGAATCAAGAGCAAAGGACCCAACAGAATGATTTAAAATGTTTTGAGTTTGACAAAAAATAAAGCTCCAATGATGTTATGACTGCAAAGATGGAACTGAGGAGAAATTAACTGCTGAAAAGATTAGCAATAAAAAGCCAAATATTTCAGAAAAGGATAATAGAACAGATGTCTTGAGGGGATCACAAGAAAAAGCAGAACTCTACCCTTTGCAGCCTCAAAACTGCAAATGTGAAAGACTTTGCTTGGTGAAGTGAACCCCAGAGCACTATGTTCCAGAATGGCAACAGCCTAGAGAATTTGTTCTTGGGATCAGATTCATAGTGTTCAGCAATCTAGGCACTCAACCCCTACAGTCAAGAGAGAAGGAAGCCCGGTTACTGCTCCAGCCAGCAACAGACCTTGCTGTCACCCACATGGTGTTGGCTTTATGCACATGCAGAGTGCAAGAGTTGTGGTGTCAGAAACACTTCTATCCATATTTCAGAAGGCCTGCGAGGCGAAGCAGTGTGCTCCGCAGAGGGCAGTGTGTGAAGCTGTGCATGTGAAGGCAAAAGTACAGTGAAGATCCCAGAAGGTTAGAGAAGCTGGGAACTTGGATCATCTGAGGAAAGCAGCAAGATGCCAAACAAGGCTGACTCAAGAGAGAAGCCAGGAAGGCTACCACCAGGGCAGTGCTGTAGGGCTGGAGCCACCTAAGCCCTTTGGAGTTCACATCTTGCTGCAGATTGCACCGGGTGCTGGACATGGAAGTATGAGACTTAATATTTGCCCATCTGAACTTTGGTCTTGCCTTGGTCTCATTCCTTTCTAGCCCCCATATTTGTACCCTTTGAATTGGTAAATTTTACTTTGTGCCACTGTAAGTCAGAAGTGTTTAACTGTCTTTTTATTTATACAGGGACTCAAAACTACGTATTTGCCTTAAATCTCAGGGAAGACTTTGGACTTGGACTTTTTAGTAATACTGAAAGTGTTAGGAATTTGGCAGCTCTCAGAGATGGACTGAATTAAATGCTTTTTAAATAAAGACATGTGCATGAGTCTTTTGGGGGATTGGTGGTGGAATGTTATGGCTTGCATCTAGGTGCCCCCCACCCAAAGTCTCATGAGCTCATAGGTGGGACTTTTCATAGGTGGCTGGATCTAGGGTGGGTGAATATGCATTAAGGGTGTATGATAACTAAATTACTTCACTGATTGGTTTAGCATAGTTCTGGGTGTGCATAATGGGAAGGCCCACATTGGGTGTGGGTGGCACCAACCAATAGGCTTGTCGCTTGCATGAGATAAAAGTAAAAGGAAGCTATTCTGCTTCACTGCTTCTTGTCTGCCCTGCCATGGACTGTTTCTCCTCTGCCACAGCCCTCTACCATGCCGCTCTCCCTTGGAGCCAGCCAACAATGGACTGAAACCTCTACAAACTGTGAGCTAAAATAAACCTTTCCTCCTTAAATTTGTATGTGTTGTGTATTCTGTCCCAGAAATGAAGAAGTAACTAAGACAATAACTCATTTAGCCTGATGATATGAGGATCAAAAGTCATGGCTTTTAGGGAAGAAGGTGGGAAAATTGTCTCAAAACAGCAACGAGGAATCAAAATAGATAGCTTTCTGACCTCTGAGTGTAGTGACAAAGGAGGTAATGGGAGAGAAAAGAGGTACAGCGTGAAAAGACAGCAGAGAAAGTAATGTTTCAAGAGAAATCTAGATTTTAGTTGTAGCAAGAAAGGAAAGGAACATTCAGAAGAGTTAAAGATGATGGTGGCTTTGGCTGATGATGTCAATGGTTAGTTCCAAAGAAGAGAATAGAAAGAAGGCTTTTAGGAATTGGGGAAAGATCAAAGAAATGGGCAGGACAGAGGTTGTGGTGCAGAGTGGTATGGAGTCTAGATTGGGAGAGATAAGCTCTGGGAACCCGAGGCTTCCGGTAGTAGCTAGTACATCAAGAATACAAGGCTAACGATGCATGCCAGTTAATTTCAAGGCAGACAATAGTGGTGTAGCTAAAGTGTGGTGCAGTACTGAAGAGTGTGGAGTGATGAATGTCTAGAACTCACTCTTGACCCTGGAAATGGCTGTAATAATATCAGTTACATAAAACATCATCTTGAACTGATTTGGCCCACTAGATATTATTAAAACGCTCAGGAAGTCTTAGTGCGAATTATATCACTTCTTACTGTTATTGGTTCAGTGACTACCCGTAAATTGTGTATCTGTATTTGTGTGTATTGCCCTCTAGAGCCATTAATCCAGTTTCTTTTATCAATTCTTATTAGTGAATTAATTAATTCAATAGTTAGGGAACAATAGCCTTGAGCTACAATGCTAGCCACAGACAGAGAAGAGAATATTGTCTCTACTTTTGAGTAGGTCACAGGATATCATAATAGGATTTGGAGAAAAATAATTGTAGTCTGGTATAATTTGTAGCCCTGAATTGGATATAAAAATATGTTACTTTTTTGTCTATCCCATAAATGATTGTTGTTTTGGACTTCCCTTCAATAATTGTATTCATTTTTTACTGCTCCATGAAAATTCAAACTATAAAAATTGCATTTAGCATCTACATACCAACAATCTTAAGGTTCCTTCTATTTTATTGTCCCAAAGAAGTCAAGGATGGAGCAGCTGAGTATTGATTATAATTCCTAATTAACGACAGCAAGATACTTAGTGGAAATAAGTTTGGCCTGGCAATGGGGAAACCCAACCTAGCTGCCTGGTCATTTCTTGAACCTCCACTTTTTCCCAAATAAACTAGTGAGTTGTCATTGAATGTAAATGTGGGCTTAGACTTACTTCACAAGGCATGTATTGAGTGCTTATGCCCAAGGATGGCTAATAGAAAATGATATCCATAAGTTTCATCTCACCCTCTGCAGCCTAGTTTTCACACAGGTGAACTGTTCTTTTTCATATGGAATTCATCAGAATATTCTCAAGAAAATGCTTAAAATCAGAAATAAAAGCTTTTTTCTCAGTAATATTTGGGATCTCAGGTTTTGCTCATTTAATCCCTGCCAAAAATTTAACTGATAATGTAGGTATCAGCTATCAATTGACTGATAATTAAGTGTTAATTGGTAATTAGGGTGATGACTGACAGTACCTCAAGTTTTGAATACTCCTAACATATTTGTTTTCCCTGTCCCATCATTTCATTTTTAAGAAATAGAGAATGGGTGAGTTTTTTCAGGGTTGATGAATAATTGAATACCAATCTTTCTCCTATTGGTTTCTCACTACAACTGATTTGGCAAATTTTCTTTAAAGGCTATTGAAAAGGAAAAAGAAAAGAGAAAGATGCTAAACTGTTGTCTTAGTTACTTTTCTCTCGTTACTGAAACAAAATACCCAACACCCAAAGTTAAAAGAGGAAAGGTTTATTTAGCTCACAGTTTGTAGAGGTTTCAGTCCATAATCAGCTGGCTCCAGGCCAGGGTGGCATGGCACAGGGGCAATAGTTCATGGTGGCTGATAGGAGGTAGCAAAACAATAAGGAATCTTAACAGAGTCTTTCTGCCCCGTTTCTTTTCCACAATACCAGTATTAGGGCAGTGCCAAATCAATCAGTGGACTGATTTAGTAATCACACACTGTTAATCCTAGCATCACACACTGTAGATTCAGCCACCTCTGAAAAAGCCCTATGACCACATGAGGCTTTGGGGAGACATCTAGACCCAAGCCATAACAACTGTGTTCTAGAGAAACATACCTGATTTGAAAACAACAAAAGAAAATAATCCTGACAGTTTCTATTTCTCCAGGGCTTTAATTCAGATTCAAAAAGCACTGCATTTCCTGGTAGCAGTTAGTTGGGAGATCTAGTCAACAGGATCACAAGGGCACCAGTAAGAACACATCACAGCGAAGGAAGATGTTTTTGAGGCCAGCCAAACAGCAAAACTGATCTTCTGTTGTTTCCTCTACTAGTAAAACCAACAATTAACCCATGACTGCATCTCATGTGTGCTGAGATTGAAGTTTCAGTTTTGACATTCAATGATAGTTTGCTTTCTGAAGCTGTGGCCTTTTCGAAACAGGATTCTTGGTGCTTTTATGGTCACTCAGTTTCTCTGGAGGAAGAAGACAACCATCACTTGCTGTGGTTTGTTAGCTTTGTTCAGCATTGTTTTTGGAGTCAGCCAATATAGGTTTCTGGGAAGGCATATGAACTAAGAACGCACTTCTGTCAAAATGAGCTGGGAAAGTCTTCTAATGTTTCTAGGAAGAAGACATTGACAATGTGCTGGGTAAGGCAATCTCCAGGACTGGTAAGAACATTTACCCATGGATTTATCCATATATTCAACAAACTACTGAATATCTACTGTTGGAAGTTTCTGTGCTTAGTTAGTGCAAGAGATAGGTGAATATTACATCATCCATCTAATGTAAGAAGTCATGGACTACTGTGGAAGACACAAACAGAGAAGAATAACACAGTAGCTGGGGATTTAGCTCAGTGGTGCCTCACCTGCCTTGCAAGTGAAAGGTCCTGACTTCCATCCCTGGTACTGGAAAAAAAAAAGAATAACACAGTACAAAAAGTATTTTTAACTGGATAATCACAGTTAGCTATAGCAATTCATTGGAGGAGTACCTAACAATGATTTAGCTGGCCTGTGACACAGCATAGAGAAAATTTCACAATAGTTAAGCCCCTTTATTTGTATTTAACTGATTCATTGTTTTAGTCTTGGAAAACAATTATTTAATTAATTAATTCGGCATATATTTATTGAGTACTCGCTATGTTGGGGGCAGGGTGCTAGGCATTAAAATCATTAAAAAGACAATTTTTATAAAATATCATGAACAGAAGCGGGCAATAAAAATATAGAGAAAAACAAATAGCAATTTAGAAGGCTCATAGCATTATAGGAAAAAGAAAATGAACATAGAGTGTTACTGTCTGACAAGGGAGAAAAGGTTGCAAATATTTAATATTTTTGCTTAAGAGAGCTATGGAGTCAAAGTTATGCTTTTGCAGAGGAATGGCAATATCTGATTACTGTTTCAACAAGATCTCCATGGTTGTTTTGTTAATAATAGACTTAAGGATCCAAATTTGAAAACAGGGTAACTATCAGAATAATCAGAACAGAAGATACAGCTTGGGTCAGATTTGTAGCAATGGAAGTGTTGAGAAGTGGATAGATTTTGGGTATATATTAAGGATATTACTCAGACTATTTGTAGATATAGTTTGGATGTGAAAGGAGAAAGAGAAATCATGGATGACTCAGAATTTTGAGCTAAGCAACTAGAAATGATCAAAACTAAGCAAGATGGAAATGAATGAGGAAACAGTAGGTTTACGAGGAGAAGGTAGGGAACTATCAAGAATTCAGCTGTAGTTATAATAATATTGAGATTTTTATTAACCAAGTAGATACACTAATTAGTTAATTAGCTACTTGAATCTGAAGTTCAGAAGACATCTTGCAGGGAATGCAATAAATTTGGAAATCATCAGCCAGTACAGTATGTAAAAGCCTGTGGCTGTATATCATCTTGCAAATGAGTGAAGATAAGGTTTATGGCACTGAAAATTAAGCATTTTGGGAAATGAAGATGAACTAGTAATGAAGTCGAGGAAGGAATGGCCCGTAGGTCAGAAGAAAAATTAGGAGTATAATGTCAGCAGCCAAATGAAGGAAATGTATGAAGAAAAAGGTAGTCATCAATGGTTTCAAATGATGCTAAAAGTTAAATAAGATGAGGACAGAAGATTCAATGCTGGATTTATCAATATAGATGTGATTACTGACTTATACAAAAGTAGCTGGTGTAGAAAGTTACCAAAAGCCTAATGAAATCAGATCAAGAAAAATGGTAGGGAAAGAATCAGAGACAATAATAGGTAGACAACTCTTGGAAGTCAGTTCTGACATTATCTGTTTGGTAGATAAAGACCTTCCCAAGCAACCACTGATTCTTTTCTTGTACTTATATAGACGTGAAATCTAAACTGGGAGCATTCTTTTATAAGAGAAAGGAAAGCAGTTAGAAATAATTTGGAATAAAATTCAGCAAGAGGTTCTCAAATTTATATAAGGCAACATGCTACCAGGATCTTTCAGTTCTAAGAACAGAGGCCTATTCACATTGACTGAGTTCAAAAGTGCTAATTGGAAAGACACACAGAAGAGTGGAGGCCAAGAGGGAGTTGCAAGAACAGGTCTCTAAAGCTTCAACAAGCAGGAAATCAGCCTTACTCCATGCTTCTCACGAATGTATATTCTTTGCTCACTATTCTAGCAACTCTATTATGTCCTTCACTTTGTTTTTCTATCTACTTCTATTTGTTCTACTTACTGCTACTCCCTGTCATCTCTCTTACATATTTTCTTATCTCATGGCTTCTGAATAATCATGGATTCTGCTGGTGTTTTGCTTCTTTTCTCTGATTTGTCTAATTTTCTAACTGCTCAACAGCTATTCACTTTTTCTGTCTCTCCAAATTAAAATTCTCCAATAAAAAGTGTTAGATTTGTTTAGTTTTTGTTCTATATACAGGTGATCCTAGTCCTTGATTAATTGTGATCAAAGTGTTGGACTCATATGGTTTCTATTCAAAAAGGAGAATCATGGGGATAAGTTCATGGGTACCAATATACATTCAGAGCTTTACAAAACCCTCATGAATACTATTGGCTGAGGATAGAATATGTTGCAGAGTCACAAATTTATATGTAAGATACTTTAAAATGACTCTAAATTCAGTTGTATAGAATTTTTGAAAATAAAAGCATCTATAATACCAATATGGAAATATATGCAGATAAACAAATGCAGAACTTGGCTATATTTCTGTGTAGAACTGGTTTATATTGTAATCTTTTTCTAATTGAGTCATTGTTTCAATTCCATTAGAATCAAAATCATAGTGAATATGTCTTTTGAAACCTGCCAGATTAATTCTAAAATTTTTCTGGAGAAGAAAATTCATTGAAGTCCTATTGATCTACACATATAAAATCTCTAAAACCTACAGCCAAAAAAACAATGTGATCCTGGCAGAAAGACAGACAATTAAATCAATGAAAAATAAATAGACATTTCAAAAGTCGACCAAAAATAGATATTGCAATTTAGCATATGATAAAAATTTCATTTTTATATTACTAATAAAGAAATAATGATGAAATACCAGGCTACCTTACTGTGTGCTAGAAAGAACAGAAATAAAGTTAAACTTTCTACTTCACACCATGTATCAACTATAATCCACATGAGTTTAAAACATTAATATCAAAATTAAAACTATGAAAGAAATAGACGAAAATTCAGGAGACTAGGCAAACTTTCAGTAGGGAAGATTTTCTGAAGCAGTAATCAAACTTATAAAACATAAGAGGAAATGTTCCATATTTGACAAGATAAAAATTAAATACACACCTGGAACAAAGTGTAACATAATAAGGTAAGAACAATAAACACTGTAGATGGGAGAAGATATCTGTCATGTATAGGGAAGATACAAAGTTTGTATTCAGTATACAATATACAGTGGTATATTAAGAATCAGAGAGAAGAAGTCAACCAGATATACAAATGAGCAGACATCAAGTACAAACCTCCTTCTCTGCGGAGCTTCTAAAAAGTATGATACATGCCATTGGAAGCTGGTTGTATAGATATACATTCAGCCACTTAGTCTGGCAACATGTCCATTTCAGCTTTCAGAAATAACGAGCATGCCTAATTCATGGAGAGGAGTGTGCTTAATTCGAAGACAGGAATTACCAGTGATGTCATGTCAGCTATCAAACCATGACCTTCAAATGACATCTATTTGCTCTATGCCTACAGAATCCAGAGATCTCCGGAAACAATGAAACTTGTTTTCTCAGTGATCTGAGACCTTTCAAAATAATGAGCAATTTCTGCTAGCAGTCCTACCACATGAATCCCTACTTCCCATGCTTTAAGCCTCTATCCAAACACCCTGGATATCTTGCTTACAAATATGTTCCGAAATTGTACAGTACAGCTTGCATTAGGGTCATAAATTATTACAGGGCAAGTGCCAAATCTTGAATTTATTTTGTATTTCCTTGTAGTATTTATTGATATTTAGTAGATTTCTCTTTACACATACTGTAAATATTTTTAAGTGCATATGTCCATGTCCACTTCCAGGCACACCGGCAAAATGAAAATGTTGATTGTAACAGAGAATGGAGATGCAGATGATTTCCTTATAGAACTTGAATTTCTCTCTACTTAAGGACTAGTAAGTGCTAAATCCAAGGAGACTTTTGTTTAGTTTATTTTCTACTGTCATCGTTTCACCTATAGTTTTCTGAATTAATTTTAGTACTAATTTTTACTCTATAGGAAACTAGTGTGAGTTAACCTGCTACAAGTGTGAAAACAAAAGAAAAAATATCAACTCCATTAGTCTTAAACATTATTGGTTTAATTGCTTTTCCTCAGCTGCATGGTGAGGATATTAGGGATGACATCACCGTGTACATACAATATATTTCAAATCCCCATTTGGATTGTAATGACAGTCATAATGTCATAAAAGTATTATACTACTAAATAATTAAGAAATTATGAAAAACATAATGGAGAATAAAAGACAATTGCACAAGCATCTATCACACAAAATAGTTGTCTTTTATACTTGATTATGTTTATTTTTCTGTGAATGAAGAACAAAATATCAATTATAGGCAGATGGCCATTAGCATAATCCATAATGCGAGAAAACAAAACAATGCTTTGTATCTATCACCTTTGCTTAGTAGCATAATGTTTTATTAGACTCCGTATAAATAACACCAAGCAACAGAATACGGGTTTTGTCAAAGCAACAGTTTGTTTGTAATAGCAGCCTCTCTGTTAGGAAATAAAAGAAAGGAAGAAAATATTGTCCAAATTCCTAAACATGTATCAAAATGATGGATGTTACTGATTTGTTTAAACCAAGGGCACACACTCAGTATAGAGCAATCTATTTGAATAAAGAATTAACATTTCCATGAAAAATCTTCTTTAACAAGATACAGCAATTTGGGCTTTCTAACATAAAGCCAAATGGCTTCAGGGGCATATCCATATTCTAAGCGTTTGGAAGATAGTTTATCCTTTAAAAGTTACCTTAGCTTTTACCTAATGGGTCTTTAACAGCCTCTACTCTATGTAATTTCCTTAACTGCCAACCCCTCTTTTCTAGTCTCACGAGGAGAGAAAGAAATATAAAGCCACAGAAAACAAAGGCCAAGGAATTTCCATCCCAGGATTTAAGATGCTTCTGTGGCTTAGACTGGCTAAACCACAGCTAATAGCAAATTCGGTGCACATCTTCCCTAAACAGCCTCTGTTGGAAGATGGGGAAAGGCTATAAAAGATGAGATGGAAAGTTCTTTAATTCCACTGGAGTACAAAAGTTACAACCACTTTTACAATCTACATGAAATAGAGTAAAGCACTAGCAAATGTGCAAAGGGACAAGTTTTAACTGCAACTATGTCAGCTAAGGAGATGACTGATGCTGGGGATAACAGAGAAGAATCTATACAGGTGAAAGGGATGCTAAGTAACAGAATCTTCCAAGATGTACTCAGCAGAAATCATTCCTTTCCTTTACCTATGTGCAAGGGTAGCCACTTTGCAAATACATTTTGCAGCAAATATATTTTGCAGATAGCATTGGCAGAACAACCTTGCACCAAATAAAGTTGCAGTGCCAACATTGCACAAACCTTGAAGACACCAAGTAGAGTCATGGAAATATAAGGATTTTGAGCAATTGCTCTTATGTTAAAAACTCTCTGCAGTTGATATTTTGTAATATAATAATATTTGATATTTTGGCATTTTGGTCTTATTGACCAACTAAGAACCAACATCCTCTATCTGAAAACACTTCTGTGAAAAATCTCTTTCACTTAAGAATATTTGTGCTTATTTCTGATCATGAGAATTACTTATGCATATCATGGAAATTTGAGAAATATTTATAAATAAGAAAATAAAATTCTACCATGCAATGATAATACAATATATATGTATATATATATATACATATATATATATATCTACATATATATATACATATATATATATATCTACATATATATATAGATATATATATATATATATCCTGTCTTTTTTATTTTATTTTATTTTATTTATTTTTTTTGGGGGGGGAACTGGGGACCAAACTTGGGACCTTGCGGTTTCGAGGCAGGCGGCAGCACCACTGAGCTAAATCCCCAGCCCCCAATCTTTTTTCAAAAGCTGTGACTGTACCCCAGTATATGTATATAATGTTTTAAAAGCTAGGTTATATTCTGAAACCAATTTTGTATGTTTTTAAACTTAATATATGAGTATGCCACATGCCATTAAATAATCTCCCAAAATGTTGTTAATAGCTGCATAGTATTTATATTTTCTCTCTAACTACTAAGTATTCATATATAAAATAATTTCTTCTTTCTGCAATTCTTGTTTGGAGTAGTAGATATTGCAATAAGATGGTAAAATGAAACATGTTGTATACATTTTAGAATGTGAGATAAATTTTATAGTATTTGAGAATGTTATGGTTTTACACTTAGAAAACCCTAAATTGCTAAGTAAATCATCAAACTGCATAAGGAAATTTAGTAAGTTGGCCAGAAAAACGATGAAACTTCTTTTTTTACTGAGAATATATAACTAAAACTTGAAATAGAAAGAACAGGAAATTCCATTCACAATTTCCATCAAAACTATTAAATACCAATGAATAAATGTTACAAAGAAAAAAGTATATAGGAAAATATCAAAACTATATAACTTGATTTGAATTAATGAAGAGACACACCATAGTCTTTGGAAAGGAATACAATACCATAAAGGTATAATATATTCCTAAATGTAAGTTAAGTTTCCATTGTTTGGATTAGTTTTTCAAAGATGTTATACAGTATATAACCTGAGAAACAATCGAACCAGTCAGCTTACATGAAATTCATTTTGGAAGGCTTTGGAAGGCACCTCAAAGAGTAAGGACAGTGCCCTCTTATAACAATTGACATTGAAGCACAGTACTTATATATGATTGCTCATCAGTAGGCAAAGCTCATGCACATGAAATCACAAAACCGGACATTATGAATTGTAGAGTTTCATGTGCAGTCAAGATGATTTTCTCACCAGAGTAGCAATATCTATCATTAAAGAGCTAAGATTTGTTTCTTTAGTAATAGATGGCAACGCCAAGGCTTGGCAACAGGGTTCTTTAATATAGTAATGCATTTTCAATCAAAATACAAATAATTTCTTTGTAATTATGAAAAAGAAATTCAGTTAAATGACAGAAGGAAGAAGATTACTATGAAGGAATTTGACATTGTAAAGTCACTCTAAACAATAGGGGATGATATTGATAAAAGAATAGAAAATGGATGATGACACACACAAAAAAGCGAGTCAAGCAACATGTACCAGTATGCATAGGAATGAAATATATTAACATGGTGACAAGCACAGCAGTGAAGGAGCAAGGTATTAGTCAATATTTGTAACTGGGTTCACAGAATACATACTCGAAAGAAAATAAATTTAGTGTCTTATCTAAAATATTTTGGAACGATTAAAAATGAAATAAAATAAAGTGGATATACTAAGAGGAAATATAGGATAATATTTTGTAAATTCAGTGTATGTAAACATTTCCAAGCAAGATAAACAAATCAGAGTAGATAAAATAAAAACATGATCATTTTAATCATGTGACTAGTAAATATTTCTATATAGTAGAAGGTTCTATAAATTAAAGTGAAGAAACTGGGAAAAAATATTTATAGACAAAATACTTACATCTGATACATAAATATCCTACAAATAAACAATTATTAATTTATTACATGATATATAATATAATTTAGAATGGACAAAGGAGATGTATACACTATTTATAGAATTTTAAAAATAATCTATAAGAAAACTTCTACCTTATTAATAGTCAAATAAATGAACACAGAAATAGCAAAGGCTATAAGATTCTGAAAACTAAAGTAGAAAATTTAGGAAGTTTGATGATACCTACTGCTAGGGAGCTTACAGAACAATGGCAATATTTCACAGATGTTTGGTAGGAGTATAAATTGGCACTCACTAGTTTGGAAAGTGATTTGGCAGTGAATATGGACACTTTCAGAGTGCATACCCTTTGAGGCAGCTATTTCACTTGTAGGAATTTACCTGCCCAGTTTAAATGGATATGCATGCACAGATGTTCATTAGAGCACTCCTCAGTGTGCTAGACATTGCAGAGGCTCTTCATTGTCCATAAACAATTGAAATGAGCTGCATTTCTGAGCCAAGATAATTGACCTTTAAAGTTTTCCCCAAAATGCAGGAATCCAAATGATGGTATCAGACTTACACAAGAGAAACTCACTTATTTAACCAATGCATTTAACCCTTTTGTGAACTTCACTGAAACATTTTTTTAATCCCAGCAATAGACACAGGATTTAAGTGTAGATAAAAGAAAACTATTCAGTTTATATCATTATTAGATCTTTTTCCAACTTCATCTCTTTATTTTGCTCCTTGTGGATAAATCTTTAAATGTGGAATAAAACATCTGTGACACTGCATGTCGTTATGTGATCCTAATAATTCACCAACTTATTTACAGCCCAGCTAACAAAGGTATAAAAAAATTTCAACTATTAAAAAAGTTCCACTTAGTAATAAAATCAATGATAACTTATAATATCACTAGTACAAATTCGGTCCTCAATAAATAATGATTGAATGAGTGAGCATTGTTTCTCGGCCTTTTGGCTAAGATCAAATGAATGAGTATGCAAATATTCCTTATAAGGAGAGGAAAATTTGGAACATGGATTGGAGAAAGAAGCAAACCATTCATCCAGGTTTCTGTAATATGTCTTGAGTTATTCATTTTTCTGTGGATAGTTTTAACTCAAACTTTGCATCAGGTACCCTTCATTTACTCACCAAATTTTTACTGAGCAGCTCCTGTAAGCAGACCCTCCAGGAGACATGGAAACACCATAGTGAAAAATAATACAAATGATGGAGCTCTTACTGTATTAGGAATTCCCTAGCATGGCCTTTGTACACACAAGACATAAGGATTTTTCCAATATGCTCTTTCAAGTGGCAAGTTGTTTTACATTTCATTCATTCAATTTACATATTTATTGCATATTCACTGCTAAGAGATAGAAACTGTTTTAGGCAATGGAGCTACATAAATGAATGAGGCAGGCAGTCTTTGACCTCATGGGCATTGTACTATAGAAAAAATTAAGCAAGACCATCTCAGATATTGATAATAAAACGAATGAGGGATGTGCAAAAACAGTAATTTGGGAGGACTCAAGGCTGCGGCGGTCTAGGAAGATCACTCTGTAGACGTGACAAAAAAGGCATGGCCTGCGTGATGTGAAGGAATTGCCGTGGAAAGATCTATATCAAGTGCTTTCCAGATGTAGGGAATAGCTTCTGCCAAAAGGAATGAACATGCAGTATTCTGGAAATGGAGAAGACCAAATCCAACCAAAGGGAGTCAGTGTGAAGAGGTGAGTTCAGAGAGGTGGCAGGAGGCCAGATAATGTTGGATATTAGAAGTCTGATGAAAGAGTATGACTTTTATTTTATATATGGTGGGAAATCATTGAGGTAGTGTTGAATAGGAGGGTGATGGAAAATATTTACATTTTTTAGAAATTCAACTATTTTCTGTGCTTCTTTCGCTTTGTAAAATATCCACCAAGTTCATCTATGTTGTCATATATGACAATATTTTCTTATTTTTTAAGCTGAATAATATTTTCTTGTATATGTGTACTGCATTCTCTTGATCCATTCATCCATCAATACATTTTTATTTGATTCTGTATTTTAGCTATTATGAGTAAGGCTGCAATGAAGATGGGAATGCAGATATCTCTTCAAGAAACTTATTCATTCCCTTTGCCTATGTATGCAGAAATAGGATTGTTTGATAACATGATAATTCTACTTTTAATTTTTTGAGATAGTTCCATAGCATTTTTTTGTAATGTGGACACTAAAATAAAGCCCAGACCAGCAACACAAGGATTTCCTCTATACCAGTATTCTCACTAACACATTATTTTTGTCTTTTTGATAATAACCATTCTATTTTTTCTCTTATGACAGATGACATATTCTTATATATAAAAAACCCAAAATATTCCACAAAAATATGTTAGAACTAATAAACAAATTCAGTAACATTGAAGGATATGAAATCAACATACAAAATTCAGTTGTGTTTCTGTACACCATCAGTGAATTATCTGAAAAATTTATAAAACAATACCATTTACAATAACACTCCAAAATACTTATGAATACATTTAACACAGGAAATAAACAAAATACATGTAGATCTTTGAGAGGACAAGAAGCAATGACTACAGAACTCAAGTGGACTGTGAGTTTCAAATAAGAGTAGATCCAATTAGATATTATGAATTCAAACACAGGGGAGTTCATATGTTTGGTAGTGAGGAGTAACAAATTTTCATTTCTTTGCCTCTTTTCTCACCGAAATGTGAGATAATATTATTATCTGCGAGCAAGAGTTGGTTTTGTAAGATAAGAAAAATATATAATTATAGAAAGGTTACATAATAACAGACAATGTGGTAAAGTATGGAAATTTCTGTCTAATTGCTTCAAATATATTGTAGGTAATGTAAAAGAAGGAGATGTAGACAATTGTTAAATCATGTGCATTGGAGCCATTTAGACTGTGGTTCAAATTTCAAATCTACTGGCTATTATGTGAATCTGGACACATTAGGAATATATCTGGGACTCTTCATTCTCCTCTCCAGCAACAGGAATATTTTTGAAGACTAAATGATATTAATATAAAATATTTTTCTACAATGCCTAACACCTTGCCAGAAATAAAGGGTCATTTATTGTTTAATAAGTGTTTACTGAGTCCGCATAATCCAGTCAATCAATAATTGTTAGGCACCTCACTTGGCTAAGCTCTTGAGATGCAGAAGTTTAAAAGACCAAGTGTTTTTCCTCAAAGAGCTTACATTCTAGCAAAGGGCTGGAAATACACATGAAATAGATGTTATAAATATAGTGATAAGTTTGATGAAGTAAAAAGAAAACTGAAGCATTCTTAATGCTGTCATGTATATTTTGATCAAGTAATGAATGGAAGGACATACTAGTATTATTCTCATTTTACATTTGAGGAAATCTGGGCTTCTACAAACTAAATAGTAAGACAAGGCTTAAGGAGTAATGAATAAATGAACATTCTAATGAATGCAAATGTACTGGAATAGTAAAGCTTCATCACAGAGATACTGAAATGGATCATTCTATTTTAACCCCATGGCATCTTACCACCTCAGCATCTGTCTTGATCTTGAAAAGTACCCACTACATTGAAAATAGGTGGCAAAATATCATGGACACGTAAGGTCCTGAAAACACAGTAGTTTAAAAATGCAGCAAAAGAAACCATAGGAAGGAAAAAATTAGTATCTCTTTAGGTTTGAGTGAAGTTAAAGTTTACAATGCTTTTGCACTTGCGTACAAATTTCCCTGATTTGAAACACAAGTTCTGATTTAGCACAAGTGCATCTGTCATTGCCTTCATCCTTGTTCTGGCAGCCTTTGCAAATGGACAGCTAAGCAAAGCCTCTTCTCCTGATCTGGGAGCCTTGAAGAAAAATGTTACATCTCCTTAGCATCCCCACTTCTGGTAGATTCCACTGCCATTTCCATGGGGACCTATCATCTTCCTCAGAAACTTCTGCTGAGTTCAATGTATTAAGCCCTCAAGAGGCTAAATTTTCAGTGTTCTCTGGCAAAATTCGAGAGATCACTTCTCTACTTTTGGGTACATGAGCAAAGTTCCAGAGCTACAAAGTTTGGTGTCAGATATATTACAGGCTCTTTAGTGGAATACCCATTCACTAAATAGAATTTACTCCCAGCTCTCTACTTGCTCTGGATCCAGACTTAACTCTTTTGGCAGGAAGGGTGGTCTTTTCCTTTAGCACCATGTTCTTAAACTGAGGAATTTACACTGGAGTAACACCCCTGGCCTTTCTCTACAGGAAGAGGCAAGTCCTCACTGAGCTCAACACTTATTCCATCTCCCTGTGGGACAAGCCTACAATGAGGAAGCACATAGTCTTAGTTCTGCAAACTATGAGCATGGACAGTTCTCCAGTGGAGTAAGTGTGCTGCCTGTGTTCAGTGCTGTGTATTCCTAGTAAGTCTTATAATTCTGGGGTGGAGGTTCATTTTTGGTATGCACCTAAACATATTTCTATCCAGCAACATTCAGTACTAAAGATACTATTTTTGATCTCCACCTGTCTCATTCTGCTAATTTTAAACTCAGGGTAGAAAAGAAAGGAGTCACTTAGTGGGCTTACTAAACCCCCAGAAGGGTATAGGAACCAGGAAGGAGAGTTTTTAGTGAGAGATTTTCCTTAAAATCAATTCTTTACAATTGCTACCATATTCTTCTCAGTGGGCTAAGGTTGGCAGCCTAAATTTCTTCTTTGGGGGAATTAATACTGATACTTGCAACTTTGAGTTGAGCTGTTCATTTCTTCCTTTTTCCTTTCCTTCATTAAGATTTTGCTGGATGCATGTTTTGTTCCAGACACTGTCCTGAGTTTTGACAGTACAATGGTGAACAAAGTAGGCACAGCACTTGCTCTCTCTGGAAGCCTACAGGCAAGTCGTCCAACAGACACCAGTAAAATGGTCGCACAAATGTTTCAGTGTATGATATACACTAAAATAATGACATACATAAAATAAATGCTCTGAGTTTCTCAGATTATTATTACAGCCTTTGGGATCAAGGCAGTGTTCCTTGCAAAGACTGCACTTAAATTGAGTTCTAAAGATGAAGTAACAGTCAGACTAAGGGGTGAAATGAGAGAGTGTATTTTAGATAAGAGTGAAGGAACAAGCAAATCCTTATTTTGGTATGAAGCTAGCAGGTTACTGGGTACTAAAGGTTGTACCCACCTCTCATTGTAGACCTCTTCCAATTCACCGAAGTACTTATGAACTCCTGTTTTATGGATAAGCAAACTGAAGAACAGTTACTACCTGCATGACCTTGTGTAGCTAGTAGAGATAGAATTTAAAGACAAGGTTTAGTGCCTATATGGTAGCAGTGTCCAAACACAAGTTATTCCTGACCACTCCTCCCAGTAAGCACTTTTGAGAATACCTGGAGGCATTTTTCGTGGTCAGAACTGAGGGGGTGTACTACTGACATCTAGTGGGTCGAGGCCAAAGATGCTGCTAAGCATCTTACACTGCACAGGACAGCTGTTCATAATAAGCAATTATCTGGCAAAAAATTCCAATGGTTCCAAGGTTAAGAAATCCTAAACTACAGGCCAGGCTTCTAATCCTTGCATAATACTACCTCCCTTCCCGGAGGCTTTTCATTTCCTCCTGCAAATCGACTTCTGGACAGTAAGGTTTAATTAGCCATATATGGCCAGTAGTGGACGTGGGTTAGACTTAGGCCAGAAACCTCTGCTACTTGACAATTATCTCAGTGACCTTCACCAGCTTTGTATTACCACTTCATTTCACAGACATAGAAACAGAGGTCTTGGGTCTCAGAACTCAGAGTGACCTAACTTTTGAATCCAGCTTTTTAAAAATTGAATCTGATGTTACTTTCCTTTCCCACATCAGCCCTTCAAGGAATAAGTGTTTCCTCTAAGCCTGCTCAAGTAAAGCTGGCAAAGGCTGTAGACACCGGGCTGGATCGAGGCTGCAGGGGTGCTGTGAGGAGTTTGTCAAGTTTAGAGCCTGCATTATTTTTTTAGAAGCTTGAAAATCAGCCCAGTGTTATTCAGCTTGAATTCTTCGCTTGCTAGGCTTGAAGAACACCAGACACACAATCTGCTGTTTGTGTAGAAAATGTGTCAGGAGAGAAAAGGATAGCACCCACATGCGAGCATCTGCTCTAAAAATCCATTTCACCATTAGCCATACAATTGAGTGAGAAAAACATCTGTGCCTGCTATTGCAGATGTAATCATAAAACCCAAATGTAGCAAGGAAACAAACTGGAAGAAGGGCAGAGGATTCGAAACAGGAGAAATGCATAGCTTTAGTGACAGAAAGGGATGGACCAGTGGCTCAGCTCCTGCACTGAACGCTTTTGCCTTCACCTTTCAAACATGACACCATCCATAGGGAACAGCAAGATCCTTGGCAGGCAAATTATGCACAAGGCATAGTACCTCAAGCTCAAACCAGCAAGGCAGCACTGGGGAAGCGAACAAGGCAGAGGAATTCCAGAGACTGCAAATCAATAGCATAAAAATATATCAAAATATACTTTGGCAGCATTTCAATGTTAAGACAGACTTAGAATCATGGAACTAGAGAATGTAGAAAATGTTAAAGCTGAAGGGCCCTTGGAGATCAACTAGGTCAATCTTGAGTTTTACTCATGTGGAAACAGAGTTCCAGAGAGGCATGTGACTGCCTAAGTTCACACAACTAGTTAGTAGCAGATGATTCAGAGCAGTTCCTGGGAGATACATTTTTTTAGACTCAAGAGGAGGAACTTTCACAAAACTTTTCAAATACCTGTGCCCATAAGCTTGAAAGCATAACTGTCACAGTGATATCAATTATGCCTTGATTCACGGAGCCAAATGCCAACACCAATTACCCATCTTAGAGACATTTATAGCTAGGTAGATGCACATTGAGACTGTACTCTTAAGTGAAATAAACAGGACACACATGTGTCAATACCGAATAGTTTCTCTGGTGTGAGGAACTGAAAGTGTAAATAAGGACTAAACGGTATAATAGATACTATGAAATAGGAAGAAAAGGGGCAAAGGGGAAGGGAAAGTGAGAGGGGTAGGGGAAGGGAAAGAAGGGAATGGAATTATTTAGACACTTAGGTAGAATACAAACACCCACTATTTCCAAAAAGTGATACTGCACAACTACTTTGAAGACAAGTCTATTTGAGACTTAAATGTACCCCATGATCTAAACATGGGAAGAAAATGAAACTAACCGGGCCCAAGGTAGCCCATCCCTACTCCCTCCTTGGTCTCTTTGTGTGACTCAGTGAACTATGTACCCAGGGCTGCGGAAAGCCTGGCACTGGCTTCTGACTCCTCCAAGAACCAGCTATGTGACCCCAGGACAAAGGAAGGCCACTGGATTTGAGTCCTTCATATCTTTTTCACCATGGGATTACGGGATAAGGAAGAGAGAAAATTGAGGCATGGAGAGGAAAGGGTGGTGAGCGAAAGCAGAACTGCCCTCTCTCCCTGTCCACGTCCTCAATCACCAGCATAACTGGCAGAGTGTTATGGAGCCCAGGCAATGCCCCTCTTAAGCTCATCCAAGAGACTGCACTGTTCATTTCTTATTTTGTTAAATCTTGGTTCAAATCCTTTGTCCAATTTTATGAGTTTCTTGCTCTGTACTAATGAATTGTAACAGGTATTTATATGTTTGGGATGGAAGTACTCTGATATAAGTGCTATGAGTATTGGAATTCCTCCCCATCCATGCCTTCTCTTTCCATTTTTTAGCAGTAGCTTTCATAAAGGAAGGGTATTTGTAACATTGAAAACATTAAATTTACCATTTTTCAAACTTCTATTCTTACTGTGTTGTATCTCCAAAACTTGTATACCACAAAGTCACGAAGATTTTTCTCTATGCTTTCTTCTGGATATTGCAGATTTTGAGATTTTTCTATCCAGACCTGCTCAGAATCTGTTTCATGAACATTTGGAGCTGATTTTTGTTTATGACACAAGATAAAAGTTTATGTTCACTTTTTTCCCATAGTACCAACAGCCAATCCAGCACCACTTGTTGAGAAGATCATCTTTTCCTCTGTTACATTGCTTGGACACCTTTAATGAATTAATCATATATGTGGGACACATTTGGCTTACAAGCGGGCCTAACTCTAAGACAGTGCAAAAGAGGACACAAGTTTACCTGCACGTTTGCACTAACTGCAACTCAGTGGGGCTCAACTCATGAGGTGTGACTGCTGTCTAGGACCTCACAGCTCTTCTGGGGATAAAGGAGGGTGGAAGGACAGGAGAATACCTAAGACAGTAATTATACCAGACACATATTTGACTGGGACAATCTTTCTCTCCATTTCACATGCATCACATCATCAATCAAAACAACACTGTGAAATAGCAATTAATTTGATCCTTATGGTTCAATGTGAGGCGTAACTGTCTTTCATCAGGTCACACAGAGCTGGAGGAGCTGTGTGTGGTTTGAAATGAGTCTATGATGGCAAATCTGGGCTTTGAATCAGTTTCTATTGCTCCTTACAGCCCCATTACGCTAACTCCACATTACTGTATGATGATTTTCACCTAAAACAACCTCCTACTGTCCCTTCCCTCCAAGTTACCAGGGGATGACTACCAAAAAACGGTTAATGTTTGTTGTGACTGAAGGGCTATTTTTTTTTCCAATCCTAACACATTCCTAAATGAGTTAGGATTTGTCATCATTCATTTAAAGGATGTGGAAACTTGAGACCAGAGAGCTTTAGTAACTTGTTCTAGATCACACAGCTATTAAATACCAGAGCCAGGATCTAAAGCCAGGTTTTCTTGACTGCAATCCCCTGCTTGTAACATGCTACAGATGCCACCTTCTCGACTCTCAAGCAGGTTGTCCCTGCATATTTGTTCAGTGTGAGGTAAGGACACTGGTCCTAATGTGCTGTCATACTCCAAAACACTTTGGAAAACAAAGAAAGGCAGTCTTGCCCTGGAATTATGCAATGACTTTCATGTTTTCCAATTCTTCCCCGTATCCATTTCTGTTTTGCCACTCAAAGCCATGGGCGGGAGGTGGAAATGAACATTTCAGATGCTTCCACAGCAGACAGCATTCCTGTGAAAATGCCTGTCTTCAGGAGATCAAAGCCTTCCATATTGTAAAGTGATACCATTGGCTATATTCTGCTTTGAACTACAAGAGGAAGAATTTCTGTAAAGTGATTCATTTTTGACAGGCTAATATGGCCTAACTAACAATAAAGAAATACTTCAGGTTTATCTTACTAACAACTTTCATCTTTATTTCAGTATGCTTTCACCAGAGCTCTTTCATTTGCTTTTTGTTACCTTACAAGAAGAAACAACCTTATTATTCCCATTTTACTAATGAAGAAACTGAAAATCATGGAGTTAAGTGACTTGTCCTGGTTCACACAGCCAGTATTTGAGTTAGAAGTGAACCTCAGTTCCACTGATGGCTTACTGTTAATTGTCAACTCAAAGAGCACTAATATTGCAATCATTTTTTTTCTTAACATGTGTCTCAAGATGTTCACATGGAAACTATATGGCAACATGAATGTCTTTGACTATGTTACTTAGTAATTCTTTTTCCAAATTGCAAGCATCCCAGCGGCACTATCTGAAATAGTAGGATAGAGAGGTTGCACTCATGACTTTTCGAGTGATGTGACTTCAGCAAGCTTTTAAAACAGACTGGAACAAAGGAAAATGATTCCTAAAATGCAGAAAAGAACATACTACCTTGAAGAGTAATCAATTACGTGAATGGTTTCACTGCCTGTTATATCGTGGACTATGCTTTCATTTTTCATGTTAATGTTCTTTATGTTTTTCAATTAGTCACACCAAATTACCTGTCCTTTGCCTTGGCAAGGGCAGCTCAGTGGGCCTCGGTGGAGCATTTTCTAAGTTCTCTTTGGTGAATTCTTTCTTGAATTCTCCTTGAGGCATTAACATGTAATTTTTTTGAATGAACAAATGTGTTCCATTTGACACCATCTCATTCATGTAAGAAATTGCCTATTGAATAAGGAGTTTGAGGAATTGGCCTTTATTTTTTCTTTTTTGGCAATGGTGCATTGCAAAGGATAACTCTAACTTCAATGTAAAATAAGAATTGAACATTAAAGAAAATTAAAATGCATGCAATACTTCTTAGTCATTGTATTTCAGAGGACTTGTGTCATAGAGCATATGAAAGACCAAATACTTCCCGATCTGTCCCCACCTGATTCAGCCTGCCCAGCTCTGGTGAGGTGTGTTCTCTCTCTCTGCACTCTACCTTTCGTGTTTCTCATCCCATAGAACTTAACCAGCTGTATTTGAATAGCCCACTAACTAGTCAGTGGCTGCCCCTCTCCCCTAGTCTGTATGGCCTTAGCACACTGCATTGCACAGAGGTAGGGATTTAGTGACACCATCTGCATCTCTGTTACCAGAGCCTTATCCCATGAGTTAGGCTTTCCTTAGATTACAATGTGTGATGTTGCTTTCCCATAATCCTTTCAGTGGGGAAGCTGAAAAATTTCTCCCCGCTTGAGGATACTACTCTAACCAAACACTGCCAGGTATTATTGTTTTCATGAAGGCCTTATGATAGCTTCTTTTCACAGTGCTTTGCCAGGGATTGCCTTTTCCTTTTTCTTTGATGTGGGGCATGGTCCTGAAGATGTGCAAGCCCCATCAAGCCCCTCAAAAACTAATAGCATGGTGTTTCGGAGGCCAAAGACTTTGTCCTCATAGGTTGGTAGGGTCTTTTCAAAGGCATTTGACTATCAGGGAGAAGGAGCCGCATCTCCTCTTCTCCCTCAAATGTGTTGATTTCACTTTATCTTTTGTTGGGGTTTGGGAGAAGTACTATAGACACTCCAACCCAAGGCACATCTACAGATATCTTTCTGCTATTCACCAGAGCACAAAGCGTAATTCAAATTTCTTTACATTCCAATTGTTTTCCTCATGTCATTTTATGACTTTGGGGGAGGTAGAAAGAGATCCTCTGTGGACTGTGAGTTTATGTAAAGAACTACAAGTTATTATTAAACCAATATCTCTACTGTCATAATCTTTCTTGCTATTAATAATTATTGCAGTGACTAGGGTAGAGAGCTATAAAAAACCTACTATTATAACTTCAAAATCTGAGTTCATTAAACCCAACAAATGACATAAAATAGATTAGAAAATATCTCTAATTTTTATATACTATATATACACTGCATACAAGCAGTAGTCATTGAGTCAATATTGACTTGAGAGAGTACTAAGCTACAAAAGATCTGCAAAAATAGCCTATAAGGTTTCTCTTTCCAGAGAAGGTTTTAAGTGATTCTCGCTACTAATACAGGGACTTTTAGAAGCCATCAGAGGAATACTAAAGTTGAAGATTTGTAAGAAATTTGAGAGATTACCTGATTTCCTCAGATTTGGTACAATGTATAAGCTATCAAGAATCAGTGATTATTTGCCTTTTGCTAGAGCCCTACAAAAAACAGATATCCCACATAACAACCCTAAATTACCCACTCTGGCAATTTATCACAACAACAAACAAAAATCCTTCCTATGACTAAACAACATCTTTGCTGCTTGATGTAAGTGTAATTCCTTGTGTTGTGATTTTTTGCTGTAAAGATGAAAAATTCATCCCTGCTCTCTTTAGAAACTCTTCATGCCCTTAAAAACCATAAATAAGATGTCTCCAAGACTAAAAACATCTAATTAATGCCATTTTTAGTCTCTCTCATTTTTTTTCCTTTAATCTAGTTTAAGGACCAAAACGGCAACAGACACAAAATATGTTTTTCTCTTTTCCTGGTCCTGAGAACTACCACAGACTGATACAAATTGGATCTTCCACCCACCAAATCATTATGCCATATCCACAGTTACCCACAGGTAAATTTTTTGTAAAATGGAAATACAAAGAAGCCTGAAGAAAGCGATTTTTTGTATAATGTGTATATTTCATTAGGTTTTAGAATTGAGTAGACATGTAAATTTGGAGGCTTTAAACTCTGAAATAGACAATTTTAAAAAGAGTAATAAGAAATTAAAGACAGCTAATTTAGAGATGTCGATTTGATGACAAAACATCCAGTTTGTAAATTCCTAGAAAAAGACAAATTACTACCACTTAGGATTCTTACCCATGGGGCAGGGATGTAGCTCAGAGGAACCATGCCTGCCTGGCAAGCAAGAGGCCCTGAGTTTGATTCCTAGTACAAAAGAAAACAAATAAAAGAAAACAACAACAACAAGAATTCCTACCCAATTGAAGTTCTGTGGTATAAAGAAAATACGGTAGAGTGGACCAAAAGAAACCAAACCAAAGTTCACATTTTGTGTTGAGAAGTCTCCTACCTGTACTGTCTTTAGAAATCATCTCTTTGAGGGGCAATCCAGCTCACAATTCTCCTTCATCTAAGAATGCCTCAGTGTGCCCAGGTTAAGAGGGTACCAGCAGTACCCTACATTGATATCTTGGGATTCTGATCCTTTGGCCCTGCTGGTTGATCCAGGGGTGGGCATGGGATCCAAACAAAGAGACCGAGATTCCTTCTCTCAATAATTTAAAATCTGTAACGGAAAGGCCCAGTGCACCATGTTCAGTAGAATACCAAGTTCTTAATTCCTTTCTCCTTTCTTATCTAAAGTATGTCTTTAGTATATCTGTCATTAGTTTTAAATCTCCTTGAGGGCGGTTTACTTGTCATCTAGCCCTCTAAATGATAATGGAGAAAACCTTTAAAGTTGTTGTAAATGTTCATATCTTGATTATGGCAATGATTTCACAGGTGTGTTCATACATTAAAAATCAACTTTTGCTCTCTAAACATGTATATAAAATTCTACGTAAGGTGAACCTCAATAAACTTGTAAAAATGTTATAGAAGGGCATAAGAAACAGCACCTTATCCTGACTGGTGTGATTATGTTTCAGATAAGAAAGTTTTATGGTCTTGCATTTAGCTCTTTGTACTTTGCAACAGTTCCACCATCCCCACTGTCCTCTTCTAAGGAAAACTGCTATGTTTGCAGGCCTCTGCTAATCAAAGCATCGTTGGACTATTTGTTGAATAAGATAGCAGTGATTGCATCATGAGTGGAGCACCTGTCCCAAGGATGGCGAAATCTCATTAAGTACTTGTAGCTAGACCAGACTCTTTACAGCAGAAACTGACTGGATAATAAGAAAATCTTGATGGTAGGAGTGTTAGTCTGTTTTTGCTGTGATAATAAAAATACGATAAACTGGGTGAGGAGCTCATCAACAGTCCCTATGGATTGCTCACAGTTCTGAAGGTTATTTTTAGATTTGGTGTCAGGTGAGGGCCTAGCTGTCATAGGAGGCACCTTCTCACTGCATCCTCACATAGAGGAAGAGGCACACAAGCCCCCTTAGGTTATTTTGTAAAGTAAGGACCCTAACCCTATTCATGAAGCCTCTTTCTTTTTGACTTACCTCCCCAAAGCCTCACTTCTTATTAATACCTCAATATATCAATTTTGAAGAGACATGGCATTTAGATCATAACAGCAGCAGAAGAAAATATTTAGAAATGGAGAAAGAGAAGCCAAAATGCCATGAGAGAGCTTTGCATCAACAGTGACAACCTAGTGGTCCAGAGGAACAGAGCACGACAGCCTAGTTACTGTGGCAAATCACAGTAACTCCATGATTTAAGGTAACCTGAATGAGACTGTCACTTTCTAATTGAAAGACATGAATCATCCCAACTTGACATTATATTGTCACAATGCCCACCTGAGTCCTGATGGGCTCTGATTAGATTTCTCCCTCTGGTCAATTCTACTGCTTGCCAAATTTGAGCATTACTTAACCAACAGCAAATTTCCCAGGAACCTGCACCATTAATGAAAGTGACACTGCATTATTAGTTCCAAGCAAGGTACTTTAGGTCATTTTCTGAGTAGGTGTTCCAAAATTACTCATTTGGGTGTGAAAAGTTGTATTCTTTTTTTTTTTTCAGAGGTAGTGAAGAATGTGTGGTGGATATTTTCCATTTGCTCATCCGGATCCATTTTCTGCCTTTCTGTGCTCTGTTTTAAGCTTTGGTAGCCTGACTACTGGACAGCTCACATGGGCATTCATATTCTGCCTTCCATTTGGATTCCGCCCATGTAACAACAGTCTGGCATAATATTAGAGAGTTGGCAGGAAAAGCTATTTGGGCAGTGACTCTAGCTAAGGCTATAGCTTCTGGGTGATGTCCCTTCTAGACTTTCCAACTTTGTTCCAGTATTGCTTTTCTCCCATTGTTCCTTTAGGTATAGGGAGGATAATAGCTTCCAAGGCTTTTACCATTGCTAATTTTATTCCTCCTTGACTACCTTGTCTACTACTAGTCTTTGGATAAATTATTCTCAAATACTCCTTTCAAACATCGAGTTGTAATAGAATTCTGACACTGGAATCTGATCAGTATTTTTTAAACAAAATTAATTTATTTTACCATTAATATTTAAACAAATGGCAGACAAATCAAATTAAATGAGATGGAAGGAGACATGATACAAATTCAAATATTTTTCATTTGTCATTTTTCAACGATTGCCTAAACTTTCTGTGATCAATTTCTTGGTATATATTCAAAGTATCAGTTTTAAATCAACTGTATCATTATTGGTCACCTATTAAACCTCTCTGTTTTCCTTGAAACTTCTAAGCAACAGAGCCAACATGCACCTCCTGTTCTTTTGGTCACAATTTTTATTTTTATTAGTACATGTTTGCCTTATATTAGGATGACATTCATTGTGGGGAGTTGGAACATGTGCATAAAAGATCTCAATTTTTTTCAGCCCCGTTTTCTCCCCTCCTTCTCCCTCCACCCATGCCTTGGTCCCTTTCCCAGCACCTCCTATTCTACACACAAGAATTTTAGCTGCCTTCAAATCTTTTATCTCTAGCACAGTACTTGGTACAGAGCTGGTGCTCATCAAAAGTGAGCTGACATAATGTTGTTAATGGATAGACTAACTTCAATTAATTTGATCTTGGAATTAATGCTTGGATAATGAATTTTTGATATTTTTATATGAACCATTCTAATTCATGAAAAACAACATTATGTGACCTCAGTAGCAAATAAAACAGCAATAGTATAAGATTCTACACCTATTAACAAATTTAAGCCATAGCACCAAATGCCAGTACCGTACAGAAGTTACACACTTATATACTGCTAGTAACTGTATATTGGCACAGCCCATTTCAAAAGCAACATAGTAAAATGTATCAAGAGTCATAAAAATGACCCAGCAATCCCATTCTTGGGGATTTCTCCTAAAGAAATAATTGAGAAGCAAAAAGCCATATGCACAATGATGCTCAGTGAAGCATTATCCATAACAGCAGTGACACTGGCAGTAACAGAAAATGGCTGACAGTGGAGAAAAGGTTAAGCACATTCAGAGCATCACCATGACAGGATCCTCTGCCCAAACAGAGCATGCTTCCTATAGAGGTAGTAACAAAAGCAAAAAGGGTTTCACATGTATAAATAAATACCAAATTTAAAAGAAAGACGAGCAGGCAGACAGGAAGAGGAAGGAAGGAATGAAGGAATGAAGGAAGGAAGGAGGGAGGGAGGGAGAGAAAGAGGGAGGGAGGGAGGGAAGGAAGGAAGGAAGGAAGGAAGGAAGGAAGGAAGGAAGGAAGGAAAGGAAGGAAACAAAAGGAAGGAATTCTTAACTGAAATGTGTCCCCGATCCAAAATCATGCATTGAACTTTTAGGCCTTGCTACCTCAGAATGTAACCATATTTGGAGATAGGGTCTTAAAAGAGGTAAACAGGTAAAGTGAGATCTTATAGGTGGGTTTTCGTCCATCTCACTGGTGTCCTTGTAAAAAGAGGAAATTTAGAAACAGAGACACAGGACAACCACGTGAAAACACAGGCCGATGGTGGCCATCTGGAGGCCAAGCAGAGGCCTAGGAAGAAATCAAACTTAGCAAGATCATGATCTCAGTCTTCTTGCCTCTAGACTGGCAGGAAAATAAATCTCCATTATTTAAGGTGCTCAGTCTGTGGGATTTCATTATGGCAACCATAGCGAACTAATACAGGGGGAAAATTCAGATTGTAAATGCATTGTTAACTATTAAGAAGTTATTAAGGTAGAGTGCACATATACCAACACTCAGACAAAATGCAGTAAAAACAAAATACAGTAATTAGCTATAGCAGAGAGACATGGTTGATACATTTTCTTGTGAAATGTTGCAATAGCTACACTTATAACAATAAAAAATTAAAACTTGACCTGAAAAATTTCAAGCACTTTCCATTAAGCAATGACTACTAGACATTTTTCCAAATCAGAGAGAAAAAAATGTATGCAAAAGATTGTATTGTGACATCACTTGTGAGAAACAGATTTGGTGGCAGCAGACTACGAAGCTATGAATAAATTCGTCCTAATTCCTTTCCATCCTCCACTCTTTTGAAGAAGTTTAATAGCTCTGTGTGCTCTACCTGGCAACTTTGTTGTCCTTACGGGTGTACACAATCATGAGTGTTGATCTACTGACTGCCCCAAACATGGTAAATTAATTTCATGTGTTATTATGTGCTTAATCACTTTTTTCTTCTGGAAGAATGAATCTTTCACAGCTGGAAACAGTTGAAAATTTCATACTGATAAACCACAGTTCCACAGCTGAGCCTTTATCCCTGCTTAACAATGCTTTCATCCGGCGCTAGAGAATCCTGCCTGGGTTCCAGCTTCTTCCTACCTCTCATTCCAACACCTGGGGCCACCAGCTTCAGTTACAGACTCGGCCACTGCAAACCAAACCTGACCTCAAACAGGGGAATGTGAATAGTACTGGGACATCTTGGGAAGTACCTCAGCATCAGCACCTCTAACCTGGTGTCACCACCACCTCTCATAATTGAATTGGATCTTTGTTTTCTTCATGCTTAGAGCTGTATATTGATAATATATCAAGTACTCGAGCCCTCTCAGAGGCCCTGTCTTGTTCTATCCAATACCCAGAAACAGAAATTTCAATCTAGAATTTGTGATACTGCTTCTCGCAACAATAGCATTTTATCTAGTCTCCCTGACTCTCAGATTATCCCTTCATCCCAGTTACCATTACCAAATCTTTATGAGGAACATTTCCACCTGAAAAAAGTCTCAATTCTAAAAGGGTACATGCATGAGATCCATACCCTTTTATACAGAGGTTAGATCTAAGTATCTGCATTTTATAAACTTCCTATGATATTCTGAAAAAAAAAAAAAAACCAAAACACTTTAAGTCACTTAAGTCCAAGAATCATTGTTCAACAGAGCAACTGCAGAAGATTTTTAAAGTTAAACCACCTCATGTCTCTGCTCTAAAACTTTGGAATCCTCATTATTCTTGAGTTTAAGTTCAAATTGTTAAGGCAGTTTGCAAGGTCGTCCAGTGCCAGACTCCTCCATTCTTATCCAACATTATCTCCCGCTGTTACCTGTTGATCCAGTAATACTGAATTGTTGGTAATTTTCTGTACCCACCGTGTGGTTGCAAAGCTCCATGTCTGTGTCCATGCCTATTAGTTATTTATCAGGTGAATATCTATTCTTCAAACCCCCGCTCAAATGTCCTGTAGCAAACCTATCCTTTTTTCCCCATGCGCCCACCAACACACATAACCACACAGTCCTCAGGCTTACTTGCACATTGTCCTCTCTCTCCTTATTCTGTACTTTTTTCTGCATTCACTTAAGAAAAATTTTATTTCTTTTATATATTTATGCACTTCCTCTACCCACCTCCCATCATTAGCCCATTATTCACTAGGCTGTGAATTTTTGGAAGGCAAGGACCCTCGATAATAATGGTTGATACTATTAGCCATTATAATGCTCCTTACTCTCTGACTAGACAGAGGACAATGGAGAGAAAGCATAGCAGAGAGACAGGATAGCAGGTAAAGATCATTTCAGGAAGAAAAGAACTTAAGAGTTTTATTGTAACTGACAGAAGACAAATGGCAGACAAGTTCAGATGTGAAACTAAGATTTGTATTTTCAGTCTTTGCATTGCTATACTGCACCTAGTCAGTGTGCGTCCAGCTCCCAAAGGTGATGAATGTGCACATTTTCAGTAGCAAAGAAAACAGGGACAATTGGTGAAATGAGCAGCAAACTAGGTACATGGCACAGTTCATTTACCCTGGAAGATGATCTAACATGGCAAAGAAGCCAGGCCCCTCATCCTTGAGCCATCAAAACTATCCTCTGACTCCACTGAACATCAAAGTATTGCCCTGATATTCACTAATGAGAACTGTTCAACTTCGCTCTTACTGAATCTATATTTTATGCTACTCTGAATATCCACCATCTGAATCAAATCTAGAAGGGTCTGCCTACCTAGTTCCTAGGTGAATAAATAGTTCTTTGGAAGTTCTCTGTTGAGTCACAAATGGTACAGTGCAACATTTTAGGATCATATTTAGTCTTTTAAACACAAACACAATTCCTTCAGTAACAGTGCTGTTTTTTGCATCTCAGTGTTCCAAACAATAGGAAAGTTCAAAGAGAGGTGGCTTATGGGGATTACAATATAAGTTCATAACCTTTGGGGAAATCATCAAGAAAGAAGACATTTAAATAAAAGTTGCAAATCAATGCCCAACAAGCTGTGCAGCCTTTCAGGCCACCCAATTCCCAATTCTCATTCTTAAAAAGTATTGTAGAATGATAATGATAAATAGAAAACATGAAGTAATGATTATTTTTCTTAAAATTCAAGAGAAAAATTAATTCAAATATTGCTGTACTTGAAGTTTACAATTAGTAAAGTTTTGGAATTGTCCCAAGTGACAGTTTTAATCTTAGCTCTTCAAATAAAAGCAGACATATTTTTAGAGTAGAACTGACTAAAATGTAAGTGGCTTGCAGTTAAAGTAATTGCATATCTGGTGGTAGTAAGTGAATTACAAGAGTGACAAATGCTGGTACTTAAATAATTTGAGGCAAACAACATCTCCCTTCTGCACGGAGCAGATTCAAATGAGCACAAGTCAGTAAAACATCTGCCTCATTTATTCTGTTCTTGCCTATATGGCTCAGGCCTGGCTCCTGGTTTGAGCTGAAGTTATCCAAGCATACAATATGGGCAGAAGAGCTCTCCAACCACCATCCAGAAAATGCAGAATGTCAAAATTAACTTCAAATAACAGCCATCTTAGTTTTTTTAACAATTAAAAAAAATAATGACAGTGTTCCTAAATGTACAATATTCAGCCTTGAGGAAACTCTTTTCCTTGTTTCAATGGAAAAGGATTCTGTTCATCAAGAAAAATAATGAAGATTACTGTAATGGCTCAAGCTTTCCACTCTGCTATGTCTAGAACTCTTATCAGTGCCCACACTACATGTCAGCATCCTTTCTAGATTCACTTACGTTCCACCTTTTCTTTCCACCCCTGTTCCCTTGAATTTTTGCTTATCTAGCTTTCTATAACCTTGGGTTATAGTCTAGTACCTTTCATGCTGCATTCTATTAGCTACACGAGGATCCTTTATTCTTCCCTGATGAATTATAGGGTCGCAGAACAAAAGAAACAGGACCCACATCCCACTTCTAATATGTAAAATAGTTGCTGATTCATAGTAATATTTCACAGTGATTTGTCTAATTAGATACCAGAATTAAAAGCCTTCATTAAGGCAATCATCCCCAGATATTGGGGATGATACTTTGAAGGCTGATTGCAACAATGTTATGTCATGAAGAAACTATTTTTGAAGCATCCAAATGACCTCTTTAGTTAGAAACCAGTCAGCCATGATCCAACTATGCAGAAATATCCCAGAGTCTCTGTCAGTCACATTCTTCAAGAAGGTCCCCAGCTGCAATATTTGACAAATTTACAGATGGATAGGTTTAGGGATTCTTTTACTGCCCACCTTATAAACAGTGCTTCCGTTTTTACAAGAAAAAAAAGATAATTTTTAATATTTGGAGATCTTTCTGGGGGCTTACAGAAGCAAATAACAAATATTGCAAAATAACATTCTAATATGTATCCCTTTTTAAATTTAACAAATATCTATTTATTCTGAAAATACTACCCTATATAACACTATCCTGCCATTTAGAATAAATTAAGAACATAAATTTGGTTGATATGTATTTTTAAATTATTAAAGTCATTGCACAGATTCCATTAAAATATGCAACCTGATTATTAAACAATTGTTTATGCATTCAGCTAAGCTAATAAGTTATGTAGCTTTCTCAGCAACTTTATAGCTGGATCTCCCAAATATGAAATTATAACAGCACAGTATAACTTTTGTTAATGCAATATTCAGAAGTGTATACCCTGAGCATTTGGAGATTCAATCAACCCAAAGGTGTGATTGTGTAAGGACTGAACAGAATCAGTGAAGCAGGCCACATAAGCCACTTATGGTGTGGTGTTATTCTCAAATTACACTTCTTTGTCACCAATTTTATCTGGAATTCTAGAAAACTAAATCAAAACATAGGAACAGATACCTGTCTGTGTTAATTATGACTTTCTTTTCTTTGGCGATCTTACTTTGCAGAATACTGACACTTAGTGTAAGTGTATCTAACTACATGCACAATTTAGCTGAAATAAGGCATTACTTAAAAAAATATTTCCTAACAACTCTTTCAAACTTCCTTTTGGATCGAGGGAGGAAGGAGACCTCCAACTCTCAACTCAAGTTATTTTTAAAGATCACTCACTGTTGGCCGATAAGAGAATTTTAGTCTAAGAACATATAATTAAATACAGAAAAATAATTAGAATATTTTCCTTGAGCTTAAGTGTGGCAGTGGGCTTACAGTAACTGAACACTTGTATTGGTCTTATTTACTCAGGGAACAAATTTAAGAACAAAAAAACCCAGTTCTTTCCTCTCTTTCATCAAAGCTATTACTTTGCTATTACCCCTCTCTCTTTGACCTCTACCTAGTTCATCAGTGAGATATACACCCATTTCGACTGAAAACTAAACTTTACCCAAGTCTGGGGTAATTTAATTAAATGTGCAATCATTCCAAGGGTCTAATATTTTCTCCAGGACAGACTATTTCAATGCCAGGATTCATGTACCCCTTTTCAGGTAAATCTCGGTTACATTTTTAAATGAAGATATCACATTCTATTTTAATATTAACAATTTATTTCCTCATTACTTTCTTATTTGTTAACCAAGTGTTCTCCCCTACACTGATAATAATCACTATGTATACATATGATTCTCATTCTTAGCTAAAATGAATGATAAAAAGGGCAAATATGGCCTGGGGATTTAGCTCAGTGGTTCTGCTGTCTGCCTCGAAAGCGCAAGGTCCCAAGTTTGATCCCCAGTACCAAAAAAAACAATTAAAATTTAAAAAATAAAAATAAAAAAGGGCAAAGCTCCGCTCTTCATTTAGTGTCATTTGATGAGGTTTGTAAGGAAATGTATATGTGATTGTTTAGCTATAGCTTGCTACATAAAGAAATCTGTATCTCTAATGGTAGTGTTGCTGTATCATTGTGGGGTATAATCCCAATTAATTTTGTTTTGGATTCTTATGTATTTGCCCTTTATGTAGTCTATAGTATAGTTTGTTTGTATAGGGTTTAATTTTCTTTTTCTCCCAGTTGGGTCTAAGTAAATGCATTTTACCTGTAACCTGAATAACAGCAGCCTTCCAAAGTCGTCCTGAATAAAGATAAATTGAAAGACAGAAGTCTATATTTGCTGTTCTACTTCCTAATGCCCTGCTTCAGTGGGCTTCCCGGGGTAATGGTAAGCATTGAGAGTGACTAAAAACAAGCTGTCTAAATTAGTGTGACCTTCAGGCAATGTATAGGGTCAGTGTACATCTATTTTTCCAGCCCAAGTTCCCTGACCTCTGAGATGTCTTTCCAAGTAGTGATAGCAGAGTAGACTAGTGACAGAATATGGATTCATAAGTGCTTAACTTTTACTTTACAGTGATTCCACCCAAGTCAGGAAGAACAACTGGAATATCTGTGAGTCCTCTCCGGAGCATAGGCTGAAGTTCACTCTGTAATATTTCAGTTCCCCTCGTGACACCATTTTTTTTCACTGCCTTTACCTGTCTTAAACTTCTTTCAAGAACATTTCTAAAAAAAGGAATTCAACAGACTATATGCCACTCCAGCCCCAATTAGTGTTTATTTTCATGTAGTTTTCTCATTTTAATGCTATTAGTGAAAAAGGGAGATTGTTATGCATTAGACCTCAAATGTCTTCTGTTATGGGTTGTATCTAGATGTCTCCCCAAAGCCTCATGTGCTCATAGGTAGGGCTTTTTGGAGGTAGCTGGATCTGGGGTATGTGAATGTTGATTAAGGGTTTGTTACCAGGATTAAGGCCCTGTGGTAGTGGATTAGTCCACTAATTGGTTTATCATTGTTCTGGGTGTGGGTAATGGAAAGCCCCACCCTAGGTATGGATGGCACCACCCAAAAGGCTGATAGCCTGGATGGGATAAAAGAGAAAGGAAAGCTTTTTTGCTGCTTTTGCTTCTTGCTGCCTGCCACATCATGAAGGATTTCTCCTCTGTGATGCCCCTCTGCCATGCCACCCTGCCTTGGAGCCAGCCAACTATGAACTGAAACTTCTACAAATTGTGAGCTGAAAAAAAACTTTCCTGTTTTAACTTGTGAGTGCCCTATTTTCTGTCCCAGCAATGAGAAAATTTACTAAGACATCTTCTAAAGGCTCATGTGTTACAGGCTTTACCCCTTCCTGATGGCACTATTGGGAGGTGTTGAAAACTCTAGGTGGTGCAGACTAGTGGGAGGAAGTTATGTCACTGGAATTGTCCCTTTGAATGGTACAATTTGTCCTTGGTACTTGGTTCTTTCCCTTCTCGTTTCCTGCTCTCTGCTGTGAGGTGAGCTGCTTTGCTTCACCACGTGCTCCTCTCCATGACCATCTACCTCACCACTCTCAGAAGCAATGAAGCCAAGTGACTACTGGCTGAAACCTTTGAAATCATAAGCCAATATAAAATCTTTCTACTTGTAAGTTGTTTTCCTCAGGTATTTTGTCACAGTAACTGAAAGCTAACACGGAGTCCTAGTGCTAAAGCAGCTGAGACTGAACTATGAGCAATAGAGCTTGGCCAAGACTTTGAAGTCCATCTGTTCATATTCTTACTCTGCTCTTGGCTACTAGAATTTTTGTCATTAGGAGAATGCAAGCCATTCTTCACCTCTGTTTACTCTGTATGTCCATCTCTTCTTCACCAAAAGTCTCTTTCTTGCCTGCAGATCTGCCTGGCCTAAGTAGTTTGTCATCTATTTATTAATTTAACTCTTATCTTTTCTAACTAATTCAAATACTTTCCCCCCCTCCTAGTCCATATTTTTCCTCCTGATCTGTACTTTCTACTTACTATTAAATCAATGTAATGAGTAAATGAAGAGTTCTGAATTTGCCTTGTACATTTAATTTTAGTTTTTAATAAGTGCAATTACAAAATGGCAAGACCAAACTATTATGATTATTATCTGAGATCAAAAGGGATACTTTTGAAAGACAAAACTACCATGGCTGATTTTTTTAAGTGGCAGCAATCAATAATTCTTAGAGACAGCAAAAAAGAAAATCAAATGATTCAACTACATTTAAAGAATTAAAAGATGAACTTAACACCTCCTTCATTTTTTCCTAAAATTATTCTTTAAACTCTGTTGAATGTTTTCAAATATTAAATATACAAAAATCAGGGGGAAAAGAGCATTGTAAAAATATCAATAATACAACTCACTTACTCAAATTACATGAAATGAGATCAAATTTTAAAGAAAAAAGTGCACCATAAAATCACTTCAAAATTGTAAATGGTCTTCCTAAAAGAAGTTGTAGACAAAAGAAACCAAAATACTAAGTACATTCTACTGGTAAATAATGACAAAAAGACCATGCTACCACTTTTGAGCTGCCCTTAAAGCTATATTTAAAGGAATATTCACAGGTTCCAGATGATTTTATTATAAAGTTTAATGTATGAATATACTTATCTCCTTTATCAAAAATGCTTTTCTGGCCAGGGATTTAGCTCAGTGGTTCCGCCGTTTCACTCACAAGCACAAGGTCCCGAGTTCGATCCGCAGTACCACAAAAAAAATGCTTTTCTGCATTGATCCTTGATTTCCCTTGACTCACTATATCCACATCCGTACTTCCTTTCACTCCTCATTCCATTTTCATCTGCATACATCAACACTAAGGGAATTTTCATAGGAACCATAGTGTGAGCTACATATATACTCACATTTAAAAAGTAAAAAGAAATAGAAATAAATAAGGTTAACAAAGTATTTTAGACTAATATATACAAAATGTTACCATTTCAACATATAATCAAAATAAAAATTCCTTTAAAAATATTCAGACTGTTTTTCATGTACTTCCTATTTAAGTTCCAGTATGTGTTTTATGCTTGTATCTTGATTCACACTTACCACGTTTTAAGAACCCAGTAGCCAGATGTGGCTAATCATTATCACAATGAACTGTGCATTGCAAGAATGTTGAACAGTAGCTACGTATGGATGGGGCAATAATAATCGCACATTTGCTAAATTCAATGAACATTTTAAACTCTTACTAACCTAAATTTTCTACAACAATTAACATGATTGAATTTTCCATCTTAAAACTCTCTGCCTTTAAGTTCTAAAACATCATTTCTATTTGGTTTCCCTCCTATCTCTCTACCACTTTAAGTGTATTTTCTCTCCTCTCAAAACTTACATTTTAGTTTTTCCTTGGGTTCTGTCCTTACTCAGATGTCTAACACGTGTAAACCCCAGGCCAAAACTTTCTGAGAACTTTTCAAATTTAACACTGAGCTTTAGTACCTTGCTAGTCCAGGCAGGTTCACAAGACAGAAAGCACCCACATCACCTGGGACATTGTCAGAAATCCAAAATCTCAGGCCCCACTCCCTGACTCAGAACCAGCTTTGTTTACAAGATTTGCAAGTGATTCTTATGCACATCAAAATTTAAAAGGCGCAGGGTTGGGGATGTGATTTAGTGGTGCAGCGCTTGCCTAGCATGCATGAAGCTCCGGGTTCGATTCCCAGTGCCATTATCAACAACAACAAAATTAAATTTAAGCCCCACAATTCTCGAAGGCTATTCCATCAACAATGGCTTTCCCTACTGTAAAAATATTGCCTTGTTGTTCTCTAAAATTTTGCTTGTTTATTTCTTCTGTAAAACCTTTTTTTGGTGCTCCCCTACCTCTTCCAAATGTAGACCTACATACCCCACTTCTCTTTACTCTCTGTGAAATATAATCCTATTACAAGTTCTCTTGTATTGGAACTACATTCCTACTTATTTGTCTTTCCCTCTGGAAGATGATCACTTTGAGGAGGGAATTTTTTTAGTCACTTGGGGGTGATTCATCTTAATATATTCCCATGACAGCTTCTTACATATATAATATCAGAAGCTCAAAAATGCTCATTGAATAAGACTTAAGAAAATAACCAGTCTTTTCTGAATTTCAGCTTCTTCAACTGTAAACACTCATATTAATAATTATTCTCTTAACCACAATAGTCTGATGTAAATATTAAATCAGGATAAATATTAGCTTGCTATTTGCTAAGTAGAAGTACCCCAAAAGTCAGTAAATAGACAAATCAAATCAATGTAAATGAAGATGTTAAAATACTTGCATATTAACTGGTTTTCATAAGTATGTTCACATTCCCATGTTCCTTCTGTAGCACATGGTTATTAAAATGCAATTCTGTTGAAATTCTGAAGTTTCTTAATTCCACTCACAACCTATTCCCCGAATTCTTGAATTTCTTGACTGAGAAATAGACATATTTAACTTATTAAATTCTTTCATCATGAAAGTGCCTGCTGAAGAACGTAATCATGAATAATAATCTTAGATTGACTTCCTTTCCCTAGTTGATCTACTAAATTCTTCTCACACTTAAAAATGTCATTTCCAATACCAACATTTCAGAGATTTCAGAAAGAACTCTGGCATATTTTTATCATCAGCTTCCACTGAAACCTTCAGAAAATAAGTAGTGAAGATTTTCCTCTGATTTTCTAGCACATCAACTGTAGTCCAAATGTTCAACTATCTCTTACAAGTCTGTTTTGCACATTAATGATTTGTTATATTTTCCTCCTTGATTTAGATGTTTCAGAAGCTAAAATTTTATTCCATCCATATTTTTCACTGGAGTAGTAACCATTTCCTTCATCTGTTGGTTTTCCTTTGACAAGGTTGTATTGTGTGCCTTCTTGCTTTTGTATGCTGTGACAGCAGGAGAGCTCCAAAGATTCAACAAGTCAGACACCCGGATCTCTAAAAGAGTCACAACATGTTGGACAACACCATTGCCTAAAAAGCTGAGCTACAGTTTTTTGACCAGTTGGAGTCATGATACACATTTTTTTCTTTTTGAGAAGATAATGTGAAGTACAGAGAGAAAAGCTTTTTTCCCTAAAATCTTAAACTCTTCTTATTCAATAACATCAGCAGTAAATATATGTTATACTTCTCCAACATTGTGTACTGGCTGGCTGGTGAGCTAGGAGAAATATAAGCAGATAAGGCACGCAAAAAAGAAAATGAAAACACAAGTCACGTGACATGATGTGACCTCTTCTTTGGAGCCTCCAGTCTAGACTTCAGTTTCCTGCTCAGAATGTATCTTAGTCCATTTGCCATTGCTTTTACTGATTGTCACAGATTGGGGATTTATAAAGAAAAGAGGGTTTTTTTTAGTCACACTTCTGGAGGTTGAAAGTTCCAGAGAGGGCAGCTATATCTGGGGAGGTTCTTGCTGGTGGGGACTCTGAAGAGTCCTGAAGTGGCACAAAGTGTCACATGTGGAGACCGAGCAATCAGCAATCCAGAGATAGTTTACTTTTATAGCAAAACCATTCTCATAATGACTAAGCAACCATGACTGAGCAATCTACAAATCCAGGTTCCAGCACATGAAATTTAGAGGACACATTTAAACCACAGCATAGCAAAGAAGCCAAGGCTTATTTTAGTTCTTTTAAAATAATCTAAGAATTTTTAAATTATTTTAAACATGGAACACTTCAGAAAGACGTAAAAGAGCTAAAAGTTAAACATTTGTGTTAGTTGGTTTTCCATTGTTTTAACAAATCCATAAGTAAAGCAACTTAAAAATAAGGAAGGTTATTGGGGGTTCATAGTTTAGGTTGTCTCAGCCCATGGCAGTTTGGCCTAGTTGTCTTTGGGCTTCTGACAAAGTAATGCAGCATGAAGGGAGAACATGATGTTGCTACTCTCCTTAAGGCAGCTAGGAAACAAAGAAAGACACGAAGGGGCTGTGGTCCTTATATCCCCTTCCAGGGCATGACTTGATAACCTAACTTTCTCCAACTAGGCTCCATTTCTTAAAAGTCCCACTATGTCCCACCAGTGACCTGGACTACAGACCAAGCCTTCAATACATGGCCCTTTGGGGGTTTCAAGATCCAAACTATAGCAACCTTTATTCCCAAGTTCTGAGTGGTGCTTAGGCACTGGTTATAATTTTTTTCTTTTTTGTTAGATAAGTACATCATTTTCAGCTATATGAGTGTAGCCAGATACATCTTGCCCTGAAAAGCAATTTCTTCTAATGTGAAATAGAAAAAATGAGTTTAACTTTAGGATTAAAGGATAAATGGATGGTATGATACCTCTGACCTGGGTAATTGCACAAACTTTTAATAGGGATAGAAATTCCATGGCAATTGAACAAGAAACTGACAAACCAAATGATCAGGCAGCAGGGGAGTGGGAAAAGGTATTCTGGTACCAGTAACACTATCCCTGATATATGCCAAGTAGCATGTCCTACATTTTCCTATGTAACATTTTCAACAATGGTGAGCAGAAGTGCAGAGGTGCGAATTCACAAAGTCACGATTGAAAGAGATTAAGGAAATGAGGTTAAGAAGATAGATAGGAGCCAACTACCTGTAAGACAAATTCTAAACTCAGGAATTCTACAAGCAACACGACAATATCAGTGCCATTTGGGGGACCTTACCAGTGAGTAATGGTATAGATGAAGGTTAATCTGCTTGCCAGTAGATATAAGAGGCACCTACCTTACCACCCAGTTGTAATACCAGGAAACACAGACATATTTTAGATTTAATTACAAATTTAATCCTGTGTGTGTATGTGTGTGTGCGTGTGTGTGTATGTCTTGGCTTTGTCACTTCAATGATGAGAAAATAGCAGTTCCTGTGATGAAAAACTTTTGAACAGCATTTAAGAAAAGGAGTGTAATTAACCAGTTCCAAGAGCTTCTAAACCAATTGGTCAGATGCAGTCACTGTGAAGATCCCACTTCTCTGGTACCAATTTCCTGTCTTAGTCACTTTCTCATTGCTCTGACAAAGCATTAGACACACACAATTTAAAAGATGAGAGTTTTCTTTGGGGTGTGGTTCAGCCTACAGTTGGCTGGCTCCAAGGCAGAAACAGCATGGTAGAAGAGCATGGTAGAGAAAAAGCTACTCAACCCATCGTAATCAAGAAGCTGAGAGAGAAGGGAGGAGCTGGGGACAAAAATTCACCTTTCCAGGTCGCACCCCCAGTGACCCACTTCTTCACACCAGGCCCCACCTCCCAACAGAGCATTGGACTATTAACCCACCTATGAGTACAATGCCCAAATGGTCCAGTCATCTTTCAAAAGCCCCACCTCTATACATGAGATTGGGGCAGGGCACTTAGATCTAAACCACCACACAGAGTGAGGTCACTAGGTCTACATGGACACGTTCAAACCTATGAGAGAGGTCATATTTGCAAGGAGGCCACAGGTGGAAAGTTCACTGGGAATCCACAGTGACTTTGTATAGTCCTCAAATGAGCATTTCTGACAGATAGTGAGGAGGTGACAGCAGTGAGTCACACCTCAGCTGCAAACTTGGCCCAGCATTACTTAGAGTCCCTTAGACACAATCAAATAGCAGAAACACAGCATTCCAGTCAGCAGCATGATCAGTGACCACATGCCTGCCTCTTCACACTGCCTCTAAAAATCTACCTAACAGATGACTGATTACTGACACACCTGCCTTCACGAGCTGCATATAAGCATGTGTACCACTAAATATGCAGAAACTTACGTAGCCAGTTCCAGAGCCCAGCAGTGCCTTGCTTCAAGCAAATCTGAAAGGAAATTTCCAAGAAAAAATCTTGCATCCTGTTAGTTCAAAGATTCCCCCTAAGGTTTCTCCTTTTTACCTTTGCATCTCAGACCCACCTAGATGAGATTACTTTGAGATCACTAGTAGTGGAATGTCCACTTACAAAGCAATGTGCTATTTGCAGCCCAAATATCTCCCTGGAAGCTAATTTTTGTTGACCTCAGTAAAGTGAAATTGATTATGTGCTTTCCTGCTTTTTACGTTATGAAGATTTTATCCATCTTGGCCAAAGCCACTTATGTGTGACAGCTAGTTTTTGCTTTAATGCAAGATCAGTAGAAAATCTTTGTGTAGTGAATGTCAATATGTATATTATGGAAACATCACTGGGAATTGCATCTACAAAACACTTTATCCTCCCATGCAAGGCATTGGCAAAGGTAGATGTCGGGGGGGAGGGGGAAAATTAGAAAAACTCACCCACAGATCTGAAAAGCCAAGGAACACCTTTACTCTGAGTCTAAATTCATTAGCTTAAACTTTAACCCCAAAGAAGTAAAGATTCATTCATATTTTTCAGCTTATATATCTTGCTAGAAAACAAGACTTTAAAAACATGTAGCATTCTCCACATAAGAAGAACATAATAAGGGAAATGCTTTAGGTCAATGGAATGGATATGCATTTCCTTTTTGGACAAGACCCAAAAAGCACAAGAAACAAAAGCAAAAATACACAAATGAGATTACATTAAAACTCACATGCTTCTGCATAGTAAAGGAAACAACCATTAGAGTGAAAAAACACCTATAAAATGGAAGAGAACATTTGCAAACTATACATGTGACAAAGGGAAAACACTAGAGATAATGAGTACACGTAAGGGTGTGGAGAAAAGGCCAACATTTCACACTGTTGGTAGGAATGTAAGTTGGTACCACTATTACAAAAACAGTATGGAGGTTTCTCAAAAAATTCAAAATAGAACTACCACCTGATCCAGCAATCCCATCTCTGAGTATATAGACAAAGGAAATGAAATAAGTACATCAAGGAGACATCTACACTCCCATGGTCATTGCAGTTCTACTCACAGTAGCCAAGAAATAGAATATAAGTGTCCATCAACTGATGAATAAATAAAGAAAATGTGATAGATCCACCCAAAAAAGTACTATTCAGCCATAAGATGATGAAAGCCTGACATTTGTAATAACATGTATAGAACCAAAGATCCTATGTGAAATAAAATAAGCTAGGCACAAAAAGACAAGTACCACACAACCTTACTAATACATGGAAAACAAAAAATTGATCTCTTGGAAGTGGAGAGCAGACTGATGATTGATAGAGGCTGAGGAGATAAATGGGAAGGAGACAAATGGGTAGAGGCTCATCAATGGACATTAAGTTATCACTGGATAGGAGTAAGAAGCTCTGGCGTGCTACTGCACAGTAGGATGGTTATAGAAAATGATAATATACTGCATATTTCTAAAAGCTAAAAGGAAGATTTTGAATATTTTCACTATAAAAATGTTAAATATTTGAGGAGATAGATATATTTAACCCGATTTAAATATCGCTCAATGTATACATGCATTCAAAATATATATAATTTTTATGTATCATTAAAAATAAATTTTAAAAGATAAACATAATATTCATGTTTCTACCACTATTAATTGCAAGAGGAGACCTATTTAGATGATCAAATGAAGAGATAAAGGTATTAGCAAGGAAAAGAAAAACAGTACACATTTGAAGCATATATAATTGCCCGAACCCAGCTCAACTTAATTGTGTACATCTCCTTTCCTCTCTGTATCACCTCCCTAATGGCAAGGACTCTCGCACATTTGAATCCCTAGACATGACCCTCAAAGATAAGCATGAAGGAAAAAAAAATAAGCATGAAGTATCTTCCCAGAATGTTGTATTATCTTCAGAATTTGAAGTAAAAAAAAAGCATTGTATAGAAAATAAAAATAGATTTATGATAGGATATTTATTAAATTATATATTTTTTAAATAGTGAGAAGTCTTCAGTAAGTTTGGGATCGGAAGCTTCTTCTTCAGGCCGTGCCTGAGTCCAGCAGGGATACATATCCTTATTCTTCTCCTATTAGTAACTTTTGCTTGTAAGAATTTTCAAATCACTGTGATGACTACAATATCCCAATCCTTTGGAAGTCACCTGGGTTTTTAAACCATGGAATTTCTCATAATCAAAGAAATCAGATTAGTTTTTTAAAAAGTCCTCTTTAAAACGGGATTCAAACTGGAGACTTTGGAGGCTAAAAACAAAGTCCACTATAAGGAAGGAGAGCAGTTATATACTCATTATTCTAAATTTGCAGATGACAGAACAGAAGCTTGGAGATTTACAATGGCTTGCCCAAGAGTACAGAGCGAGGAAGTATAAGAACCGTGTCTGTAGATAGGGAGGGGTGGAGGGGTTGAAGGGAGGGCAGGGGAAGAGGGAAAAATAAGAACCAAGAGAGACTATGTAAAGGTACAAATTCCCAATGATGAATGCCATTATATTGTATACCTAAAATGCACCGATAAAATTAATTTAAAAAAAAGAACTGTGACTGGAACTTAGGCAGTTTCAGCGAGAGCTGTGCCTCCACAGGCAACAGCACCTCGTGCTAAGGACGCAGCTAGGTGGAGACTTTCCCAAGACCCCACGTTTTTCTTTTCTTCTTTTCTTTTCATTTTTGTGATACCGCAGATAGAACCCAGGGTCTTGTGCATGCTATACCACTGAGCTACACCTCCAGCCCCAAAGAACACATTTTAATCTGCAAATGATATATGGTAATGCTGTGTCTCAGAATAGACTGACCTAAAGATTACACAGACTGTCTCAAGGGAAAAATTTCAAAGTTTTACTTTGTCTTTTGGAGAGTCAGGAGAAAGATAAGACAGTAAAGCAAGTCCTTTAGCTGGGTAAAGTTTGACCATCACTTCATTCAAAGCTTTTGCCTTTAGCTTCTCATTAGAAAGTAATAGTAAAGAAAATCTACAAAATAATCACAACAAATATCATAATTGGAGAAATAATAATAATAACAATAATAATAATAACATTTGTCTTTAATTCTTAACATTTGACACATTTTATTCTAAATGCTACCTAAGCTTGGGTAATCCAATAGGGTTTTCTGGAGTAGAATATATTAGACTTGTTATCCCGTAGTTGCTTTAGAAATGGCTCACCAATTAAACATATTCCAGGTCCTTCTTGCCTCGAACAAAGAATTGGATGAGACAAGACCAAAACGATGCCAAGTGTTTATTTGAAAAGTGAGGGGTGAAGGAGTATGGGAAAGACTGGCTCTGTAGAGTGAACATGGGACAAACACGAGAAGAAAGGATAAAAGCAAAGCAAAAGTACATCCTGTGTCTGCAAGGCACAGAGTGGGCCACCGTGAAGAGTCACAATAGCAGGCTCCTCATGACATCTGTGTCCTTATATGTCATCCGCCTCTTGTGGGAACCCAAGAGAAGTTCCACATACGAGGTCCTGGGAACCATCTGGCCCTGTCCTGGGAACTTGTAATTAAGAAGTCCCATTTATTTCCCCAGTCAGCTTTGCCATGCCATGTCACCTATCTTAGACTTACACCTAAAAACAAAAAGAAATTTGATGTAGAATAATGGAAAGATCATTCTAGGTCTGTGAAATAGCATACACAAAGAAATGAAAGACTAAAAATGTGTGATATACTAGTGTTTCCATGTTCTGGTTTCTGAGGACTCTTTCTAGATTCTTCTTGAATGAAGAATGGAACAAAAAGTCTAAAACGTAGTGAGATTTTTCCTTTTTTTAAGTTAGGAAAAGAAACATGCTCTGCAGAGGGAGTGCAGGCCAATTAAAAGTAGGGAAAGAAATGCACTCTACAAGGTGAGAGCAGGTGACTGTGAGAGGGAGAACACAGTGGCCAAGAGCTTCATGGCACCTGTCTTTTGTGTCTTCCACTCCTCAGGAGGAAAGTCAGGTCTGGGCCATCCTATCAAAAACCTGCTCAAGTTCTTGCAAGAAAAAGAATTCTCTGATTGGTCCCAGGTGAAAGGCTTTGGAAACTGTTTTTTGTTTGGTTTGAAGTGTGTGTGTGTGTGTGTGTGTGTGTGTGTGTGTGTATGTGCGTGCGCGTGCGTACATTTCCTGAATCTCAGTTGTTGACAGGTCACGTCCGATTGCTCAGCCAGTTTTCCATGCACTAATCTCCTTCCTCACTGGGAGGCTATTGGAAAGGTAGAGAAGGTCCAGGCTGGAAAAGGCCCTATATACTATGTAACAACTTTGGATTATACCGTGCAGAAAGGAGAGAATAATGGACTATCATTATGTAGGGTGGTTCTATATTCAGTTTTGCTGTTGATGACAGGAAGCCAAGGGTGGAAGCACACAAGGATGCTCTACAGGGTCATGGCAGCCTTGTGGGCCAAGGTTGTCAGCACAGCACCACCCCTTGGGTTTCTCTCCTGAGCCTTCTGCATTGGCCACACTGAGCCACTGCCAGCAAGGCTCCTTCAGCCTCCACTTCTGTATGCCTTCTGACCTTTAGCAGCCCATGTCCAAGGAGGCCAGCCAAGGAGCTCCTTCCTGGGACCCTAGCAGACCAATCAGTGTCTGGCCAAGTGGGTGTGCCCTCTAGCTGAGGCCCTCCTCACTTGCCTCCAAGCCCCATTTCTGCTTTTTCAGTTTCCTTGAGATAGGTGTGAGGGTTGCATCTAGATGAAATTCCTGGGGGACCCTGATGAAGCAGACCAGGTAGACCAGGGGAGCTGTCCCATGGGGCCTGGATTGTGAAGGAGTTATCTTTGCATGGACAGGAGACTTCCTGAGCCTGCTAGGATTCTGACTGGAGCTGGAGAGGCAGATGGTGGTGCCAGGCAAGGAGCCCTCCCAATCACACAGGCAAGAGAAAACACAAAACCAGAGTCCACCAGAGGGATATGGGAGGCAGATACCAGCAGCAGGAGGAGCAAAGAACACCCAGAAAGGACAAATTCAGGACTGCTGTACCCACCGCACCAAAGAACCTCAGATCATTCCCTAGTGATGACCTAGTAAAGTCAAAGGTCAACGTAGGTGCAAGAGAGCCCCCTTATTTCCAAGGATGACCCTGCATCTGTTAGGACATTTATTGTGTATCCATCATGAGACATGGGACTCCTGGAACCTGGTGGCTTCTGGAATCTCAGCCACATTTACTACCACTGGCATTAGGACAATCATTTTAACATATGAAGAGGACCTTTGACAAAGGTCAACAGGCAGTGATTACTGTGAACACAGAAATCCTGTAGATCTGCATTATGGTCTGGAGATTTTCCTGCACAATACTACCTCCTGCCCCTTTTATCTCTCATAGTAATACCTCTAATAAACATTTTGTAGTAAAAAAGTGAAAAAGCAGAACTACCATATGATCCAATAATTCCACTTCTAGGTACCTATTCAGAAGATTTGAAGTGACTATGACAGAGATATCTGTACTCCCCTGTTCACTGCAGCACTACTTATTAAAGAAATGGATTCAAACTAAGTGTCCATCAATGGATGAATTAATACATGAAATTCCATACAAATATATACTATAGGAAACTATTCAGCCTTAAAAAGAAGGAAATTCTGTCACTTGTGGCAACATACTTGAACCCAGAGGACATTATACTAAGTGAAATAACCAGGCACAGAAAAGCAAGTAAATCATGATCGCACTTATATATGGAATCTAGAACAACCAAACTTATAGAGGCAGGAAATAATAGGAATTTACTATATGTTCTGACTATCAGAGCTCAGACACTAAGATAAACAGGAGATATTAGCCAAAGGGTACAAAGTTTTAGTAGGCAGCATCAATAAGTTTTCTGAGATCTACTGAACAACATGGTAACTACAGTTAATAGTAATTAATTATATGTTTCTGAACTTCTGAAATTAAATTTCAACTCTTCTCACCTCAGAAGTACTTTGTTGATTATTGCAAAGATTAGTATTTAAAAATATTGCAGATTACGACAGGAGTTTATGTATATTTTCAAAGATAATTAATATAAATAATCAGATGCCTAAATGCAGCTAATTTTATTTTATCTAGACAACTCCATTTCTAATACACTTTGTTTTTTGTTGCTTGTAACATTTGCATATGGGTTAGAAACACAAGGATGTTACCTAGATTGTAAAGCTTTCCTAGGTAATTAATTATACGAATATACAGATTAATGATTACATTTAGTATTTGCGTTGGAACAAAACTGATACCTTGCAAGGTTTAATTTTATTATCATGAAATAGAATTTAATAACCACTTGGGGCTCTCTGATAATATTACTTGTAATGGTGTCTATGATAATGTTAGCTAAATTTTATGGAATAACTAATACAGTAAGAGACACCATGTTAAATGTTTCATATATATAATCATACTTATTCTTCTCTTTAATCCTATGAGAAAGTACAGTAGTCTGTCCCAATTTTGCAAAGAAAGAATATTTCATGCAAAAATCACACACCTACCAAGTGGGACTTGATTCCAACCTCACACCAAAACCAGATGCCAAAAAAACATATTCTATTGCCTTCTATGAACAAGCCCTATGCTAGTATGTTACAGAGGACTATGAAGTGATCATTACCCCATGTCTGTCCAGGAACTCTAAGAGTGATAACATGTAGGAGATTCTGGCATCAATATTTCTGATTCAAAACAGAAAGTAATAATTGGTAGAAATGATTCCCTTGTTTGCCCCATTCTCTTGAAACAGAAAGGAATATTCCCCAAAAAGAAAAAAAAAAAAACCACATTAAATTTAACTTAAAATTTTCAACTGAGGATTATAGGAAAACTCATGCAGTAAATGAGACTTGAGCAAGATTTTCAAGATTGGAAAGGAGACCAGAAAGGAAACATGATTGGGGAAAGACAGAAAGAGGGAGCTACTAGAAATAAGACATGGAAGGAAGAGTGCAGAAGGAATGAAGAAAATTCACTAACTCATGCAACAGATACCCATATTCAGAATGTACCAAGGTCTGGAACAAAGCTGCAAACAAAGCCTCCAAAGATCAGATTTCACGGAATTTGTACATGCTAACCACAGGAGACATTCACAGATAGATAGACTGAGAAATAGGGGACTATCTAACAACCACAACTGATATACAGATAGTTAAAGCATTGATACAAACAGAGACGAAGGAAACACTTCACATCAGGTGAGTACAAAAAACCTTTCTTAAGAAGTTGATCTAAATAAGGGAAAGATGCCTCTGCTCTAAGAGGTTGTTGTTGCAAAGGATGAAGAGTACAGTAGACCAGATGGATCCACGACCTTGGGGATTCTCTAAAACAAGTGCATGGTGTTTGCAAGTCCTGCTGGTGAAGCCCATGCAGTGCCTTGAAGTAGCTACCTTTTTGCTGGTCCTGTGAGCCGAGTGCCTAAGAGCACCATGCCCCCTGGGCTGGAGGTGAGATGTCCTCTTTCTCCTGGCTTTTGATCTTCAATTTGTTCTTTGCACAGTGTCTTTGCCTCACTCTTCAACTCTGCACCTCTTTGGCTTGGCTTGTGATCTAAGCACCCTTGTGCTCTTCTCCCAACTGTAGTTGAATGCCTTATCTAGATTGTGATCCTACAGATTCAATCCCTCTGCATATGCTGACTTGATGGGGATGGTGTCTCCACTGGCCTGTCTCAGCCTTGGAGGAAACTCTGAAGATAATGGTACAAATTTAACTATAAAATGGAGTACTACTCAGCCATAAAGAAAGATAAACTAGAGACATTTATAGCTAAATGGATGTATATTGAGGACATACTCTTAAGTGAAATAAATAGGACACACGTGTAAATACCGAAGAGTTCCTCTAGTATGAGAAACTGAAAGTGTAAATAAGGATTAAAATGATTAAAATGAATAATAGATAATTTGAAATAGAAAAGGCCCAAAGAGGTAGGGAAAGTGGGAGGGGAAGGGGAAAGGAAAGAAGGGAAAGGAAAAGTTATAAGAAAAGGAAAAAATGGAAACAAAGTCTATGTAAATAGGGAAGGGTGGAGGGGGGAAAGGGAGCAGAGGGAATGGGGAAAAAATAAAAACCAAGATACGTAATGTACAAGTACAAGCACCCAATCCTAAATGTAAATGCATTGTATACCTAAAATGTACCAATAGAAGAATTTAAGCAAAAAAAATTAACTGTTACCTGGCGTTTACTGAGCGCTTGTTGTGTGCCATTCCTGTTGCCCCATGGGAAAGGTATTTTTATTTCACTTTTCTACTTGACAAAATCAGGCTCAGATAGTTAAGGAACATTCTCAAAGATCGTAGAAATTCTTAATTGACAGAACTTGGTTTCAAACATGAAGGAAATTGAGTACAAAGCTTGTACTCACTGTGCAAATTAAAAAACAATTTGTATTTCAGAAGAATCAATGTGCACAAATAACCAAGGTTAACAACCCACCAGGTGCTTGTTCTCTTAAAAGTTCTGTCTGTAATAAGGAAGATTTCTGGTTGTTTTCGTTATTGAGCTCAAAAATAATATCAATAATAAAATATCATGCATGTACACAGAAACGCACACTTATTAATGTAGACTAAATGTTTGTAGCCTCCTTAAAAAGTCAAATGTTGCTATCCAAATTTCTAATGCAAATGTGCAAGAGGTGGGACCTTTTGTATGTGACTGTCATGAGGGGAGACTTAAGAATGACATTAGTACCTCTACAAAAGATATCCAGAGATCTCCCTTGTGCCTTCCATGATGAGAATAATGACCATCTGTGAAGCAAGAAACATGCATTCACCAGACACTGAATTTGCCACCATCTTCATCATAGACTTTCCAGTCTTCAGACCTGTGAGAAATAAATTTCTCTTACTTATAATTACCCAGTCCATGCTGCTGTGTAATAGCAGCCTTAGTGGAGTAAGACACACACACACACACACACACACACACTTTTTCTCCTTCCTCCCTCCCTCCCTCCCTCCTTCCTTCCTTCCTTCCTTCCTTCCTTCCTTCCTTCCTTTCTTCCTTCTTTCCCTGTGAATGGTTAACCTATACTTCTGGTAATTTTACCAAGGGACTCTTGGCAGAAATCCAAGGAAAACTCATATCTCTTCCCTGTCTTTGGCATTGGCCATTAAAGATCACAGTGTACTTACAATACTATATAAATAACCCATTTGACAGATAAGTAATCTTATATATTATAAAGTCAACCCAATCATCATAGTAAGATAGAAAAAAGTAAGGCAAAGTGTAATTAAAGAACAAAATAAAGAATGGATAGAAGGAAACAGGGAAATAGATCTTTTGCAAAAAAGAAGGGATCTGGGAGATCAAGGGTGAGGGCAGGGGAGGGAAAGAAGAAATAAAAAGATTTAAGATGTGTCAGGTACATGTACCAAATATCGACAATGAATGTTAATATTATATGTCATAAATACGAACTACAAATAATAATCACCATAATAATAAAAATCAGGAAAGGGGATCTAGAGACCTACTCCCTAAGACAAAAGTAAACTTCAGGTACTACACACATGGACTAAAAAAACTGAAAAAAAAATTGTTAAAAAGTTCCAAAAGACACAAGTATCTTTTGAATATCTGTTTCTTTCTTCAAACTATTATAACTTATATAGACCTGGTTTTGCTCATTACAAAGTGATATATTGCACACACACACAGTGTATTCAGGGTCGTTTCAGTGTACCTTATAAGTATGCAGAATTATATCAGATACTAAATGCCTGAAGCATGAAGTTCTTTGGGTTCTTAGTTATTGTGCTGAAATTCATATTTGGGTCTAGATTTCATATGAATAAATTATTCTCTAAATATGTAATTGAAGAATATTAATATTCAGCTTTACTTTGTTACAGGTGAGGATAGAAGCCAAATTTATCTATGAATAAGACTGTTAAGAAGGGAGGGGAGGGGAATGAGAAAAAAAAAAGAAGAATCACAATATATCATGTATAGGTACAGATTCCCTATGATGAATGTGAAATTATGTGTATCTAAAATGTACCAATAAAATTATTTTTTAAAAATGAAATGCCACTCAAAACCCCCAAATCTTATAGTCAGCCAACATGCAAGGTACACCTCCCCAGACAGGTATCAGGATCAATCCCCCAAAGTCAGTTGCTATGTTCTTTAATTCCAGGCTTCCTGGTATTACTGGCAACAATTATACTTTCTGATTTCACTTCCCTCTTGATTTTTGGTCTTGGGGAACTAATAGTTTACATAATATTGCTAGGTTATGACAAAGTCACATCCCTTAGTCACTTCCTATGAAAGCTACTGAAGAGTAGCAACCTGCCTCTTTGCCTTATCCAGTTCTTTTCAAGACTTCAACCTTTCTCTACTTTCTACTTAATAGGTAATATTAGGATCAAAGTTTTATTATTGTTTTTGAACACTCAATATGATCCACAATACACATTAAAGAAGACAGAGCCTATAATTACTCTGTAGGTGTAGAAAACAGCATTTGAAACCAGGCATGGTAGCATATACCTGTAATCCTAGCACTCAGGAGGCTGAAGCAGGAGGATCAATGCCAGTTCAAGGCCAGTAGGGGCTATATAGTGAGTTCAAGACCAGCCTGAAATGCATGCCCTGTTTCAAAAAAATCGAAGTCAAAAAAAGAAATAGCATTTGACAAAATTCAAAACTCATCCATTTTTTCTTTTTTTCATTCTTTCTTTTTTTGTGTGTGGCATGTGGAATTGCACTCAGGACCTTGCACTTACCAGGTAGGCGCAGGGCCACTGAGGTACATCCCCAGCCGTAAAACTCATCCATTTTTATTTTCAGCTTTATGGAAGCATAATTGACCAATAAAAATTGGATAAGTTCTAGGCGCACAAAATGGTTTTGATACACACGTTGCTATAGTTTGAATGTTGAATATGCTCCAGAGGCCTGAGTGTTAAGTGTTTGGTCCCCTTATACAGTGGGGAAGTGCTGGGAACTTTAGGAGGTAGATCCCAGTGGGAAGTCATTGCAGGAGTGTTCTATGTTTTCCTCTTTTGCTGCCTGCCCATGAAAAGAGCAGCTCAGCACACTGTGCATTACTGCTATGAGGTGCAGCCTTGCCACAGGCCCAAAGCAATAGGCTAATCTATCATGGACTAGAATCTCCAAAACGGAGCCAAAATAAAACTTTAGTTCTTGTAATTTAATTATCTGGACATTTCATTATTTCTTATAATGAGGAAATGATTACTACAATAAAGGTTATCTAGCACCCCCCCACACACACAGTCAAAATGAGAAGACTCCTAAACAAGTCTCAAAACCAGACTTACAGATCACCTACAGCAACCACAAAGGGAAATGAGATGGAACACTCTGATACTCAAACATAGGAACTCCATGAACTGGCAACAAAAGAGGATCTGGAAAAAATGAAAACAGAAATAATTTCTCAGATGACAGCAGAGATTGTGCCCATAGTGAAAGACACGATTAATAAATTTAGAGAGGACACAGATAAAAGAAAATAGACGAGCTGAGGAACATGATGGAATCCCAACATAGGAAAAAAATGGAATCCATAAAACAGATACAAACAGATTTCCAGGAGACTAAAAACTTCATTGAAAGTCTATACAGCAGAATGAGCCAATGTGAGGACAGAATTTCAGATACAGAAGATATGGTTGCAATTAGTGAGCAGGAAAAGAAAAATTGCTTCAAAATTGTAAGGGACCAAGAGAAATCAATCCAGCCATGGCTAGACGATGCAAAGAAGAATAACATAGGACTGATTGGACTCAACAAAGAAACAGGAGAGAATGCAGATGACATAAAAAAAAAATGTTCACAGAAGTGATGGCAGAAAACTTCCCAAGGAGGGGAAAAGAACTTGACATACAGATAGGTGAGGCATATAGGACTCCAACTAGACTTGATCAAAAAATCTAAACATAAACATATAATTGCTAAAATTTCAGAAACCCGACAGAAGAACAAAGTTCTACAAGCAGTTAGAGAAAAGAAACAAATTGCATACAAAAGAAAGCCCATCAGAATCACAGCAGACTTCTGAATGCAAACCCTCAAGGCAAGAAGAGCTTGGAGTGACGTATTTCAAGCCCTAAAGGAAAACAGCCTCCAACCCAGATTGATGTACCCTGCAAAACTATCTTTCAGAACTGATGGAAGAATAAGATACTTTCATGACAAAGAGCACCTTAGGAACTTCATGAATACCAAACTGGCACTCCAAGAAATTTTAGATAATATCCTAGGAACAGACATTGAAGATCACAACTCCAGGAAGAACAGCAGAATGAATACACTGGGCATGACAAGAAATTAAATATAAGGCGGAGAATCCAACAAAAAGAAAAAAGTCATGATGATGATAAGTCAATACATAACAGTTATAGCCATCAATGTTAATGGTCGCAGTTCACCAATCAAAAGAAATAGACTGGCAGAATGGGTCAAGAAGCAAGATCCAACAATATGTTGCATACAAGAAACACACTTAATTCAAAAAGGAACTTCTGGACTGAAAGTTAAAGGGTGGAAAACAAAACTCCATGTGACGGGAACCTGAAAAAAAGCAGGAGTAGCTATGCTCTTTCCAGATCAAGTAGATTTCAAACCAACACTGATTAAGAGAGACGAAGAAGGACACTACATCCTTGTAAAGGGAACAATCCAAGAGGAAGAGATGACAATCATGAATATCTATGCACCAAACACTAGTGTTCCCAACTATATAAAACAAATACTAACAGACATGAAAAGACATATATGCACTAATAGAGTAGTAGCCGGGAACCTCAATACCCCACTGTCACAAATAGATAGATCAACTAGACAAAAAATAAGTAATGAAATACTAGAACTCAATCAAACTCTTGAACAAATGAACTTAACAGATGTTTACAGAGGATTCCGCCCCACAATATCAGAATATACATTCTTTTCAGCTGCACATGGGTCGTTCTCCAAAATAGACCACATACTCGTTCATAGAACATGTTTAAGTAAGTGCAAAGGAATTGACATTATCCCATGCATATTATCAGACCATAGTGTGATGAAATTGGAGATCCATTGCAAAAGAAACCACAAAAATTTCATAAACGCATGCAAATTGAACAACACCCTTCGGAATAACCGATGGGTCACAGAGGAAATTAAAGAAGAAATCAGACACTTCCTTCAATTTAATGACAATGACAATACAACATATCGGAATCCATGGGACACAAAGAAAGCAGTATGACAAGGGAAATTCATATCAGTGAATACATATATCAGGAAAATAGAGCAAGCCTAATTAAACAACCTGATGCTGAACTTCAAGCTTCTAGAAAAGAAGAGCAGGACAACCCCAAAGCTCATACAAGGGAGGAAATTATGAAGATCAGAGAAGAAATCAATTCATGGGGATTAAGAAAATGACATAAAAAATTAATGAAGCTAAGACTTGGTTCTTTGAAAGAATAAAAAAAAATTGACAAACCCTTAGCCAACCTTATCAGAAAAAGGAAAGAAAAGGCCCAAATCCATGCAATAAGGATTGAAAAGGATGAAATTACAACAGACCCAGCAGAAATCCAGAGGATCATCAATACCTACTTTGAGAGCCAATATGCCAATAAGATGGAAAACACAGAAGAAATGGACAGATTCCTAGATACATATGCATTACAAAAGTTGAATGAAGAAGACCTAAAAATTCTGAACAACCAAATATCAACCAATGAAATTGAAAATGTAATTAAAAACTTATCAACTAAGAAAAACCCGGATCCTGATGGTTTAATTGCCGAATTCTACAAGACATTTAGAGAGGAACTACTGCCACTACTGTTTAAACTCTTCAATGAAATTGAGAGGGAAGCAATACTTCCAAATTCATTCCTGGAAGCAGGCATCATCTTGATCCCCAAAGCAGAGAAAGACCCATCCGAAAAAGAGAACTATAGGCCTATCTCACTAATGAACATAGATGCAAAACTCCTTAATAAGATACTGGCAAACAGAATGCAGAAGATCATCAAGAAGATCATACACCTTGATCAAGTGGGATTCATCCCAGGGATGCAGGGATGGTTCAATATACAAAAATCAATCAATGTAATACACTATATCAATAGAGCCAAGGACAAAAACCATATGATTATCTCCATAGATGCAGAAAAAGCATTTGACAAAATCCAACATGCATTTCTGATAAAAACCCTACAAACAATTGGAATAGATGGTCTCTACCTCAAACTGATAGAAGCCATTTATGAGAAACCAACAGCCAATATCATACTAAATGGTCAAAAACTGAAATCCTTCACACTAAAATCAGGAACAAGACAAGGATGTCCACTATTACCACTCTTGTTCAATATAGTTCTGGAAACATTAGCCACGGCAATTAGACAAGAGAAAGAAATAAAAGGAATAATGACAGGAAATGAAGAAGTCAAATTGTCATTATTTGCAGATGACATGATACTCTATATAGAAGACCCCAAGAACTCCACCAAAAATCTTCTAGACTTAATAACCAAATTCAGTCAAGTAGCTGGTTACAAGGTCAACACACAAAAATCAATAGCTTTCCTCTACACAAATGACAGATTCACTGATAGAGAAATAGGGCAAATAATTCCTTTCACAATAGCATCCAAAAAAGCTGAAATACCTAGGAATCAACCTAGTGAAAGAAATCAAAGCCCTCTTCTCTGAAAACTATGGCACTCTGAAAAGAGAGATTGAAGATGATATCAGAAAATGGACAGACATCCCCTGCTCCTGGGTAGGAAGGATTAATATAGTGAAAATGGCCATACTTCCAAAACTTCTATATAGATTCAATGCAATTCTAATTGAGATCCCAGCAGCATACTTCATGGACCTTGAGAAAACAATCCAAAAATTCATTTGGAACAAGAAGAGACCCAGCAGAGCAAAAGCAATTCTAGGTAACAGAGACATGGCAGGGGGTATCACAATCCCCAACCTGCAACTCTACTACAAAGCTACTGTGATCAAAACAGCATGGTACTGGCAAAGAAACAGACCTGAGGACCAGTGGAACAGGTTAGAAGATGCAGAAACAACGCCAGACACACTCAGCCATCTCATCTTCGATAAAGGAGCCAAACACCCTCACTGGAGGAAAGATAGCCTCTTTAATAAATGGTGCTGAAATATTGGGCTTCAACTTGCCAAAGATTAAAACTAGACCTATATTTCTCGCTGTGCACTAAACTTAAATCAAAATGGATTAAAGATCTAAATATTAAAATAGAAACTCTGAACCAGTTGGAACAGAGGTTAGATAGAACCCTTGAAGACATCAGTGTAGGAAAAGATTTAATGAACAAAACTTCAGTTGCCCATGAACTAGCACAATCAACAAGTGGGATCACTTCTTATTAGAAAGCTTCTGCACAGCAAGAGAAACCACCAGCAGTGTGAAGAGACAACCCACAAAGTAGGAAAAAATCTTCACCTGCTCTTCTTCAGACAAAGGTCTACTATCTCGAATCTATAAAGAACTTAAAAAGATCAGACCTCCCAAATTTAAAGACCCAATCCAAAAATGGGCATCTGAAATGAACAGACATTTCTCAGACAAAGAAGTAGAAATAGTAAATAAATACATGAAAAAATGTTCAACATCACTGGTCATTCAAGAGATGCAAATGAAAACAATGCTGAGATTCCACTTCACTCCAGAAAGAATGGCTGCTATCATGAAATCAACCAATAACAAATGCTGGCAGGGCTGTGGGGAAAGAGGAACCCTGCTCCACTGCTGGTGGGAGTGTAGACTGGTGCAAGCCCTGTGGAAATCAGTATGGAGATACCTCAAAGTACTAGGACTGGAAGTCCCATTTGGCCCCGCTATTCCACTGCTGGGGATCTTCCCCAAAGAATTAAAAGACTCATACCACAGTGATATATGTGCACCCATGTTCATAGCAGCACAGTTTGTAATAGCTAAAGCTTGGAAACAGCCCAAATGCCCATCAACTGGAGACTGGATAAAGAAAAAGTGGCTTTTTTAAATAAAATGGAGTACTTCTCAGCCATTAAAAATGAGAAATTAGAGACATTTATAGCTAAGTGGATGCACATTGAGGCAATACTCTTAAGTGAAATAAATAGGACACACATGTGTAAATACTGAATAGTTTCTCTGGTGTGAGAAACTGAAAGTATAAATAAGGACTAAAATGTATAATAGGTCTTGTAAAATAGGAAGAAAAGGGGCAAAGGGGAAGGAAGTGTGAGGGCCAGGGGAAAGGATAGAAGGGAATGGGATTAATATGAGAAAATGGAAAAATAGGAGCAAAATCTTTGTAAATAGGGAGGAATGGAGGGGTTGAATGGAGGGGTTGAAAGGAGGGCTGGGCAAGGGTGAAAAATAAGAACCAAGAGAGATTATGTAAAGGTGCAAATTTCCAATGATGAATGTCATTATATTGTATACCTAAAATGTACCAATTATTAGAATGAATAATCAATAATGCAAAATAAGAAGAAAAGGTCCAAAGGGGTAGAAGTATTGGGAGGGGCAGGGCAAAGGAAAGAAGGGAAAGGAAAAATGATGAGAAGTGGAAAAAATGGAAATAAAGTCTTTGTAAATAGGGAAGGGTGGAGGGCGTGAAGGGAGGGCTAGGAATGGGGAAAAAATAAGAACCAAGATGCATTATGTAAAGGTACAATTCCCAATGAGAAATGTAATTGTGTTGTATACCTACAATGTACCAATAAAAGAATTTAATAAAGTGCAAAAAAAAAAAAAAGAATGCAGTGAGCAGGGGTATAGAGAGGCTGCATGCTCTCTCAGGCCCTGAGCTATTTTTTCTAAATTAAATGAGAAATCTCATGGAGTTAACCAAGATACTCTACATTTTGGACTGGTTAAACTAACTCTTTCAATGTACTATCCATATATTCACAATAAGGGAATTTTGATCCTTTCCTGGTCATTTGTTGGGAATCACTGTTCACTGTCATTTCAGGTATCAATATTCAGAGGTGAATGGAAGAGTGTACTGTTCACCTCTCACATTACAGCCCTAGTGATATTTTATTTTTTAATATTTTTTGTATTTATTTTTTGTATGGGGGGGGGGTTCCAGGGATTGAACTCAGGACCTTGCACTTGCGAGGCAGGAGGAGGAACCACTGAGCTAAATCCCCAACACCCCTAGTGATATTTTTAAAGCAGTCCTCAAATTCAGAGATGAAATTTCACTGTAGCTACATATAATCCTAGTTCTTTTAATTTTTCAGGAGAAACTCAGTGACACTGTACTTGTTATTAGAAAAGGAAAGGGAGCCTAAAAAGAAGAGGGAGAAAAGATGGGTAATTAATTCAGAAAGCACTCATGACAGATGAAATCTGTTCTTGCCTCCCACTTCCATGCCACAAACCATGCTACAGATATATCCTCAGTCAGACAGGATTATAAAACTCTTTGCCAGACAGGTTAAAAAACTTAATCTGTGTCTTACAGACAATGGGAAATCATTGCTGGGTTTATAACTGAGACCCAAAGTGGCCCAATTTTTGTTTCAGAAGCACCACAAAGGCTAAAATATTAGGAATGGTTTGCAGAGAAGTGAGAATGGGGAGAAAGTGCTATAGCATGGCAGGCAAAGCCCAAGGAGGAGGTGTACTAAACCTGCCTATGTGAGACAGGGTGTAGAAGATGAAGGATATCTTAATACTTGTTATGATTGGGTCTAGATGTCCCCCTAAAACTTCTTGTGGTCATAAGTGAGGATTTTCCAGAGGTGGCTGGATCTAGAGTGTGTGATGCTGGGATTAAGGGTGTGTGATTACTAAATTAGTCCACTGATGGATTTGGCATAGTTCTAAGTGCGAATAATGGGAAGGCCCACCCTGGATGTGAGTGCTACTTGCCTTAAGGGTGTGCAGCCTGTGTAGAAGGAACAGAAATAGGGCTTCTTGGGTGCTTGCTGCTTACTTCCTTGTTATTTTGCTGCTTTGCTGCTTCATGCCTTCTGCCTGCCATGAACTGTTTTCTCCTCTGTGATGCCTTTCTTCCATGCTACCCTGCCTTGGAGCCAGCCAACTATGAGCCAAAACATCTACAAACTGTGACTTAATAAACCTTTCCTCCCTTAACTTGTGGGTGGTGGGTATTTTGTCTCAGCAACAAGAAAAGTAATTAAGACAATACTCAAAAATGTCACAATTCACAGTGTTACAGGAAAGAGTATTACAGTAAAACATTGTCATATAATTTATATCATGCATATGTTAAAGAGCATGGGTCATGTGGCTATTTTCATGTGTTAATTTATTGGTCATGATAAATGGGAGCATTGATCAATGGGATCTCATGTCAATCAATGTATCTAGGAAGAAATTCGTGCCACATGTACCACCATAGACTACTGCAAAAAATCAAACTGTAAGTAGGTATGTAGAATTCAGGCTACATTTGCAATTTATCTCTCCTTAAATGATTGCTACTCTTTTTCCTTTGTCGATCAAGTTTAGATTCAAGAGCTTGTTCTAAGTAACTGCATTATTTTTCTCTTGAGTACACCTGGAGGGGAAAAGAACAATTGTTGAAGGGAGTCACAGGGGAACCATAGGCCTAGCCTTGCCAGGATAGAACAGGTTTATAACTGTTGAAGAGCATAATTATTTACAGAACCACTCTGCAAACTTAAAAATGTCCTGGTTCAGAGAATATTTGTATGATCACCCCAATTATCCCTTCAAAAGCCTTGAAAGGGTATTTTACAATTCCCTGGTTATCATAATGCATTGAAAAATTTTGTGGCTCTCAAAATGTCTCTTGACATTCTTGTGACCCAGATTCAAGACTACTCCCCTGATTTCACTGAAGAAAACTGCTGATGAATACTATCAGTGTGTCTATTCCCATATCCCCAAGTTCTACTTATCTTGTACATATTGAGTGACTTAATGTATTCAGCAGAAGGCTCAATTTTAGGTCTGGAATGAACAGCAGGAAAGTTAGGACTCACATAAAAAGGCCATCAGTTTCAAGAGGAAAAATAGGGACCTTGGACCCCTGGACCCAGGGTAAGATTCAAAGTCTCTGGGGAGACCTGTCCTTCTCTCATCAAAGAATGAAGCAATAACAAGCAGCCAGTATTTTGTTAAACTTACACTCACATAGATGGAATCCCTTACATATCTTACGGGCCATAGATCTAAATGAAAATACAGGGCTCCTTGTTCACAAATTATTTTTAAAATATCAAAATGGCAACAGCAGCACATTAAACCAAGCATGGAACCACTGTGACTTTGGTAACCTGTGTCACCACATAAACACCCAGAAAGCTATCAATGCTCATAGAATTGTTTGCTGAGCTAGCCTAAACTCCCTATTCTTCCACCACCACATTCAGAATTGGCCTTCACCTATCCAAAAATCCACAGCTGATGTCTCTTTACCACATTGTACTTCATTAATCAGTTTCACTTCAGTGGGTTTCAAACCAGGGTTACCTGGAAACATCTCAGAGATCACTGAGGACAACCAGAGAAAGTTCACTTACACAGGCCCCTCAGCTCTACTTTAATCTGTTGCATTTGGTGAGTTTCTGTGTAAGCTTTCTTCTTGAGGAAAAAAGAAGAAAAATTAAATATCACTGTGTATTGGTATTCAGATGACTAGGGCAAATAGTATTCTCCCTAATTCATGGGTGCTTTAATCACCTGTCCATTACTACAGTGAAATTCCTGAGGCAATTAACATGAGAAATGGTCTATTTAGCTCACAGTTCTGGCAGTTCCAGTCCACCACCAGTCAGCCCCATAACTCTGGGCTGCTGGTGAGGATACCAGATGTCAATGGTATAGAGCACAAGTCAGAGTTCACCACTCACATCATTAGCCAGGAAGTAGAGAGACCCAGGGCAAAAACAAGAGCCCCAGGACCCCCTTTGAAGACATATCTCAATAACTAAAGTGTCTCTCACTATGTCTATTTCTTAAAGGTTGCATCACCTCCCAGTAACACCGCCTTTGCAACAGGACCTTGGATGACATTCAACATTCTACTGATAGCAACTGATGAGAAAACTATATGGATATACATTAGGCGCCCATCATGTTCTGGGTACGATATGAAGTGTTTTCACACATTATAGTATTTAATTCTTACAACAGTTTCACAGGCACATGCAGTCATCCTCATTTCATAAATGAGAACACTGAAGGACAGCTAAATTAACGGGAAGGCTGGCAGAGCTGAGACTTGACCTCTGGCAGGCATAGTTCCACAGCACATAGCTCCGTAACACCACCCGGCTCCCTATCCAGGTGAGCTCATACACTTGCAAACATCGGGCCACATAATTAACCAGGTGGATTTTGGTCAGACTTTTGGCCGCCAGCACATCTCTGAACCTCAGGGATCCAATAGAAAGCCAGAGAGGCTGTGGGATGGACAAGAAAGAAGCTGGATTTGCTACCTCTCAGGCCAGAATTTGTTACCTCTCAGGGAAGCCTGAGAAATGACCCCAGCACTATAGCACTCTCTTTTCGTTTGAGAGCTGGATATTGCATGATCATGATCTCAGAACACTGAAGTAACTTCCAACAATCACTTCTGCAAATGCAATTTTCAGCATCAAAGAGTCCTCACACGTTTTAGAGACAAAGTGTCAAATTAGTTTTATGTAATCATGCCTCTAATGTCTATCAGATGAATAAATTCTAAGGCGTCTCTCATAATGAATGGTATTTATTCCCTGCTGTAATGTTGCTGAGCACTTCCATAATAGATGCAGAGTTTGGAACACGAATATAAAGCTCTGTAGTCCCTTCAGGAAAGTAGCATACACGTAAATAGTAGGGCTCACAGACAAGATACAGATATGTAATAAACAGCTTTGGGTTTTTTTTTTTGAGATCAAAGGGAATATTTTGTCTGTCAACAAGAATGAAGAAACTGATTCCAATGCAAGTAGTGGCTTTGCAGAGGCTGGTGGATTTTAAATATATGGTACACATCAGACCACCCACTGGGAATATGCACATTTTTTCTCACACAGAATAGAGATAAACTGTTTTTCCTGAAAGATGCTTAAATGAAGTAGTCATGATTAAATTGAAAGTAATGCAGCCTTATCTCGAGAGATGGTATCCATATTTTTGTCATGTTCTGGTGCATCTGAGAAAGGATGCAACTGCAGAGCAGCTCAGGGAACCCAGCCATTGTGTTTCTCCTATCTTCTAATGCCACAGAAACAAACAAACAAAAACAAAGAGTTATATCTTCCCCGTCTTCCAAGTCCCCTCTTCAAATGAAAGGTATGTGGGGATGAGAGCACAACTTCCCCCCCATTAGTGCCAACAACTGCACTTCTCTCTTTTCAAAGTTATCTCTTGGGAATTCTAGTTATAATAAGTGCTTCAGCACCAACTATTTTCACTGAAGGAATAACTATAATTTTACCAGAATACAAGCTTCAAGCTGACTTTACTAGAGTTGGGAGGCAACAGAGAAGAGCTTAATATACTAGATGATCCTATGCAAATCATCACAGTTGAGCAATAATTAGGTGTTGTGTGTCTTCTGCTCACAGGGAAGCTGTTCTATATGGACAGTTTGAAACTTGGAAGAGTATATTTCTGCTTAGATGGACAGAGTATGACAAGCTAAATAGGACCAGATGGTTTAAAGGTCCCTACCTCAAATGGCAATGAGAATTCAATTTTCTGTTTAATACTAGCAAAACGCCTGCAGAGGCTTCCAGGCTGTACTCACTTGGCTAGCACTATGATACTGAGAAAGAGGGGAAAGTGCTATCTTAGGGGGCTCATCTTCTGACCGCTGTCAGAATGTGACCCTACTGTCCTAGCATGGAAGTAGTGTCATTTTCTTCTTCTGGGAATTGGCCCCAACTTCTGCCTTACAGGACTCTTGAAGATTAGGAAAAATATGATGTAAAGTGCATGACATTCAATAAATTACAGCTTATTATCACTATTATTATTAACACTACCATTATTAAGGGAAGAAGGTAAATGTAACATTACAAAAAGCAACAGAATTTGCCTCAGGGGTATTTCAATAATAGTAACAAAGGAATGACAGGATGTCAGAACTACAAAGGAGCCAGAAGACTAAAGACTGACTCTCAACATACTGATTGAGTACCTGTGGGACTCTGACCTTCTGAAAAAAGCATCCTCTGGAACTATTCCACTGTGACAACACAGGCTCACAAATGTTCCTCTGTCATTGGAAAATCACTATAGTATAAGTATAAGTTGATAGGCATGCTCAAATTGGCCTCATTTTTTATTTTCTGCACTATACATTAGCAGGTCTCTACACATTTTGTTTTTCTTTAATGGGGAACTTCACCTTCTTTCATGACATTCTTGTTTTGCTACTTGACACACAAAGGCTTTTACTGAAAACAAAGTACAATTTACAACATTGAACATTTTAAATTATAGGTTGTGTGAAACTTGGGTCACCGTTTTAGGAAGACAAATTTCAGAACCAAAGAGAAATAGCAGAAAATAACAGTAGTTGGTGACACAGATGCCAAACAAACTGGAGGTGACATTAGGATCTCCATTTTAATTTTATTTTTCTTGAATAAATGACCCTTTCCACTAACTCTCTATAACTTAGTACTCAGCCTTCACGTTGTGAATCTGTTAGCATTCCTCAGAGTGCACCTCTATGAATTAGAACCAATACAGATCTGCCTTCCTGCCAAAAAGCATGCTATTACCTTGTGGGCATGTAACACAGATGAAGGGCACAGAATATTTTACCAAGCACCCCATCCAATATTTTCTTCTGCATTTTCTTGGGGTGTCTGATGATTGTCAGCAAAAGTCAAGGAAGCACTGTGCTTAGACAAAAAACTGAAAGATTTGGTCTCATGAGCAGTGTTTTTTCCCTTCCTTGTAATTCTGGTTGGACCCTAAAAAAAGAGATAGGCTGCTCCGGTTGACAAGGCACTCCCAGAGGAAGTTGTGCTTTGTAAAAGCTCAATCAGATAAGATTCCTCCATTGACAAAAATTGTCATGTGGCTTCTTTTGAATCTCGAATAAAAGTCATGGTCCTTAAAAGGACTGTTATAAACCCATTATAATCCAGCTGTCCTTGACCTCTTGAAATTAGTATTCTAAGCACCCCTTTCTCCATTTTGTTCCTGACCCATTCTCCTTACTCCTTGGTTTTCAAACTCATTTTATTGGGCGGTTTCCCCATTGCTAGGACAAAATAGCTGACACTCACAGTTTCAAGAAGGAGCGGTTCATTTTAGTCCACAATTTCTGAGCGTACAGTCCATTCTTGGATGTCTCTGAAGTGGAAACAGAATGGGAAAGTGAACGGTGGGGCACATCTTCTTACTTTATGGTAACTGGGAAGTAGAGAAGAGCAGAAGAGCCAGGGCAAGAGATGGACCCTCCAAAGGCTTGCCTCTAGTGACCCACTTCCTAGGGCTGGACCCCACTTTCCAACAGCCCATTTGGGTAAGAATTCATCAATAGATCAATCTTCTGGTGAGATAGCAACTTCCTAGTCAAATCACCCTCTGAAAGCTCCACCTCTGAACACGTGAGAGCTGTGGGACATTTCAGATCTAAAGCGTAGCAGGGCTTTCCCACCTCAGGGCATTTATACTAGCCAAGCACTCTCTGGAGGCTCTTCTCCCAAACCTGCACAATCTGGCTGCCCTTATCTTTCAGGTCTAGCATCAAATCACCTTGTCAGAGATATCCCTCCTGAAATGAAATAAAATAGCCAACTAAAATGTCATCCCCTTATTTTTCTATCTGACCAGCACTTGCTACTCTGGGACATTTGTTTTATTCTATATATTTTCCCTTCCTCTACAATGTAAGCTTTGTGAAATCAAGAAATTCATTGGTCTTTTTTACCACTGTATCTTCACTGCCCAGAAGGATGCCTTCCAAGCATAGTAGATACTCAAAAATATTTGTCAACTGAGTAAAAAAGTGTGAGTTTAGAACTATAAACTGCCAGATTGGCAGTGTCTTTGTCAGAGTTAGAATGCTTCTCCAAACAATACAACTAAATATGGTTGCTTGAATGGAATAAGATGAAAGAGTTGAAAATATGACCTGATAAAAACTTGAAAACAGTTACTAAAGCAAACAGAAGGCAACGTTGAAAAACAAAAATATGTGGAGATACTAAGGTTAATATAAGAAAATAATTCTGTAGGAATTTAGGACTTCAACTGTGTATATGCCTCCATGCTGTGCAGAGATGTTAACATGAACATGTCTATAAAAATAATGGGGTGAAGATGGCCTCATAAATAATATCAATTTATGTATATTGAAAGGTAAATTTAGCATGAGAGATCCTCCCTCTGTTGGATGTTTTTGCAATAATCACCATAAGATCATTCATGAAGGGTAACATGACAATTGACATCATTATGTAAGTTTCCTGAAGTGTGCAAAAACTACTAGTAGTCATATGCAAAATTGTTTTAGTAGGGTATAGATTATCCTATCCTGCCCAAACAAATCAACTAGCACAATCCAGAAACAGTTGGTCCTTGGTTTGGGTCAGGGAAGCTGCCAGGATTTACTGTTTGGGGCCTTGGGTTGAGAGCAGAAAAGGAGAGAAGATGAAAGAAACAGGTGAGCAAAGAGAAGTGAGTGCATGTCAGCAGGTTGTTGTTGATGGCACATGACTCCTCCAGGCTGGACATCATCCTCCCGTGCCTGTTTCTGGCTTCAGAGGAGACCTAGCTTTCAGCTCACATCAATAGGGTTAAAGAGATACATTTTGCTTAAAAATACATTTAAAAGGGTAAAAGAAGAAAGAAAATTGCTAAATGAACAACATGTATGAATAATATATCATGAAAAAATGGTAAGTATAACTGAGGCAATATCTTTTTAAAATATTGTATGTTTTTCTCCCAGTGACCTTTCTGAGTACAAGGCTTTGATCATCAGTGGACTGAAGTATCCATTTGTCTGGAAGATGATTTGTTGCAGAGGAGATTAACAAAGAATGTGCCACATAACTTTCATCACAGTAAGTCAGTATATTTAGGAGACAAATTGTTAGTTTTAATCAGAATTTCTATGTTTCTTACTGCCTGTTCTTAACCTCTGGGACACAGTTCATAGAGAGTTCTGTAGTATAGTATATTTACTGGAATAGTGGAGTTGGAAGGTGGATATAACATAGGGAAAATACGCCATAAGGGTGAAGTAGAACCGACAAGGATGCAGTAGTCAACCAACTAGGAAGAGTAACACTGAGCATAAAGATGGTCTCTTGCTGTCACTTCCTTTAATACTCTGGGGAGTGTCACCCTGCGGCCTGCATACATCAAAACACACTGGGCCGGAGCGACTTGGTCAGGCCAAGGGAGACTCTGAGATGCAACTCTCCCAAGCCTTCCTTGTCAGCTCTGGCATGTGCCATGAAGGAGTCTGCCATGGGACCTGTTAGGGCAGAACAAGTTAACACCACCACAAAGGTGAAAGCAAACCAGGCAAAGAAGGCTACAGAGAAGACACATCAGAGGCTTTAGGGATTTGCACTGAAGGCGATCTGAATATGATCTAGCCAACTGATTTGGCCAGGGAGAATTTCAGTTCCCATGCCTTTACCAAGGAAGACAGAGCAAGGTGCAAACAATGGACATCCACACAAATTCCAGCAAGGCAACCAGATATCAGAGGTACCACTAAATGACAAAAGCAGTGAGAAGGCTGTAATGTCCTTTCTCCTACCTAAGTCACAAAAAATTGTATCACACTCATACACACATGCCTCCTCATTATCATCTGCATCTGCCCAGATATCATTTTTTTTTTTGGTACTGGAGATCGAACTCAGGACCGTGCACTTGTGAGGCAGGCATGGTGCTGCTGAGCTAAATCCCCAGTCCCTTAGGTACGATTTTTACAATGAGCAAGAGTGGGGACCTGGAAGAATGAGAAATCTTAGCGATGCTAATATGTTTTGTCTAGAAAGACTGAGCATTATTTACAGTAACTCTCCAAATTATTATATTTGAGAAAGGTTTAAGCAAAGATTACAAATTCCTTTCTTCTACTGAACAGTGAAATGAGCTTTAGGAAGAGGCTATTTATAAAGAAAATAAAGGATATACATTTTCCCTGCACATGACTTGATTGTGAAGTACTTTTTTATTCTGCTACCTGAGTTGCCAACTGAAGTGTAGGACACACCGGACTGAGGTTTAGCATAGCCCAACTGTTATATGCAAGTGACACTTTCCTCACCTAGATCTTAAGTCGCACAGAGATTAGACATGTTTCAGATAGAAACTTTCATTTTTCCAGAAAACAACTGGAAATGCAATTCACCAAAGATCAGAAAATCTGGCGAGGTTTAGTCTTGTGCTGAGAAATTCACCTCCAAGACAGACATAGGTGTAGCTAGTGGACTTTTACTATTCTGGACCTAATTCTAAAGAAAATGGAAGGCTTGGTGAAGTCCATCTATCAGCTCCATAGGATACAACTTCCATGTTCTCCCAGAGTTCATTACAGGCAAGAATAGAACACCAATACTAAAAATTCATATTCCCTTGAGCAGCATTTCCCAAAAAGTGTTCTATTAAATACAATTCCTAAGAGAAGCTCTTTTTTTAACAAACAAAAAGTTCTATAATCAAATATTAGGATAAAACTTTTTGTATTATTTTCTCCTCTTGGAGATTCTAAATCCACATGATGTAATGATGCATAATAAAGACTCTAAGAAACTTAACTTTGTTCAACTTGATGTTTCTAAACTCATTTGGCTCCAGAATATTTTAAAAGTATGTGTATAGCTATTGGCATACCATGAAATTTGTATTTCATATACCACAGTTTGTAAAGAGCCACACTGTTTTGTATACATTTTTAACTGAGAAAACGTGAACATAATTTCATTATTTCAGAATTAGGAAAGAAGGTAATTTCAACGAGTTTAGGAAGCAATGACAGCACAGAGAAATAGACAAGCAATGGACTGTAACTCTCTGCAAATTCCATCAACTATTTCCTAAAGCTTTCTAAAAATATCCATTATAGAAGTGAAACCACTGAGCTTGCTATGTAGCATAGTTGGAGACGAACTCCACAGTACTCTTCATTTCAGGTCCTTGATATAGAAATTATGGAGCTGCTAGGGAATACACAAATATAGTAATCATATTAGGAGAGGGAAAATAGAGGTACCAAACTGAAATAGTACATGATTTCTCTTATATGAGAAACACAAATTACAAACACAAAAGTTAGGTAATAGGAAACAGAAATCTCTAAAGTGGGAAGGAATAAGAAATAGAAGAGAAGGGGATGAGAAAGGAACTAAGAAGTGTTGTATGCATATACCAGCTCCCAGCAAGGAACGGAATTGTTCTGTACCACAAACATGTACTAATAAAAAGAAAAATATCAAAAGCAAAAACTAAAGGAGGTTGGGGGAAGATGAAAAAGGCATTAAGATGTGTTATGTACATGTACCCATACCCCAAGAGTAATTATGATGTGCTGCAAAATGTACCAATTTTAAAAAGTGTTTTTATACTCTGGCTTTTTCAAATGCCCTCACCCCAAGTTGTTTATGCTGCTTGAGTTTCATGTGGTTAAAAATCTACCACCACCCAGGAGTCCAGTTAAAAAGAAAAACCACCAATATACACAGCATGTGCAGTGTAACAACATAAATCAGCCATGTTTGGAAACAATTAATAAAATAATCCAAGGATACTTAACAGTTTTCTCTTTTAAGAGACCATAATGTCTTCAGGCAATTATGTATGCACATAAATGTGTATATATAAACAATTCTATTTCACATGCTAATTCACTAGAAATGCAGATGTAATAGAGAATGTACAATCTATTATTGAATGTATTACACTCCTATATTTTGGAGGCAAATCAATGGGTAATTCCACATAAGAGAAAGAACAGAGAATAGAGGAGCTTTCAAAAAACACAGAGCCAGTTAATACAGGTTGCCTGTGACAACAGTGCTCTCCCACAATTCCTTCCTCATTTCTTACGGTACAAATGCCTACAGGAAGGTCTTTGCCTCAGAAAAATTCTTAATCTGTAGTGTAAAGTGTGTATCTGAGGTAGACGGGTGGGTATTGGTTGCGAGACTGAGTAGCACTTAGTAGAGCAGCTCTGCAGATAATCTAACTCTTATAGATTCTGACATAGAGATGAATTAGACAAGTATTAATTGCAGTTATATCTGAGTGATGAGGATACAGGTGATTTTGATTTATTCTCTCTACCCATCTGTATTTTTCCTATCTGAAAATATTTTACATGTTCAACTGAAAATTAACAAAAGAAATAAAATTGTTCCAAATCTTAGTATGAGAATTCAGCTTCCAGCCATGATGAAGTGATTAAAACCAGAATTTCCACTGTGCCATGAACAACTAAAGAATTGAAAAAAAATGATAAAATGTCAAAAAGCTATTTCACATAGGTAATAAGCAGTAAAGGCCTTAGACCAAATGCATCAGAGAAATAACTATAGTGAGTTCCACAATTGTCCCAACATTCTATGTGGAAGTTGCACTTTAAGACTGCAGCACAGGATGGAAGAAACCAAGCAGAGCATGACAAACTTTCTTAGGTGAAAATACAGTTGTCAGAATTTGGGGAAACTGAGGAATGTTTAGTTTGTGGACAAAGGTACTAGAGAAAAAATTAAGGCACAGAGAGAATAGATTCCAGAAATCTTCATGGAAGCCTAGCTTAGGATGTTGCTGAATACTAAAATATACATGTGTAAGGTGAAACTCCATGATGCTAGATACAATACTTCAGGGATGATGTCAATGAACTATTGCTAGTGCACAAAGGAAGCCTTGAATCCATTCAAATTCTGACCAGCCACAATTAATACACCATGCTGAAAGCTTGGGGCATTCAGCAGTGACTTCAGGGAGATCACACTTTAGTACAGATGAAACTAATCAGAGTAAACCTAAGTAAACTGATCTTCAAGTTAACTGTCTCACAAAACTAAATTTAATGTATTTCTTGCAGTTGGCTTCTTCAAATGATTTAATAAAAACAGTTTTCACCAAATGTTGATAAATAAAGCAATCATTTTTGTTCTTATCTCAAGAAAGAAAGAATCATCAAGAGAGACTAGTGGTGATTAAAAAAAAATTAAGGCAAATTACCTCCCAGCATTCAAAAGCTTCTCACCAACTCATGGGGATCTTCAAGCTACCCCTTTAAGGTAATAGAATCTGGCTATTAGTAAATTCAAAATTCTTCACTACCCAGACAAACATATGAGACATGCAAAGCGATAGGAGAACATAAAACTAGGAAAAATTAGCCAGGAGAAATACTCAGAAATCACAGAAACGATGAAACAAGGAAACAAAAACTTTAACCATATGGATGTTCAAGAAATTAAAAGAAATCATTAATATCATGAAAAGATAAATGAAAGGCTTAAATCGAAAACAAATCCAAGCTTTAGAGATGACAAAGGAAGATGGAATTAACAGCATTGTAGTCGCTGCAGAATATATGATGAAGACATTGCAGTAGGTAATTCTGTAAACAGCATTTGAGGAGGGAAAAGACTTAAAAATCAGAATGCAATATGTTTGACAATAAAAAGCAATTTTAATAGATGTATAGTTAAAGAGAAGGCAAATGGAGAAGATGAAAAATATTTGAAATTAAGGATGATTTCTTTTTCTTGAAAATTGTATGCCTCACAGATCCATGAAAATGTATAGCTATGAAAGAATATAACAAACAACAAAATACAGCAAGATTCTCAGTGATAAAACAGTTGGAAACTAAAGATGAAGAAAAAATCCATAAAGCTGTAAGAGGGGAAGAAATTGCTTGTTTACATACAAAAGAACAAAGATATTGTTATAATGAACTTGGACTTCTCATCAGAAACTATTCAGTCCAAGAGACAATAATACAACATCTGTAAAGTACCTATAGGAAAAAATTTCATCTAAAATTAATGTATGTAATTATTTATTTGTTTGTTGTTTGTTTGTTTACAACACTGTGGATGGAATTCAAGGCTGCTTTATCTCTGAGCTACATCTCCAGCCCTCTTTCTTTTATTCTGAGATGGGATCTCACTAAATCTCCCGGGCTGGTCTGAAACTTGTGATGCTCCTGCCTCAGCCTCCGTGATAACTAGGATTACAAGTGTGTGCACTCCCATGCCCAGCTAAAGTGTCATACATCCATACTACTGATATTACATAGCAGTAAATGTATATGAACTACTGATATACAGGCTGAAACCCCAAAATGAAATAGCACAAATTCAAAAGGCTACATTACTGTATGAGTCTATGCATGACTTTCTGGAAAAGGCCAACTATAGTGAGAAGTAGCTGCCTGGGTTTAAGGGTGCAAGTGAGAATTTTCTGCCAAAAGGACAGCATAGGAGACAGTTTGGAGATAGAACTACTCTATGTCTTCTTTTTTTTTTCCTTTTTTTTTTTTGTACCGGGGATCAAACTCAGGTCATTGCGCTTGCGCAGCAGGCGGCGGAACCACTGAGTTAAATCCCCGGCCCTGAACTACTCTATATCTTAATTGTGGTGTTCTTCGTATGACACTATGTATTTGGCAAAATTCGTAGAAATGTGTCCGGGCATTGTATCATATGCCTGTAATCCCAGGACTCCGGGAGGCTGAAGCCAGAGGATTGCAAGTTCAAGCCCGGCCTGGGCAATTTAAAGATTAGTGAGACTCTATCCAAAAACATCATAGAAATATATGCATAACATGATGAATTCCAGTGAATGTAATTAAAAAATTAATAAGACTAGATGATTGAGTGACATTACCTGGAGAAAAATTAATCTATAAGATTAATATATTTAAAGAGTCAAAAATTTAAAGAGAAAAAGAAAAGCAATTTTTTCAAATCTGTCAAGTAATATAAATTGAAGCCCTAGAAGCCAAAGTAGGCAGAATAAGCAGAAGTTGTACAGCAGGTGAGCTCATCAAGAAGTCATCAAATGAACATGACAATCAGAATGACTGATGGCATTAATAGGACCTGCTGGGTGTGAACTGCTTTGGTTATAAAAATGGCACATTCCAAAGATATGTTCTCTCTTTTTGAAATTTATTTGGCTAGCTGTTAGGATATTACTTCTTCCAGGCCTGTAAGCAGCATCCAATCATTTAAAAAAAATAATGTATTCCAAAGACTAATAACAAGCAGCATCAAAATAAACACAATAAAACATACTTAATAATCCTATGATAGATATGGCAATTGGGAACTGGAATTACATGATTATTAAATTAAGTATGTGTCATTTTTATAAAAATATTGGCAACAAATGATAGTTATGGGAATATTAATGTAGTGTGTTGATAAGAGGTCAGAAATACATACAGATAAGTCTATTTCGCCATTGGGGATAAAATAAGAGGAAGGAACATGACCACTTATTGATTGCTGACTATGAAAGTAGGTGTCTCATGGACATTTATTCATTCAATACCATTTTGATTTATATCTCCAGGTCTTCCTTCCAAAAGCCTCATGGGCTCATATCAGGGCTTTGGAAAGCTGATTTGATCATGGGGGTGTGATGTTCATGAAAGTGCACGAATGAGTTTATGACTAAACATTATGTTGAAGACTGGTTGGAGAAGGTGGGTCACTCAGGGTGTGGCCTGGAGAGTCTACCTCCCTCTCTCTCCTTTGATTGCTCTATGTTTCCCACTGCCATGCCATGGACAGTTTCTTCCCTTCTATGCCCCTCTGTCATGCCACCCTGCCTTGGAGCCAGCCAACTATGGACTGAATCCTGCACAACCTGATGGCCAAAATAAACCTTTCCTTCTTTAATTTGTGGGTGTCAGATATTGTGTCTCAGTGACAAGAAAGTAACTAACACAAATGCCCACAGATTCTCTGAGAGGTAGGACTTCTTACTCCTTTCCTTTGATGAGAGAATAGAAGCTCAGAGAGATTGAGAAAGATGCTCGGTGTCAGAAAGATGAGATTTGGACTTAACTTTCATTCCAATACCATACTTTCACCTGTGCCATAAATAAAATTTGATAACATAACTGAAGATAGGCCAGCAGAAAACATATCAGACTTATTGTTTTTCTTGTAATAATATTTTTAGATGCAAAGGGAACTTGTGGCAAGTCTTAGCAGGGGAAACAAAAAGAAATGAAAAGCAAATAATAACTTTTTAAAATTTTAATCTCACAATTGTTATTTTCAGTGGTCCTAGACCCTCATTTAGAAAGATAAATATGATTTCAAACCTTTTTCTTTAGCAAATAGTCATGTAACCCAGAGGAAATTTTAATTAAAACTGAGATTCTGTTATTTTTTTTTCAAAACATTGTTCAAAGAGAATCATGCTGACAGGAGCACATTCCTTATTCCCAGAACATTTTTTTCAGTTTAATACACTATGCTACGCTTTCAGCTTTCTTGAAATTCACACTGTATTTGACTTATTTTCATTCCATTCTTGCTCTCCCAATACTCTTCCCACTTCAAAAATTCTTCTTGAAAGACCTTTGTGGAGGAAAAAATATATATATATATATATATATGTATGTATTTATCTTCCTGAGAGTTCATATTCCATCCACAGCTACCTCAACTGTCCAGTGAAAACTTTAGGATATATTTTAGTAATGCTGACTAAAACACTGAGCATGAATTAAATCTACCAAGCCTATATCTCCATCTTAATGATAATCAATAGAAAAGGTCTGTTTTTCTAGGATGCCCAGGTCAACTTCAAAAGACAGAAACAAATTTCTAAGTTTATCTCCCTATGTACATTTGTCTTCACATACATAGAAATACATGCTCATAAAAGGTGGTTTTGCTGTAATGCCAGTTTTCATTGTGGCAAAATTAGAAAGATAACAGATGGCTTGTCTTTGTATATCAACTGCATTTGTAAAGGATAAGAGGTATATCAATCCTCCTGGAAAATTCCCTTCTTTCAGAAAAGGAAATTATATTTGGAACAAATAAACTGGTTTTGCAACTCTTGAGATTTTTTAAAGCAACAATCAATAATGCATGACCTAGAAGCTTAGAAATCAACTTTCATTCCAGATCCCAAAGACAATGAGTCCCCTGGCTGAACCTCATTTAAGTCAGCTGATTGACTGCATATTGTAGTAGTATAATGCTAGAAAACCTCATCTGGATTGATATTGTAGCTCTCTTATAGGATACTTTAAATACAACTCATCTTCAGATTTTAAGTTCCTGCTAAAATCCAATTCAGGCAATTGTTCAGGGTAAAAGAATTAAGAAAGGTCACTGAATGTATTGATTGCAGTGGTCCCAATTTAGTCACACAGATGGGATCATTCCTTGCCTAATAGTGTCATCCCAAATGAAAGTCTGGATTTAATCAATTCTGATAGCAAAAAGGGGAGGCTATTCTTGGTAAATGAATCTTATGAGGCAATCAAATCAAGTTTTATGTCTATCAATCCTAACCTAGGAATAGTTTAACAAAACTCTTGTAAAATAAAAATTTACAAGATTATGGATATATAATTTCATTATTCTATTTACAGTATATCTGACATCTTCCTTTCATTTTAATTTAAAGAAAACAAGGATGAAACAAAATGTCAATTATATTACACTATTTATATTGAATAAAAGCAAATCTAAGTGCCACAGTGTCCAAGAAATGACTTTTACAAATATTATGATTTTACCATGTTTTTAATTACAGTACACAATTACTCTGCAAAGTAATTATATGATAGAGAGCCAAAAATAACATATCATTCAAGAAGCTTCTCTTCCCAAAATAGACTATTAGGGCATTATTTATGAGCGTTTGCAATTTAATATATCTGATTTCCTTTCCAAGTGTCACTATGAGATCTTTTGTACTGCAGCTGCAGTGTCTATAGTTTATCTCATCAAATCCCACATTCAAATTATAGTTTTACCCCCATATGTAATGGGCATAAGAGTGATAAAAAATAGATGACAAATACAAAAGTGAACAGCTAGTATAAACATCTTAGAATAAGAAAAAAATGACATGTTTAAGGAAAAAAGTATCAAGTTGTCAAGGGGTAGAAAATAAGACCAATGAGGTAGGCAGAGGGCAGGTAGATAGTTCCAGGTCTTTAAGGACATAGTAAGGAGCCTAGATTTTTTTTACAGTGCTGGCGATTGAAGCCAGGGCCTTTGTGTATTAGACAAGTATTGTACCACTGAGCTACACCTGAAGCAAAGACTATATTTTCTTCTAAATGTAATAGAAAGTCATGAGAGGGTCTTGCATTAGAGCATAACATGAGCTGACCAACTTTTGAAAGGATCATTCTGTCTGCTTTGCAGCAAACCAACTGACAACGGGAAAAGGCAGAAGCCAGGAGATCAACACTGTGACTATTATAAGAATACAGGAGAGATGATGGTGGTTTGAACTAGGTTTGTAATACAGAATGCAAAAAGATGTTGAATTCAGGAAATATTTGGGAGGTGTAGTCTACAGCACTTGGTGATGGATTGGGTGTGAGCAATATGAAAATTAGACGACATGAAGAATGTCTGACCTAAAGGAGTGTAGAGGATACTGTATGTGGAAAAACTATGGAGAAGTAATTTGGGTTTGGAGTAGGTAGAGATTGAGGGTCCTGTTTGCAATAGTTTAGTTTCAAGATGTCTACTAAATATACGAATAGTGATATTTGGTTAGGTTGTTTCGTATTAAATCCAAAGCATGTGTATATCCAAGGGGAAGACTGAGATTGCTTAGTGAGCAGGGTACCTGGGTAGAAGGCCAGTGGTAGACTGCAGCTATTCCATCATTTATATAGATCATGGGGAGAACCAAAGGAGACCGAACCAGTGGATCTAGTATAAGATATAAACAAGAGAATGTGGCATTTTAGGAACCAAAAGAAAGTAAAAACATTTTAAAAAGAATGGAGTGAGCTTTCTGCATTAGTCAGATTTCCCATCACTGAGACACAATACCTAACTCTGACAAGTGAAAAGAGAAGAGGTTGAATCTGATTCACCGTTTCAAGGGATTCAGTGCATGGTCGGATTGGCTCCAAGAAAGTAACACAATGGTGGAAAGGTGTGGCAGAAAAAAACTTAGTTCATGGTAGCCAGAAAGCAGAGCAAGGGAGCAGCATCAGAAAGGAAGGGGCCAGGGACCATATATGGCATCCAAGGTCATGCTTCCATGACACACCCAGATACACTCAGAAGTTTGGGTCACTACTCTGCTAAGCATTTATTTACCCAGTCGAGTTCACATATTGTAATTAAAGGATGCACCTTATAAAAGGGAGTTGAGTGATCTGTAATAGCAATGATGTCTCTTCCCAAGAGTATTGCTTTTTTGGAGAAAAGACGTCTGAGAAATGGAGGTATAATTAGAAGGTGATATCGCAGACAATACGTTTTTAATTTGGCTTGTAACAGAAGAAGAGATAGCAAAGATTTTTAAAAACTTCTGACCTTTTCTGTCTTTGATGACGATGCAGTAGAAAGGGAAGAATGCTACGTATAGGAGAGTGAAAAGAACATTCGTTGCCAGAGTCCTGTCCTCAACAGGGTGAGAGTTGCTGAGATTTGAAACCCAGTTAAGAAGTTGTCCTTGTTAGTAATAGAGATGCTGGTTCCATGATAGTACGAAGAAATATAAAGGAGTAGACACAGAGATACAGCAAGTTTGCGAGTTTGATTTTTGGAAAAATCTCAAAATTTCTGACTTACATGCACCAAGAATAAGAGTTGGGAGGCCTAAAGGATTTTTATAGCCAATTCTATAAACTCAAACATTCAGCTTACCTCTATACTCAAACTCTACTAAAAGTTAGAAGTCACTGCCACTCCTGCATAGGTTATTCTTCATAATGTCTAAAATATGAGCTCATCAAGCTAAGCGTTAGGGAAATTAAATCAATAAGATGACCTGTTTTAATTTTAGAATATATTTTCATAAAAGCAATTCTGAATTCTTTGGAAATTATTTTCCCTGCAGTAGCTAAAGAGTTGCTTACTTTAGAGACAGAGGTCTTAATCCTTGCGGGAGTTGACCGTAGAATTGATGGTGTTTTGATTCTCGACAACCTAGGACTAAGTGGACTGTAGAGCACCTGGACCATTTAGCTAAGCGACCTGAAAGCTTTATTCACTTCATCACTCACTGTGTGTGAGAATTCTCCCTAGGGGCTTCCTCCAATGTTATTTTATCCACTTTCATCACAACCTAGGCAATCTTCCAAGGCTGTAGTTTGGTAACAAACAGAGTTTATTCAAAATGTGTCTGCCCACATAGAGTCAATTGTATTTTCACTGAGTAGATATTATATTCAGGCACAGTAGAGAGTTATTTTGGGAGACAGGGTCTCCAGTTTGTATTTTTAGACACTGATTAGAGATGTCAGGGGTAGGAGCGTAATGCAATGTGGTAGGGTAAAAAAGAGAGAGCACATTTATTTCAATGGCTCAATCACCACCTCAGGTCCTACTATTTTCTGTCCTCTAAAATGAATAATGATTCTCTGTGTTGCACATTAACATGGTATTTTCAAAATATAGCACATCAACACTTTAGGGGTTATCCCAGTTTGGCACCTTTATTGTATAAGTAGCAGAAACAGAGGCCTATCTGAATCTAGGGATGGTAAGATTTACCCCACATTATCAGTGGTACACTCTAGGCACACTGATTGTTTAAACATTACCTTTTCACTATGTTTTTCAGTTCCTCTCTCCTGAGGAATCATTTCACGGAAGCAAATAGACTTCCCTGAGCAGGCAAAGGAATCAAGTCGAATCCTGGTAGCTATGGTGTGCACTGCAAGCTTCTAAAAGCCACTCCCACAGTGACATCTGCTTCCAGGTTAAAGAGCAAGAATTAGAAAATAATGAGCGGGAAGAAACAGGAACGTGACATGAGATAAGAAACAGAAGGTCCCAAAGACCCGAGGAAACAGGAAGAAAACATCTACCACGGAAAAATTATGAAGAAAAAAAATCTGGCATAAGGAAAAAAAGAAGAATCTACAAATCATCTGTGAGAGGGGAATAGAGAGGAAGGTGAGTCGCGCAGCACCCTCTCTAAGACTGAGGGGGAGGACCCAAGCCAGCTGCCCTGGCTCCTGCAAAGGCCAGTCTATTTCTTGCTGGTGATCCATCTTAACCCTGACAAAGACAGACCTCCTGCCTACCTGCTCTTTTCCTTATCCCCTGCTTGGTATTGTAAAATGACATTACTGTTGGTTTAATCTTTTTGTTTGGGAACTCATGGCCTTAGGATTAAAGGTTTCATTATAAGTATAAAACACTTCAAAGTTTATAAACTGCTTCCTCGTATATTATCTCCTTTGGGTCACACAATAAATCCATGAGGCAGATATTGCCTGGGACCCTCCAGCAAGGCGTGTGGATGAGTAGAGGGGTTGGAGGCCCGGAAGGATTGTTAAATCAAGTGTCCTCTGGAAACACACCATGTCGAGCAGGACATTCCAAGCAAGGCTAGGAGAAAGCTAAGGCCACCAGTCAAGAGAGACTGAAGCATATGTCCAGGTGCCAAGGTCACAATAGAAGACTAGATAGGGGACAGACCAAAGATAGTGAAATACTGAGTCAAAAGGGTGAAAAGTTGAACAAGTAAATGCCTCAGAGCTCTCGGTGTCTCCAAACACTGTTATATCTTATATCTAGATGTTCTCCCAAAGCCTCATGCATTCGTGGGTGAGGCTTTTAGGGGTGATAGGATCATGGAGGAATAATACTCATCAATGGATTAGTCCACTGATGAGGTTACAGCTAAATGGGGAGGAGGTGGGTCACTGGAAGCATGACCTGGAAGGGTCTATCTTCCTCTGTCCTCCCTTGATGGGCCTCTGCTTCCCACTGCTATGTCATGAGCTCTTTCTCCTCTGTGATGCCCGTCTGTCATGCTGTCCTGCCTTGGAGCCAGCAAACTATAGACTGAAACCTCTACAATCTGTGAGCCAAAGTACACCTTTCCACGTTTAATCTTCTGGTGTCAGGTATTGTGTCACAGTGCTGAGGACAGTAACTAAGAAATTAACAATGCTATGAAATGGTCCTTTTATGTAAATTCAGGCTGCAGCAATGTGCGTCTTTTTCAAAGGGCCATGGTGGGATTGGTAATATCAGACTCATTAAGGAAGGACAAAATCAGGTAACACACAGTAGCTACATAACAAGCAAAAGCCTGAAGCACGTGAACATGTTCCAGGGGGGTTCAAAGGTAATGTCTTCTACAAAGTAATCCTAAGCTCCAAGGACCCCCAACATGATACCAAACAGAGCACATTTGTGAACACGTTTCCTAGTGACTGCTAATTTATTCTGAGGGTTTCTATTTCTTTCAATATTTTTTACTTAGTTGCAAATTTCAGAATCGATTTTCTTCTCTTATGTTCATTTTCTGTCTTGTCAATTATCCTACAGGATTATTCATCACTGGTAGGCACTGGGATTGCAAAGATAAGTGCAATATGGAACATTCTTTATATTATCTCCTTCAACATTCCTCCTATCTTTCAGTTGCTTGCACATTCTAGCACTACTCTTTGCTATCCCTGCAACAAGGCAAATGTTCGTGTCCATTAAAGTCCTTGAACTTTCTGTTTGCTCTGTCTGTTTGGCATGCTGTCCCACATCAACTGGTATTTGCATAGCTTATTCCCTCATGCCTTAAGTTAGAAGAAGCATGTCTTTAAATGACAAGCTGAAATGGCACCTTACTTGGGGTCTTCCTACCCCCTGAATTCCTATCCCACATTGTCCCTGTTGTCTGCTTTATATTTTTCTATAACATCTGGCATCATTAGACTAAATATATAGATATAAATATAGATGATGCCCCTATGCACACGCGCGCGCGTGCGCGCGCGCGCACACACACACACACACACACACACACACACACACATATATTTGTTGTCCGTTTTTCCTAACTGTAGCCTGGTTGTGAGGATAGAAAATTTGCCTTTCTTGTTGACTGTCTCCCAGACTCCAGGAACAGTGTGAGACCTGAAGATAACAGTGGATATCTGTTGAACAAAGGGATAATCACATTGCCCTCAGGGCCTGTACAGCTAGACTGTGAATGTTTCAAGGGACAAAAACATGTCTGTCTTCACCACCACATTCCTAGTGCTCTGCAAGAGACGAAGGACACTGTGGGTGCTCAATTGAGATTGAAAGAGCAAAAATGGGCCATCTTTCACATTCCTATGGACCAACCTGCAATATAACGTTGAAGTGTTTCTTCTGCCAAACTCAAACCTACCCTCCTCTTTCAACTCTGTCAAGCAACTGCCTTGCTGTTCTGAAGACACCAGTTCTCCTTGCCTGATCACTTTTGCAAAATGAATCTAAAATTAATATGGTAAAGCCATATTCATATTTAACTGATTCTCTGAGGAATCAGTTTGCTCAGGGGCTTTTGTATCTGTTGAGATTTTGCATTTGATGAAATGTTTACTTCACTTTATAAGTGAAGAGGAATAATTTCTCGTATGTGAACACCATCACATTACAGTGTCTTGAAATTCTATTTGGAGCAACACAATTTTTAACTAGAAGATATAAAAATACCCTGCATCAGGGAAGCTAAATGAATTCCCCAATCAAGATTTCACAAGTTATTTACAGAACTGGATACATTTTGTATTTGAGTTAATGGACTCCCTTTTTAGGATATATAATGTTAATATCCAGATCATTCTTTCTGTGTGTTCTTTATGCTGCATAACACATTTTGCTCAGTAAATAACAATCAAATTAGAGCCACGGTGACTCTAACATTAGTAATTCCTATAAAGTTATGCTTGGTTGTGTCTTTCTCTTTCACAAGCAGGTGCCTGCCAAAGGGTCTACCAAACAAATTCAGTACAAACTGAGTCATTGGTATTTTGTCCTTTTTCTAATAGAAAATAATATTTACAAATATTTGTAGTCTGTAAATAGTGGAAGAACATATATATATATATATATATATATATGTATATATATATACATATATATATAGTAGCAAAAGGTACTAAGGTTCAACTCAGACTGATAAAGTAATAAGTTAGAATACAATAGGCCACTGAACTTTGAATGTTTTTGAGACCAAATTTCAGAGAATGGCATTATTTAGGAAAAAACAAGGCAAACTATCAAATGCTTCATTTTTCTATCTGCTATAGTAGCTACCAGTATGAAGAAATAATGAGATTTGGATAGGAACAACTACCAGCCTACCCATAAATATCCTTTCTTCTTAATGAGTAGTAATTATTGCCTAACAGCAAAAGGTACCCTAGTTATGCCTTTGAGTACTTGAAGTTTGCTATGGATTGAACTATCATTGCCCATGCAATCTAATGTATGGAGATAAATTCACTAATGTTGCACAATCTATTTCAAAAGATAGGGCTCCCACTTACCAGCTGAACTTTCCTATAGTCCTGGTAAAGTGCCAAGCAAATGATATACTTAATAAATATATGCTCTATTCTCTATTCAGGACCAGGTATTTAAAACAATATTAATTTAATCCTCACAATAATTCTTTGAGGTAAGCAAATAATAATATCTCCATTGAAGCTTATGAAATCAATAATCAGAAAGGTTAATTCACTTGCATAATATGATACAACCACCACTTGCCCTGCTCCAAAGCCCACATTCTTTCCATAGTATTGTGGTGTCTTTAAGGATTGTAAAATAATATTTGAAATGAAAATCTAAGCAAAGGTTGTGGTCATTGCCTTGGTGTTCGGTTTGGTAGAATAAAAAGACAGTATCTGTTTGTATGTGAGACCCAGTATATTTTCACACATGTTACATTATAATCTTCACAGTATCACTGTTCATTATTACTCTTCTATTAAAGATAAGAAAATAGCTGCCCACTCCCTACTGAGGTCCTGAGTCACACAGAAGCTGCCAAATCACCCCGCTGCAGACAGGCAGCCACCTGGTTCCACACTACAAAGACGCAGAGGACACCAGACCACCAGACCAAGGTACTGAGTCCTGCTGCTCCTGGACCAGAGATAGGGGCTTCTGAGCCACCTTCCCACTGCTCCGGGTCCAGAGGAAGGGGCTTCCCAGCCACCATCCCTCCCACTGCTCCCAGCCCACAGGAAAGGGTTTTTAGGTCACTATCCCTACCGCTGCTCCCGGCCCCTGTCCCACCTCACCCAGCTCAGAGGAAGTAATCCCTGCAGGTGCTAACAGCCCCCCGCCCCAGTTGAAATGAGAAAACACATAAATAAGTCTCAAAACCAGACTTCCAGATCACCTACAGCAACCCCAAGGGGAAATGAGATGGAACACTCTGATACTCAACAACTTGGACCCACTGAACTGGCAACAAAAGGGGATCTGGAAAAAATGAAATCAGAAATAATTTCTCAGATAACAGGAGAAATTGTGCCCCTAGGGCAAGACATGATTAAGAAATCTAGAGAGGAGCTCAGGAACATGATGGAATCCCAACATAAGAAACAAATGGAATCCATAAAACAGATGCAAATGGATTTCCAGGGCATGAAAAACTCCATTCAAAGTCTACACAGCAGAATGAGCCAATGTGAGGACAGAATTTCAGATATAGAAGATAAGATTGCAATTAGTGACCAGGAAAAGAATTACTTCAAAATTATAAGGGAACATGAGAAATCAATCCAGCAGCTGCTAGATGATGCAAAGAAGAATAACATAAGACTGATTGGGCTCAATGAAGAAATAGGAGAGAGTGGAGATGACATAAAAAAATCTCTTCACAGAAATAATGGCAGAAAACTTCCCAAGCAGGGGAAAAGAGCTTGACATACAGATAAGTGAGGCATATAGGACTCCAAATAGCCTTGATCAAAAAAAATCTACACATAGGCATATAATTGTTAAGATTCCAGAAACACAACAGAAGAACAAACTTCTCCAAGCAGTCAGAGTAAAGAAACAAATCACATCCAAAGGAAAGCCCATCAGGATCACAGCAGACTTCTCAACACAAAGCATCAAGGCAAGAAGAGCTTGGAGTGACATAGTCCAAGCCCTAAAAGAAAACAGCCTCCAACCCAGATTGATGTACCCTGCAAAACTATCTTTCAAAATGGATGGAGAAATAACATACTTTCATGACAAAGAGCACCTTAGGAACTTCGTGAATACCAAACCAGCACTCCAAAGAATTTTACACAATAGCCTAGGAACAGACATTGAGGATCACAACCCCAGGAAGCCAAGCAGAATGAACCCATCTGGCATGACAAGAAATTAAATGGAAAGGGGGAAAACCCAACAAAAATAAAAAGTCATGGCAATGACAAGTCAATACGTTTCAGTTAAAACCATCAAGGTTAATGGTCTCAATTCACCAATCAAAAGAAATAAACTGGTAGAATGGGTCAAGAAGCAAAATCCAACAATATGCTGCATACAAGAAACACACTTAATTCAAAAGGAAACTCATAGACTGAAATTTAAAGGGTGGAAAACAATACTCCATGCAACAAAAATCTGAAAAAAAGCAGGAGTAGCTATCCTCTTTGCAGATCAAGTAGATTTCAAACCAACACTGATTAAGAGAGACGAAGAAGGACACTACATCCTTGTAAAGGGAAGAATCCAAGAGGAAGAGATGACAATCATAAATATCTATGCACCAAACACTAGTGCTCCCAACTATATAAAACAAACACTAACAGACATGAAAAGTCATATATGCACTAATACAATTGTAGTGGGGGACCTCAACACCCCACTGTCACAAAGAGATAGATCAATTAGACTAAAAATAAGTAATGAAATACTAGAACTCAATCAAACTCTTGAACAAATGAACTTAACAGATGTTTACAGAGTCTTCCACCCTACAAAATCAGAAGACACATTCTTCTCAGCTGCACATGGGTCATTCAACAAAATAGACCACATACTCATACATAGAACATGTTTAAGTAAGTGCAAAGGAATTGAAGTTATCCCCTGTATATTATCAGACCATAGTGCGATGAAATTGGAGATCCATAGCAAAAGAAACTCAAAAAATTTCATAAGCACGTGGAAATTGAACAACACACTTCTGAATAACCAATGGGTCACAGAGGAAATTAAAGAAGAAATCAGACAGTTCCTTCAATTCAATGACAATGACAATACAACATATCGGAATCTATGGGACACGATGAAAGCAGTCTCATGAGGGAAATTCATAGCAGTGAATATGCATATTAGGAAAACAGAATGAGCCCAATTAAACAACCTGATGCTGAACCTCAAGCTTCTAGAAAAAGAAGAGCAGGACAACCCCAAAGCTCATACAAGGGAGGCAATTATAAAGATCAGGGCAGAAATCAATGCAATGGAGACTAAGAGAATGATACAAAAAAATCAATGAAGCCAAGAGTTGGTTCTTGGAAACAATAAACAAAATTGACAAACCTTTAGCCAACCTTATCAGAAAAAGGAAAGAAAAGGCCCAAATCCATGCATTCAGGAATGAAAAGGGTGAAATTACAACAGACTCAGCAGAAATCCAGAGGATCATCAATACCTACTTCCAGAACCTATACGCCAATAAGATGGACAACACAGAAGAAATGGACAGATTCCTAGATACATATGAATTACCAAAGTTGAACAAAGAAGACCTAAAAATTCTGAACAACCCAATATCAACCAATGAAATTGAAAATGTAATTAAAAACTTAACAACTAAGAAAAGCCCGGGCCCTGATGTCTTCACTGCTGAATTCTACAAGACATTTAGAGAGGAACTGCTGCCTCTACTGTTTAAACTCTTCAGTGAAATTGAAAGGGAAGCAATACTCCCAAATTCATTCCTGGAAGCAAGCATCACCTTGATCCCCAAAGCAGAGAAACACCCAACCGAAAAGGAAAACCATAGGCCAATCTCACTAATGAACATAGATGCAAAAATCCTTAAAAAGATAATGGCAAATAGAATGCAGAAGATCATCAAGAAGATCATACACCCTGATCAAGTGGGATTCATCCCAGGGATGCAGGGATGGTTCAATATACAAAAATCAATCAATGTAATACACTATATCAATAGAACCAAGGACAAAAACCATATGATTATCTCCATAGACACAGAAAAAGCATTTGACAAAATCCAACATGCATTTCTGATAAAAACCCTACAAAAAATTGGAATAGATGGTCTCTACCTCAAACTGATAGAAGCCATCTATGAAAAACCAACAGCCAATATCATACTAAATGGTCAAAAACTGAAATCCTTCACACTAAAATCAGGGACAAGACAAAGATGTCCACTATCACCACTCTTGTTCAATATAGTTCTGGAAACATTAGCCACAGCAATTAGACAAGAGAAAGAAATAAAAGGAATAAAGATAGGTAATGAAGAAGTCAAATTGTCATTATTTGCAGATGACATGATACTCTATATAGAAGACCCCAAGAACTCCACCAAAAGTCTTCTAGACTTAATAACCAAATTCAGTCAAGTAGCTGGTTACAAGATCAACACACAAATATCAATAACTTTCCTCTACACCAATGACAGACTCACTGAGAGAGAAATAGGTCAAATAATTCCTTTCACATTAGCATCCAAAAACTGAAATACCAAGGAATCGTCCTAATGAAAGAAATCAAAGACCTCTTCTCTGAAAACTGTGGCACTCAGAAAAGAGAGATTGAAGATGATATCAGAAAATGGACAGACATCCCCTGCTCCTGGATAGGAAGGATTAATATAGTGAAAATGGCCATACTTCCAAAACTGCTATATAGATTTAATGCAATTCCAATTGAAATCCCAGCAGCATACTTCATACACCTCGAGAAAACAATCCAAAAATTCATTTGGAACAAGAAGAGACCCAGAATAGCAAAAGCAATTCTAGGTTACAGAGACATGGTAGGGGGTATCACAATCCCCAACCTGCAACTATATTACAAAGCTACTGTGATCAAAACAGCATGGTACTGGCAAAGAAACAGACCTGAGGACCAGTGGAACAGATTAGAAGATGCAGAAACAACGCCAGACACACTCAGCCATCTCATCTTCGATAAAGGAGCCAAACACCCTTACTGGAGGAAAGATAGCCTCTTTAATAAATGGTGCTGGAAAAATTGGGCTTCAACTTGCCAAAGATTAAAACTAGACCTATATTTCTCGCTGTGCACTAAACTTAAATCAAAATGGTTTAAAGATCTAAATATTAAAATAGAAACTCTGAACCAGTTGGAACAGAGGTTAGGTAGAACCCTTGAAGACATCAGTGTAGGAAAAGATTTAATGAACAAAACTTCAGTTGCCCATGAACTAGCACAAACAATCAACAAGTGGGATCTCTTCTTATTAAAAGGCTTCAGCACAGCAAGAGAAACCACCAGCAGTGTGAAGAGACAACCCTCAATGTGGGAAAAAATCTTCACCTGCTCTTCCTCAGACAAAGGTCTACTATCACGAACCTATAAAGAATTTTAAAAGATCAGACCTCCCAAATTTAAAGACCCAATCCAAAAATGGGCATCTGAAATGAACAGACATTTCTCACACAAAGAAGTAGAAATAGAAAATAAATACATGAAAAAATGTTCAACATCACTGGTCATTCGAGAGATGCAAATGAAAACAACGCTGAGATTCCACTTCACTCCAGAAAGAATGGCTGCTATCATGAAATCAACCAATAACAAATGCTGGCAGGGCTGTGGGGAAAGAGGAACCCTGCTCCACTGCTGGTGGGAGTGTAGACTGGTGCAAGCACTGTGAAAATCAGTATGGAGATACCTCAAAGAACTAGGACTGGAAGTCCCATTTGATCCCGCTATTCCCCTGCTGAGTATCTTCCCCAAAGAATTAAAAGAATCATACCACAGTGATATATGTGCACCCATGTTCATAGCAGCACAGTTTGTGATAGCTAAAACTTGGCAACAGCCCAAATGCCCATCAACTGGAGACTGGATAAAGAAAATGTGGTTTTTTTATAAAATGGAGTACTTACTACTCAGCCATAAAAAATGAGAAATTAGAGACATTTATAGCTAAGCGGATGCACATTGAGGCGATACTCTGAAGTGAAATAAATCGGACACACATGTATAAATACCGAATCGTTTCTCTGGTGTGAGAAACTGAAAGTGTAAATAAGGACTAAATGTATAATAGGTAATGTGAAATAGGAAGAAAAGGGGCAAAGGGGAAGGAAGTGTGAGGGCCAGGAGAAAGGATAGAAGGGAATGGGATTAATATGAGAAAATGGAAAAATAGGAACAAAATCTTTGTAAATAGGGAGGCATGGAGGGGTTGAAGGGAGGGCTGGGCAAGGGTGAAAAATAAGAACCCAGAGAGATTATGTAAAGGTGCAAATTTCCAATGATGAATGTTATTATATTGTATACGTAAAATGTACCAATGATTAGAATGAATAATGGATATTGCAAAATAGGAAGAAAAGGTCCAAAGGGATAGGGGCAGTGGGAAGGGCAGGGGAAAGGAAAGAAGGGAAAGGAAAAATGCTGAGAAATGGAAAAAATGGAAATAAAGTCTTTGTAAATAGGGAAGGGTGGAGGGCGTGAAGGGAGGGCTAGGAATGGGGAAAAAATAAGAACCAAGATGCATTTTGTAAAGGTACAATTCCCAATGAAAAATGTAATTGTGTTGTATACCTACAATGTACCAATAAAAGAATTTAATAAAAATAAATAAATAAATAAATAAAATGAAATAAATAAAAAAAATAAAGATAAGAAAATAAGTAACTTCATAGGTTTAAGTGACTTAGTCACACAGCAAGGGCTGATTCATACATCAGTTTTCAATCCTCCAACTACAAGTTGCTTGTTTTGCCACCAACTATCTCCATTTGCTTTGTTATTCAAATACATATGTGTGCATTTGTGTGTGCATCTGCACACTTGTTTTGTCTTGTTAATTGGACTCTGAGCTCTTAGAATGTCAGGATTGTATTTTGTATTTATTTATACATTATACTATACCTTGTTAAATTGTACCTTGTGCATAATATTCAAGACATGGAAATATATCTTTACTGACAGTATGGAAATGATTTTAATAGAAATGTCAAAAACTGATTCCTAATAATAAATGTAGAAATGAAGCAAGCTACTGCAAATATTACAAATATGTTCAATATTCTTTGGTATTTCAAGGTAGAAATCCAGAGAAACACCACCAAAAATATTTTCGCCACAATCAACGGTCTTGGAAATAGTCATCTGCTAAAAATTACAATACAGTATACATTTAAGTTATTTTATTAAATTCAAGTTGACATTTAAGAATATGAAAGCTATTCAAAGCTGAAAGTCGTGACAAGATGAGATGCTCTTGACCTTTGTGACAAGTATAAGGTTAGTAGTCTGTTTATAACTAAAAGCACAATAAAGAAGTAAAGCAAATTTTTTAAAGCAATAGATGGAATACAGCTGACTTAGAAGTGCATTGTGAACCTAAAACCATTTCTATGAAGTTGGTAAGATGTTAAGATAAAAACAAATGTATATAGAAGTTAAAATCAAGGCATTTACTTATAGGTCAATACAGTTGAAGCTCATTATGTGAAAGAAATATCTAGACAAATAAACTGATGGCAGGCCCATATTTTGTGCATTAGTTATAAAAAGTATGGTGAGAATATATGCAAAATGACCTTTTTAACATTTTGGTATTCTGTGAAATTTTTCCTTATTACTATAAAGCACAAAAATGCCACATGATCTATCAATAATTTAGCCCAATACATTTCTTATATGTTTATCTCAAAATTCCATGCAAAGTTTTGTGAAATAATATAAAATTTGGCTCCAGATAAGAGATGAGCCAACTGATCTTAAATGAATTGCTCAAATGGGAAATGGATATGTGGGAAACTCACTAAGGAGGAAAATATTGAAAAAATGAAGTCCATGAAGAAGACACAGTGAGTAATTTTCTTTATTCTAAGACAGTAGAGTCAGGAGACATTCATTTCCTCAGGAGGTTCATTTGTGATCTTTTAGTAGGCTCTACAAACTCCATTTTGATGTTCAAATTGTCCTATTAGGACCTCAGCTTTCTATTATTGCAGTGAATCGGCAGTCAAGGATGAGAACACCAATTCATTACCATCAAACATTAGTCCTACCAGAGACACTTTTGGTACCAATATTCTGTTCTCTTGATCTCATGACTATCAGAAAAACCATCAAAATCCCAGCACTTTTCCTCTCTTGCCATCCTCATCTCTGTCCTCTAAGTCTCTCATTCAAAACTAAAAACATCACTACAGTTCCACAAATGTGTTATGTTACATTACTTCCAGGCCTTTGCCCATATTATCTCTGTAAAGAAATTCTTTCTGCTCAGATCTGGTCAATTTGTCATAACATAAAATATCATTGTTTTGGATATATGGTGTTATTAATGCTAATAAATGCTTACACTGATGTAACAATTACCATAATCAGGATATAGAGTGCTCTCATTTTCCCTCAAATGCCCTAGTGGAGTCACATCCTCACCATCTCTCACTCCTGGAATACAATGGTTGGAGTCTTTGACACATAGTTTTGTGTAATAACATATGAAGGAAGTCATGTAATTGTGTACCTTTTAAGAATGGCTTCTCTTACTTGGCATAACGTTGTTGAGTTAAACACAATCTGAAACACTATTTCATTCCTTTTATTGCTAAGTAGTATTACTTTGCAAACACGTACTAATACAAATAAATAAATAAATAAATAAATAAATAAATAAATAATTCCATTGTACGGATACATCACAGTTTATTCATTCAAACATCCATGTAAGGACATTTGAATATTTTTCCACTTTGGAATGTTGTGAATACAACTGTAGGCTTGTGTGAACTTAAGTGTCACAGGCTGAATAATAGTCTCCAAACATGTCTACGGTCTAAGCCCTTGAACTCGTGAATATGCTACTTATATAACAAAATATACCTTGCCAATGGAATTGAATTGAGGATGGTGAGATTGGCAGATTATCCTGGATTAGTCTAGCAGGCCCATAGTGCAGTAACAATCATCCTTATAAGAGCAAAGCAGAATAAGAATAGTCCTAGAGAGAAAAAGGAGGCAAACTGATCATGGCGGCTGATATTAATGTGATGCAGTGACAAGGCAAAGAATGCCAAATGCCACCAGAAGTTGGAAAATGCAAGAAGCAGATGTGCAGCTCCATCGATACATTGATTTCCACCCAGGGAAACTCATTTCAGACTCTTGTTACCCAAAGTTGTGAGGAAATATGTTTCCATTATTTTGATTTTATTTTTGTATAAGATGTGAATTTTAAGTTGAGGATCATTTTTGACTGATTGCCCACTTGTTTACTATTTATTGAAAGTTGTATTATTTTTCAAAATTGCTTTTTTCTTCTTTTTATTTTTAATTATTTATTATATGTGTTTGCAGTGTATAATCTTTATATTCATCTTAGGGAGTAGGTATATGTTATTAACACATCTTACTTATTTTCATTCCCCTTTCTCTCCCCTCCTTGCCGTTTCCCTCCTTCTCAAGATACCCTTACAATTTGCAAGCTATCTATCTCTATTTCCTATTCTCTATCATTTATTTTATTTTTAAACTTATTTGTATTTTGGGTTTCTCATGTGAGAGAAATAATCCAATATTGAAGCTTGTGAGTCTGATTTATATTACTTAACATTGTGTTCTCAAGGTACATCTATTTTCCTACAAATGATTCAATTTCATCCTTCTTTATGTCAAAGTAATACTCCATTATGTATAAATGCCACATTTTCTTTGTCCATTCATCTGTTGATGGACATATATAGGCCACTTCCAAGACTTACCTGTTATGAATCGTGGTGCTACAATCATGGATATGCATGTATTGCTATTTTCTGAGGTCTGTAACTTTTTTGAGAAGGGTATCTAGAAGGGAAATAGCTGGGTCAATTGGAATTTCTAGTTTTAATCTTTTGAGGGATCTCCATACTCATATTGATTTTACCAATTAAAGCTCTCATTAGAAATGAAAAAGTCTCCTTTCCCCCCCAACCTAGCCACCATTTGTTATTGTTTGCTTTTTGGATGGTAGCCATTCTTTTTGGAGTAACATGGAAAGAATGTCAATGTTGTTTAATTTGCATTTCTCTGATAACCAGAGATGTTGAACATGTTTTCACATATTTATGGGAGATTGTCTATGCACCTTTGTCAGCTATCAGACAGTGGTACTTGTGTAGGTGTATTAATGAGCTCTGTGTTCTGTTCCATTGACCAACATGTCTATCCCTCCATCAACTCCATATTTTCTTAATCATGATTATTGAAGATATATAAATGTCTTAAAATCAGGTAGTGTGATTTCTCCACCTTCCTCCTTCTTTTTCAAAATTATTTCAGTTGTCTTGTTTCTTTTTTCCTTTCCTTAAACACTGTAATAATTTTGTCTACATAAACACATAATCATGCTAGGATTTCCATAGGGATTGCATTAACTCCATATATCAATTGTAGAAAAATTGACATAATTTTACCATGTTGAATATTCCAATTCAAAGCCTACATTTATCTAAGTCTCTTTTATTTCTCTCCTGTACATGTGGTAGTTTTTAGCATGAAGATTCTGTTTATGCCCTGATATAAAAACAAAAGACCATATAAGAAAGGAAAACTACATATCAATCTCTTTCAGGAATGCAGACTTTAAAATATTCAAAAAAGTAACAGCAAATAAAATTCAACAATATTTTAAAGGAACTATGTACAACAACCAACTGTGATTTATTGCATGTACACAGGCTTGTTCAAAACTCAAAAAATTAAGTAATGCAATTTATGACATCAATATGCTAAAGAAAATTCATATGGTCATAAATTAATACAGAAAAAGCATTTGGCAAAATCCAAAGGATATTTATGATAAAAAACATCTCAGCTGAATAGAAATAGAAGGAAACATCTTCAACTTTTAAACACTATTTATAAAATCTTACAACTAACATCACACTTAATCGTGAGAATCTGGACACTTTTCTCCATTAGCTTAGGAACAAGGAAAAACCACTCAATAGAATGTTCACTCTCACTACTTCTAGTCAACATTACACTAGCAGTGCTGGCTAATTGAAAATGACAAGAAAAAGAAACATAAGACACACAGTTTGAGAATTTTAAAAAAAGCTACTTTTGTTCTCAAATGACATTTTTCTTATGTACAAAATCCAAACGCATCAACAAAATATCCAGATTTCAGTAAAATTGCCGGACAAATGTTACTATCCAAAAATAAATTTCCTATATACTATTAATGAATATTGTGAATTTGAAATTAAAAACACAATGTTATTTGCATTAGTACCAAAAATGAAACATTTATGTGTAAATCTGACAACATATATACAAACTCTATATAAGGAAAAACACAGACTCTTCCAACTCTGATAAAAGGAGTCAAAGATCTAAATAAATAGACAGTCCACGATTAAAGTCAGAAAAACTCAATATCTTTAAGATGTCAGATGTTCCGTAATTGATGTACAGATTCCATGCAATCCCAATCAAAATTCAAACAATTATTTTGTGAATGTGAACTAGCAGATTTTAAACTTACATGGAAAGGCAAAAGCCCAGAATAGTTCACACAATACTGAAGAGAAAAAAAAAAAAAAAGAACAAATGAGGAAGACTCAATTCACCAGACCGCAAAACTTAACATAATGCCACAGAAATCAAGACAGTGTGGTACTGACAAACAAATAGATCAATGAGATAGGATAGAAAGCCCAGAAACTAACCCTTAAAAATATAAACTGATCTTTGACAAATGAGCAAAGACACATCAATGGAGAAATGATAATTTTTAGAAAATTTTCAGTACAAGTAATGAAACAACAAAATATCCTCATAAAAAAAGAAAAGGAATGTAGACATAAATTTTATACCCTTCACAAAAATTAATCTAGAGTATATTATAGAACTAAATGCCAAATACAAAATTTTTAAATTATAAAAAATCTTGAGTGACTGGGTTTGAAGATGACTTTTTTGATGCAACACTAAACGCATAATTCATGAAAGAAAATATTGGTAAGTTGGACTTCATTAAAATGAAACTTTGCTGCTCTAAAAAAGACATTTAGGGAAATGAAAAGACAAGCCACAGATAGGGAGAAAATATTTGCAAAACACATAACTGATAAACACATATTTGTACAAATAACACTTAAAATTTAATAGTGATAGAAAACAATTAAAAATGTACCAAAGACCTGAACATACACCTCACCAAAAATATAAAAACAGAAAGTAAGAATGTGAAAAATGTTCACCATCATATATCATTAGAGATTTACAAATTAAAAGTAAGATTTACAAAAAAAAGTAAGATTTCATTACACATCTATTTGAATGATACCTAAATCATTGGTAACATCAAATACTAGCAAGGATGCAGAACAACAAGAACACTCATTCATTCATGCAAAATGGTGCAACCACTTTGGAAAGGAGTCTGGTAGTTTCTTACAAAAGTTAATTTAGTACTTCCCTACAATCCAGCAATTGTCTCCTAGATATTTTCCCAAATAAGTTAAAAAGCTTATATGTACACAAAAACCAGCACAAAGAGGTTGGTAGCAATTTTATTCATATTTACACAACATGAATGTCACCAACATTTCTTTCAGTAAAAGGTAAGTATTGTAAATGATGTAAACAAACTGTAGCACAGTCCTGAAATGGGATACTACTTAGCAATAAAAAGAAATTAGCTATCATGCTACGAACAGATATGAAGGTATTAAAAATTTCCATTACTAAATTAATGAAGTCTATCTGTAAGTGATACATGTGGTATGATTCCAACTATGACATTGTGGGAAAAACAGAACTATATAGATAGTAAAAATATTAGTGCTTACCAAGAGTTCAGTTTTGAGGGAGGGAGGGAAGCAGGGAAGGATAGAGAGGATCCACAAGGGACTTTTAGAAAAGTAAAACATTCTGATATTATTCTATAATAGTGATCCATGATATTTTGTATTGGCCAAACCCACACTATGAGTAAAACACAAAGAATGAGCTCTAATATAAATTATGGACTTTAGTGAATAATAATATTTGTACTAGTACTGAAATAATGTTTTCCAGTGATACTAGAAGTTAACAATTTGGAAAACTAACAGCAGTGCAGAGGCCTAGAGATTCACTACACAGTTTGGTCACTTGTTCTGAAAACCTAAAACTTCTCTAAAAATAAAACCTTTTTAATTTTCAACAGATTTTTAATATTTTATTAGATTTACTTATGTTTAATATTTAGGGCTGATGAATATAAAATAAATTTCATTTTCAATTTTAATTTTCAATTTTTTATTTCAAATATATAGTCATATGGCTCAGTTTGGTGCACTGATCTTATACCACAAAATTTTGCTAAGTTTGTTGTTATGGCTTGTATCTTGATGTCCCCGCAAAGCCTCATGTTCTGATAAATGGGGCTTTTTGGAGCTGGCTGGATCTAGGGTGTGTGATACTGGGATTAAGGGTGTGTGGTACTAAATTAATCCAGTGATTGAAATCAGCATTTTTCTGGTGGCACTTCCCAAAAGGCTGGTATCCTGGATGGAATAAAAGGGAAAGGCAGTCTCCTTCCTTGCTACTGTTGCTTCCTGCCTACTCTGCCATGTACTGTTTCTCCTCCAGGATCCCGCACTGCCATGCTACCCCGCCTTGGAGCCAGCTGTCTATGGAATGAAAGCTCTACAGGCTGTACACTAAAACAAACCTTTCTTTCTCTAACTTGTGTGAGTTGGGTATTTTGTCTCAAATTTTTTTGTAACAAAAAAGTAACTAAGACAGTCTCTTATTGTTCTGTTTTTTAAAGAATTCTTGGAATTTTTCTATAAGGACAATTTAATTGTGAGTAGGGGGATTTATTTGTTCTTTTTAAATCCACATACACACACATACATACAATCAGTTCACGCAGACATTGTTTTGGGGGGGTTTTTTCTTAAATTCTTTTATTGGTACATTTTAGATATAAAATACATTTACATTTATCTTTAGGTGCTTGTACCTGTACATGATGTATCTTGGTTCTTATTTTTTCCCCATTACCTGTGCGCCCTTCACCCCTAAACCCTTTCCTATTTACATACTTCGTTTCCACTTTTTTTTCTTTTCTCATAATTTTTCCTTTCCTTTCTTTCCTTTACCCTTCCCCTCAAACCATCCCTACCCCTTTGGACCTTTTCCTATTTCAAAGTATCAATTATTAGTTATTAATCCTTTTAGTCCTTATTTACACTCAGTTTCTCACACTAGAAAAACTATTCGGGATTTACACATGTGTGTATTATTTATTTCACTTAAGAGTATGGCCTCAATATTCATCCATTTAGCTATAAATGACTCTAGTTTCTCATTTTTTATGGCTGAGTAGCACTCCATTTTATAGAAAAAACCACATCTTCTTTATCAAGTTTCCAGTTGATGGGCACTTGGGCTATTTCCAAGCTTTGGCTATTACAAACTGTGCCTCAATAAACATGGGTACACATATATCTCTGTGGTATGATTCTTTGAATTCTTTTGGGAAAATACCCAGCAGGGAAATATCTGGGTAAAATGGGACCTACAGCCCTAGTTCTTTGAGGTAACTCCACACTGATTTCCACTGTGGTTGCACCAGTCTGCACTCCAGCCAACAATGGAGAAGGGTTCCTTTCTCTCCACACCCCCACCAGCATTTGTTATTGGTTGATTTCTTGATAGCAGCCATTCTTTCTGGGGTGAGGTGGAATCTCAGTGTTGTTTTCATATGCGTCTCTCAAATGAACAGTGATGCTGAACATTTTTTCATATGTTTATTTGCTGCTTTTACTTCTTTGTCTGAGAAATGTCTGTTCATTCCAGATGTCCATTTTTGAATTGGGTCTTTGAATTTGGGGGGTCTGATTTTTTTCAGTTCTTTCTACATTCTTGATAGTAGTCCTTTGTCTGAGGTACAGCTGCTAAAATTTTTTTCCCACATTGTAGGTTGTCTGTTAGCTCTGTTGGTGGTTTCTCTTGCAGTGCAGAAGCTTTTCAATAAGATGAGATCCCAGTTGTTGATTCTTTCTGCTAGTTCCCGTGCTACTGAGGTTTTGTTCATAAAGTCTTTTCCTATGCCAATATCTTCAAGAGTTCTACCTAACTTATCTTTCAGCAAATTTGGTGTTTCTGTCTTAATATTTAGATCTTTTATCCACTTAGATCTCAGTTTAGTGCATGGTGAGAGATATGGGTCTAGTTTTAATCTCTGACAGGTTGAAATGCAGTTTTTCCACCACCATTTATTAAATAAGCTATCTTTCGTCCAATGAGGGTGGTTGGCTCCTTTGATGAGGTGGCTGAGTATGTCTGGAGTTGTTTCTGCATCTTCTAATCTATTTCACTGATCTTCGGGTCTGTTTCTTTGCCAGTACCACGCTGTTTTTATCACAGTAGCTTTGTAGTAGAGTTTCAAGTTGGGGATTGTGATACCCCTAGTCATGTCCCTGTTGCCCATAATTGCTTTTGCTATTCTAGGTCTCTTCTGGTTCCAAATGAATTTTTGGGTCGTTTTCGCTAGCTCTGTGAAGTATATTGTTGGAATTTCAAACAGCATTGCATTAAATCTATATAGTAGTTTTGGAAGTATGGCCATTTTCACTATATTGGTTCTTCCTACCCAGGAACAAGGGATGTCTTTCCATTTTCTTATATCCTCCTCAATCTCTTTTTTCAGGGTGCTGTAGTTTTCAATGTAGAGGTCTTTTGCTTCCTTTGTTAGATTGATTCCTAGATATTTCGGTTTTTTGGATGCTATTGTAAAAGGCATTGCTTTCCTAAATTCTCTCTCAATGAGTCTGCTATTTTTGTATAAGAAGGCTATTGTTTTTTGAGTGTTGACCTTATATCCAGCTACTCCACTGAATCTGTCAATTCAGTCCAGAAGTCTTTTGGTAGAGTTTTTTGGGTCTTCTATGTAAAGTATCATATCATCAGCAAATAATGAGAGTTTAACTTCTTCCTTTCCTATCTTTATTCCTTTTATTTCTTTTTCTTTTCTAATTGCTGCGGCTAATGTTTCCAGAACTATGTTGAACAGGAGTGGTGATAGTGGACATCCTTGTCTTGTTCCTGATTTTAGTGTGAAGGTTTTCAGTTTTTGACCATTTAGTATGATGTTGGCTGTTGGTTTTTCATAGATAGCCTTAATCAGGGTGAGATAAAGACCTTCTATTCCAATTTTCTGTAGGGTTTTTATCATGAATGGGTGTTGGATTTTTGTCAAATGGCTTTTCTGCATCTATTGAGATGATCATATGGTTTTTGTCCTTGACTCTGTTAATATGGTGTATTACATTTATTGATTTATGGATGTTGAACTATCCTTGCATCCCTGGGATAAATCCGACTTGGTCAGGGTGTATGATCTTCTTGATGGCCCTCTGTATTCTGTTTGCCAGTATCTTGTTGAGGACTTTTGCATCTATGTTCACTAGGGAGATTGGCCTGTAGTTTTCTTTTTGGGTTGGGTCTTTCCCTGGTTTTGAAATCAAAGTAACACTTGCTTCCAGGAATGACTTTGGAAGCCTTGCTTCCCTTTCAATTTCCTTGATGAGTTTAAAGAGTAATGGCATTAGTTCTTCTTTAAATGTCTTGTAGAATTCAGCAGTGAAACCATCCAGACCTGGGCTTTTCTTTGTTGGTAAATTTTTTATTACATTTTCAATTTCACTCATTGTAATTGGGGCGATTAGAATTTCTATATCTTCTTCACTTAATTTTGGCAATTCATATGTATCTAGGAATCTGTCCATTTCTTCTGTGTTTTCCATTTTATTAGAGTACAGGTTCTCGAAGTAGGTATTGATGATCCTCTGGATTTCTGCTGGTTCTGTTGTGACTTCCCCTTTTTCATTCTTAATTGCATGGATTTGAGTCTTTTCTTTCCTTTTTTGATAAGATTGGCTAAAGGCTTATCGATTTTATTTATTCATTCAAAAAACCAACTCTTTAATTCATTGATTTTCTGTATCATTCTCTTAATCTCCATTGCATTGATTTCTGCCCTGATCTTTACAATTTCCTCTATTGTGTGGGCTTTGGGATTTTTATTCTCTTTTTTTTCTAGGAGTTTGGGGTTCTGCATTAGATTACTTTTTCTGAGTTCTCTCTGTTTTCCTAATATGGGCATTCACTGCTATGAATTTCCCACATAGAACTGCTTTCATTGTGTCCCATAGATTCCTGTATGTTGTACTGGCATCATCATTTACTTGTAGAAACTGTCTAATTTCTTCTTTAATTTCCTCTGTGACCCATTGATTGTTTAGGAGGGTGTTATTCAATTTCCAGGTGTTTGTGGGAATTTTGCAGTTTCTCATGTTATTGATCTCCAATTTTATTGCACTGTGGTCTGATAATATACAGGGGGCAATTTCAATTCTTTTACATTGACTTAGACATGTCCTGTGAGCTAGCATGTGGTCTAATTTGGAGAATGACCCGTATGCAGTGGAAAAGAATGTTTATTCTGATTTTGTGGGGTGGAACACTCTGTAAATATCTATTAAGTCCATTTGTTCAATAGCTTGGTTGAGTTCCAGAATTTCATTGTTAATTTTTTGTCTAGATGATTTTCTGTCTATTTGTGATAGTGGGGTATTGAGGTCTCCCATTACAACTGTATTAGTGCTTATTTGGCTTTTCATGTCCATTAATATTTGTTTTGTATAGTTGGGGGCATTCTTATTTGGTGCATATATATTTAGGATTGTCATCTCTTCCTCTTGGATTGTTCCCTTCACAAGGATGTAATGACCATCTTTGCCTCTCTTAATTAGTTTTGGTTTGAAATCTACTTTGCCTGCAAATAAGATTGCTACCCCTGCTTTTTTCTGGGTTCCTGTCACGTGGAGAGCTGTTTTCCATCCTTTTTACTTTCAGTCTATGCATTTCTTTCTTTTTGAGTTAGGTGTGTTTCTTGTATACAGCATATTGCTAGATTTTGCTTCTTAATCCATTCTGTCAGTCTCCTTCTTTTGTTTGGTGAATTGAGGCCATTAACATTGATAGTTATAATTGAGAGATATTGACTCATCCTTGTCATGATGTTTTACTGTTGTTGGCTCTTATTTCTTTTTCCCTCTTTCCCTTTAGTTTCTTACCTTGTCTGGTGACTTCTCTCTGTTGAGCCTCATGGAGTTGTGACCTTCATTGCCTTTTTCTAGGATATTGCTTAGACTTGTTTGGAGTGCTGGTTTTGTGTTCATGAAATTTCTCAGGTGTTCTTTGGCATGGAAGTATCTAATTTCCCCATTGATTTTGAAATATAATTTTGCAGGATACAACAGTCTAGGTTGGAAGTTATTTTCTTTTAGGGCTTGTAATACTTCACTCCAGGCTCTTCTTGATTTAAGGGTTTGCATTGAGAAATCTGCCATGATTCTGATGGGCATTCCTTTGTAGGTGATTTGTTTCTTTTCTCTAACTGCCTGTAGAATTTTGTTCTTCTGTTGGGTTTCTGGGATCTTGACTATTATATGTCTAGGTGTAGAATTTTTTTGATCATGGCTGGGTGGAGTTCTATATGCCTCAGTTATCTGTATGTCCAATTCTCCTCCTCTGTCTGGGAAGTTTTTTACTATTACTTCTGTGAACAGTCTTTTTATGTCAATTGTATTTTCTCCTGTTTTTTCATGGACTCCTATAAGTCTTATGTTATTCTTCTTTGCATCATCTAGCAGTTATTGAATTGATTTCTCATGGTCCCTTACTATTTTTAAGAAATCTCTGTTTTCATGGTCCTTCACTGCAATCCTGTCTTCTATATCTGATATTCTATCTTCAGATTTGCTTAATTTGCTCTGTATGTTTTCAGTAGAGTTTTTAATCTCCTGAATAGCTGTTTGAATCTGTTTCATGGATTCCATTTCTTTCTTATGTTGGGCAATCATGGTTTCCATTTCTTTCTTATGCTGGGCATTCCTGGCTTCCAGCATGTTTCTGAGCTCATCTATTTTTTTTTTATCAGTTTCTGTTCTAGAGCCTCTAATCATGTCTTTCACTCTGCTCACCATCTCTGTAGTTATCTGGGAGATTATTTCTGCTTTGAATTTTTCTAGAGCCTCATTCATCTGTTTTGTTACTTCCTGTGCTATCAGTTCAGGGTGTCCAGGTGGTTGATTATCAGACTTTTGCACCTCATTTCCCCCAGAAATTGCCTTTTGTGGGGTGGAAGTCTGGGTTTGTGACTTGCTTAAATGCCTTCTCATTTTTGTTTTTGGTACTGTCCCTGGTTTAGTTCCTGGGTTGATACTTTGAAATTGCTTAATGTAAGTATCTTCGTTGATGTATTTAAAACCCTTATGGAATGATTGCTTCTCAGAGGTGTCTACCAGATATAGCTGGTCTTTAGGTTTTGAGTCTCTAATGACTCTGAGGCTATCTCATTTTCATTATACCAGGAAGGGAAACTGTTTATATCAATCACTACACCTTAGCCCAAGTCATACAATCAGCAACACCATAGCATCAAATACCTCTGAAAGAATGACAATTCGTGGTAGTTATTAATCTATCACCTTTAAAAAATAAAGGGCCTCCTTCAAGGTGTGTCTCTGCTGTCATAATAGACGTGGGCAGCAGTGTGCAGACATAAGTCAATGAGTCTGAGCAAGCTAGTCCCAGACCCATGAGATTCAGGCAGATTTCTGGTTGCAAGTCCCAAGTTGAGCTCCCTGTCCTCCTGCAGGGTTGCACTCTGCAAGTGTCTACTGCAGGTTTCAACTGCTTTTCCCCTGAAGAATTTCCAGTTTCCAATGGGAGCTGATAATCCCTCCTATTTACCAATCATGGTGGTCTGGTGTGCCTTTGCAAAGATTCCCTTCACTTTTCCAGTGGGCTTGTTTTCATCAGGGAGCCTGAGACAGGCACTCTCTCTGTTGTTCACTTCTGGAGCTCAGGACAATGGCTTTTGTCCCCCTGTGCCTGTGCAGTGTGTAACCAAGTAGCTTCACAGCCAAAAGGTCAGAGGCCGGGGGGGGGGGGTATTGTTGGAGGCGCCCGCGGCCAAGCCATCAGCTGGTGGGCCTGCCGGCGGGGGGGGGGTCCTCCTCACCCTGTTCTGGTGGCTGGTGGAGCAAGCCGGAGCAAGCAGGTCCCAGTCAGCCTGCAACCGCTCCTCAAGCAGACTTTGAAAGAATGTATCTTTTCATAATAACAGATAACATCTAGCTCCTCAAAGAGTAATTACTCCTTTATTGGTGAATATATTAAAAATCCTTTCTTCTAGCTTTTAAAATATACAGCTTATGCTTATTATCTATAGTCACCTTATTGCACAATAGAAAGCACATCAGAAATTCTTACTCCTGTCTTACTATAACTTAGTACCTCCTGGTCAACTTTTCACTGCCCTTCCCTCCCTGCTATTCTTCCCAGTCTCTAGTAGCCACCATTCTACTCTCAACCCTTATGATGTGAATTATTCTGAAATTCCTCATATTGGAGACATCATGCGGCATTTGTCTTTCTGGGCCTGATTTATTTCACTTAAAATAATGATCTTTAGTTTCATGCATGTTGTTGCAAATGCACAATCATTGTGGAAAACAGTCTAGAAGCCCCTCAAAAGTTTAACAATAAAACTACCATATGACCCAGAAATTCCACTACTGGGTACATACTTAAAGGAAATGAAATCAGTATGTCAAGGAGGCACTCCCATGGTCACAGCAGTATTATTCACAATAGCCAAAAAATGAAATTAACCTCAGTGTCCACAAAATGATGAATTAATAAAGAATACATGGTATATATTAACAATGGAATACTACCCGGCCATAAAAGGAATGGAGTTGGTTCTTTTATTCTCCCCATTCCTGTTCTCCCTCTCCACAAGAACCAAGATATATCATGTACGGGTACAAATTCCCAATGATGAATGTGATCCTAATGGATACCAAAATGTATCAATAAACTTAAAGGATTAAATGGTTTTTTTAAAGGAATGGAGTTGAATTTTTACAAAGTGTATCTTTGTCCTGTTTTCATCATTCACACCAAAGAAGAAAAAAACTATTATCTGAAAAGTCTCAAAATATTAATTACACTAAATTTCTACATTTGATTAGTGTTACAGATAGATTTCAACTAAAAGATCATTCATGAAGAAGAAAACAGCCACACAACTCACATTTTTGAGTGTTAAACCTATATTACATGATAGATTATTGATATATAGAATTCTTTTTTGAAATACTTTTTATTTCAAAACTATTTTGAAATAGTTTTATGGAGGTATATTTGCATATCATGTAATTCTGCTTTTTCAAGTGCACAGTTCAATTTTTTGGGTAAATTTACCAATTTTATTAATATTATCAAAACTGTCTCCACAAATCAGTTTTAGAACATTTTCTTTACCCAATGTGAAACCTCGTGTATACCTACTATTAATCCCTGTTACCTACCATCACCATTTTAGGCGAACTTTAATCTGTTTTCTATTTTGTCTTGTTTTGGGAGGGAGATATTTTATATAAATGGAATAATAAAATATGTGGTCTCTTATATTTGCCTTCTTTCAACAAATATGTTTCTGAGATCTGATAACATGTATTCACTTATTTTATAGATGAATAATATTCCAGATGTTGTTTATTCATTCGTAAGTTGATGAAGAGTTGAATGATTTCCACCTTTTGTCATTATAAATAATGTTTTACATATATGCTTATGCAGACATATATTTTCAATTTTCTTAAGTATATATTCAAGAGTGCAATTTCTGACTCATACGCTAACTCTGTTTTTAACTTTTTGAGAAACTGCCAAACTGTTTTCCAAAGCAGTTGTACCATTTTATTTTCCCACCAAGAAAGTATATGAGTTCCAATTCTCCCAACACATGCTATTGTCCATCATTTTGATAAAGCCTCCTAGTGGGTGTGAAAAAGTATTTTATTATGGTTTTTATTTGCATTCCTCCAATGACTAACGACATTGGGCATCTTTTCATGTACGTATTAGTCATTAAATTATCTTCTTTGACCAATTAGCTACTGAAAATATTTTGATTATATTGTATGTCTAATTGTTAGTGAGGTGTAAGTGTTTTTGTACAATCTTGATACAAGTCCTTTACCCCATACATGTTTTGCAAATATTTTCTCCTATTCCTATTTCTTGTCTTTATTAAGTTAAAAGTTTTATCTGGGGATAATTGTGCTTTCACGTGCAACTATAAGAAATATTGTGGAAAACTACCATGTACTCCTTATCCAGTTTCTACCATAGAAGTATTGTGTAGGACTGTTGTATAATATCACAATCTGGATATGACATTAATATAGTCCTAAAATATTTTTGTCATAAGAATCCTTTGTGTCTTCCTTTTATAGGCACACCATTTTCTTCCTACCCCACTCCTCCTTGACCCCTTCAAAACAATAATTTTATAGTTTTTTAATATTTCCATATTTTTTTCTCCAATGGTACTGCATGTTTATGTAAAAAAGGAAAAAAAAACCACTTTAAAATTACAATAATCTCCAAGCATAAAGCAAGTTTCCTTTTCATATTATTAGTTTACAGAAAGTTCTTGGAAACCTCTCAAATTTATTTGGAAACATTTTTATGAACTTAATTCTTTTGCTTTGATTTGTTTTCTTCTTCGTGACCAGATGCCACCATATGGCTTCAGTGTGTTTCACTTCGGTATCAGAGAGTAAATGAAATGGCTGCCAGATTGCCCCAGAGTCTTCACATCGTAAAGGAAATGGCTGGTGAAGCCAAAAGACTCAGGCTTAAGGCAGGTCCTCCAACATGGTTTAAGGAGGTAATTCAGGGTATTCAATTAAAGCAGAGGGAATACTCGATGTCTGCACGGAAGGGTAACCATCCACCCAATGCCTCAAAAGGTTGCCAAGTCGACAGTGTTAACAGCTATTTTCTCCAGTGACTTTGTCCCATTTCAATTCAGGTTTTAAATCCTCTTTGCATTGGTTGCACCAGATATACACTGCGATTAATCAAAGAAGTTTCACTTGCGATTCTGACACCATGTGTTTGTATGAGAATTAAGGCTAAAGTTGGTTGAGTTGCATCTCTGCAATTGTCAAATATAAAATTCAGGCAACTCCAACCTTGCATTAACTTTCCTTCACCTATTTCCTATGCTATTTTTCCTCAATAGTCTTCAAGTGTTATGCCTTAAGAAAATGAAAGTGGCTCTATCAGCCAGAATATGCTAGGTTATACTCTGATAATCAATACCTTCAAAATTTCAGTGACTGAAAAAACAAATATTCACACCTTACTCATACAAAGTCCAATGCTAAATACAATGCATAAACTTAAACTTAAATGACAGTACACCAGGCTTCAAGATCATACAAAATTTTCATGGCATAATGTTTAACAAAATTTATACATAAGGAAAAACACTTAGGAATATAATTTAGGATAATGGCTACAATTAAGATGGGGTTAAGGAGGATCATTACCTGTTTATTTTTAGGTCTTATATATGCATTATTCTATAAGTACTGTATGAGCTATTTCATTTGAAAGGTAAATTTCCTGTGATAAATTTGAATTTTAAAAAACCATTTTGGAGGCCCTTCTTGAGAATAATAACTAACGGCAGCTAGAGCCATTAGTACCTCATTAGTACTTTTATAGTACTTCAGTCTAACTGCAAAAATCCCTGTTATCATATTTTTGTAAAGGCCATAGACAAGATATATATTTTGTGTGACACGAAACAGGCAATATACAATTGTAATTAACAACATGGACTACAGGCAAAATGTCCTGGATTTTATTTAAATTATATTAACCATACATACAAATAAAACAAAGAAAGTTGCTTTAAGACTGAAAGTTGTGAGGATTTGTCCATTCTAAATTTTAATGTAAATAGTATTGTTTTCTCCTATGACTGGAAGAAAAAAAATGTCCTTTTAGGTATGGTTCTACATAGAACTGCTCAGTCCATAGCAATCATACAGGGTTCTGCAGATGAGCATCTACTCTGCCCTCTTTTCATTCCCACAATGGTACTGGCACAGTTTGTAATAGCTAAAACATGGAAACAGCCCAATTACCCATCAACTGGAGACTGGATAAAGATGTGGATTTTTAATAAAATGGAGTACTACTCAGCCATAAAGAATGAGAAACTAGAGACATTTATAGCTAAATGGATGCACACCGAGGCGATACTCGTAAGTGAAGTAAATAGGACATACATGTGTAAATACCAAAAAGTTTCTCTGGTGTGAAAAACTGAAAGTGTAAATAAGGATCAAAATGTATAATGGATAATTTGAAATAGGAAGAAAAGGTCCAAAGGGGAAGGGGAAGTGGGAGGGGTAGGGGAAAGGAATAAATATGAGAAAAGGAAAAAATGGAAACAAAGTCTTTGTAAATAGGGAAGGGTGGAGGGGGGGAAGGGAGGGAAGCGGAATGGGGAAAAAATAAGAGCCAAGATAGATTATGTAAAGGTACAAATTCCCAATGATGAATGTCAGTGTATTGTATACCTAAAATGTACCCATAAACTTAATGAAAAAAAAGTCATAATAAACATCCAACATGATATATTTCTATTGGGGAAGTTTTCAAACCAAACACTTCCCCTTTGAAAATCAATCTTTAAGAGGCAAAAGATCTTGTAATATCTGCAACTTTCACCTACCTGAAGTGAGAGAACTCTCTTTTACCTCACACTCACAGGGCAAGGTACATAATAGATACTCAGTATATGTCTGTGACTGACATGACATTAAGTTAATGCAAATTAACACCTGCGTCTTTCATGTTTCCCTATGGCTGAGTACCCTTACTTTCTTAATTACACTTGTGTAAGTCTGTTTCAGTCATCTTTCTATCCTTTAACCAATATACAAATAACTAGCTAGAGAAAGGTTTGTTTTGGCTCAATTTTAGAAGTTCTAGTCAAGGACTGGTTGGCCCCAATGGTTTAGGTCCTGTGACAAGGGAGCATATCATGACAGGGGCACATTAGCAGAGCAAAGCCACTGTCTTTCTGGCCTGGAAAAGAAAAAGACCAAGAGACCAAGACCACATCTCACAATTTCCTTCTGGGCCATGTTCCCAGACATCCAAATCTTCCCAATAGCCCACCTCTTAAACAATCTAAAACCTTCCCCATAGCACCGCACCAGCGACCAAGCTTTTATCACATGGATCCTTGGGTCATGCTTAAGATCCAAACTGCAGGGACTGATCAAAACACATGTTGAATGTTTAAATTGAAATATTTATTTATTTACTTTTATTAGTAGATATTTGCTATCCATAAGAATGCAAACATCTTTGGGTGTTCCTAAATATACATACCACATCTTAATCCTTTTAACTTTCCATTCTTCTACCCCACCCTCCCCCTTCCCCCATCACAGTAAAAACAATGGCCTTTAATCCTCTCAAAATAACTCCCATTGCTTTGAACACACCTATCCCACCATTCTTGCCATTTTCTGAAACAGTTCTCGAGGTCCTCTTTCCTGAGTGTTTTTAAGAGTTGTGACAAAAAATACTGTTAATGCTAATGCCAAGTGTTGTCCACCATAAAGGCATACTGCTGAAAACATTACAGTGTGTCTTTGCCTTATTGACCAGATCTGGCACTGTTCTACTTCTGGGTCTCCTATAAAGTCAAAATGACCATGAAAGGTGAGCATTTTGAATCAATTCAGGACATCGAGGCACCCACTACAGTTCAAATAAAGACACAAAAGAGGACTTCCAGAACTTTTTCAGAAAGTGGCAAGAAGAATGGGATAAGTGCGTGCGCAGAGAGGGAGAACTCTGAGGGGGACTAATGGCAAAGTGTCTTTTGCCCTAATTTTTTAAATTTAAGAATTCACCGCCTTTTTCAATTGTACTTCATATTGTCAGGTCTCAAGCAGATTTTCTTGACTCCAGAATAATGGTGTAATATAGACAATTTGAATGTTTTCCCCATCCTCAAATTAAACTGCTTTAGTTAGCACTGTATTTTCAACCAAAATACCTACTTCTACCTCTCTCTCTCTCTCTCTTTCTATATATACCCATTCAAAAATTTTTATGAACACCTACCAGATGCTAGCACATGTATGTTGATTATATTTGAGCAAACAAAACAAATATAATTCTTGCTTTCATGAAATTACTTTTAATTTGGTTCCTACATAGTAACCACCCTGAACAATATCAGAAAGACATAATTATACACCCTTGATCAGTGGTTTGGCTGTATATGTCTGTCGCAAACCATTTGTCCTAACAGAATAACTGAGACTGTGTAATGAGTAAAGAAAATAAATTTATTTTCTCCCAGTTGTGGAGGCTGGGAACTTTAAGATCAAGGTGCCAATATTTAGTGTCTTGTGAGAGTCCAAGTCTCTAATTCCAAATAGACACCTTGATGTAGCATCCTCCAGAGGAAAGAACACTGTGTCTTTACAATGGGAGAAGGTGAAAGGAAAGAAAACTGTCAAACTCTCTTTTTAAGTACTTTTATAAGGGCATTAGCCCATTCATCAGGGCAAAGACTTCATGACCTAAATCATCTCCAAAGCCCCCATTTAACAACACTTGTATTAAAAATAAAGTTTCCAACATAGAATTTTGAGGATACATTTAGACTCTATCAATATGCCTCCATAATTCTTATGTTGGTACCCAATACTTTTGGGAAGTGATTAAGCCATGAGTGCTTAAATGAGTGAGAGGTTGAAGGGAGGGGGCCTAGTCCAATTTGTTTGCTCTTCCATCACTTCTACCACGTAAGAACTCAGTGTTCATTCCCCCTAGAGAACACACTCAAAAGATACCATCTTATACACAAAGGTTGGACCATCTCCTGATACTAAACCTGCTGAAATCTGGATGTTTGTCTTCCATCTTCCAGAACCTGAAAAATAAATTTATATTATTCATAAATTAGCCAGTCTAAAATATTTTATGACAGCATCAGTAATGGACTAAAGAAGAAAGAAGAAACATGGAGACTGTGACAATTTTACCTGAGAAGTAGAATGGAAAAGAACTTACACACTTAATAAATAAAGTAATGCAAATAAGAATGACATCCATCATTAACTAAGCACATATAAATAAATACAGTTAAAGTTTGCTGAGATTTCCAAATGCAGCAGGTGCTTCTTTTTACTGAATTTCTATAGCAAACAGGAAATGTACTTGATCTAATTGTTTCTGAGTTTCCTGGGGCAGTACTGAAGCAAATACAAGTTGAACAGAACAGGAAGAAGTAGACTTCCTCAAAGAGCTAATAAATGACAAAGACAGGCTTCCAAAACTAGTATTTACCCTATCCACCCAGAGTCAATCAAACACAAGGATTAATAATATATCGAAGGGGTGGGGATTTAGCTCAGTGTCACCACGCCTGCCTCAAAAGCACAAGGTCCTGAGTTCGATCCCGGTACTGGAAAAAAAAAATACACCAAAAGCATCTCCTGCTCTCTAGGAGCTCATAAGTCATTCAAAGTGGTAAATAAATAAAACATCATATATTGTTCACTTACTATGACCTTGGGGCTGTGTCAGACTATTTAAAGATGCTTTATTTCATTAATCTTTACAATAGGCCTATACAATAAGTACAGCCAGCATTTCTTACTTTTTTGTTTGTTTGTTTGGGGTTTTTTTTGGTACCGGGAATCGAACTTGGGACCTTGCACTTACGAGGCAGGTGGAGGAACTACTGAGCTAAATCCCTGGCCCCAGCATTTCTTATTTTTTTTTTTTTTAGTTTCCCCAAAAATATATTTAATAAAGTTGTTATAAAATCAAACACAACATTTTATCAGTAATTCAAACCCACTTATGTCTAACTGGGAGTGCTTTATACTTTGGAAGACTACCAAAACTTAAAACATATTTACATGTATTTACAACTCAGGTAAATATATAACTGAAAAGCTATGAAATTCACAGAATTTTAGAGACTTACAGGCTGGAAGTATCATATATTTGTCTGTAATCAGATACACTATTCTAATGATGAACAACATTTCAATATAAACCAAAGGGAAGAAACTGGGAAGGGAATAATATGGTTTAAAAACCTTTGTTGCAGAAACACTTAGAAGATAAAAAAGTAATACAAAACTGATTTAATGGCTAAGATTTCCCATGGAATCCCTGATTGTCACATCTGGCAGCTGAGCCCAGTCTGTGTGTAGGCGGTGTGCGGTGCTGCTGGGCACTGGCGCTGTCTCCTCTCTGCAGCCGAGACAACACAGCCAGCCCTGGCTGAGAGCTGCACCCAGCCTTCTGTTGAAATTTATTCCTGAAAGATTATCTCAACATGCTGCAAAAGGGTCCCTTACACTTGACAGGGAAGAGGGGTCACAACATACATCACATACAGAAATTTATCACAATAAAGGTTCCAAATCCTATTCTGTATTTTGCACTAGGCCATGATAACATGCAAACCATCCCACTCCAGATAACATTCCACATTAAAGCAGTAAACATCTTTTAAAAAATACTGCATAGATTTTTTTTTTTTAAAGAAAGGTACTGCTGCTGTAAGAAGTTACCAAGTCGCCTGTCTCGCAAGTGCAAGGACCCGAGTTCGATACCCGGTACAAAAAAAGAAGTTATCAAGTGATCATTCCTATTTAATATATGGTTATGCCATTTTCTTGCCACATTTTTACCAATAAGAATATTCAGAGCAGTTTCTTAATACACAGCATTTGGATGTATATACCATGTTGGCTCTTAGAATGATAAACTCATTTTTATTTTGTAATAAAAGAAAACTTCTAGTGGCAAAATACATGTAAAATTAGAATTTTATAATTCCCAAAAAGTAAGCTGCCTTTGTTAACGAAGGTATTTGCATGTTTTGAGCCTGTGAAAATATTTTAAAGCTCTTATAAAACTTAAAATTTCTTTTGCAAAGTTAATTTAAAAATTTTTGCCATGTTGCTGGGCATACCACTGCTGTCTCTGTTTGCGATTTTCCAACTCAGTGAGAAGAGCCTGTCTGTAGGCTTCATACATTTTTAACAATTTGTTCCAGTTCCTTCATGAAGAGCAACTTTAGCATTCCCTGGTAGGTATCCAGGTCAGCCAGCTGAAAGAGTTCCCACTTCAGAATGTGGCCATATTTCACAGGGGCTCGAGCATAAACTTGAAGCCAGTCAGGAATTTCTGCAGTATGGTACGGATTTGCAGGTACCAGAAGGGACTGATTTCTCTCAGTCTGCTGTGGCTGGTATGTGACAGGAAGAGGCTGGTCATACCAAGGTACACTAGAAGCACAGGGATGCCTGTACTGAGCCTTTTTATTTGTGTGAACTACATAATAGGTTCCAAACTCTGAAGATTCAACTCGTTCCCATCCAGGAGGAAGTCCTTCTCGTTCAAGAGGATGGCTCCGGTGAGTTGTGTTTGTGTTATGATCGATATAATATTTTCTCCCTCTCATTGTCCAATCCACAGACCAGCCAGGAGGAAGGGGCAAGTCTTCCGATCCGTGGTTAGTTAAATTTCCCAAAGATGTAGCAGCAACTCTCCCAATACCTGAAGCATGCCTCCCCTGATTCTGTGGCATTCTTTGGAAGAGATCAGGGTTGTATTCATAGTATCTGTAGTCTTCATGCACACGATCTCCAAGTGCCCGCCTTCTCTGACTATCAAAAAAATTATCTGAATAATAATAACGAGAACTGGAGTCTCCGCCGTTTTCAACAGCAAAATTAACCTCTGTCAAAAATGACTGAGACGAGCCATACTCCCGAGGGACATCTGCTAGACTCCTGGCAAGGTAAGAAGGTGCAGATAATCTGTTGCTTTCTCTTCGCATTATTTCATGAGGTGTTCGTTGAATTGGAGTTCTAAGGAAACTCTGGTTTCTTGAAACTACTCCATCTCCAGAAACTGAAAAAGCAGCAGAGCTTGAATCTGGAAGACAGATATCAGTTCGTCTTGGAATTGTTGGACCGTGCCGGATAAATGAAGGCATAAGATTCCGCAGCAGGAGGCGACGTCTCCTTCTTGACGTCCTTCCCCTGCACCTCGGCAGGCTTGGACACTTCATTTTTGGTTTTCTTTCGGGACAGCATCCTCCTCGACCCGGCCTGGGCGCCGTCCCAGCCGCCCCCTCCTGCCCTCCCAGGCCGCGTCCGCCGCCGTTCCGCAGCCCGGGGTCGCCCGCAGGGAACGCCGCATGTTCGCGGCGCGAAGCGCGCCGGCCGCCGCACACTCACACGTCCTTTCCTTCCCGGAAGTCGGCCCGCTCCGCGACGCTGCCCGGGGACACCGTGCGGGAGCATTTCTTATTTTAAAGATGAGGGAACCAAGAAAAACTTGCCTAAGGTTACATAACTAATAATGGATACTAATGAAAGATTGGAGAATATAAAAAACAATCAAGACTCGTAAGTTAAGAAAAAAGGGTTACAGGTGACAGACATCTTTTAGGAAATTGTCCTTAAAACTTTGTTTCATTCTCTTTTCAATAGAAAGCAAAGCATTCAAGCAGACGATAGTTCATTGAATAATTTTCTATCTATGACACTAGAAAATGCATTTGCTTCACATTCATTTTCTTCCAGTTCCATCCTCAACTCTCTTAGCCCAGTGTAACACAATACTGTGTAAATGTAGCCATCCTACATCTGGAGAGGGGTGACCCCAGGTAGCAAGTAGAGATTAATTCAGCTCTCACCCTTTCTCTCTCCAGTAGACCTATGACCCAAATTTCAGCTACACTTGAAGTAGCTTTTCCCCTATACTTTAGTGCAGGGATAGTTCTGGCTCTGCTATTGATAAGTATTTAATATTACTTAAGAAAGTGATGATACATCATAGAAATTAGATAGATAGATGATATATAGGTATAGATGATATAGATGATAGATATGTTATAAATGATAGATGATAGATGTATATGACATATGCTATATATTACATGGATAGATGACAGAGAGTCAAAGAAGCCATTTTCTGATTACAGAGACTGGAAGAACTTAAGAGCATGAAAGAAGCCTGAGATGACTGAGTTACAAGAAAATGACTAGAAAACACCAAAATGCTTTGGCACACACAAACTATTTAACACTAAGACACTTATTCTAAGGAACTATAACATCATCCCCAAATTGGGCTGCAGATACAACTCAATGGTAGAGTGCTTGCCCAGCATTCACAGGACTCTGGTTCTGTCCTAAGCATGTAAAAAAAGCCCCCAAAGGGGCCGGGGATTTAGCTCAGTGGTTTCGCCACCTGCTGTGCAAGCACAAGGACCCGAGTTTGATCCCCGGTACCAAAAAAAAAATCCCCCAAAGTGGTTTATGAGTAATAATCTAGGAGTTAGTAAATATGGGTGCACCAAAAATATTTTAGGGTATATAAGAAATTGTTCTTTTAAATCATTACAATAATGCGATAGTTATTTTGAACTATTAATTTCTGAGCTTTTTTGAAAAAATATAAAAGATGATGTATATATATAATTATAGTTATAATTATATAATATAATCTATAATATTATATATCATATAATATAAGTTATATAAATATTATAGATTATATTAGGATATTTATATAATTACATATTTATGTTTATAATTAAATAATTATACATCTTATATAATATGATATAGAATTTTAATATAGTATAATATCAATTATATATTTATTATGATCATATAATATTATAGTAGATAATTATTATATTATAATACCAATTATATAATTATTAATTATATATATTAAGCATATATTGCCTGAAATGAATAGATGAATAGAATAACTAAAAAGACCACAGAAATAATGAAACTAAGCTGGAAGAAGCAAAACAGAATTTTCTGAAATTTAGTGACAAAGCTGATAGTGGATGCTCTTTCTTCTATGACGTATGTGGAAGTTCATTCTATAAAAACTTTTCCAAAATTTCAAAACAGAACCATACCCTGAAAGTCATCATCAACAATAATCAAGACAGCTTCTCTGGTCTAAACAATCAATGTGAGAAATTCTTGTTGAAATAGAAACATTGCTAACTATTACGCTTTTCACTGAAAATTGGAGCCAATTATAGCTATCTAAAGTATGTTATATAGGATGTTGGTGCTTACACAGCCTCAATTTAAATTTCCATATTTTGCATGAGAAAGTAAAATTTCTGCATAGGAATCCTAGACTAATCCATTGAACAAGAAGAGTAAATATAGCTGAGACCAGGACTCTAAGTCCAGTGATCTTCCTCTTAGTACCTTGTTTCAGGCACTAAGACCCAGTAGTATAGGATCAGAAAGGTCTCTTTCAGTAAAATTTTGAAGAAGACACAGTTTGACCTTCGCTTCCCTGCCCAATATCTCACTGTCTTCCTCTGTGCATTCAGCATTGTCCCTCAGTCCGCAAACTCGACACTACTGCACTCCTTGCCATCCTACCCTCCCATCACTGTTTCATAGACATGGATGTGTCACCCTGCTCCGCAGGGTTGCTGCCCTTTAGGATGCTAAATAATTAGATAGATAAGTAAAATCAGTAATAGCTGAATATCAAGCCTTAGAAAAAGACCTGAAGCCAGGTATGATGACATATACCTGTAATCCCAGCACTTTGGGAAGCAGAGGTAGGAGGATTGGAAGTTTGAGCCCAGTCTGCGCAACTTAGTGAGAACCTGTCTCAAAAGAAAAAATTAAAAGAGGGATTGAGGATATAGCTCAGTGTGAAGGCCTTGTGTTCAAACCCCAGTATTACAAAAAAGAGAGAAAAACAGACAGAAAGACAGACAGAAAGAAAGAAAGAAAGAAAACTTCAAAGTGAATGGAATAACATTTGTATATTCTCAAATCACAAATGGTTTCACATACAAATTTTCTATACCTGTGACGTACATCTCTGATATTTTTTGCAATCCCAAAGGCTAAATTCAAGTTATTATTTTTACAGAGCCTAATGTAAGCTCTGAGTACAGAGTCTCAGATTGGCTCACCAATGAATACTGCAATAAGGCTATTTCAACCAACTTAATAACCCAATGATTCAGCAGTCAAATCAACCGCTTATTACCTGACATCTGACTAGACAAAAATCTATATCACTAGCAAATCAGGTCTCTCTCCACTCTTCCACCAGAAAAAAAAGATTCTGGAGCATTAACCATTTGGGATATCAGAACAAATTACCACATAATTTAATAAGATGTATAATCACTGATTCTCTCCCATAAGTACACTTACAGTAAGTACACTTACAGATTAAGTTCTAAACATAACAATGAAGCAACTGCAACTGCAGAAATAATACTAAAACTTCCTTTCACACTTGCCGAGAAAGTATCATAGACTATGGATTAATCATAATAACATGATTCTCTATTACTACTATTCAAAACAGCCATTTTCTCAGCCCAAAAAATCTAAAGAGAAGAATACAGCTCATGTCACTAGAACATATTGCCATGAAGTTATTTCCTACCATATATATATATATATATATATATATATATATATATATATATATAAATAATTCTTTCTACTGTAATACTGACATTTAAACGTGTTTTTAAAACATATCACAGTCATGTAGGTACTTAACATCAAGAATATTTTTCATATTGAACATGATAAGCTTATCTTAGAGACAAGCTTGTCTTTGAGAAGATTGGTCAGTAAAGGCCCTTAAACCTATATAAATAAGACACAGCAAGCATCCTACTTAGCAAAAATGTCCATATGGCCTTTCATATCCATATTTCTCTTGGCAAGCCTATAAACTCATTAGTGCACTTTCCTACAATAACAGCCACATTTTCCTACAGTGAGCACAAGACATCATATCTTGTAAAAACTCTGTCTTCAAAAGTTAACCTATGCTTTGAAAATTGGTTTTCCAACTCTGCCAACTGAAAGCATAACTAACATACTGGAGGGAGAACTCTAGTTCAACTTCCACTCAAGTTCAGTATTTAAAGGGAAAAAGAGCTAATTCCACTTGTATCAATGTTGAATGAGGCCTGAGTCCCTTATTTATTAATTAGTATTTAGGGTGTCAGTGCATGTGCTCTATGTATGAATGAAACAAAATGGTTATCATAAAGTTTATCATCCTGATGCTCTCCAATTGCTAGACACAGTAGTCTCTGGCATATTGAACAACCTGATGTAGCTGCCTTGGTGATGCATTATTGCAGTTAGGAGCAGAACACTAAGCATCTAGTTCTTTAAGTGTTTAGTTGTAGGCACATGTCCTCAATTCTAATGAAGAAAAAACAAAACTTCTCAACATCTCGGTGTAACTGTTAATAGCATTAAATACACCACATTACCATTGTGAAGTTTGAGGGAACAATGAATCACATAAAAATCAAGGGAACATAGTAATATTTTATTCTCTGTAGTCCAATCAATATGCCTTTTACTATCACAAATAAACTTTCTGGTTTGAATGAGATTTTGTCTTTCAGAATAGTTTAGTACACTAGTGTGTGCTTATTAAAGTATGAAAATACAGTTATAATCATGCAACGCATTTAATGTGCAGTCAATTAGATTATCTTCTGGTCTAAAGCCTTAATATCCATTTAATTGAGAGAGAGCATGTATAAGAGTAAGAGATGCTGTCCAAGGCATAATTGAAAGCTAACAGGATGTTTCATTACTACCCAGATATGACCTAATTCAACCTATAATTTTATACTATGAGAAAAAAAGAATGCTTTATGTTCTATTAATGTTGAAGAATTTTTTACTGTTTATAATATTTTTATAATATATTCTGTAAAGGTAATAAACCATGTCATATTCTATTTGGTTTCTATACTCTATCAAATCAGCTTGTGAATAATGAGGAGCGTTATGAAGTGGCTATGCAATCTTGAATACACATAGAAACAGACACCACCACAAATCTGCCTATTACTTTCAGTGAAGCTAATAATCAAAAATGCCTCTTATAAAATGCACTGCCTATTATAGCTTCAGAGAATTCAGAGGGCATTTCAGAGGACTGCTATGCATAACTGTTCATGAAGGTCAAAATAACAAATATAGCCAAGAATGTTTCTTCCCAGGGGAAGGGAGGATTTTCAGCTCTTGCAAGGGCTCGTGAGTTCATGACACAGCACTATTACAGGATGACTGGAACAACCCAAAGAAATTCACTCAAGAAAGGGAAGAATTGATCTAAGTGATTACAGAAAGCCATTAACACAGATGAGTTCTTTCAAATATATAATATCAGTGGTTTCCAAATGCATTAATTAAAATTTTATTCAGTTATAATAAAACAATAATAGCTTTAAATTGATTTATTTCACATAAATATTCAGCTCAGTGGATCAGGATAGTATGGGTGCTCCAAAATAATCATAAGTCATAGTACCTTATTGTTCTTTCTCAACATGGCTTTTTCAATTCAAGGTCCAAAATAGCTGCTTCAGCTTCAGACACAACTTCTGCATTCAAGCCAAAAGGAAATGGACAAAGATGAAGGGTTTATGACTCTCTTATAAGCATTCTCAGATGATGTACATCACTTTTGCTTATAGCCCAATGGTCATAACATAGCCACGCATAGTTGCATAGGAGGCCATGGAATGAAATCACCAGTCAGGCATCTATATGTACAACTAAACGTTACTTGAGCATGTAGGAAGGTGAAAATGGATACCAGAAACCAACTAGAAGTCCCTGTCACAACATGTGGTCTGTGAAGCTCAAGTAACCATACAGTTATAGTAAAGGGACTACAAATTCATGTTTGCACCAAATATTAGCCACTTACTAATCCAATTATTTAAATACAGGATGACCAAAAATTACTTATTTTCCCTTAATTTTTATTAGCCAATATACCAGGAAATATAAAAATTACAATTTTATCAAATTTATTCAATACAAGAATCAACTGGTTGAAATGATACCTGCCTGAGTGATGTTCAGGATAGTCGGCATGTAAACAAGCTCGCTGACCCAGTGACGCTCATGGTAAACTGTTAAGTGGTTAAACTGTACATGGAACAAATAAAGTACCATAAATGCATGCACCAAAAATCAGAGCCAAGACACGTGAAGCACAGCTGGATCACAAACCTGATTTTATATTTAGCCTGGAAAATATAACACACCTTCTGAAGTCACAAAGAATAAAAAGCATTCAGTTTGCCTGGTCAGTTGCCTATTTCCTCATCCCACGCGAGTTACCTCATATACGGTGTTTTTCCTTTTGAAATCCTGGGAAATGAGAATGAGTAGATATATTCCATAAAATGGTCTTTGCATTGAAAAGTAAAGATTAAATTTGGCTCATTAGTATATCTTTGTGGAGGAATTTTCATTGAAAAAGGTGTATTTAAAATAGTTACTTTATGGAAAAGGTAAAAAGTAGTTATGGAAAAAGGAATATATAAAAAATTTTATTCTTCCACAAGTATGCATAATATAGTGCAGGGATATCACTGAGAAAATTATTACATGGGCATACGGAGTTAATTCGCAACTGAAAGTACATCTCCTAGCTACATAATGAAACAGTAGAAAGTAATCATTATTTAAAAGTGCATGGCATAGGCAAAATGAATAGGGTCATTTTCATAATGTCTTTGTGGGTTATGAGCCAAATCTTCCCTGAGAATATGAAAAAATGAAAATGAAAAAGTTACTCTCCTGAAGCTTCTCTCAATTAGCCAGGGATAATATCCAATTGTCTCTAAACTACCTGTATCTTTGCACAGTAAAATAAAAGAGTTCATAGCGGCATCTGCTAGCAGCACCGCAAAGGCATTTCCTTTAGAGATGATCTATTCCAAACTTTTCTTTGTAGATGAGAAAACTGAGGGTCAGAGGGGGAGGCAACCTGCCCAAGGTCACACGTCAGTAGAGGAGCAGAGATGAATCTAAAGGCCAGTGCTATTTTCAGCCCACTGCATAGTCATATTCAGAGTTGGTGGTCTTAAATATGGATTTTTCCAAGTCCTCTGAAATCTGAAATGTAAGATACCACATTGTATTCTGTGACAAAAGTAAACATAATTTCAATTTGTATGTCTGTCTGATATACCTGCCACCTACCCAGTAAGAAAAATGACTAAAATTGAACTAAATTGAAATAATCAGAAGTTTAGCCATCAGTTGCGACCACTCCGTCATCATTTGGTCTTTTGTTCTGGGTATGATGGGGTGCAAGAAACCGAATGTCACTTCAAGTAACCACATTTGCAATGTACAAAATTTAAGTTTTTAAGGAGTATGATGCTATATGCCACAATCATCCCTTATTTTTTAGGCTTATTTCTTTTTTTTGAAAACGTTTCTGAAGATGATGTGTAAAATTAGAGGTTATTTTCACTATTTATAAAATACAACAAGGACAAAAATGGAAAAAGAAAGATTACTCAAAATTTCTAAATCTAGAAGACTTTATACCTGATTATAATGATCTACTTATTCTTTTAAAAAGAAACATATTTTTTAAAAAATAAAAGCATAACAGCATTCCCTTAAAAACTGCTCTGTAAGATGTACTTGAGGAAAATTATGTGTGAAGTTCTACAGTTATATTAATGTTAAACACACTAAGAACTGGTAGGAAAACTCAGAACACAAACAGTCAAACTGGCAATGCCAGATAATCACTTTAGCTGCATTTTACACAAAAGAGACAAGCGGCTTCAACATTAGGTAGACATGGCATTGAATATGTCCTTCAACAAAAATAATCAACTTATTTGTATTTTTTGTCAGCTTAAAATGAAAGTGTTCTTCAAACAAATATCCATTAAGAGTGAAGGATTTATGCTAGTCAGTTTTTAAAGACTTACAGGTACTACAATTACCATTAGAAAAACATCCCAAAAGGGATTTAATTTGCAGCCAAAAAGAAGCAAAAAGGACCTGAAACAAATAGAAAAAAAAAAAGGACAAAATGTCTAAGTAAAGACTTTCAGGATGCAGGATACCTAACAATACAGGACAGTCATGATAGAAGTAGAGAAGAAAATTAAGATGAGTACTATAATTCCTCCAGCTTAATAGCTTGAAATATGTTTTTCTAATTTGTAGCCATGAAATGGAAAACCTAAGAAGAAATTAACAGTAGTTTAAGTTGTGAAGAACAAGCTAGAAATCCAAGAAGTACAAGGCAACTAGAGTTTGTGGGACAAAGCTGAAGGTGCTAAATTCCCGGTGAGTATACTGAAGAGGTTAGTGGTTATCCTCCTCCACCGTCCCTACTCATGGGTCAGAAGCAAAGAGTATTGCGCTCCAATAATTCTCACAGCACCTTCTCCCTAGGGCATGGGTTCCACACTTAAAGATACAAGCCAAGAAGTTAAGGGATTGCCACCCTACACAGTCCTAGGCTAAGAGAGTTTTCTCAGGGACTAGTAACACATATGGAAAGCAAGCTCTGAAAAATTCCTAAAGAAAATAACCTTATTTGAAACAAGATCTTTTTTTTCAAGAGCATTCTCAAAAGCAAAAAATAACTCTTTTGAAATAAAAGCAACAAGCTAACTCATAGACAATCTGGCTTACAAGAGAAAAGCAGGGAAAGGGACCTTTACATAGAGCTTTACATGGTGAACAAATGTGAAAAATTATCTCTGCTCGGATATTATTGAGTCAGATTATGGTGCAATTTATAACTCAGGGTATTGTCAAAATAAAACCAAATAAAACAATAAAGAAATTGGCCAAGAATTAGTGGAACATGACAGTGGAATGTAATATAAAAGAAGCATATAGGTTAACAGATCAGCAAAAGAAATACTAATAGAATTCTCACACTAGAGGAATAATAGACTTCAATAAAATTATGTACCCAAGACACAAAACAAAGCCACAAAGGACAACATAATTCCTGGCAATGACATGTGAAAATCAATATCTACTGTTCCTATAACAAATTATTTCAAATCTCCCACCTATAACTATTCTTAGTATCTTCTGAAAGAGTTAAAGAATCATATGACAGAGTAATATGTAATCATGTTACAGTAATACATGCATACGTATAGGACCACAAATCATAATCAATAAATCTTGGAAGGAGGCTAAATGACCATCAACACATAAATGGATAAATAAATTGTGGTATATACACACTGGAGTTCTAACCAGCCATAAAGAAGAATAAATTTGAATCATTGGTAGGAAAAATGGATGGACCTTGAAATCATAATTCTATATGAAATAAATCAGGGAAAGCTAAATATGGCATGATTTCTGTGACATAAGAACCCCAAAGTACAAATAATTCAAACAGCAAAATAAAAGATAGATTATAGGAAAGGGGGAGGTAGACAATGTGGAGATGCAAAAGGGATGGGGGAGACAGGCGTGCAGGAAGGCAAATGGAAGTAAATATATATAGATATACACACAAGCACATTCTATAAGAATGTATATATATATATATTCTATAAGAATGTATATATATATATTCTATAAGAATGTATATATATATTCTATTACCCAAGAAGAATGTAATTATGATGTGTCATAAACATATACTAATACAAAGAAACTAAAAATATCCCTGTTTCAACAAAAAATTATGATATGAGGCAAAGTAATTAACACATATGATCCATATTTATGAAAAAAATGGACAACAAGGATTACCTATGATGTTTGTGCTCACTGCAGTAGTACATATACTAGAAAAGAATTACCTATGAGAAGAATCAGATGATAGATTTAAGACTTCAAAGTAGCCATTATAAAATGTTCAAAGCACAAATAGATGTCATACTTGAAAAAAATTAAGAAAATATGTCAGGACAATGCTCATGAAAGAGAGGATATTAATAGAAATTATGAAAAAGAAGCAAATAGAAATTATTGAGTTACCAACTACAAAAATCAAAATGAAAAATTCAGTAAAGGCACTTAATTGTACACTTGACCTGAAAGGCAAATCAGACATTCAAATATAGTAAATAGATATTATGCAATCCAAATAAAGGAAAGAAAATAAATAATGAATTGTGGGATACTTTTAATTGTATGTGATAGAAGTATCAGATAAAGAGGCAACTATCAACAACCCTGAGCAATCCATTCAAAGAGGTATACACAGACCCACAGAAAAGATGTTGAAATATAGGAGATAAAATAATGAAAGTGCTAAGACAAAAATGGCTCAATATATTCAAGGACACCTCAGCATCATTAGCAACTGACTTCTCATCAGATACAATGGAAGCCTGAAGGCAGTGTTCAAAGAAAATGTAGAAATTAAGGAAATGAAACAAATTAACCAAGAATCCTATATCCATCAGACTTATCTTCCAAAATGAAGGTAAAATAAAAGCATCCTTAGATAAAAAGAGAAACATATAATTTTAGTACAGCCACATTATAAGTAATTCTCAAAGAACTTTTTAAGAAGAAAAGAAGTTAAGCATTTATGAAAATCAAATCCCTACCAAAAAGGAAAGAATAGGGAAAGATTAATTATATACTTAAAAATACACTTTGTTCTTTTTCTTCTCTAAAAATTACTCAAAAATATAGTAAAATTCATTAAGAAAATTGAAAACTGCATTAGGAAATACTCACTTGGTACAAAATACAGAAATTAAGGAAGAATAAAGGGAGCAAAAACATACAATAAATACAGAAAACAAAAGAGTAATACAGTGGATATAAACTCAACTATATCAATAACACTCATTGCATGTGAATTATGTAATCCAAGCAAATAACAAAGATGATCAGGCTAGATAAAATAAAAGAATAAAGAATAGAAGAATAATACAAAGGAAAAAGGAGAAGCACTGAAAGTTCTGAAATAGAGTGAAAATAATCTTACAGAAATAAACAGATAAGGTAATAATAATGATAGTACTCCTTCATATTAGAAAACATAGATGAGATTAGCAAATTTTCAGAAGAATAAAAATTGCTAAAATGGACACTACAAAAAGTAGAAAATCTGAATAGACCTATATGAAATAAAGATATCGAACATGTAATTTAAAACTTCCTAACAAGGAAGGGAAAGCCAGAATCACAATGTTTTACTAATGAAAACACTTGAGGAAGTATTATCACTAAAGCTTCTTGAAATATTCCAAAAGTAAAAGAAAACAAAACACTTCCATATTCTGTGAAACTAGTATTACCATTACACCAAGCCCAGATAAAGATGTCAGAAAACAAAACTATACATCAATATTTGTAAGACCATAGATACAGAAATTCTCAACAATATGGTTTAGCAGTACATTAAAGGGACTATATATCATGGCCAAGTGAATTTATCCTAAGAATGCTAGCCTGGGCTGACATAAAAAAATGAATTGATGTGGTATACTATTTTAACAGAATAAAAGAAAAAACTCATAGTCATCTCTATTGATTCATATAAAAATGTAGCAAAAGCTGACACCTCTTCATGATAAAAACCCGGAACTGGGAGAAGAGAAACTTTTCAATATGGTAAATGACAGCTGTGGAAGAAAAGTCCCAGAAATCTAATATACTCAACTGCAAAAGACTAAATGTTTCCCTCCAAAAATCAGGTATAAGACAAGTGTATCCAATTCTATCAAACATTTTTCTGGAACTTCTGAGTGAAGCAAAAGAAATAAAGGGATTCCAAATTAGAATAGGGAAAATTATCTCTGTTGACAGGTTAAATAAGTTAGAGAAAATCTTAATGATTCCAGCAAATAGTATTTCCACTAAAATACTAATTCAGCAGAATGGAAGACGCAATAACATCACACAAAAATCAATACATTTCTATACACATGAAACAGACAATCTGAAAAGGAAAGTAAGAAAATAATTAAGTATAAATAATTGAAGAAAATGCTTTATCAAAGAGATCTATAACATATATACTGAAATTTAGAAAACAATGCTGATGGATCTTTTAAAAAATTAAATAGAAACATACTACAGGAATAGATTGGAATATTTAAAATTATTAAGATGATACTACCCAAAATCATCCATCAATTCAACACAACCTGTACCAAAAATCCCAAGGAACTTTGTGACAAAAGTGACAAAAGCTAATCCACAAAATTGTATGCAATCACAATTGTCTCCGAATAGCCACAATAATCTTCAAAAAGAACACAATTAGATGGGTCACACTTCCTATTGTCAAAACTTACTACAGAAAGTTAAACTAATCAAGACAGAATGTGACTGGTATAAAAAACAAAGGCATATAGAACGGTGGAGAAAAATTGAGAGTCCAAGAATAAACTCTCACCTTTAGCTTGAGTTTTCAATGAGGATTCCCCAAAAGTCAATGATGAATGTATGAGCTATTAAAAAAATGTCTCTGGGCGCGGGATTTAGCTCAGTGGTTCTGCCTCCTGCCTCGCAAGCGCAAGGTCCCAAGTTCAATCAAAAAGAAAAAAGAAAAAAATGATGCTGGCACAATTGGATAGTCACAATAGAAAAGAAAAAAGAGACACACCTACCTCACACCATATACAAACACTGACTCGCAAACCATTTAAAATCTAAATGTAACAACTAAAATTATAAAATAGAGGAAAAACTCAAGTGTCACAGTATGCAACTGCGGGCAGCATGGAGGACGAAAAGATTATCCAGAAAGGAGATTTAGTTCAATCTAGAGAGAGGAGGTGCAGAGGGGCGATTTCTCCACTGAGAGCCCCAGCCATCAGGGAGCCTCTGGGAGAAGAAGAAAACCACCAAGCGGAGAACTCTCTGGCTTTGATTTAGAATATCAATATAAGAGAAAAGCAGTTTGGGGCAAGAGCTGTCTCAAAGCTAGGCAGTTTTTCTTGGGGAAAGGGGAAGGGCAGTGGCCAGAAACAACATGCTTCACTACTTCTTGATGTTTAACCATTTGATTCTCACACTGCCTGTGTGCTTTTTCCCCATATTTTAACCATTCACTCCTCATAGAGCCTATGCGCTTTTGTCCCGCAGTTTAATCATTCAGTTTAATTGTTCACTCCTGGCCATATCCCCCCACACGTAAGTGCTAATGCTTCATGACTTTAGACTGGGTAATATGAGACCAAAAAAACTCGCAAACAACAAAAGAAAAAATACATAAATTGGAATTATCTAAAATAACCTATTTCATCAGAGAACGCTATAAGGAGAGGGGAAAAAAAGAACCTACATAATGGAGAATGCATTTCTAAATCATATATCTTATCTCATAAAGGTCTACTATCTATAATATATGAGAACACTTAAAACCCAACAATAAAAAGACCAAAAAATTGTAAAAGCAAATAAAATTAGTCAAGGAAATTGAATACCTAAATCTCCAAAGCTATGCAAATGCTGAATAAATACTTCAATGGATGGTCAACATCATTTGCTTCACAACCACCTGAATGGCTAGGTTGTCAAAGATTTAAAGAAACTTGAACATTCACACACTGCTGCTATAAATATAAAATCTGCAGGTGTCATGGAAAATATTTTGTTGGTTCCCTAAAAGTTGAGTATAGATGGCCATATGTCCCAGCAACTGCACTTCTACATATGTATCTAATAGAATTAAAAACAAGTACTCAACAAATAGTTGTGCATGAGTATTTATAATAATACTGTTCACAATCATAAAAGATGTAAATTTTGATAAGAAAAATGAAGTATGTCCACACGGTATAATATTAATCAGCCATAAAAATAAGTGATTAAGTCAATCTCCATTCCTTCTCTCCTACCCAGAGATGATTACTTGAATGCTTTCATAGCAATCATCCCCTAACAAGACATTCTTCAGGATCCTCCAGCCACTGGGCATCTCATTGGCATTAGTAGCTACAGAAGGTATAGGGCAGAGAATAATATACACAGTAGTCCCTCCCTATCCCCTGAGGATATGTTCCAAAACTCCCATTGGCTGCCTGAAGCTATGGATAGTACTGGACTCTATATATACTTTGTCTTCTCCTATACATAGACACTTATGAAAAAAGTTAAATATATAATGAAGGCACAGTAAGAGATTAACAATCTCTAATGCTTAGATAGAGGAATTATAAAAATATACCTTAATAAAAGTTATGGGAATATGGTCTTTTCTCAAAATATTTTGATGTACTGCACTTAATCTTCTTGTACTGAGATGATAAAACGCCTATAGCATGAGATGAGATGACAGAGAGGAATGGAGATGAAATGAGGTATGAATGATAGGGATTATGATGTACTGTTAGACTGCTAATCACCTTCAGATGACGCATTATAAGGAGAATCATCTAGCCATGATGATGTCAATGGCTGGGGAACCTTGATAGTTGATCCCTTTGCAAAACTTCTGGAAGAACGCTGTAATCAGAAGTTGTCTTTCTTTTTAACTTATCAATGTGCTGCTGCAGAGGCTGTAATTTTTTGATGATTATACAATATGCTCATTCTGTGAATTTAATGCTTTATTCTGGCAGAGCAGTATCATTCACAATTTTATACTTTTTTTTTTTTATGGTAACGGGGATCGAACTCGGGTCCTTACACTTGCAAGGCACTTGGTGAAACCACTAAGCTAAATCCCCGGCCCCACAATTTTATACTTAAATGTCTATGCAATTCAAAACATTTCAGAAAATTTTGGTAATTTTGGTAAGCACACTGTTGGTTCTGCTCCCATTTCTTCATTTTCCTCTTCCTCTGTAGATGGTCCAACAAGATTTTTGAACCCCTCAACTGTTGATAGCTCTTGATGTTTTAATATATTTTTCCACTTCTTCAACAAGCATGTGGGCAAGTCTCTCTTCACCAACTTGTCTTGTTATGTGAATGATTTTCCTAACTTCCTCATCGATTTCTAGGAAGCCTTTAAAATTATTCACAACTTTACCCCATAAGTTCTGCCACTGGGCATTTATAATTTCTGATCTTGATTCATCCGTTGCAGCAGCTTCGATAAATGTTATTATGTCAGCAAAACGAAATGATTTCCAGCACTGCATTATGTCCAGATTAGGATCAACATCGATTGCTGATCGAATGTGACTAAATAACAAGGGACTGTATGTGACCTTGACAAACCAACTAATGCCCTGGCCAAGGAACTGAAACAATGAGATTATATTTGTAGGTGAAACTACAACCTCAATATTTCCATTTTTATACTAAAGAAATTTAGGATGTCCAGATGCATTGTCTATTATTAGTAAGATTTTAAATTCCATTCATTTTCTTCCAAGTTTTTTATCACTTGTAGTGTAAAACATTGGTTGAGTCATTCCATAAATAAGAGGGCTGTCACCCACACTTTCTGGCATACATATTGCCAGAATACAAGCAGATAATTGTTTTGTTTTGTTTTGGAGAGCGCATGAGTTCTTTGCTCTGTAGTTTACACCTTATTTTATCACATGCCTTGTAGCATTTCTAAATAGTACCACAGTTAATCTCTTTGGTGTGTAATGCCTTGATGCCTCCTTTGCACTTTTTGAATGTAGGTTTTATAGGACATTTCCTTCCTGCCAAAGGACCCCAGTTTCATTACAATCAAAAATGTTCTTCTGAGTTCGATTCCTGGTTCCAAAAAAAAAAAAGTTCTTTGGATGGCATCCTTTCTCCTTTATCAACTTCCGTCATGCTGTCAAACATGGTAGCAGCTTCTTCATTGGCCAGTGCAGTCTCCCTAGTAATTTTAATATTTTTTAGTCTAATCCTATCCAAGATTCTGTGTAACTTTACTTGCAGTAAATAGCTTGATGTCACTCAATTCAAGGGTCCTTGCTGAAGCCTCTTGCATGGTCTAAAGGCTTTCCACCACACATGCGTAATCAATTGGAACACAATTTCTGTTCATGTCTTCCACATACAATTTAATGCTTTTTCCGTCTGAACTAAGCATTTATTTTGCACCATGATTGTAACTTTTTCAGTTTCAAGTGCAATGGCAAAACTAGCACAAATTATTTTTCCCTTTTCATGATTTCATGGATAGAAGATTCATTCTTTCCATAGATCTTAGCAATTTCAGCATATAAGTTTTACTGTTCTTCATTAAATAGAAAATAATCACATTTTTATTAAAGGATGCACTTCATGGTTTTCCTCTGACATACTGGCATTGCCAGTGTCCTTACCCTTGTGCCTCGGGCCAACTGTTAAGTAAAATAAGGATTACATGAAGGTAAGCTTTGTGATGCAGAAAGACTCAATAACCAAGATGGCTACTAAGTGACAAAAGGGCAGGTAGCAATGATATACAGCTGGGATTCGCCATTCAAAAGGATAATCCACACCCTGGTGGGATGAAAAGGGACTGTAGGAAATTTCATCACACCACTTTGAAAGACGTGCAATTTTAAGTTTATGATCTGTTTATATCTAGAATTTCTCATTTAATAATTTGGACCTCTGGTAACCGAAATTACAGAAATCAAATCCATAGATAGAGATTACTTTACTTCTTATTATGTCCCAGATGGCATCATCACATTGGTATACATGAAGAGCAAATAACATAATGCACATGAAAATGGCTCAATTTACATAAAATTAACACTACATTAGCATGAACCTGAAAACATACAAATTCTTTAGGAGAAGAACTTTCAAAGACAGGCTATTAAATTTCACTTTAAAAATAATTTAAAAATTTTCCATAAGGTTGAGATGATCACAATTGCCTCTTTAGTGAAATAGGCACCTGAATGTCTAAAGTAGCCTTTCTGGGCTTCTTGTGATTAGTGGCACCAAAATTCCTTTAGGCCAGAACTCTCGAGAGTAGCACAAAAGGCAGTAGCATATGGCCATAACAAGACATCTGTTCAGGTCTCATAATGCCACCCTTGATTAGATGTCTCCTTTCACTCTCTTTTCATAATGTTTTCTTTCTCCTTGGCAACTAAGGTATAAGCCCAGCCACAGCCCACCTGTTCACATCATCCAACATCAGCCATTGCAACTCCGCTCCCAGGTTCTTATTAGGCTCCACCCGAGAGCCCTATAAAGGCTTGATAGTTAATCATTGTCCATTAAGCACTTCCTTTCACCTGGAGACACTTTACCCCATGCCCACGACACACTCCCCAGTAACAGCCTTTGTCAATAATTGTCTTTCAAGGTCAAGTTAAAAATCCCATCCCCACTTTGCAACCTTAGAAGATTTCAAGCTTTCTTGCAGAATGATGAATGATGAACTACCCTAGCTTCTAGGGGCATATGATCATTTTATAATCATGCACAAAGAGATGTTTCTTGTGGTCCTATATTTGCAAATTTTGATTAAACTTTTATTGTGTCACTTATCACCTTCAGCCTTGACTGAAAGGATAACACATAGAACAATTCTTTTAACATGGCTATAGCTTGGCATATTTGTTAAGTAGAATAAAATCATAATTTAGATTATTCTTGAAAATATAATGTTCTCTTCAATAAATCTTTCTAGACGTATGGCCAAATTTCCACAAACAAAATTGTCTGAATTCACTTCTGCAAAGCCACTAAACACCTGGAGTGAGAGAAGGTCACTCACACCCTGCTCTTCGTTTGACTAAGCAAGATGATCACTAATTGGATGACATTTCCATCCAAAAGTACCTTCAAATCAACTAAAATTAATGCAAAACTCTAATGTTGACTCACAATCCATTCTGTGCAAAGAACAATATCAAAGTAAAAGTTGTTACATTATATATTTGAAATCAAATAAGGACCACTCCAAGCCACTTTCTTGATAGAGCAACACTATACAATAAGACAGGCCCTTGCCTTGCCTCCATGATTTTATTTTCCACAGAATGTTTTGTTCCAGAAATGTAACAGTTTGTGCTGCTGGGCAGCTGCTCCTGTCCAATGTATCAAAATGTTTTGTGACTCATTGAACTGTGTGACCTTTCAAGAATGTTCTGTAACTCTGCCTCTCTGCTTCAATGAGCATCCTCACCTACCCTGTACATCCTTATATAAGGAGGCTATCATTTCTGGTGAAGTGCACAGACTTCCAAGTATGAACTCCCCTGAGCCTGCTGGCATAATAAAGGTTTTTCTCCACCTCTTCCAGTGATCATCGGATGAGGTAGCTGAGATGCTGAGGTGTAATACTCAGCTGTGCCTCAGACCTGTAACAATTGCCTATAGCACCAAGCTGTTCCACTTTGCCCCAACATTATAAAGGGAGTGGATACAATTAAGATCTTATGGGAGAGAGTCTCACAAAAATAGCTTATTGCATGAGTCATGGTTAAGAGAGTGTTGACTGTCTTCCAATGAGAACAATTCTATTTCCACAGAAAATGGAGAATATTATTTGAGAACAGATAGGGCATATTGTTATTTATGAATAGCTTATACAGTTTAGGCCAATTCCACAGATTACACATACCTCACTGGATACAGTAAGATGAGTACAGAAAGATAGTAACATCACATATAGCACACCCATATACTGTTCACTTGGAAATACAGCTACCCAATATCTGCTGGCCTAAAACTTCTATCAGACTACACATTAATCAGGATAATGTAAGCTAGTGATTCAAATGTTTTAATCTTAGGACCTCTTTACACTTATAAAAATTATTTAGTAACCTAATGAAATTTTATGTGGATTGCAATTATTGATATTTAAAATTTCTTAAAATGGGGATATTTAAAAATATTATTGTACCAATTCAATTAAAAATAGTAACAAACCCAGTAAATGTCAACACATGTTTATGAAAACTAATCATGTTTTCTAAAATGTTTAAAGACTAGCATTATTTTCCTTTTTGCAAATAACTGTAACATTTGGCGGATAAAAGTCAGGTAGAATGACTTACTTGCTTCCGTATTCAATCTCTTTCAGAATTTAATATATTATTTGGTTGAAGCATATGAGGAAAATTTGATCTCACATAACTACTTAGAAATGGGAGGAATATTTTAATACCCTTTTAAAATACATGTATTGGGCCGGGGATTTAGCTCAGTGGTGTCTGGCGCCTGCCTTGCAAGTGCAAGGTCCTGAGTTCGATCCCCAGTACGAAAATAAAATAAAATAAAATAAATGTATATTGTTCTTGGACACCATAGTGAAACTCAACTGGTGTTGTTTGTTAAAAGTTGGTGTAATGTGAAATCTGAAATGATATGAGTAAAATTTTCATACTCATTTGCATTAAAACATATTGTTCTATCTTGAAAATTGAATGAATTTTTTACCCATGAGTGATTTCATAACATCATTTATCAATTATTTGGGAATATTAGTTCACAAATTAAACAGATATTTATTAACACAATATCAAATATTAAATTTGTTTATATCACCACCAACCTCAACAAAAAAAATTTCAGTACTAGGAAATTATTAAATTCACGGTGAGGGATACAAGTTTTCCAAATTCAAATTTTAACTTGAAATTTACAATTAACAAGAATTAGTGTCAATTATTTTCCTTGAAGTTATAGCTCACTTTTAACTACAAAAATAATTCTGTGAAATATTCACGTCTATATATCATAACCTATCAAGTTATCTTTCAACTAAAATGATGTCCAGTGAAAACTGTGGCTAGTTCATCTAGCTACTCAAAGGAATTCACAAGCTCTTTGCTATGAGACAATCACTGTTCTTTGGTATAAAGGAAGAAATGATTCAGCACATTTCCCATTTCTTCACACAGAATACATACTGAGGGATTAAGATTTTATAAAATTAATACTTTTACTGTTTCATCAAGAATGTTCTCAAGTGAAAATGACATTTTTTTGCCATGGGTGCAGGATGATAAATCAATAACTAATAGTACAATATAATGCCTTTGCCTTGATTCAGCACCAGCTTTTTACAGACGATTGCTCTAGTGCCATCAGCGCAACTGTCAACACAGTGGTTCTGGGACAGACGATAAGATGCAAAAATAGTGTTCTACATTTCAGTTCCCTTATGTTTGCTGTCCAGTATTCACTTAAAGGAAAGTCAGCACTGATTAGTTGGTGATTAGTTGGCGCTTGTACCAGATGAATACAAGTAAAATAGAAAGCCCAGCTTCATCTGTAGATTCATTTTTGTGAGGCAACAGTACACATCTGAAGATGAGGTATTAACTCTGTCCTAATGTTTGCAGTGAATATTTAGGTTGATGTGTGAGTGTGTTCTTGGAAAGTTGCAATACCATTACTATTTTTACTGACTTTTTTTCATGCAGGTATTAGGCAGAGTAAAATGTACAAAATTGTGTATACTTCTTCAGTTAATGAAACACACCAAACTACCCTATAAGATGCTTCAGTGACTTTTCCATTTAAGGCTTAAAAGTCTATAACAAACAATTTTAACTGCTAAATAGTTTACCACATGTATACTGAAACAGACATTTCATTTTTCAGTTTCATTTTATTGTGTACATTTGAGCTGCACAAGATTATATATACAGACACAGTTAAAGGATCAATTTAAGCAAGCCAACATATCCATCATCTCAGTTACCTTTGTGTGAGCATGTGATAAGAGCACAAAAACTCTAATCTCTTAGCAAATTCCCAGTACACAATACAATATTATCAACTATAGTCCCTATGTAAGTTACAGCTTTTTGAATTACTGTTCTCAAAGTCATGCTGCAATATATCAGAATCCATAATACTCACTTAAAAATGTTTTATGTAAGACAAAATAAGGTAAATCATTGACACACATACACCCGAGGGAAAGAAACTTTCATTTTATCTCTATTTTATTCATTTCTCAGTTTCTTTGCAGTAGATTCTTTTCTTCCATGGGGCAATTGTCTCCAGTATGTCAATGTAATCTTTATTTTAGCATCTTCAGGTGTAGGTATTACACCATTGGTTGAGAAAACAATTCTGATGTCTTTTCAGGCAAGATATATTTTAAAATATATCTTTAAATATAAGAAAAATATATTATAAACACATTTCTAGTAAGCCATTATAAAGTAATGTCCTAAATATAAAATAACAACAAATTTAAAAAGATTTTAAAGTACATTTATTTTCAAAAACATCTCTTAATATATTGCATAAAACACAGCAATTTATACGCATTTCTAGTTGGGCTTCTCCTTAGTCCCAAGAGAAATTTAAAGATTAAACAGAAATGACTTAATGTATGATTCTGAAATTAAAGAGATTTTAAAAGATATAATTCATAGATAACTAGTAAGAGAATAAAGAATAAATGGAATTTATCTCGAAATAGATATTTATCTTCTAAATACATTACCTTATAAAGTCCAAGAAAACAGAAATATATAAGTACATGTTCCAATAGATAATCAGAGTAATGATGGTATCACAAATGATGTAGCCACTAGGAAATTCTTTTGTATACATGGGATAAAATTAGAGTGGAAATAAGTAAATAATATCTTGGGGTTTTGTTGAAAATAGTTTAATTTGTTGTTGTTGTTGTTGTTGTTTCACTTTGTGGACCCTTTTAAAGGGTCACTGAGACACCACTGCAACATTCCTTGGACCACACTAGAGGATCTTCTGGAATAGACTGTGATGTATCAAGTAACTCAACATGTCCTCTTCTATCTTAGTGTTATTGTATCTTGAAAACCTGATCTTCTAATTTTCTGTAGCAGGAAGAGAAAGGGCAGTTGTCATGTGGAAAATTTAAGGCCAGTTCTATTACAGGTTTCATCAATTACCTATGCAATCCATTGGCCTTAAGCCAGTAATTTAACCTCAACTAATGGAAAGAGTCTCACAGATATAAAGGTTGTTGCAAATTTCTGCTAAGTAAAAAATCTATGCATTATGGCATTCAACCATAAACATGAAAAATTGACATGCACCAACTTTACACAAGGAACTGATCAATAAACTCATACTGGATTCGTAAGACCTTGAAATCCGGAACTATATTTTATTCATTGCTATATCTAAGGTCCTTGGCACATAGCTCAAGGATACAGACTACTAAACATAACAGAGTATATGGTTAAACAAAACCTCTGCATCTAGAATACCTTAGAAAAAGACAATGAAAGTTCTCATTTTGTATTTCTTTTTGATCACTAATGATAATAATGACTATTATTCATCATAGAAAAATACAATATAAAATCTCCTAAAGTGTTTATCTTAAATCATCATAATCATCATTCATCAAATGTGGCATATCTGAAATCCTTGATGGATAACTATTGTATGGGCACTTTAGTAGTATCACTGATGATTAACATCTACTTAAGCTCTTGAAAGTCCAGTGCCACATCCTTCATTAGGTACCGCTCCAGATAAAAATATGTCTTCAGATAGGACACTTAAATTGCCCACAGTTGTACATTAACATTAATGTTTAGTACAGTTTAGCCTTAAATATAGCAAAATAATATAATTACAAAAACTCCCAAAATTCTACTTTATTCTAAACGGCAATGATTTTGTTTTAGACTGGGTCTCACTATGTAGTCCAGACTAGCCTTCAACTCACTATGTAGCCCAGGCTGGCCTTGAACTCACAGCAATCCACTGCCTCAGCCTCCCGAGTACTGGGATTACAATCATCATGCCCAGCTAAATGGCAATGATTGACGATTAATTAGAAATATTGGATTCACATGCCCTACTGAGTCCCTCAGACCATAGTTCTTCTCTAAAATATTTTCAACATAATTTGGTATTTAGTCCGTTTTGGAGAATAAGAGATATAAAATGTGAAATTTTGGAGATCTGGCAAGATATTTGTTCTCCAGCATGTGGAGGAAGGCATCTATAAAGTAGAAAAGAATAACCATATATGTAGAGAAAAAAATCAAATGGCAGAAAAAGATATGTTACTTACAGTTATTCTCAGGCCTTGTTCTTACAATAGTTTAATAATATGCCCTTTCATAGCCTTCTGAAATACCCCTATATTCTTCCAATACATTACCATTTTAGCCTAAACTAATTCAAGTCAGGTTTCTGCCATCTACTAAGTGTTTTAACTAATACATAAAAATATGATATGCCTAAGATATATAAAAGATATATATATTTCATATATATGTCAAATAGAATTTTAAATAATGAAGTAATTAGAACCTATTCAGTAGAAGAAAATGGACATTTATAATAACATCAAATAAAATAAGACACATGAGTAAATTTCAAAGGCTTAAAGGAAGCAAATCAGAATGAAATGATCTCATTTGATATTTCTCTTCTATATTTCTTTAATTCGTCTTAAAATTTTATTTAAAGCTTACATTTTAATACATTTTCCCTCCAAGTTCTATGGAGAAAGTGTAGTTTTGTTGGAATATAACACATGGGAAATTTTTTAAAATTCTTTTATTGGTACATTTTAGGTATACAGCACATTTACATTTACATTTCTCATTGGGAACTTGTACCTTTACATGATGCATCTTGGTTCTTATTTTTTCCCCATTCCCCTGCCCTTCCTTCACCCCCTCCACCCTTCCCTATTTAAAAAGACTTTGTTTCCATTTCTCATAATTTTTCCTTTCCCTTCTTTCCTTTCCCCTGCCCCTCCCACTTCCCCTACCCCTTTGGACCTTTTCTTCCTATTTCACATTATCAATTATTCATTCTAATCATTGGTACATTTTAGGTATACGATATAATGACATTCATCTTTGGAAATTTGCACCTTTACATAACCTCTCTTGGTTCTTATTTTTCCCCCTTCCCCTGCCCTCCCTTCAACTCCTCCATCCTTCTCTATTTACAAAGACTTTATTTCCATTTAATTGAAGGAGAAAGTTTTAAAGTTCAACATTTGTTCAAAATGTTACATGGTTATAAATCTCTTCAACGTACGCATCTTTTCAAAATTCCCTCTAAAATACTTGTAAAATACTAAGGAAGGCACAAAAAGAAGGAAAACAAAAAAACAAACCATCAAGAAATTGAGTGCAATTCCTAATAAATCCAAGATAAGTTCCATTGAATGAAGATACCCAATTAATGACCTATACATTCTTCTCGCCTGAACCAGGGCAGCTCAGGTTTGCTAGCCATTACGTAGCTTCTAGCCTATGTTTTGGTAGGCAATGGATCGGGAGAGATTTTTGCTTTTTCTAAGATGAATAAAGGGGGGCACCTATGAAAAACCATTAAACAGAAGAAAGAAAGCAATACTGAAAACCCAGGAATGTCAAAATACTGAAAATTACTACAGGATCCAAAGCAATTTTTAGAAAACAATTTGGCATCTTTCACGGATGACAAGAAAACGTGGACGTAAGGAGACACAAGAAACAAGAAAGCACTCAAATTATATATTTATTACTTACATCAACATTATCAATTTGGAAGCTAATGAAAAAATATTTAATTCACAGAAATAATAAAATTATAAAACTAGAAATGAATAAAATGAGAAATGTACATGGCATGTTTGAATTGAAATATAGAGACTTACGGAAGAAAATTTTAAAACACCCCAAAAGCAGAGATGTGTGTCTGAGCAGGCTGTAGCTCAGGGGTAGGTAGTAGCTCTTGGCCAGCATGCATAAGACCCTGAGTTCAGTCTCTAACACTAGGGAAAAAACACACAAAAAGAATAAACTCACAGATGTGTAAACTGTTGTGCTCCTAGATGGAAAGATTCAATAATGCAAATGTCTAATGTGGTTCACATTCATTTATAAGTTTAAGGGAGTGGACATTTTTGAAGTTATCAAAATAAGTGTTGGACATATTTAAAATTTTAACAGCAAAGTATCAGGGGTTGTTAAAGGTATCAACTGGATATTAAAATTATTCTTCAGTGGTCAATATTTAAATAGTATATGCTAGCATATGTTGAAGATACATGTCAACAGTAGGGAATATAATGTCTATTTTTGTCCTTCAAGTTGTTAAAGATATTCAAAAATATAATATTCGATACTGGCAAATGCAAAGTAGGATGGCTTGCTCATGCACTGTATATCAGTGAAAATAGATATAATCTTTCTAGATTCCAATTTGACTAAGTATAGTAAGGACCTTACAGATACAAATATTATCAAATTTATGAGCTCAAATTCTAGCGCATATCCTAAAAAAATCATCAGAAGTAAAATCAAATATTTTTGTATAAGGGTATTTATGAAAAGCTCGTGGATCACAGCAAAACAATGAAATAATCAAAATGACTAACAAAACTGATTGATTAAATAAAATATGGCTAATGCTTTTAATGAAATATATAAACTCTTTACTAAATTTTATTTTAATAATGAATTAGTATTAATTCAATAAAAATAATACTGTAGGGAAATATTTAATATAACCAGAAAATAATACGAAATGAATACATTATTTATACTACATGTATACCATCACCTATATTCATAAGAAAATATCTGAAATGCTTACACAAAATTGTATTAAGTGAATTAGTTGTGGGGGTTAATATTTTTCTCCTTTGTATATTTTCTGTATTTTAAAAAGTTTATAAAATTAACATTCATTATTTTTATATAAATAACAAACAATGAACATTTTAAAATTGTTCATTCTTTCATTGAGAAATTTTTCTCTGGCTCTATTCCTTTATTTTGAAGAAATATATATTAATTGGTTGGTTGTTATCTTTGGCTTATGAATAAGGCAACCTCAATTTATAATTGGTCCTAGTTTGTTTCTGTTTTCCTAGTGCAATTATCAATAACTCTTAATTCACTTCCAAAATTTCTCCAGCCTTCATAAAGATGTATGTGGTGGATCATTCTATTCATAAAAGCATCATTATTCACATTTCATATTAGAGTTCAACATCAATATCATTTTTCTAATGATGAGATTTCTCTAATATGATTCACTGTTAAATGAACAATTAGAGAGCACATAGTGATATTGCATTAGCATTCCAGCTAATATGTATCTACTATGAAATATTTGATATAGGACTCCTATAAACAATTGTAAGTTTTTCAAAAATTCGAATAGAACATTGCGCTAGTGTTCAAGAAGAGGGATAACCAAATCCAAGATATGGCAAGGTCTAACTTCTATATAGGTAAATGCAATCCCATAACTATAAATGTTTTCCCCAGACCCTATGGGCCATGTTAATCTGCCTCATTTTCCCCTAAGGTGAATAAAAGTGATATAGTAAAAATCTCTTTGCAAGATGTCAATTGTTCTCATTCCAGTGTGGTAACCCTAAAAAAAATCTATTTTTCAATTGTATTTTATTATATATATTTTTTTCTTTTCACTTCACACCACTCTCAATGTACAGCTGCCTCTGCTATGTCTTAAATGCAGCAAACTACTATTTTAGCTGATTTCACCTTTCAATGACACTTCAAAAGCTTGTATGCTAGTGCTGTCCTTGGGAGTTTTACTAATGGAAGAAATGATTAGGAAGAATAAAAGCATAATAATAAAATTACTCATTTCCAAACCTCTTTCTTCAGTGTCCCTTTGCTACAAAATAACACTGATTAACTCCAAGCTAATTTATAAACAACAAAAACAAGCCTCTTGCATAAAACTAAATTATAGGACATCTTTCAAAATCAGTGCCTGTGATGACTCAGACATTGGGTTAATAAAACTAATTTTTGCTAAGGGTTTCATACAATTGATGGTTGTTATCTTTTCCAATCATTTTCATTTACCTGGCTAGAAACAACTCAAAATGTTCAAGGTTGGTAACCAGCAGAGCGCATTGAGTGAATGAAGATGATGTAATTATGAGAACACCCTAGAGTACCCTATTATTTAGCAAAGGGCAGGAGAACATGCAGCACCCCACGTAATTATTGGTTCCTCTTCACTAAAGGGTCTTAGTCTGAGTCCGATTGCTTCTTGTCAGCTCAGAATTATGGTCTGTGAAATTGAGAGTCAGTTACTGAATTTCAATGTACTGGCTACCTGTTGCTCCTGCTTCAGAGTTGTTTGCCCAAAGAAGAAAGAAAATGTGTTTTGTAATTTCTCTGTGTCTCTTCACAGACTCTGGGAGAGAAATCTGTATCAAAACAAAAGTTATTTCCAAATATACTTATTTTCTCAAATGATTTATGTACGCTGCTTTTAGTTAAACAGGTAAATATTTTTAAAGAATATAACATAACACAACCTTGCCAAATGATCATATTCTTTCTGGAAAGAGAAAGCATAAAATGGGTGCTTGATAAAATGAGGCAATCTAAGAAAAGGAAAGAACCAGCCACATCTCTGACTGACCTCTGAGCTATGCTTGCATAAATTAGAATCAAAGTTTCTCAGCCAAAGACAAAAAAATTAAACTGAGAACAGATACACTAATCCAGAGAGTTTGAGGCTCAGTCCAGCTAAGAAAAATCACAGGATAATGCAAAAGAAAAAAACACTTCTCATAGAAAAATCATAGGATCCACAATTGCCAAAATTCAATATTTATAATTTCTATGATATAATCCAAAATTGTCTGTCATATGAAAAAAAACCCAAGAAACCAGCTAGCTATAAAGGTGTTTGTATAAGTGGCACCTTGAAATTTAAATTGACAGTTACTTGGATCTATTGGCTTACCTTGGTCACAAGTTGTTAGTATTGATTTTAATGGCAGTCAGGTCCATTCCTACTGGAAAACATAGATTGACTCTTGTGAAATAGTTCCTGGAAGGCCTCTGCTCTTAATAGTCTCTCATGTGCCTCCCATTCCTTTGAATTCTGATATGAGTAGGCATCGCCACGCTTTAATATATTGTCCCAGAGAGTAAAACAAGGTTCCCACGGTACAAGACCAGGGAGAGTCAAAATTTTCATTATGTAGAATGTGGTGACAGGGTCCTCTCTAGAAAGCATCAGAGAAACAGTGCCCTTGAACCTTGTTGGATAGGATTCTGCAGAGTCCTCACCACCAACACTGCTGCAAAGATTTAGGGCCTTGAGTTGGGCTCATATCTTGTGATTCCAAAAATTTCCTCCAGACTCAAAAACATACACCTCTTGGGACTTCAAAGTAAATCTAACATGGAAATTCTTCTGTAGAATCAGTTGATAGGATAAGACATGGACAGATATACCAAGAGCAAAGAGCAAAACTTCTGTCAACATAAAGGTCTTATTTGTCCTATTCTCTTTATTTCCTGTCATGATAATCTTTTCCTTTTTCCAGAAAGATAATTTATGGGGCCATGATTTGTGAATGGTTTTAGCAGAGGCTTGTCCCTTAGCAAAAAACCACAGTAATTGTTGGGTATGTGGACTAATGCCAAAAAGTCAGGAAACTGATCCATTCATGCCAAATTTTCTCTTTTTTCCCCCAATATGAAACACCCAGAAACCTCAAAGGTAGAATGCAAAGTTATCAATGCTATTTTTAAATATCACTGCTTTTTCCTGCTACACTATCAGAAGTATTACTCCAGCCTTTCCAATTGGTGGTCTAATTGTTATAGATATAGAAAACCCATCCAGGTGGTACCTGCACAAGGTATATTATTGCTTGTACAAAACCTAGGAACTATACATATGGGTGCAAGTATTTGCTTATGCAATGTCACTAGATTAAATCTAATAGACTCTCTTGCTACAGTATGTGGTTATCCAGCCTTCTAAAATGCTATAAATGGGTCATATCAAAAAAATTCCCACTGGATCTTGTTCAGAAGCTATGAAAACTTACTGGATACAGAATTTCCATGTTAGATTTACTTTAAATTCCCAAAAAGTGAATGTTTCTGAGTCTGGAGGAAATTTTTGGAATCACAAGATATGAGCCCAAGACTCAAGGCCCTAAATCTTTGCAGCAGTGTTGGTGGTGAGGACTCTGCAGAATCCTATCCAACAAGGTTCAAGGGCACTGTTTCTCTGATGCTTTCTAGAGAGGACCCTGTCACCACATTCTACATAATGAAAATTTTGACTCTCCCTGGTCTTGTACCGTGGGAACCTTGTTTTACTCTCTGGGACAATATATTAAAGCGTGGCGATGCCTACTCATATCAGAATTCAAGGGAATGGGAGGTACATGAGAGTCTATTAAGAGCAGAGGCCTTCCAGGAACTATTTCATAAGAGTCAATCTATGTTTTCCGGTAGGAATGGACCTGACTGCCATTAAAATCAATACTAACAACTTGTGACCAAGGTAAGCCAATAGATCCAAGTAACTGCCAATTTAAATTTCAAGATGCCACTCATCCTTTAGTGACAATGGTAATGTCATCATGTTTATTGCAACTTATATAATTTTCTCAGTAAAATGGGAACCTTTGGCACTGGAAATGTTTTTAAGGTTCCACATTAAAAAAATACATTGTCTAATATTTTCTCAGCTACTTTTGTAGCATCAGCCTTCCTATATGGGAAAGCTTCTATCTAACAAGAAAATACACAAACTATTTTAAGTATTGAGGATAGCAACAGAACAAAATTCAAATGGTCCATCAAGTGGTGGAAATCTACCACCTGAAGTTCTTATTGTCTTTCCGGGATTATGGGTATGGCAAAGAAAACATTAATTATAAAAAAAAAAGTATAATAACAATCTTAGACCAATCACCCAACCAATATTTTTCCATAATTTGACTCACTTTGACTGCTCCACAGTGAATGGGGAATGAAAGGTTTTTACCAATGGACACTTGAAGGACTCAGTGGTGGCCAGGGGGTCCTGCAGGATCTCCATGTGCCCACATTTATATTGCATTTAGATTCTCTTAAATGCTAATTTTGCTTTTCTAACTAATGTATACTGTATACTTTATTAAATCGATCATCTTAGAGAAGTTGACTTAGATCAACCTTAGGAATTTACTCTATATCTTAACAACTTCATTGCTATTTGATTTAACAGGAAAATCTGTCAAAATTATTCATGGTATTTAATTAATTTTTCTACCCAATTGTATTAGTAGTTGTATGGAATGAATATGTTTCTTCAGTAGAGTTAAGAGAATTCTCTCCTAGTACAATGACATGGTCAGATTTCATCAGTGTTCTGCTGATATTAATACTCAACCTCTTACAAAAACCTAGAAGTCCCTTCTGGTGTTAGCTAGCTTCATCATATGTAAAGTTCGTTTCATAACATTCATCTTCCACAAATCTTCTACAACTCTTATCCATTAAATTTTGCTCTATACTTCTTCACTTCCCTTACTGGAATAGCCTAGTCATTGTACTTTAAGATAAAACATTCTCTCTTTTTTTCTCAATAAAACATCCTCACAAGTTTAGTATTTCCTTATCAAAATTACATCTTGCCTTTCCTTTATATTTGCACATAGAGATTTTCTTCCTATTATGTCTAGTAATTTTAGTTACACACATCAGTTAAAATCTTAACCCACCAGGGCCGGGGATTTAGCTCAGTGGTTCCGCCTCCTGCCTTCCAAGCGCAAGGTCCTGAGTTCGATCCCCGGTACCAAAAATAAAAAACAAAACAAAACAACTTAACCTATCATAACTTCAAATTCCATTGAATATCAAGAAGTAATTAATTGTGCACTACTTGTTACATCAGCAATCTATTGATTGGAAAACCTATGAGTCATATTGTCTGGAGTCATATTCTTTATCATATTACAATTTGTCCAATAGCAACATATTTATTAATGGTTCCAAATATATTTAGCTTTTCTGTTATAAATAAGAAATTTCAAGGGAAGCAAATTTTTTTCTATTCCTTCATGATATTTTCTAGGTTAAAGAATTAAATTATTTTCAACTTATCATTCTTGATTTAAAAAATTTTATAATTTTCTAAAACAGGAGGTATATCTCTTACATGGGAGATTTATTTTACTCATATCTATTTAATTCACTTGTTCATAATAATTATGCCTGGGTTCTTACACAGTCATCATTTTAAGTTATTCTCACTAAGAAATTCTGTAATATAGAGATAACATAAGCTCATTTTATCAGAAAACCTAGTTTTTAAAAAGTCATGCTCTTTTATTATTCACTTGCTGGAAACACTAGATATGACTATTTTAATTAAAATAACTTCTTATATATCAGAGATTACTCAAGTCAAATAAAATTGAAAACCACTGGGCCAGTTCTTATTGTGTGTGTGTGTGTGTGTGTGTGTGTGTGTGTGTGTACTTTACTGTGTAAGTAAATAAAATAGATCTTTAAAGTTAATTTTTCAACATTAATAGAAAAATTAACTTACAAGTGTATTATACATACAGAGAGACATGCATAAATATATTGACAGAAATAGACGTTATAAAATCAGTGCTGGCAGACTTTTCAGGTTTAAATATGACCATTCTAAAGCAAGATATGAGGGTGTAGGGAAAAGCCCAGCTAAGACAAGTTTGCCAGGAAAAATGCCTTGAACAAAAGTAAAATTTACTGTTCAGCTTGGGTTGTAACAGCACACCCTGCAGGAGAGACAAGAAACTCACAGCTGTCAGATGGATTACCTTATAAATCAACACTAGTCATGATTCATCCAGTAGAGCTAGTAGAGTGGAAGGGTTAAGTAAGCTCAAGTATTTCATATGGCAATTGGTAGAAGACAAAAGTATGTCATAGAAGATTATGCTACTTACTGAAAGATACTAATTTTGGCTATAATTCAATAAACATGTAATTAATTCAAGTCTACAAGTCTTCTCTCATGAATTCTATCAAATATTTCAGAAGAAACACCAATCCTACACAAATCCTTTCAGAAAGAAGAGGAGATAAAAATTCTTTCCAAATCATTTCACAAAGTTTATTACACTTATGCCTGAAAAGCAGTTCGTTTTTGAGTGGCTCCCAGAATAAGAAGGGGCTCTACATCAAGTAGAGGGTGCTATACAAGCTGCTCCACCACTTGGGTCAGCAGCACATCCAATAGTGCTCTACATATCAGTGGCTGGTAGAGGTGCTTTCTGGAGCCTTAGGCAAGCTTCTTTGAAGACCTTTGGGATTTTAGAGCAAAATCTTTCCATCTTCTGTAGATAAATGTTCTTCTTTTGAGAAAGAGCTAGTAGCCTGCTACTGTGTCTTAGTGTAGACTGAATATTAACTATGGGGCCCCAAATTATCATGCAACTAGAAATACCCATCATAAACTTTGTGTTATGTGATCCAGTCCATAGGGTATATAGTTAAGCTTGCACAGCATGCCAGCAGCAGATGGAAGTGCCATATACATAATTGGGCATAAGTAGAATGGAAGACACAAATAGGTTACTTCAAGAAGAACAAGTCCAAATGTCCATGGTCCCCATTAGTGCCTCATTATCTTTTCTCTTCCTCTGTTTATAATCTCATGGAGAGTTCCTTATGATCAGTTGATAGAGAAAAGTCTCAGACCTGGTTTACATATGATTTTGTGTACTATGCAGAGACCATTGAAAAGTGGAAAGCTGCAGCATTACAGCCCCTCTCTAGTACATCCTTTAAAGAAAATGATGAAGAGAAATCCTTCTGCTGGACAGAACATTAAACAGGGCACTTTACTTAGAAGAAGGACATAGCCAGGTGTTTGATTATGCAACAATTCCTGTGTTGTGGTCAATTGTTTGGCTGGATGGTCACAAATTTGGAAGGAACATGAATAGAAAGCTAGTAACAAGGAAGATGTATGGGTCTAGACATCCCTGAATGAGCATAATCATGATATTTTTCCCCATTCCTAGCCCTCCCTTCACCCCCTCCACCCTTCCCTATTTACAAAGACTTTATTTCCATTTTTTCCATTTCTCAGCATTTTTCCTTTCCCTTCTTTCCTTTGCCCTGCCCCTCCCACTACCCCTACCCCTTTGGACCTTTTCTTCCTATATTGCATTATCGATTATTCATTCTAATCATTGGTACATTTTAGGTATACAATATAATGACATTCATCATTGGAAATTTATTTTTGTGTCCTATGTTATTCACTTCAGTTGACTTCAGCAGAAGAGGATTTTAATAATCCTATGAAGAAGATGCCCTGCCCTGTGGATACTAATCACACTCATAACTCAGCCACTCCTGTATCATCAATGGGTTCTTGAACAGTGTGGCCATTTTGCAGATATGGAGGTAATGCATGGGCTCAGAATGTGGACTTCCACTCACCACTTCTGATCTGGTTAGAGCCACTGCTAAGTGCTCAACCTGTCAGCAGTAGAGACAAACATTGAGGCCCTTACACAGCATCATTCCCTAGGGTTATTAGCCAGCTACTTTCTGGCAGGTTAATTATATTGGATCACTTCCACCATGGAAGGGAAAGTATTTTGTCCTTACTGGAAAACACATCTTGCATATAGATTTACCTTTCTTGACCACAATGATTCTGCCAAAACTATGACCCATAGATTACAGAATATGTCTCCATCCTCATGTTTTTCCACACAGGATTGCTTCTGATTAAGGTACTCATTTCAAAGCAAAAAAAAAAAAAGTTATGGGCAGTGGACCCATATTCATGGAATTCCTTGGTCTTAGCATGCTTCCCACCATCTTGAAGCATTTGTCTTGATACAGTAGAGAAATCACCTTTTGAAGAACCTTTGATTCCTATTTCTGACTTTGGTTTTTTGAATTAGAGGAGGTCCTAATTTCAGAGGGCAAAATGTTTCCACAATAAGATACTACAATGATTCCATTGAAATGGAAGATGCCACCTGGCCACGCTGGGCTCCTCATGCCTCTGAGTCAACAGGCAGAGAAGGGAGATACAGTGTTGTATAGGATGATTGAATCAGATTTATAAAGGAAACTTGGATTACTACCTCACAATGGAGATAAAGAGCAGCATATTTGGAATGCAGATCTCTTAGGGAAGCTCTTAGTATTCTCACTTCCTGTGATTAAGGCCAATGGAAAACTACAGCAATCCAATCCAGGCATGACTATGAATGGCCCAGAACTTTCAGCAGCAAAAAGCTTGAGTCACACCACCTAGTAAAGAGCCATGGCAAACTAATGTTTCTTCTGAAAACACAAGGAATACAGAGTGGGTACTAGAAGGAGTTAGTGACATTAGTTAAGATCACGTGGCTAGATTCAGTAACCATGACTATAATTGTCATAAATATTTCCTTCTTATTTTGCTGTGAATATATGTTTGTCTCTTCTTTTTCTTTTCTCTCTTAGTCTCTGTATCAGTTAAGAGTCATTAGAGGAACTAACAATATAAAATATGTATGTGATTATATGAAGGACTTACTAGGTAGACTTACAGGACCACCTACCAAATTAAGGCTAGAAAAATACAAAATGATCATTTGCTTGCTGGAGAACTGGAGGATCCAAAGTCTGGTGTGGGTCAGTGTCAGAAAGCTGAAAGGTCTGCCTTGGAAGGCTGAATAGTCTGCACTGGAAGCTTGAAGGAATTGAAAACAATTGTCCAAAGGCAATGGAGAAGATGTAAATTCCTCTGTAGAAAAAAAAATGGAAGATTTCCTTCTTCTTTCCCTTTTATTCTGTCCAAGCTACAAGCCTATTGGTTGGTCCTACCCACATCCAGGGCAGGTCTTCCCTCTTCAGTTTGCAGCCTATGTGTCAGTCACCCACAGACACACTCAGAGTTTTATTGATCTGCTAGGCAGTTCTTACTCAAGTCAAGTTGATGTCATAATTGCAATCATGCAACTTAAGATGTAGTAATTATACATCAAAGTATCTAGGTATTGTTTATTTTGCAACATAGTATTAGATTTTGAAATAAGAAGAATATCAAATAAAAGAGTAAACCTCACTCAGTGACTTTAGCTCTTCTTTGATGGTCAGGTGTAGTGCAGTTTTGATTTTATGTGAGATAGTTGTATCATGGTAGGTGGAATTATTTACCTTGCTATTCTCTTCATTTGTACATAAAGTATGGTTTAAGAAGATGTGCATGTCTTTAAGGTGAAAAAAGGTAGACTTTTGATAGTTAATTTCATGTGTGTGCTTGACTGGACCATGGGATGCCCACATATTTGGTCAAACTTTATTCTGGAGTTATTACTCAAGATGTTTTTGGATGAGGTTACCATCAAAATCACTAGAATGAGTTAAACAGATTGTTCTTCCTAATGAAGATAGCCATCCTCCAATCATTTGATGGCCTAAATAAAACAAAAACGCCCAACCAAGAATTCTTGCCTGACTGCATGAGCTGAAACATCAGTCTTTTCCTACACTCAAACTGAAATATCTTTCCATATGCCTTGAGCTTTTTGAACATAAACTACCAGCTCTCTCATTTTTCAGAGTTTTGAAGTCACACTGGAACTAAATCATTATGTCTCTTGGTTCCAGGCCTTTTGATTCAGAGTAGAATGACAACATCAGCTCTTCTGAGTCTCCAGCTTGCTGATTACAGATCTTTAAACATCACCATGTGCACAATAATGTGAGACCATATCTTATATCTCTTTGTTCTCTCATTCTGTTTTGAATCCTTTTCCTATTACTAGTACTATATGTTTGCAACACAAAAAATGGCAATGTTTATTTTGTGCACCTGTTACATGCATATAACATATCTTGACCCTTTATAAGCCTTTTATCCCCCTCTCCATTACATACCTCATCACTCTCCCTGAGGTCCTTCTCTGTCTCCAATGAATGTTTGTTCTCTCATCCTTTTTGTTCCATTTCCGAGGAAAATCCTCATGAAAACAAAAGGAATACTCAATGAAATGAAAGGCTAATATTTCACTAGAAACAGCTGAGACCAGAAGGCAATGACATGATGTATTTAAAGTGTGGAAGAAAAACTGATATTCAAAACTTCTATATAGAGCAAAACAAACCTTTGAAAATGAAGGAGAAATTAAGACATCCCCAGATTAAAAAAAAACTGAGGAGAGGTCTATGCATGCCCTACCGAGGTCCTGAGTAGCACAGAACACACCGAGTCAGCCCGCTGCAGACAGGCAGGTCGGGCCACGCCCTACCGAGGTCCCCAGTCGTGCAGAATACGCCGAATCAGCCCACTGCACACAGGAAGGTCTGTGCATGCCCTACCGAGGTCCTGAGTCACGCAGAAGACACCAAATCACCCCACTGCAGACAGGCAGCCACCTGGTTTCACACTACAAAGATGCAGAGGACACCAGACCACCAGACCAAGGTACTGAGTCCTGCTGTTCGGGCCCAGAGGTAGAGGCGTCTGAGCAGTCGTCCCACTGCTCCTGGTCCAGAGGAAGGGGCTTTGCGGCCCCCATCCCTCCCACTGCTCCCAGCCCAGAGGAAAGGGCTTTTGGGCCACCTTCGGTCCCGCTGCTCCTGGCCCAGAGGAAGGGGCTTCCCGGCCACCATCCCTCCCACTGCTCCCAGCCCACAGGAAAGGGCTTTTGGGTCACCATCCCTACCACTGCTCCCGGCCCTTGTCCCTCCTCACCCAGATCAGAGGAGGTAATCCATGAAGGTGCTAACAGCCCCCTGCCCCAGTCAAAATGAGAAAACATGGAAATAAGTCTCAAAACCAGACTTCCAGATCACCTACAGCAACCCCAAAGGGAAATGAGATGGAACACTCTGATACTCAAACACCTGGACCCACTGAACTGGCAACAAAGGGGGATCTGGAAAAAATGAAATCAGAAATAATTTCTCAGATAACAGCAGAAATCGTGCCCCTAGTGCAAGACATGATTAATAAATCTAGAGAGGAGCTGAGGAACACGATGGAATCCCAACATAAGAAACAAATGGAATCCATAAAACAGATGCAAATAGATTTCCAGGACATGAAAAACTCCTTTGAAAGTCTACACAGCAGAATGAGCCAATGTGAGGACAGAATTTCAGATATAGAAGATAAGATTGCAATTCGTGACCAAGAGAAGAAAAATTGCTTCAAAATTATAAGGGAACATGAGAAATCAATCCAGCAGCTGCTAGATGATGCAAAGAAGAATAACATAAGACTGATTGGGCTCAATGAAGAAATAGGAGAGAGTGGAGATGACATAAAAAAATCTCTTCACAGAAATAATGGCAGAAAACTTCCCAAGCAGGGGAAAAGAGCTTGACATACAGATAAGTGAGGCATATAGGACTCCAAATAGCCTTGATCAAAAGAAATCTACACATAGGCATATAATTGTTAAGATTCCAGAAACACAACAGAAGAACAAAGTTCTCCAAGCAGTCAGAGAAAAGAAACAAATCACATACAAAGGAAAGCCCATCAGAATCACAGCAGACTTCTCAACACAAACCATCAAGGCAAGAAGAGCCTGGTGTGACATATTCCAAGCCCTAAAAGAAAACAGCCTCCAACACAGATTGATGTACCCTGCAAAACTATCTTTCAAAATAGATGGAGAAATAAGATACTTTCATGACAAAGAGCACCTTAGGAACTTCGTGAATACCAAACCAGCACTCCAAAGAATTTTACACAATAGCCTAGGAACAGACATTGAGGATCACAACCCCAGGAAGCCAAGCAGAATGAACCCATCTGGCATGACAAGAAACTAAATGTAAAGGGGGAGAACCCAACAAAAAGAAAAAGTCATGGCAATGACAAGTCAACACATTTCAGTTATAACCATCAACGTTAATGGTCTCAGTTCACCAATCAAAAGAAATAGACTGGCAGAATGGGTCAAGAAGCAAAATCCAACAATATGCTGCATACAAGAAACACACTTAATTCAAAAGGAAACTCATAGACTGAAAGTTAAAGGGTGGAAAACAATACTCCATGCGACAGAAATCTGAAAAAAAGCAAGAGTAGCTATCCTCTTGGCAGATCAAGTAGATTTCAAACCAACACTGATTAAGAGAGATGAAGAAGGACACTACATCCTTGTAAAGGGAAGAATCCAAGAGGAAGAGATGACAATCATAAATATCTATGCAACCAAACAGTAGCGCTCCCAACTATATAAAACAAATACTAACGGACATGAAAAGTCATATATGCACTAATACAATTGTAGTGGGGGACCTCAACACCCCACTGTCACAAAGAGATAGATCAACTAGACTAAAAATAAGTAATGAAATACTAGAACTCAATCGAACTCTTGAACAAATGAACTTAACAGATGTTTACAGAGTCTTCCACCCTACAAAATCAGAAGACACATTCTTCTCAGCTGCACATGGGTCATTCTCAAAAATAGACCACATACTCACACATAGAACATGTTTAAGTAAGTGCAAAGGAATTGAAGTTATCTCCTGTATATTATCAGACCATAGTGTGATGAAATTGGAGATCCATAGCAAAAGAAACTCAAAAAATTTCATAAGCACGTGGAAATTGAACAACACACTTCTGAATAACCAATGGGTCACAGAGGAAATTAAAGAAGAAATCAGACAGTTCCTTCAATTCAATGACAATGACAATACAACATATCGGAATCTATGGGACACGATGAAAGCAGTCTCATGAGGGAAATTCATAGCAGTGAATATGCATATTAGGAAAACAGAACGAGCCCAATTAAACAACCTGATGCTGAACCTCAAGCTTCTAGAAAAAGAAGAGCAGGACAACCCCAAAGCTCATACAAGGGAGGAAATTATAAAGATCAGAGGAGAAATCAATGCAATGGAGACTAAGAGAATGATACAAAAAAATCAATGAAGCCAAGAGTTGGTTCTTCGAAAGAATCAACAAAATTGACAAACCTTTAGCCAACCTTGTCAGAAAAAGGAAAGAAAAGGCCCAAATCCATGCATTCAGGAATGAAAAGGGTGAAATTGCAACAGACCCAGCAGAAATCCAGAGGATCATCAATACCTACTTCCAGAAGCTATATGCCAATAAGATGGACAACACAGAAGAAATGGACAGATTCCTAGATACATATGAATTACCAAAATTGAATGAAGACCTAAAAATTCTAAACAACCCAATATGAACCAATGAAATTGAAAACAAAATTAAAAACTTATCAACTAAGAAAATCCCGAGTTGTGATGGCTTCACTGCTGAATTCTACAAGACATTTAGACAGGAACTGCTGCCACTACTGTTTAAACTCTTCAATGAAATTGAAAGGGAAGCAATACTCCCAAATTCATTCCTGGAAGCAAGCATCACCTTGATCCCCAAAGCAGAGAAACACCCAACTGAAAAAGAGAACTATAGGCCAATCTCACTAATGAACATAGATGCAAAAATCCTTAATAAGATAATGGCAAACAGAATGCAGAAGATCATCAAGAAGATCATACACCCTGATCAAGTGGGATTCATCCCTGGGATGCAGGGATGGTTCAATATACGAAAATCAATTAATGTAATACACTATATCAATAGAACCAAGGACAAAAACCATATGATTATTTCCATAGATGGAGAAAAAGTATTTGACAAAATCCAACATGCATTTATGATAAAAACCCTACAAAAAATTGGAATAGATGGTCTCTACCTCAAACTGATAGAAGCCATCTATGAAAAACCAACAGCCAATATCATAATAAATGGTCAAAAACTGAAATCCTTCACACTCAAATCAGGAACAAGACAAGGATGTCCACTATCACCACTCTTGTTCAATATACTTCTGGAAACATTAGCCATGGCAATTAGACAAGAGAAAGAAATAAAAGGAATAAAGACAGGTAATGAAGAAGTCAAATTGTCATTATTTGCAGATGACATGATACTCTATATAGAAGACCCCAAGAACTCCAACAAAAGTCTTCTAGACTTAATAAGCAAATTCAGTCAAGTAGCTGGTTACAAGGCCAACACACAAAAATCAATAACTTTCCTCTACACAAATGACAGACTCACTGAGAGAGAAATAGGTCAAATAATTCCTTTCACAATAGCATCCAAAAAACTGAAATACCTAGGAATCATCCTAACGAAAGAAATCAAAGACCTCTTCTCTGAAAACTATGGCACTCTGAAAAGAGAGATTGAAGATGATATCAGAAAATGGACAGACATCCCCTGCTCCTGGGTAGGAAGGATTAATATAGTGAAAATGGCCATACTTCCAAAACTGCTATATAGATTTAATGGAATTCCAATTGAGAACCAAGCAGCATACTTCATGGACCTTGAGAAAACAATTCAAAAATTCATTTGGAATAAGAAGAGACCCAGAAGAGCAAAAGCAATTCTAGGTAACAGAGACATAGCAGGGGGTATCACAATCCCCAACCTGCAACTATACTACAAAGCTACAGTGATAAAAATAGCATGGTACTGGCAAAGAAACAGACCTAAGGACCAGTGGAACAGATTAGAAGATGCAGAAACAACGCCAGACACACTCAGCCATCTCATCTTCGATAAAGGAGCCAAACACCCTCACTGGAGGAAAGATAGCCTCTTTAATAAATGGTGCTGGAAAAATTGGGCTTCAACTTGCCAAAGATTAAAACTAGACCTGTATCTCTCACCATGCACTAAACTAAAATCAAAATGGATTAAAGATCTAAATATTAAAATAGAAACTCTGAACCAGTTGGAACAGAGGTTAGGTAGAACCCTTGAAGACACAGGCGTAGGAAAAGATTTTATGAACAAAACCTCAGTTGCCTGTGAACTAGCACAAACAATCAACAAATGGGATCTCTTCTTATTAAAAGGCTTCTGCACAGCAAGAGAAACCACCAGCAGTGTGAAGAGACAACCCACAATGTGGGAAAAAATCTTCACCTACTATCTCGAATCTATAAAGAACTTAAAAAGATCAGACCTCCCAAATTTAAAGACCCAATCCAAAAATGGGCATCTGAAATGAACAGACATTTCTCAAACAAAGAAGTAGAAATAGCAAATAAATACATGAAAAAATGTTCAACATCACTGGTCATTCAAGAGATGCAAATGAAAACAAGGCTGAGATTCCACTTCACTCCAGAAAGAATGGCTGCTATCATGAAATCAACCAATAACAAATGCTGGTGGGGCTGTGGGCAAAGAGGAACCCTGCTCCACTGCTGGTGGGAGTGTAGACTGGTGCAACCACTGTGGAAATCAGTATGGAGATACCTCAAAAAACTAGGACTGGAAGTCCCATTTGACCCTGCTATTCCACTGCTGGGGATCTTCCCCAAAGAATGAGAAGAATCACACCACAGTGATATATGTGCACCCATGTTCACAGCAGCGTGGTTTGTAATAGCTAAAACTTGGAAACAGCCCAAATGCCCATCAACTGGAGACTGGATAAAGAAAATGTGGTTTTTTATAAAATGGAGTACTACTCAGCCATAAAAAATGAGAAATTAGAGACATTTATAGTTAAGTGGATGCACATTGAGGCGATACTCTGAAGAGAAATAAATGGGACACACATGAATAAATACAGAATAGCTTCTCTGCTGTGAGAAACTGAAAGTGTAAATAAGGACTAAATGTATAATAAGTAATGTGAAATAGGAAGATAGGGGCAAAGGGGAAGGAAGTGGGAGGGCCAGGGGAAAGGATAGAAGGGAATGGGATTAATATGAGAAAATGGAAAAATAGGAACAAAATCTTTGTAAATAGGGAGGCATGGAGGGGTTGAAGGGAGGGCTGGGCAAGGGTGAAAAATAAGAACCAAGAGAGACTATGTAAAGGTGCAAATTTCCAATGATGAATGTCATTATACTGTATACCTAAAATGTACCAATGATTAGAATGAACAATCAATAATGTAAAATAGGAAGAAAGGGTCCAAAAGGGTAGGGCTAGTGGGACGGGCATGGGAAGGGAAAGAAGGGAAAGGAAAAATGCTGAGAAATGGAAAAAATGGAAATAAAATCTTTGTAAATAGGGAAGGGTGGAGGGCGTGAAGGGAGGTCTAGGAATGGGGAAAAAATAAGAACCAAGATGCATCATGTAAAGGTACAATTCCCAATGAGAAATGTAATTGTGTTGTATACCTACAATGTACCAATAAAAGAATTTAATGCAAAAAAAAAAAAAACTGAGGAAGTTCATGAGTAAAGATTCTCTACAAAAAAAAAATTCTACAGGAAGTTATTCAGGCTGAAATTAAAAGACATTAGACAGGAATTTGACATATGAAGATATAAAGAAGACTGGCAAAGGTAACCATATAGATTAATGTCAAATCCAGTATTATATTTTTTGTTTTAAAATCCATTCATTTGCTATGTGACTTAACAGGCAAGTGCACAAAGTAATAAGTATAAACCTGTTAATGTGCATAAAGTGTTTAAAGATTCAATCTGTGTTAATAATATAGAAAGTGCAGGACCGAAATAAAGGTAGAGTTTTGTGCAATATTGATGCTAACTTGGAAGTAATTCAAACTAAGTTGTTACAATTTTAATATATGCATTACAATTCCAAGGTAACTACTAAAAATAAACAAAAGTATTCATAATAGAAACGAGGAATGTTGATGTAAAGCTTGCTTGCCTAGCATGCACTAGGCCCTGTGTCCTTTGCTCATCACATAAGAAAGTAAATATATACACTTTAGATCCAAGGGCCCAAATAAGTTGAGAGTAAAAGAAATTTCAAAAGGTATTAGATGCACATGGCAGTGAAAAGAGAGATGAGATGGCTATCAGATAAAATGTAATTTAAGTTCAAAAAAATTTTAAGAGGAAAGACTATGACATATTAATTAAATGGTTAATCTATCTGGAAGATATATCAGCTATAAATATATGCACATGTAATTTTTTATGTTATGGAGATTGGACCCAAGATTTAATGTATGCTAGGCAAGCTCTCTACTACTGAGCTATACTTCCAGCCCTCATTGTCTTATTTATTTATTTTACATAAATTATATCAATTAACCATCATGGTGTCCCCATAAGTTGTCATGCTATTTTTATGTTGTAAATGTGGAAACAGGGTCAAAGTTTGACTCAAAATCATTTATGTTATAGTAAGTAGCAGTGTTGGAATTCAAATCTGTGTCTATATGATTGAAATATAAAAGTACTTGGAAACGTATTAACCTACGATTATGCCAGTATCAAGTCTATGTAACCAAAGAGATTAGTATGTGAATATTGTTTTTCCTTGCAACTCTTTACCTTGAGAGTTTCTCTTCAAGTGACCCCAATTTAGACATACTAAACCCAAAATTAATACCTAATCATTTTCAAACAAAAGGAAAAAAACCTAAGGATAAATTTTGTCCTCTACTGCATCCAGAATCTCTTTCCCATAGCCTTTTTTCTTAAATGAAGACTCTTTTCCCTCCTCTCCAATCAAGAATGGGCTGAGGATGGAATAAAATAGAAGCTTTTGTGAAAACTTGATTAAAAGAAAGAACAACAAATTGTGGTACAAATTCTTTTAAATATATGTCATGACAGAAAGGATGTTTTCTTTTGATTTCTAAGAAAATAATAAAGAAGCCTATTTATTAGCCATGATTTCAAAATGTTTTATACATCAATCTAGTTTCTCAATTATTCTCTCATTTGAGAAAATGAAGATGACAATGTTATTTGCTGCCACTTCAAATATTAATCAGGATTCAAATTTAATAGCATATCTCTCATGAATTTCATCCACTAGTTATTATTATTTCTTCATGTAAGCAAGATTTTTCTAACATCAGCTTTGCTCAAAGTCAATGAACATAGTGATTATGTGTTCACAATCAATGTTGCTATCCCATAGATTATTATTTTACAAATTAATTCAAATTTAGTCTAGGTTTATATTCAAATTCACTTTTGCACTCTAATTTGTTTCAAAAACTGTTCATTCACAAATATATTTTTATTGTTATCCACCAACAATAATATGGGTATGGATTGACTAATTAAAATTAAATGCTTGGAAACCACTGGAGGAAACCGAAATCTGTCTGAACTGAATGGCAGAAGGCACCAAAGCTACTATGCGATCTACTTTGATCTCCAACCAGAAGAGAACCCTGTTAAATAATCATGTGTTTACAGCAGAAAGTCCATAATAAGGTACAAAACGAGTCTGAGAATGGAAGCAGGCCAAGGAGATGGCTATGATTTCAGGGCACTCCTAACACCATCTATAAACATTTCCATTAGTCAATTAGGTAGTCCTGAAATTCTGCTATTAGAGAATTTCTCCACTAGTTTAAGCTTTTCAGGCTTATTAAATAACATTAATACTGAAAGAAGTAACGCTTTAAGTTTCACCATCTCAGTGGGTTTATTGTATCTTCACCTGAAAGCAGGACTAGCTAGAGAAAGAAAAGTTGAATAAGTATGAGTACACTGAAATTTAAGCATAGAAGACAGGTGCAGAAAGTAAATAGAAGACTAGCTACACCAGAAGCAAGCTCAGTTTTCACTTTGAAAAAAAGTTCCCCCTTTTGTAAAGAGAGCTAGGGCCTCATAAGTAGCCACATGTTGAAAATAGATCAAACACAAAAGTCCAAATAGGAAAAATTAAGGTCTCAAGGACAAGTCAAATAGGAGTCAATTATTTCAGAAAAGTGCATTAACAGACCAGCAATAAGCCAGAACCATGCCAAGAGCTGGTAACAGAGATGGGCTCTCAAAACACCTTTCTCTTCTCCTTCCCTAATCACAAATCTCCAGTTCCAACCCAAGTACATCATTGCCAATATTTAAAACTATATTTCCCAGCCTGCCCTGCAGCTGGTGTGATTAAATTCTATGCAGTGTGATTCAAAGGGCCACACTCTATAAAATATCCTTGATGTTTATTTGAAGGAAGTTGATTCAATCAATTAACTGCAGCAAAACAGAGATGCTTCTTCAGGACCTAGGATCGTAAGGTGATCTTGAAGATGACAACTGTAATGAAGTAGGAGCATAGAAAGATATTAAAAGAATAAATCCTTACATGTTAAGCCAGAGAAGAGGATGGGGCAAGGAATAGGTTTCAATGAAAAAGTGAGGAAGAATACACAATGATGGAAGAAGAACCCAAGAATAAATAAAATCATGTAATCTAAAAGAAGACTCTTTAATGAAAGCAGTGATCAACAGTGATATTTGAGAGGACCTTATAAATTGAGTGCTGAGGGGCAGAAGTGAGATTTAAATACCTTGAGGATTGACTGATGCAGGAGAACAGAATAACTCTTTCTAGAATCTCTGCCAAAATGGTAGGGTGTAACTAGATGAAAGATGTTGGGTCACGTGAGCCTTTTTGTTTGTTTTTAGATTTTGGTTAAGACAGGAAAACTTAGGTATTTTAAAAGGAGAAAACAGAAGTAAAAGTTGAATGTATGTGAAAAGTAGAAGATAATTAATGATTGCCAGAAGAGCAAAAAGAAAATGCAATTCAAACCCATAGGTTGAATGATATATCTTAACTAAGACTGTGAAAAGAGAGAAAATGCTTGGTAAGTATGGACAGAGAAAGCTCGTAGGTAGACAGTCAAGCAATTTAAGGATTTGATTTCTGAGGAAGTATGATATTAATCTGAAAAGGTAACAAAAATTTTCAATATTTTCAAAGAGTGATTGACCAGTCAAATCAAATTCTTCATCCTCTTCTGCATGCACACTTTTGTCATGATGAGCAAAAGATGTACTCTGCCATTCCTTAAAGTGGAAATTTACCTTCTAACTTAAACGAGTCAACAGAGTAGGGCAGAATTACCAGAATGCCAGTTCTGCCCCTACAACTTGAGGGCTCATAGGTTCTGCAATGGCCATGAAAGAATATCTCAGAGGTTACTGTGCACCCTTTCTTCATGAGCCCCAAAAAGACATAGATGAAGAAGTCATATGCAGCAGAGAATCTTCAGCTGTTCTACCATTCAAGCAGAGACACCCAGACAAGCCATGGACTCACGAGAATAACAACTGTAAGTCATAGAGTTTGGAGGAGGGCTATTATACATAATTGTTGTAGCAATATTTAACTCATACAAGGAAACTAAACAACAGTGAGAAGACATGCCTCTTATTTATCTCAAGTGAGACTAAGAAAGGTGGTAGAAAGAAAAAAATAAAGAGATTGCCGAGGCTAACAGAACCTAAGCAACTTACCCAAAGCCATGGACAAGGAAATTAAGAAACTAAGAGTGAAACTCAGGACTGTCTGATTTCAACTCTGCTTTTTTTGCTGCACCAACAAGCATGTTCTTGGAGGAATCCACCTAACACACCTGAAGATTTCTGGGCGGAGATGGTTGGAAGTCTCTAGACAGGAGGAACCAAAACTTATATTCTAAGACTGGTCATATATGAAGAAGTACAATTTATATCATATGCTGGTTTTATAGACCTCCAAATTCCTCTTTTAGCCAATATGCCAATATGTATGTTTTATAGGGTAATATAGGAACATGAGAGTGTTTGCAGTCAGACAAGCTTTTGTTTGAATTCAATTACTTCACCAATTGACTTAAACCTCTAAGCATCTCATATGTGAAATAGACAAAAATGTACTTTGCTGGCTTGTTCAGGGGATCTATAAACTCCCTTTCAAACATCAAGTACTCAGGAAATGTTATCTCCTGCCTACTTCTTATCTCAAGGACACTGCTATGTATACTTAATTAGAATTAGAGACCAACAATGAAAACAAAACAGATTTCTTCCAGACTTGAATTTTTTAAAAGCTTTTCCTATCACAGAAATGTGCTTCCTCAAGAGTAGCAAAACACTGCCTGCTATCCTACATTATTACCAGATGTATATTGTTCTCTTCTTTCATCTTACTGCTCCAAATGCATCTTTACCTTCTTTCCAATTTCATTATGAATTTGTGGGTCACCTTACTCACCGTTCTGCAGTATTTCTGCCAAAGCTGGACAAAGGGCAACACTAGGGAGGGACTAGGGAAGAATCCCATCTCTTTTGCCTCCTAAATCCTGGCATATGGACAGCCTAAGGGATGGATTCAAACAGCAGGAGAAGAGTGTGAGGAAGAATAATTTCTATTGATTCTTCTCTCAGCAATTTTCTTTCTCCCTTCAGTTCATCAGGGGGTCATATCAAGATTAGCAGCGAAAGAATAAATTACTTCACTCTGTTACCTACTTTTTAATAGCATCTCTAAACTCCTGTCTCACCCACCCTTCTTACTATGTATCCAGAAGAGAAGCAAAGGTGACAGTTAATATAGTGATCTGTGTGTCAAGCATATAAAATAATAATGGTTCCAGATAGACTGTAATAATAATAATAATAACAGCAATAGAGTAGTAATAATGATGGCAAGTATTTTGTAAGCTCTTACAATGTGGCAGGCACTATTCCAAAGGTCTTACATGTCCTAGCTCTATTGACTAGGCACTTGCATCACTCCTATTTTACAGAAAAACAGCTCTGACTAAAACTGTGTGGATTCATCTATTCTTCCTTGATGGTATATCAGTTTTTGCCTCACATATTTTAATATTATGTTTGAAGGTGCACATACCATGAATTGGGTGGCTTATAAACATAAATTTATTTCTCACAATTATGAAACCTGAGAAGTTCAAGATCAAGGGACTGACAAATTTGTTGTTTGGCCAGGGCTCTGCTTCCTGGTTCACTGATCTCTGTCTTTTGGCTGTGTCTTCACATGTTGGAACTGAGAAGGATCTCTCCACAGTCTTGTTTATACAGGCACTACTCTCATTCATGAGGGCTCAGCTTTTCTGCTTTAATTACCCAACAAAGTCCCCAACACCTAATATCTTCATCTTGGGCATCAGAATTTCAATAGAGAAATTTGGGGGAGTGCACAAGCATTCAGACCATAGAAGTCTGTTATGTCTTCTTAAAGAAGTGACACCTTTATCATTATGCAATGCTTCTATTTATCTCTGAAAATATGCCATTTACTCTGTCTGAGATTCTCCCACTTTCTTATAATTTGTATCATGGTGCATCTCTCTCCATCCCTTTATTTCTAACATTTAAATGTCTTTATATTTAAGTAGGTTTCTTACAAACAGCAGCAGATTGAGTTTTGTATTTTGATTCACTGTCACAATCTTTGTCTTTTACTTGATATATTTAGGTCATTGACATTTAAAATGGTAATTGATATTGTTGGATAACATTTACCACAGTCGTTAATATCTTAGTTACTTCCTCATTACTGAGACAAAATACCCAACACCCACAAGTTTAAGGAAGAAAGGTTAATTTCAGTTCACAGTTTGTAGAAGTTTCATCCCTGTAGTCAGTTCACTCCAAGACAGGGCAGAATGACAGAGGGCCATGACAGAGGAGAAATTGTCCATGTCAGGGCAGGTAGGAGGCAGGAAGCAGCTAACATTCTTCTCTCTCCCTTTATATTGCATTTAAGCTACAAGCCTATTGGTTGGTGCCACTCAAACCCAGGATGGGGCTTCTGCCTTCAGTAAATCCATTCGGCCACACCCAGAACTATGCTAATCAGTAGGCTAATCCAGTTATGTAACCCATAATCCATATTCACACACTCTACATACAACCACCTATGAAAAACCCCACCTATGAGTGCATGAGGCTTTGGGGGTGACATCTAGACACAAACTATAACAGTTACTATTCTGTTTGTTGCTCTTGTACTTTCTTCCTATTTTTATATTCTACATTTTTCTGCCCTTCATGGCTTTAACTGAGCATTTACATGATTCCATTTTCTCTCCTTAAATAGATAAATTATATTTCTCTTTAAACTTCTTTAGTTGTTGGGCTAAAGTATGTGCAATATATATCTACAACTAATCCATGTCTCCACTTTCAAATTGTACTATATAATTTCATAGGTAATGTAAGTTCCTTATAATGATAAAATATTTCTAATTCCCTCCCTCCTATCACTTACAAAATTTCTTTCATTTATTTTACTTATATATAAGGATGTAAATATATATACATATGCACAATTTAATACATTATTACTATAATTTTGAACAATTGGTGTTTATATCAATTAAGAATATGAAAAATAAAAGCTTTTATTTTACTTTCACTTGTTCATTTTCCAGGGCTCTTCTTTGATGTAGATAAAGTATGTTACCTACATTATTTTTCTTCTCTCTGAAAAACTTATTTCAGCATTTCTTTTGAAACAGGTCTACGGGCAACAAGTTCCCTCAATTTTATTTTTCTAAGAAAGTTTATATTTCTCCTTCACTTGTGAAAGTCAATTTCACAAAGAACAAAATTCTAGGTTGGTGAGTTTTTTTCTATCAAAACTAAATATTTAGCTCCATTATTTTCTTGCTTGCATGGTTTCTGAGGAGAAGTCAAAGATAACTCTTTACTCTTCCATAGGTAAGGTGATCTTTTTTTTTCCTCAGCTTCAGATTTGTTCCTTATCTCTGATTTTCCACAGTTTCAAAGTGATATGAATGTATATGATATAGAGAGGCATTTATTCTGCTTGGTTATCTGCACTCCCTGGGTAGGTGGTTTGGTGTCTGGCAAAAATTTGGGGAAATTCTCAATCATTATTTCCTCAAATGTTTCTTCTATTCCTTCTTTTCTTTTTTGATTAAATGTATATAACAGGTTTTATAGCTGTTACAGAGTTCATTGTCATTCTTTTTTTAGATTTTTTAAAGATCATTTTTCTCTTTTCTTTTCAGTTTTGAACACTTCTGTTGAGATACCCTCATGTTCAGTGATTCTGTCCTTAATTGTGTCCTGCTTACTAATAAGCCCGTCACAGATATTCTACATTTCAGTTATTTTTTATCTCTACTATTTCTTTAGGATTCTTAGATTTTCTACCTCTCTATTTACATTATCCATCTGTTTTGCATGTTGTCTACTTTTTCCATTAAAATCTATACTATATTAATTATAGATTTCAAAAAATCTGGTGGTGATGATGCCAACATTTCTGCCATATCTGACACAGACTCTGACATACATTCAGTCTCTTAAAACTGTATTTTGTCTTTTTGTGTCTTTGAAGTTTTTGCTGATGGTGAACACATAGTGAGTGAAAGAAATTGCAGTAAATAAGCATTTAGTATTATAGTGGTGAGGTGTATAAAAGGGGGTGCAGTATTCTATGGTTCTATGAATAGGCCTCAGTCTTTTTTGGAAAACCAATACTCCTAGACTATGAACTTTATCAGTGCTTCTTTTTTTCCTCCTTAGGTAGGGTTGGATGTCTAGACGAGACTGGAGTTAGGTACCTCCTTTCCTCCACATGGAAGCTTAAAGGAAGCTGGACCTGAGTATTTCCTTCTCCACACAGGAAGGCTTGGCTCTGAAATAGCCTCTCCTATATCCAGGCCTTGCAGAGAAAAACAAAAAATTTTCAAGTATTTCAGAGTATTTTCATTCCTTCTCCTTCTGCAAAAAGCATGAGAGAATTTTTTAATAATATTCATTGCCCAGTATAACTCCTGGAGGTAAACATACAAAAGTGTAGGAACACATCTCTGATGGGAGGTTTTTACTTTCAGACTTGTCCATTTGAAACTCCAGCATTTCATCTGTTGCATTTAGTTTTTCTTACCCTGGCTCCCGGTTCCTGTGGTTTCCTCTTGTGGGTTTCTGCTCTAGTAGGTTGTGATTCTCTATCTCCCTGCCCATCATTCCAATATTGGAAGGAGCAGTTTACTCTGTGTGCTCACTTCTGCAACAGATTTAACATTTAAGAAAAGTTGTTGCTTTTTCAGTTTGTTCAGCTTTCCTTGTTGTCAGGAAGGAGTGATAACTCCCCAGTTCCTTACATGTTGAACCAGACACCAGAAGTGGTAGAAAGGTAAAATTTATACAGATTAAAGAAACTATCCAAGTGAATACAGCTAAGATGCAATGGATCTAGACTCAAAATTAGTTTTAGAGTTCAGTACCTGAATCACTGCCCTAATATTGGTATCAGACTACCATACTTAATAAGAGCACATTGGTTATCGGTGGGCTCTAAAGTTTGATTTTTGAGTATGAATTCAAGTTCAATTGCTTTTACTAGCTATATGATTTTTGCATAGACTATTGTTCACATTAAGTAAGTTAATATATGTGATACATGTATAACAGAGAATGCAAGTGAGGAAAAACTCAGTGTTTGTGACATTTGGTATTGTATTCTCACCCAACATACACCACAAAAATTTCTCGTATGTGGTGGGATGGATTTGCAGCATCTCTTCTAGAAATTAAGGTGGAAAGAACTTCTAAAGTATCCATTTCCTTGAAACCCTGCAGCCCATATAATCCCTTGCTCCTTAGGGTCTGGTGCATGTAACTAACAGCAATGGCATGTCCTGGGAGTTTGCTCAAAATGAAAATTTTTAAGTCACAACTCAGAACCACTGAAACATAATCTGCATTTTAACAATATTTCCAGGTGATGAAAAGGCACATTTTAATTTGAGAAGCTCTGATATAGCACAGATTTTAAGAGTAGAAATTTTGGATTCAGTCTGAAACCATGTTCCGTCAATTTCAAGTATTGCCATCTTTGAACATTCTCCTCAACCATCTGATCCTGATTTCCTCAAGTATAAAAATGAAATAATAGTACCTCTCCCATGAACTGGTGAAAGATAGGCACACAACAGGTATTCACTCAACAAAGGTTAATAGTTAATTGTTTGCCATTATCCTCAGAGATTCCTGCAAAGCTGAGACAAGTCAAGTTAGATGCCATTCCCAGTGAGTTGACATATTGGGGTGGATCAAGTCTGGAGGGTCACAGCCTTTAATTTCAGTGGGAGATGAGGACAAGCCCAGCTTAGATCACCAGCCAAGCCAAAGAGGCCCAAAGTCGAGGGGTGACACCAAGACACTGTGCAAAGAACAAGTTAAAGATTAGAAGCCAGAAGAGGCCACCTCCCCTCCAGCACAGGGTGCATGGCGTCACTGTGCTCTTAGGCACTTGGTTGACATGGCCAGAGTAAAGGTAGCTCCTTAAAAGTACTGAATGGGGGCGGGGAATTTAGCTCAGTGGTTTTGCTGCCTGCTGCGCAAGCGCAAGGACCCCAGTTCGATCCCTGGTACCAAAAAAAAAAAGTACTGCATGGGCTTCGCCAGACCATTCCCAAGCACCATGTGTTTGTTTTAGAGAATCCCTAAGAACGTAGATCCATCTGGTCTATTGTATGCTTAATCCTTTCCAGGAACAACCACTTGAAGCAGAGGCTCACCGCATGCAAGAAGAGTTTATCTCCAATTTACACATATATATCCTTTTATATCTCCTTTGGAATGCATGAAAGTTAGCCATGATTAAACAGAAATACTTTCTTCAGTATAAAATCCGAAGAGATAGTTTCCTCCAATCTGGTAGACTGAAAAATATGTATTCTTCTTAAAGGATGGAATGTAGCCTTCTTGGTTTGGCTTCCTGCAGTAACACTCCCTACGGGTTAATGTGCTATTAATATGGCAAAAACAAAGAAAATTCTTTAAATAGCAGCTTGTGCTCCTTTTTTTATTTCTCTCCTGCAAAAGTTGATTTACTGTGTGTTTCTTCCATCTGGCAGGAAGCTAATCTGAATATGAATCAATCCTTGCAAAAATAACCGCAGGAAATTTTAGACATTCATAACTTTCCAAAGTTTTTTTTCTCTCTTTAACAACAGCATTTTTGTCATTCTTTCAGTTGTGCAAAGTTTTTCAATTGAAATGAAGTATGACTATTTAAGGGATTGTGCTGTCTCATCCCGAGTGCCTTCTTTACTGTTGTGGCTTCACGTTGCGCATTTTCTAGATATTTGCACATAAATGAGTAATTGCTGTTATCCCAAAAAGTTTTAATCATGAAGCGAAAACAGACTAATGTGGCATTCCCAACTTGATAAGAAGAATGACCAAAATATCATTCTAAACTATCTTATTTGTCTTTCCTTTTCCTTTATTTTGTAATAATGCTCTTTCTTCTAACACTAGATCTACTGACGAAGATTTCTGGTGCTGTTAAAGAAAATGGAAAAATACTTTTTACCTTATAAATCAGAATTGCAATTTTTAATGACTAATTCTTGGCTATTCTCAAAACTAACCCCAAGATTTCACACATTACGGTACACCTAGAAAATGATAATGTTTGTTGGGTACACTATGATGAATGGATGAGACTACTTGGGCTCAAGGTGACTATCCTAGAGACTCTAGCTGGTTGAGGCCCCATCAAGCCAGCCCAAGATAAAACAAATAAATATCCTGTTACACCTCTAACCTATTTTCAGTGCACAATCTCTTTTCAAGGTCATTCTGCTCTGCAGAACTGGAAATTAAAGAAGTAAAATGTGTGTCATGTGGACATGAATACCGTATCATCCAGACAGATATATGAATATCTTTGGCAGAAATCCCGGACAAGATTTATGTGCCCAAGTCAGTCCATTTTAACTTGACTTATGAAGTATAAAGGGTTATGCCAAAGTTTTCCAAGCTGTATTCCATAAAATGATTCCTAGACATATTAATGGATTCTAAAGTAATTTTTCTTCCCATGGTCAAATAATTTTAAAATGTAAGAGTTGAATATATTCAATTATTATAGGACTTCCTGAAATCTTTCATATGCTAATATAATTTTTGAATATCCAAGAAAGTGATAGAGCTTAATGAAAGATATTTTTACAGATTGTCCACTGCATAACTCTAGAGGTAAGTATTCATATCTAGCCTCTTGTATAGCATTAATTTAAGCCTATGTGACAACATTAGAATATAGCATGCAGAGTTTCCCATACGTATTTCACCATAGAGCACTGTTTGTGAGAAGAATTGTTAATATCTAGTGAAACACATTTAGTTCTATATAAACTCCACTGATCATCTAATTCATTTTGTTACATTTCAAGGATCTTGTGTTCCAAGTAACTTCACTCCTTTTTCCCAAGCAGATTCAGCCTTCTCCTGCCTCCATGAGGAAAGAACATGGACTTTGATATCGAACCAATCTAGGTTCCCTAAAACTCTTTCACTTATTTATCACTCTGAAACTCAGTGTTAATCTGGGAGATACAAATGATAGCTTGCATGTCATAAAGCAGTTGTGAAAATTAAAGAATAAATATATAGAAAACCCCGTTACATTACCTGACACAGAATAGTATATGTCCACAATTTCACAGTGCCTTGGCTCATGCTGCCACTTCCTGAAGTGCCTTTCTACTCTCAAGCTGCTCTTAAAGGAATACTTGTGTAAAGTCTTCCCTGATCCAATGGTTCCTCCTTCAAGGCCCAGTGCACTATCTTTATAGTTCTTTTGAAGATATAATCTATTACATTATATTTGGTATTAGAATAAGTGTGACCAATTTCTCAATCTTGCCACTTGGTTATGAAATCCTGAAGGCAGCAGTTTTGTTTGTCTTTGAACCTCTCCAAGACCTGGGATGTCTTAGACCCTCAATAGATGCTTACAGAATTCAGTGAAAAGAAAGCAGAAAAGGAGCAGGTCCTCTCTAGATCTTTCACTGAGACAATGATGTTGAAAGCTCTTCTGAGCTGAATGGATGTACCCTACAGTCTGTGCAATAACCTGTCTGTTGATGTGCAGATAGTCATGGGAAGCCCTGAAGAGAGATTTTGCACAGCTCAAAGAAAATACTGAGGTTTAAATAGCAGACCAATCAACATCTATAAAATGAAGACCTTTAAAGATAGAGCTGGTAGTGGATAGTCTAGTCATTTATTGTAAATTCAAAAATAAAACATATATTGTAGAAGAGAGCTCCAGAATTGAAGATCACTATGTATAAAATTCAGGTCCCTTAAGTTCCCCTTGCATGCAAATCTATACTAAATATTAACCAAAACCATTTTGGAAATGTCTAATAAGATTACACATTTGTTAAGTATGTTTAAATATATTTAAACAACCTGTTGTTATATTAATAAAATATGCATGACTCGTACTCAGCGTTACATTTTATTTACATTCTTATTCCAAAGTATTTTTAAATATATATGACCAAAATAAACTAGCTTTCCTAGTAACAAGTTTGCTATAAAAATTCAAGATATAAAGCGCAAGGACCCTAGTTCGATCCATGGTACAAAAAAAAAAAAAAAAAGAAAATTCAAGAAATATGCAAAGAGCCTTGCAAAGTTAGACTACTTTTATCAATAGGAACTACACACTTCAGGAAGAGTAATTCAGAAGCAAGAATCTCTTCTTAAAATAATATTGAAAAGCATGATTTTTTTTTTTGGTACAGGAGTTTGAACTCGGGTCCTTGCGCTTGCAAGGCAGGCGGCGGAACCACTGAGCTAAACCCCCGGCGCAAAAAAGCATGATTTTCTAATGGTACTGAGTATTGAATCTAGGGCCTTTGCATGGAGCTATATTTCTAGCCTTTTTATTTTTTATTTTGAGACAGGGTCTCACTAAGTTGCCCAGGCTGGACTCAGACTTGCGATCCTCCTGCCTCAGCCTCCCAGTGTGCTGAGATTACAGGCAGGTGCCACTATGCCTGGCTCAAAGTGGTTTTTCATATGAATTATCTAATTAGGAGCTACTGTTGCATTCTTTAATAGGTCCTTCAGTCCTTGGCATACTAATTAAAGAGTGGTTCATCAGAAAATACAAAATTGTGATTGTTGAAATTTCTCACGGCTATAATGACTAATTAATTTCTATAACCACGTGATACAAAAATTTCCCTGTATTAGTCACTTGCCTTGGCAGAGGTACAATACTTGACATATAAAACATAAAGGAGGAGGGGTTTATTTGACTCACATTTTCAGAAGTTCAGTCCAGGGTTGTCTGCTCCAAGGAAGAAACAGAATGGTGGGAAGAACATAGTGGAGAAAGGTGCTCATCTCAGGGCAGCCAGGAAACATAGAAAACAGAGGAGGCAGGGACAAAAGCACACACTTCAGGCCACTCCCCCGATGACCACCTCTTCTGGCCAGGCCCCAGCTCCCAACAGCATATTCAGCTGGGAACACAGCGGTGGTTTGATTAATCCACTGTTGAGTACAGGGCCCCCTTGAGCCTACCACTTTCTAAAAACCCCACCACTGAGGACATGAGATATTTGGGTGACATTTTCCACATAATCCATAACATTCCCCATATAGAACAGTAGTAATTATAATAAATGTTTGGATAGTTTGTGCCACAATTTCAAAGAATTGAGGTCTTTAGACATATTTGCAAATAGTTACAGTGTGTGAACACAACCTTTAAAGCAACTTGACTATTGATTATCATACTATTCTTTTCAGGACAAATATGGAAAGTTACTAAGGTAATGGTTGTTTCTGTTTTTATTAACCAACATCTTATGAGCTCTTACTATTTACCAGTCACTATGTTAAATAGTTAATTCACATTAGCCCCAACTTTAGAGAGCGAAAAACTGTTAACAACCAAGAGAAAAAGAGAAAGAGGAGAGTCAACTAACATTTTGGTTTTGGGGTGTTTTTTTTGGGGGGGGTCTTTTTGTTATTGTTGTTGTTGTTGTTGTTGTTGTTGTTGTTTGGGGGGTTTTTTGGTACCAGGGATTGAACTCAGGACTTTGTACTTGCAAGGCAGGTCCTGGTGCTGCAGAGCTAAATCCCCGGCCCCAGGTCCGTTTGTTTTAAGTCAGGGTCTCACTGTGTAGTCCAGGATGGCCTTGAACTCGTGGCAATCATCCTGCCTTGGCCTCCCAAGTGCTGGGATTGCTGGCATTACAGGAGTGTACCACCACACCTGACATGAGCTAACAATTCGGCAGACAAGATAGAAAAGGAAAATTTAATATTTAATCTGTCTAGTTAGTGAGAGATGTTCCACAGGGTAAATTTATCATCATCCTATCATACACTTATTTTCAAAAGTCCAGGAACCGGACTCTATATTCCTTTATTGAAGGCTGATCTTCGTAAAGAGCCAAATTCTTATTAGAAGGCTACTTGGAGAGCTTGAAGTAAAGAAAAGAAAAAAAAAACGACAATGTTAAATGATAATTTCCTCCAGGCCAGAATGAAATCAAGAAAACAGAGTGGGTAAAGCTGTCTCAAATGTAGGAGACAGTGACTGCTCTAAGTATGAAGGGAAATATTTCCTCCCTCTCTGAAGGTTTATTTTAATGAACTGATAATAGGTATAAGTAGAAGAAAAAGCATAAGAATTTATTAATGTGAAAAATGGAGAAAGTCACAGCACAAGGGAAAATCAAGTAAGTATGATTATCCTGTAGCCTACATAATTCTGAGGTTTATATGCCACATTTTCTACAGGGAAGGATTGAATGGGGAATGTCCAGGGAACATGGGCTACAGCAAAGTCCACTGGGCTCACAGAACAGACAACAGACTGTAAATGGTGTGGGACAAAAGTCTATTCAGGTGTGTTACCAGAACTGAGTTTACCCTCCTCTGGTTAGTAAGATTTCAGTAAGAAGACTGAAAGCCAAGTGTGTTCCCCTTTTGAAGGATGATCCAGTCAGCTAGATAGGGAAAGTCACAAACAGCCTCTTCCTGCTCTGAGAGTGGAGAAATGAAGCTAAGTCGAGAATGCTTCTAAGTCCTCTTAGTTTCATTTACATAAAATTGGTCAGCTTGCCAGAAACTGCCATATGTGAGGGTTATTATTATCTGTTCTCCAGCAATGCAAAAACAAAACAGGTCAAAATGTATAACGTGTCTGTAAAGAGTAAAGATCCTGAGCTGGCTGTAGCAAGGGAAACTGAAGCAGAGAACTGTGAGGAGAACTCCAGCTGCAACAGTAAATGGGACCAAAATGCAGAAGGCCTAAGACCTATCTTGAATGCAATAAGCAGCTAGCCTTTGTTTCAAATTAGAGACTGACTCATCAGATACTTCTAGAGGCTGTTTCAAGCAAGACAATTATGAATGCAAGAAAAATAAAAGGCTGTTGGTAAGTGGCTCAGGTAAAATATTATACACATCAAAATTATGATATGATTCAGGAATAAGACAACTTTATAACATGTTTTTTTCTGAGAAAATCTGTTTTGAATTGAAAGCTACTTACTATTACAAACGGCGCATGAGAGACCAGCCTGACACATAGGCTTCATGTGAGAAAAAGGCTGGATTTATTCTGTCTGGATATAGACAGGGCTGAAATCCTCAATGATTTCAGTAGCTAGCTGGGAGAGAAATTAAGTTCATATAGGGCTTGAGGAGAGGGCTATAATCTGGAGTAGAATGTTTATGATTGAAGGTTTGATGACTTCCAGCACAGGTCTGCATATAATACTGAACTCTCGGGTGCTGGGGAGATTGTATATCTTTTCCCAAATTTTCTTTATGGCTGTCTGTTTTGTTTGTCGAGGGAAGCTATTGCTTGGTGAGAACAGCATGTTTGCTGTGAAGGTCTCAGTCAGGCTACGCATGACACTTACTTCATTAAAGTTTACAGTTGCTACTCAATATTTAATACTTGAAACATATGCAAGTTGGCATTGACACATATTTTAAAATAAGCACTCTAAACCAATTGTTATTATTATATACAATCATATTTAGTGCAAATCAAAATTAAAATGAGAAAAAATTGAAACTATACATGACCAGATTGATTTTTATAAACTTTTATTTGAAAACATAGGTCACGTTCCCAAGATTATAAAGTGGTGCATTCACTAGAAATAACCCTGTAACTCCTACTAGGCTTTTTTCCTTTTTCCTTTCTCTATTTCCATGGGGACCATTAACAAATTCATTTTATTTCTCCTCTAAGCTCTTTAACACATGCAGTTATAAATTTTATTGAAAATTCACTGATTGATGTCCAACAATTTATAGAACAAAATTGCTGAATCTATTTGGCAAATAAAAGTGCTTGAGCATGTACCACATTAATCAAAATTTAAAAACCATTATTAATAAATATTTTCCAGCACAAAATGCTGCAATTAATATTTAAAGTAAATGCCACAATGTTTTGAGTATAACTGAATGTAAATGATTATTAGAATTACCATACAGAAAAAACATAAAAGAATAGAAGAAACACTTCAGAACATGGGAATGTCAAGTATCTTTTTGGATAAGATACAAAAAGCACAAATAACAAAAGGAAAAATAGACAAATGGGTTTAAAATCAACTGAAAAACTTTTGCACAACAAAAGAAATAATTAACAAAGCAAACAGTAACCTACAGAATGGAAAAAATATTTGCAAACTATACAAAAACTCAATAGCAATGAAACAAATAATCCACTTAAAATTAGCAATAACTTAAATAGACAACTCTCAAAAGAAGATATCCAAATAACCAACAGGCATATGAGAAAATGTTCAACATCACTAATTATCAGGGAAATTCAAAACCACAATGAGGTATCATCTCACCCCAATAAGAATGGCTATTATCAAAAAGACAAAAGATAACAAGTGCTGGCAAGGATGTAAAGAAAAGTGAAACTTGCATGTCAGTAATTGGAATGTAAATGAGTACAGCCATTATGAGAAACAGAATGGAGCTCCCTCAAAAAATTAAAAATAGAACTACCACATGATCCAGCAATCCCACTTCTAAGTATATATCCAAAGGACATGGAATCTAGAAATCAAGGAGACATTTGCATCATCATGTTCATTTCAATATTAGATATGAAGTTATCCTAATTTCCCATCAACTGATGATTACATAAAGAAAATATGGTACATATATACAATGGAATACAATTTGGCGATAAAAAGAATGAAATCCTGTCATTCATAACAACATGGATGGGGCTGGAAATGACTGTGTTAAGTGAAATAAGCCAAGGACAGAAAGACAAATTCTGCATGATCTTCCTCCTGTGTGAATTTGAAAATGTTGATACAGAACTTTGGAGGAGAATGGTGGTCACTAGATCCTGGGAGAGTAGAGGAGAAGGGAATGCTGGGGAGAGTTTGATTCGCAGGTACTAAGTTGCAATCAGGAGTAAAGCAATCTGGTGTGCTATTACACAATTGGGTGACTATAGATAAATATACTATATATTTCAAAAAACTAGAAGAAAAATTCTGAATATTTTTACCACAAGGAAATGATAAATATTTGATTTAAACATTACACAATGTATAAGTGTATGAAAATATTACATAGTAAAACCCATAAATATGTACAATGTTTGTGTTTTAGGATATTGATAAAATAAAGAAAGAATAGAATGTTTACCAAAGAAAAATAAAGCATGACATACAATTTGAAGACACCAAACTGTAGAATTCTCTTTTGGATCACAGTGAATCTCAAATCTCCACCTTGGATGCTCTATGTATGTGAAGGTCGTCAACAAATCCCCCCACAAACCCTGAAGTGGAAGACTTTTGGGAGGAACCTTGCCCGCCCTACCAATTCCTTATTGCTTCAGGATGCACTGAAAGCAAGATTACAGAGTTACTATGGCCAATTAGCTCAGTAACCATAAAATCAACAAGACAATTATTAATGACTTATCAGTAAGTAGGCCATTAAAGAGCTTTTGAAGTAGAAAAACATTGGGTTTCCTTCCTGTGATTCACATACTACCCAGAAGCCACCAGCTTCCAGAGTTTCAAAGGTGACTTAAAATCACTTTGCAGAAATTGTGAGCCAACCCAATTTTCACTAATAAGCTCTTGCCCATTCTCACTGGTAGATGGGTCAATGTGGCTTTCTATCCGCTATGACTTAAAATCTGTATTTTAAGCAGCAGAAAGCCAGATTCTGCATCCATAGGTAAACCTATCTGAGTAGTCTGGGAGGCTCTAAGTGAAGAATAGCACTGATTTTATTGTCCATACTTGGAAAGTGTTCAGGGCCACCTGATTTGGACAGTAGCTCCCCCGCCCTCCTCCTCAGCACCCTGCTCACTGAACACAGACCTGGGGCTCTCTCCACACATAAGCGCTCCCCGGATGGAAGACTACATTGTGCTTCTTTTGAGACATGCCTGATAATTCTGTTTTTAGCTGGAAATATTTCTAGAAGAAGCCAACTTGTTAGCGAATTTCTTTTCTGTAATAGGGGACTTTCACCTTTCTCCTTCCTTTAGTGCTATAGTTGAGAGCTATAGTTCTTACATAAGAAACCAGGAGATGGGACTAAATTGAGGCTTTTGAACTTGAAAGAACAAAAGAATTGCTTCCAGTGTATGTGTCTGTCAGTGCTTGTAGTATATGTTGAATAACACACTGAACAGGAAAAATTAAAATAAAAACAAGTGAGAAGTAGTAAGAGAATGATACAATGTCTGAGTGTACATATCAGTTTGTGAAGGAGCACACTAATTCAGTCAATTTTAAGCACTGATTTTATTCAACTGCTAGCCTGATGAGATAAAATTTTATTCTTAAAAAAATTTAGGATAAAGATCATGGGTCCTGAATTAGAATGCAAGTTCCTTCATCCCTACACATGTGCAAGAAGTAGTAATGTAGAAGGCATGCCCACCCAGGTACACACAGGTGCAAACACCCCCCCCACACACACACACATATACTGATTTGATCTCATATCTAAAAACCAGAAAAATCACATAATAGCTTTATTTACAATAGCCAAAACCTGGAAATAGCCTAGGCATTTATTAATAGGAAAATGAATAACAAACTGTCATATGCACACAATGCAATACTATTTACACTTTTTTCAGTTTTTAATGATTATGAGTACATGTTTCCAATACATGATTACATTCCTTCTGGAGAATCTTAATTCTTTTTTTACCCCTTACCCTCTCCCCCCTTCCTTCATCTCTGAATCTCCTTCCCCTATGAGAAAGATCTACTTCCTAATATATAACCTTTATTTTGCTCTTCACTTATATTTTGAGTTTCTCATATAAGAAAAACCATGAGATATTTAAGCTTAGGTGTCTAGTTTATTTCATTTAGCATTATGGTTTCCAGGTGCATCCATTTTCCTAAAAAGTTATTCAAATGTGTCCTTGTTCATAGCAGAATAGTACTCCACTGTGTATAAATACCACTTGACATTTAAAAGTGATGAAGTCTGGATATTGATAATGTGGGACAATTTCAAAAACATGCTTCAGAAGAGAGGTTGGACACAGAAGAAGGATGCGTACTCTGGGATTCTATCTCTGTGGAGCTCCAGAAAAGGCAAAGCTGATTTATAATGAAAACATTTAATGTTCTTTGGGGGTTGAGAGGGGAGCTTGACTGTGAAAGGAGCACGAAAGGAATCTTCTGGGGACAAAGCAAGTATTCCATATGTGGACAGGGTTTACGGTTACGTGGAAATACGAATTTTTCAAAAATCAGTAAGTTCATCAACGTAAGTGCACATAAATATTACAAAGAAATGAAAATTTTAAGATTCTCATCAAGGTTATGCATGATGAAGTGTTTAGGAGGAAGTGTATTGATGTGTGAAGTGTATTAAAATACGAGAAATCAAGATGAATAAAGCAATGGCCAATGGATGTACAAAAAGATGTACAAGAACAAAAACATGCCAGTGGTTTAATGTGGAAATTGAGCTTCACAATATCTTATCTCTCGGCTCCAACCCTACTCTTCTTGGTCCCATTTTGTGATTCTGACTCTGTACTGTGCAACTGACTCACTTTTTGGTAACCCAGTTCTTTGTCTTTCTCTGCCATCGTGGCTGCTGGAGTATGACAACAAGCTTAGAGATAGAAGACTTATTTTTACTTTTTATTGGTTTTACTTTATCTCTGCATTTTGGATGCAGCTGATTCTTACAGCGTTTGCCATAGTGGCAAGATGTTCTCAACTCTAGCAATTTTCTTTCTCTCTTTTTTGATAGGCTGCTCTCCAGGTTCTAGTGCATATTCCTCTTTAGTCATAGCAATTAGTGTCATCCCCTTTTTCACGGTCACAACTTCAAAATATCTGAATCTCTGCTTTATAGAGACTTTCCTTTTAATCTAAATTTTTTCCTTGCTCACTTTTTCTTTGGGTTAGGGTGGCAGCTTTATCCTGCTACTACTGCACTTGACATGCCTTAGAAGTTGCTCAATGCTGCAAGTACAATTCTTACTTTGGATATTTGTGATATACCACTGCTTAGTCAAAAAACAACAACAAAATGGCTTGCAATAACATTGCATGAATTTTAGTCAGAAGGGTATAACAATTGAGTAGCTGAATTAAATATAAACTTTTCCAGTATCTCTTCAGCCCACAAATAACAGGCACATTATAATTAGTGACCAATCCTGTTGCTTCTTTCAAAGTCTGTCACTGATCAGCCAATGCATACCTGACACTCAATTGATGCACAGACCCCAAACCATTTAGCTATGTTGAATCCACATAGTTGTGTAGGCTCCTTCTGTCTCTGTGATGAGCCTATCAGACTTTTTATGAAAATGAGTAATTGCAGGATAACTGGTCAACAAAAATTAAAGTTCCTCAAAGAAACAAAAAGAATAAAGAGTCATAATGTTAGAAGTGAAATGAGAATAAAAAAAATAAATGAATAGAAGATATAGCTAACCTTGAGAATGTGAACATTGCTACCATTCAGAAGGCTGTAGACAGGCAGCCAGAGAAGCTTAGTGAGGGTGAAATTATCAACATACATGTAGAAAGTTATTGTGACCAAAAGGATAAAGATGTTCCCCAGGAACTGACATCAATAAGAAAGAAAGAAAGAAAGAAAGAAAGAAAGAAAGAAAGAAAGAAAGAAAGAAAGAAATTTACACACCGAAGATAATCTTGGAGATATTTGGCAACACTGAAAGTATAAATGAAACAATGTTGGAAGTTGATGGAAACCGAGAAGACTCAGAATTTACCAAGGTTCCCTCCCTAAGGCAGCAAGCATTATTCAAACTACCCCTTATGGGTTTTTACCAAGAATTACGATGCTTTCATTCTCTATATTTTTATTGTTTTAAACCATGGTGTGCTAAATAAATGCTACTTTTGCTATTTTTTCACACTTAGTTATTTATAATGAACATTAAGAGTTTTTAAACATTTTGTAAGAAAGTTGTAAATGTCATGGAAATTCAAACTCTGTTCCCCTGTTGATCATTGAGTTCATTTTGTAGTTTCAGCTTGCACAAACATGTTTATGGTTCTGCACTAACATGACAAATAGGAAATGTACATGGTCACCTTTTACTTTGTTCGCAATCCTTTATATTAAGTGTCCTTTGTCAAAATGCAGATGTGGTCTCTGTATCGTAGACCCCCTGCAGCAGGTTCTGATCTCCTGCTCAGTGCTAGGCCGCAAGGTTAAAAGAAAAACTCAAAGAAATGGGGAGCCAGGACAGCCAGTGCTGAGCACCCAGCAAAGACACTGGCCAATCCAAGCCACTGCTATTTATTGACATCGCGGTCAGATTGGGGTAAAGGAGCTACATGGAGGGACTACGTGGAGTTGCTATGGACACACTACTGACTCAGGCAAGGCTTGTGAAGGAAAAGACAAAGCATTCTTGAATTAGGAACAGAAGAGACAAAATATAGGTTGTGGTTAATAATTAACCTTGTCTTTTCAGTAAAGAACTTTACTCTGGGAAAGGAATTGGGGTACGCATCACTCTGACCTTGGCACTAGGCCTCAGCCAGACTCGCTTCTCAAAACAAGCCAATTGTGGGGTTAAGTCTTCACAGCTTGCACTGCTCACAGCCTGCTTTGGGCGTAATCATAGGGGGGTCCCACACATCTCTCTCTCAAGTACACATTGACAATCAGGTAGCTATAGGAATGTTCACTGTGAAGTTCTTTCACCTTTGCTGTATGTTGGAAAATTTTCAAAACAAAATGATGGAAAAGAATCAGACAAATCAGAAAATCATTATTGTGTTCTACTTTCAGATGAGTCAGAAGAATGAAGGAAAATTAACTTATCCAATGGAAATCAACAAAGAATTTCTTAAATAATAAAAATGGAAAGGCTGGAAATGCTGGCAACAGCACATTAATATAGGGATATCTCCTCATGGTAACCACTTCCAAAAATTGATGCTAATGGTGAAAAAAGGAGATCCTGCTAGGGTGACTTAACAAAGAATTGGACCCAACTGAAACTCTAAAGATGTGTATTTAAAAGAATAAAAGCCTGAAAATTTTCTCCAATACCTACTGTCTGGTAAGAATCAGAGAGAGGGTGAATAAAAACCTAAAGAAAAGTTAAGACTGAAATCTTGAGAGTAGAACTCATTTTCAACGACCTTCAAGAACTCTTCAGTCTTCCAGATAAGGGTAGGGGGCAATTACAAAAGAGAAAGAAATGTATTAACCTGGCCTCAGACCACTCCAGAACATTCAAAATGAAGGTATCTTTGCACTAGAGAACCCAGATAGAGACTACATGATGAAATCAACCAGCCAAAAGATGAATGAAGAAGTCTTGGGAAAAAGAAGTACATCACTCAATGCAGGAAGATTGAGCCATGGGTGCAATCATGAGAAGAGAAAAAATAATGGCATATGATTTTGTAACCAGTTGCCAGAATGTTCTTTGCATATACAGGCAAAAAAACTTCTTCAAGCATTCATAAATTCTAGGGCCTTATCTGAAAAAATTTGCACAACAATGCCAATGGTCAACTAAAAAATTAATCAAGATAGAGAACCCAAAGACTTTGTGGCCAAAAACTAATAGCAAGCACTGAATGCTTTTAAATAGAGAATTAGGGCCGGGATTTAGCTCAGTGGTTCTGCTTCTTGCCTCGCAAGCACAAGGTCCCTAGTTCAATCCCTGGGGGAAAAAAAAAAGAAAGACAATTAAAACCAAGCAGTTACAGGAATTAGGACTTTGGAAGTCAATTTAAATGCTAATACCCTTGACAAAATCAAAACAACTAATAAGTACTGAGTACTGTCTAATATTTTTCTATGGAGCTTAAAAACATTAAAAATAATTGCATAATATTTTGCTTATCTTCAACATTTTTTTTCAATTTTACTCAGACTTCTTTTTTCCCTACTAAATTCAAGGCAATTTGGATGTACAGTACCCATTTGAAATTTTAAATGGATACAGTATAAACCCATTTTTATCAAACTGCTTTATGCATCTATACAGCCATTTGGCCACTGGTATATTTGCAGAGGGACACATGTGAAATGATATTTACCAATTATAATGATGCTTATTTCTGAGTGAAGGGCTTTGAGATAACCCCCTTTTGTTTTATTTCTCTATTGCTTTGTTTTTTAAAAATGACAAGCATTTTTGAAATAGTAAACTCATTTTATCAAAAGGAAATTAAAATACAAAGATAAGATTTCTTAATCAAAACATACCATAAAATAAAAATGAGAATGTTTAAATTCCGTCAAGAGACGTACTTTAACCAAGTATCAATTTATAAATCATTCAGATGTTAATTATAAATCATTGTCAACAATCTGTAGAAAATATTGGCCTCTATGGATGAGACAACAGTTATTTGTCCTATGTAGCTATATGCACAAGAAAGTTAAAAAAAACTCAGTTTCTTTAAAACTGTCTATGAATTACAGTTTTAACAAATTCATAACAGCTTTCTCTCATCAAATGGGTGAAAATTGGCTTTATTACTCATATATTATTAAGTAGTTTAAAACAGTCATTAATCAACATTTGAAATTTATACCTGTTTATAATTATCAGTCCAAATATCAATGGAAAATGGAACTTTAAGACATCATATTTTGCTTTCAAATATCATTTTGCATTCTATCAAGCAAACAGGTTAGCTTACTTCCTATTCATTTGTCTCAACCCTCACTCGAACTCATTAAAGATCTATAGTCTTCAGTCTCATCACTATCCTGCACATTTCCACCAACTGAACAAAACTTTTGTCTCTGTATTTTTTCATTCATTTGCCAAATAATTTCTGTGGAGTCATCGAACTGTGGGTATATCAGAAAAAAAATCAGTTCAGGGCACAATTATGCCCAATTTCATTAAATTACTTTTGGCAAATGGTGCTGGCTTTTTACAATAGTTTTCAAACATCTAATAAGTAATTGCTTATAATTGTGCCATTGTCTGATAGCAAAATGAAAGAGCAGCCACTGTAGTGCAGTGAACCCCTCCATTTGGGTTTTATTGCAAAGCTTTCTGGCCACGCAATTCTTCCTGTCATTCTGTAGAAATTGCAGGATTTTCTGCAATGTAGGCTTTTAACGTATGAAGAAGGACCAAGAGAAAAAAAGGAAGAGAATTACATAAATGAATTCTGGCAGCCAAATTCTGTTTCTCTTTCTCCCTGACAGGACAATGCCTAGCCAACATGGAAGGGCCTACCACTTTCTTTAGAATCTTAATTACTTAGCAGCTTGAATTTCAGTCCCCTAAATTGCTACACTGTAAGGGGACTCGCTTAACACTAGGTGTGATTGCTGTGTCTCAAGTCTTCTGTGAGTGTTTGATCGTTTCTCGGGAAAAGGAAGTGAAAGAAATTATCAGTGGAGTTGATCCTTTAAGGTATGCACTAAGCCATTCGTTTTTTTTCATTCATTGATCATCTCTTGAGTACCCACTATGTGCCAGGCACTTTGTTTAATCACTAGGGATGTCACAATAGATAAGAGAGACAAGTGATATTGTAATATAATAGGAAATATATATTTAGCCTTTGACCATGGTCCCTAGCCCACTTGTTCTCAGACCCTTGGAGTGTCTAGAATGATAAGAACATTTTCTATGTACTGATGAGATGCCTGGTATTTGGGGGACCCAAGAAAGCTTTGGGATATGGGGTGGTTAGAGGAAATAGGAAGGCATGATTAGAGGGTTGGAATTTTCAGCCCTAATCTCCAGCCTCAGGGAGGATAGAAAGGCTGATGGTTGAACTGATCACCAATGGCAAATGATGTAATTAATCAGACCTACCTAATTCAGCTTCCATATAACGTCAAAGGACACAGTTTGGAGAGCCTCTGGCCTGCTAAATACATGGAGGTGTCTAAATAGTAGCACACTTGAGGAAGACACAGATGCTTGTTTGCACCCCTTCTCTTGTACCTCCGTGTATGCATCTCATCTGGCTGTTCATCTAAATCCTTTATTAATATAATAAGCTAAGAAACTTGTTATCCTGAGGTCAACGATCTATTCTAACAAATTAACCAAATCCAAAGAGGGACTACTAGATACCTCGATTCATAGACAGTTGTCTGAAATACTGGTGACAACCTACAGCTTATAATTAACATCTAAAGTGGTGGACACTTGTGAGACTGAGCCTCTAACCCATGAGCGCTGATGCTGTCTCAAAGTAGATGCTGTAGTGTCCGAATTGACTTACATTATATAACACCAAGCTGAGAGTCCCATGCAATATTGCTTGGTTTATGAAGAAAATGTCCACATGCACTTCGGTGACCAGAGGTAGTTGGCTGACTGTTACGTGACAGTCTAGGAGTAGGGAAGAATATTCCACAACTAGACTTTCTGATCTTCTGCCTGCTTATTTTCCCCAGTAGTTGTGACCTCTCCTCCAACATAGTGCTTCACTTAAAATCCTTGTGTGATGTTTATTTCTGTCCAGCCAACCTCCCCTTCTATATAGGAATCACTTTGACATTAAGGACTGTTTTATTCCACTTAGAATCTGTTTTAGATGGGATTGTGTTCCCCTAAAAATATGTGGAAGTTCTAATCCCCATTGTTTCAAATTGTGACTTTATTCAGAAATAGAGTCTTTACAGAGGTAATCAAGTTACAGTAAGGTCACTCTATGGGCCCTAATCCATTTTGACTGGTATTCTTTTAAGAAAAGAGAAACTGGAACACAAAGACAGATATCCACACAGGGAGAATGGCATGTAAAAACAGAGAATTGGAGCGATGCATCTATAAGCCAAGAAATAACAAAGACTGTTGACAAACAACTAGAAGCTGACAGACAAAGACAGAAACTACTTTAGCACTTTCTGCCAGAGCAAAGCCTTGCCAATATCTTGGTTTTGGACTTCTGGCCTTCAGAGTAGCGAGAGAATAAATTATGTTATTCTAAACTGCCCAGTCTGTGATATTTTGGTATGATGGTGCTAGCAAAATAACATGCATCACTCTAGTAGGCTTAAGAATGAATAGTGACTGTTTGATGAATAAATAAATGAAGCACTTTATAAATAAGTAATTTCGTATCCATTTTACAAATGGGGAAGCTCAGGCATGAATATATTTGAACTCTGTATGTGACAAGGATTTGGATTTACTTGACCTTCAAAGCTTAGATAGTTCTATGACAAAGGAATAAGGTTTTGTGACATTGTCCATTTACTTAATAAACACCATACCTTTCGTTTTCTATAGTTTAGCTCAGCAGGGCACATGTGTGTACGGCCTTTACCTTGCTTGAAGAGAAGCAATGAAAATAAAAGAGCAGAGCTGATTACTTGGAAATGACCTCATAAGCCAGACTGCACAGGGAATCAAGCCACAGAGGCCGTATGAAAGTGAAATATTTGCAAGTTCTTTTGTAGGCTGGAAAATACTGGTTGCCACTGGGGCAAAAGTCATTACTAACCCTTCAGCTTTCTCATTGTAGATTACGGGTAACATTTTCTTGGAAATCTATGAAGTGGTGTGGGAAAAGCTCTATTCTGCAGTTGAGCTTGTCACTCCAAAAGAAGGCAAATAATTCATTTTCTAACCAATAGGACCAGTTCAATTCTAGTTAGCATCTAGAACAGCAACCCAACCAAGCCTTACACACTTCAGGAAGCGAGAGGAAAGGAATAATGAAAATCACAGGCTTTGTTTGGCTTCAGACAGACCTGAGTTTGAATCTGGTCTGTACAAGGTACTAGCTGTGTGACTATAGGAAATCACTAAAATTTCTCTGCCTCTGCTCCTCATGAATAGCAAAAATTGTTGTCATGCGTATCCGAAACCCTGCAGTAACAATGATCAAAATTTTACCTCAGAAAATTATTATGCACAATCTTTTCTGCGCCACCTAAAGCATCTCTTTGAATCTTTGTTTTGTATTCAGCAAACTAATGCTGGTCAGTTGCTTTAAAAACACAGTCCTAAAATTTCACTTCATAATTGTTGGTCTGGGGGATCCCCAAGGCCACATTCCTCCAAGGGTTGACTGTGACTGTCTTGTGGTGCTGCTATTGTAAGTATTGGCCTCTGAGATCTCAGGAAAATAAGGGGAAAGTGCGTTATAATAATAGATTTTTATACCTGGTTCTGAAAGTAGTGTACTTTGTTTTTGCACATCCCATTGGACAATTTGTGAACTCAGGCATTACTGTACTCACTCTTGACCTATTGACCAGATAACTAAAACTGTCTGCTTTATCTATGCAATGTGAGGTTTTCATTATCTTTATCCAAACACATCTCCTTTGAGAGAGACACATATTTGTGAGAATGACACACATACTTTCTTTTAAAGATCAGGTGTTTTTTCAATACGTCTTTAAAGATTTTTAAATTATTTTGTATTTTAGTCAAATTGAGATTGGTAAGAACTTAATTTTTAATATTTAATAAAATTTTACAACTTGATGTTTTAAAAAAAGTCAACAAACTTCAAGCATTTGCTAATAAAGTCTTAAATAGCATTTTTAAAGTTATATATAGATTTCCATCTGTGTGGGGATCAATATCCTAATCTTCTTACTGGTCTAAAGTAAATTATAGGGCCAGGGATTTAGCTCAGTGGTTCTGCCACCTGCCTTGCAGGTGCAAGGTCCCAAGTTTGATCACCCATACAAAAAAAAAAAGTAAATTGTAATGTATACATATATATATAATGCATATTTGTGAATATGTATAATATGTATACAGATGTTACACAGATGTATATGTCTATATAAATAAAGTTGTTTATATACATTTATAGAAAATGATTTGAAAACTAAAGGAATTTGATTAATTGAATAAGGCATGTAAAAGTAAATAATTAAGTACTGTTTATTTATTTATTTTTGTGGCACTGGGGATTGAACCCAGGGCCTTTGCACTTATCCTCAGCTCTTTATTTTTCATTCTGTTTTATGTTGAGACAGGGCTTCACTAAGTTGCTATATTTCACAGCCTGGGTTTGAACTTAAAATCCTCCTGCTTCAGCCTCCTAGAGTTCTGGGATTATAGGCATGCGCCACCACGCCCTGCTAAATGGAGTTCTCATAAAGCTGCAACAAAAATACACTTGTTTAACTTTGAAATACTATATGAGTGATTCATTAATCAAATGTTTATTAAGTGACTATGTGACAGGTACTGTGCTGCGTGATGGGCATACCGTGGCTAATTACCCACACACAAACCCTACTGTGCCATAGGGGAATAAAACAATAAACAAGTAAATAACCCATGGATGTGTAATTACAAACTGCAGTGAGAACTTTATTATACCAACCAATGTTTACTGAGTGGGTTTGTGTCAGAAACTATTGGAAAGGGTTGACTTAACCATTTTACAGGGGAAGAAATTAAAGCACATCTATGTTAAGTAACTAGCAAAGGCCAAATAGCTTACATGTGAGACAACTGTGAATCAAATCCAGGCTGTCTGACTGCAGAGCATCAGCTTCTATTACACACTGAATAGGAAAACTCTAAAATTATCGGCAAACACTGGATCTTACAGCTTTTATTGGCTACGGAAGGCCCCTCTGAGTGTCTGACATTTGTGCACAGAAATATAGCATTAGAGAGAGAGGTAACTTGACCTGTGTACATATTAAATGACCTCCTAAATGAAGAAAGCATGGAGGGTGGGTAGGCAAAAGATAAATACTGGAAAAGAGGTCAAAAGGAGAAGCTTTGCTCCTTCAGTCCTCCAGTCATTCTTTCAGGTCTAATGGGAGCCTGCAACAAGGAGAAGTGTAGTAACATATTTGGTCTGGCAATAAGGTGTGGGGGAGCTGGATACAGTCCTCACCCTAGTGCAGCAAGCCTCTTTACTTTAGCTTCTCTCTGGGCCACTCTGGGGTTCCAGAGAAGCTCGCAGGTCCAGCAGCAGCTTCACATGCTTTGCTTTAGTGCTCGTTTGCCCCATGAAAGCCTGTCCCACACTCTCCTTAGGGCCAGGCCCATGCCAAGTGTCCCAGTCTGGGCTATGCCTTCAGGATGCTATACACTGAACAAGTGGCAAACCACTGCACTTACTGAGCAGCAAGGCCAGCTGCCAAGAAAGAAGTAATGGAATAAGGGAAGATGATTACAGTGCACTTCAGAAGTCACTCCAGACGTTGCCCACTAAACAGTCTTCTAAGGTGGCTGCCAATTGGCATGAATGTCACAAAAGCTTGCCCATGCCAACATAACCTCTGTTTGATCTGCCAGTGCTCAAAAGAATAGGCTGCAGGCTTAATAAAGACCATATTTTCAAAAAACTCTAGGCGATTTTTTAAAATGATGACAATTTTTGAAATCACAGAGAATTTTCAGAGAAACAGTGATATGTTATTGTTCTCATAAGAAAATACATGTACAGTTCCTTTGAATTTAGAGGAAAATACTCTAATCCTCTTAAATCTCATTCAGAGCTAAAACTTTCAAGTGTTTTTGAAGTACATTATTTTCCAGAAGATATGAAATTCAAGGATTATTTGCTTCCTGAAAAAATGTGGATTCAATCTGAAGAACTAGAGAGACAAGGAAATATATTTGATTAACCTGATAGCAAACCCTAAACTATCTCAGCAAAAGTGGAAGATGCAACTTTAATAGAGAAAAATCACAAACCAATGGATCTAGTACATCAGTGAAGTTTTATCCAGAATTCTTTCATGTAGACCACTGGATGGTGGAGGAAATGGTCAATCGAATGGTTGAAATGTGTTAATTGTTTCGAGGTGAGGATGATGCTGCCCAGAAAAAGAAGAATGATGATAATGACTTGAGAAAAGGAGACACTAATAGGTTTCCCAATATGAGCCAGCCTATGGGTATTTAAAAGAATCATTGCTATTTTAAGATACAGTGAATGGGATTATTAATATTGGGAACACAGGAAGACAAATGTAAAAGAAAAATAGCCCTAGCAATAGTCAGCCTCCTCTTCTGGAGCTTCTAACCACCATGAAATACTCCAGTGATCTCAGAGTCCTTGTGATATTGGGTGTCAAGAATGGAAAGTACATCCTTAGGAAATCCATTCAAGGCAGGAAAGCAGAGATTGCAGTATGCCAGAATAATTGAGAAAGAGCTCTGCTGAGTTTATTGATAAAGAATTTGGTAGGGTATTAAACATGTAGGAGCAACTTGCTATAAAAACTGTGAGTTCACAGATTATTTTTCTCTTTTCCAAATTTTTTAATGTTGCATTATTTTTGTAAAGCAAAAAATAATTACAACATGGATCGATAGAGTTAATTAATGAACATTGCTAGGATGAAGAACCAAAGATTTATCTGAGAATGATCTTTCGCCTAAAAATTAGTCCCCATTACTTACCATTTTAAGCAAGGGTCTCCTCACACACACATAATTTAGTAGCAAAGAAGCAAAAGAAAAGGAAAAACAGTCTCAAAATAGGGGCAACCTGCACTGCTGAAGAAAAGCTGCCAAAAGAGGCTTAAGTGTACATCTTAAGAGCACCAGGCTGTGCAGGAGGGAAAACAACATCCGCTTCCAAGCCTCCTATGAAAATGCAATCAGAATTAAGAGGAAAGGTGTGTGGAATACACAATGACAAAAGTAAACATCCTGCTTAAATGCCTAGACTCTCCTTTATGTGTGCTAGTTTTAAATGAATGGATCCTCAGAATGATTAAATATCTAAAATTACCATTCTCTATTTCTCAGCTAACTCCTTGAAAAAAGATTAGAAATGCATCATAGGCTGAAATTTTGCAGAGGGTCTATTCTTGACCAGACGCTACCCATTGGTCACACTTGAAAAAAGGCTTTAATGGCCCTTTCTTTCCTGGATATTACTATTCTTAGCATAATTTGCCTGGCCTCACTGGGGATTGGTGTGTCCAGAAGGAAAAACAAGGGGGTTGGGCTGAGACCTAGAGGCCAGCGATTTTTCACTAGGAATAAATTGCAAGGTTGGAGAGATCAGGGAAATTACCTTTAGCAATGAAATTATGCTTTGATAAGGCCATGAGGGAGGGGCAGTGTGAAGGAATAAATAGGCCAGTTAACTTTTTTTTCAGTTTCCCTGACTCAGCAGCCCTTTGGCTGCTCTTATACAGGAGAATAGGAGCCCTCGACAACTCATGGATCAGCAGAGCGTATGCTGTTTACATAAAACCTATCGATGCATTGCAATATGGCTGTTCTTCAAAAATTTTCCTTGCCTGGAAAAATATCAATAGCTCAGTTCCCATCCTTCAGCTCACTACATCTCACTCACTGCCTTTCACTGACTAACCATATTTTTTCAGAGCTGGTATACAGATCATGTAATCGTTCACAAAATTGCAAATCTCCTTGAGCTGCGAATATTTTTTAAGCACCTGCAGAAACTAGTGATTGAAGACTTTTTAAATTGAAAGTTTCCTGTTGAGCTACAGCCAATGGTCTGGACTGTAACAGGGTCTAATAACTTGGGGAGAGTCAAGGCAATCTCCTAGAAGCTCATTAATGTGCAGAATAAGGCAGATTGGCAGCACATCCCTCCCTGCTCATTCACTGGCCTTTCCCTGTGGAAGCTGTTATCCTCCAAAAAAGTCTCTCATCAATTCTCTTCTGCCTACCACTCCATGCTGACCCAGCTCCAGAAATAGGTATGCATCGTATACGAGCTACCAGGAACAGTTTCAAACTTCTGACTAGTTGCAATGAACTTTATGCTCAGTCCCTTGCTCTGCACATGTACTCACAGTGTCTGAATCTAAAAATCTCAAATTTTGCCACATTTCTAATCTACCACAGGTCAGATCTCTGTCTGCATTACTGACTCATTCTATCAAAATATGAAGTGTGTCATAAATCACTATTAAAACAGAATCAACAATTAGGAAGAGAAAAAGTAAATGAAGAAGGTGAGAGGATAAAAGTGGATACTTGCGCAATGCAGCCTTGAAGGAAAGAAAGCCTTTGAATGGTGTCTTGGTCCACTTGAGCTGCTATATCAAAAATACATAAAATTGAGTAATTTATAAATAATATACTTTATTGCTCATAGTTCTGGAGGCTGGAATGTCAAACATCAAGGTACTGACAGATTCAGTGTCCGATTAGAATATAAGCCTCACAAATAGGACCTTCTCTGTGTCCTCACATGGCAAAAGGGGCTAAGAGGTTCTTTCAAGCCTTATTTTAAAAGACACTAATGTCATTCTAGGGGGCTCCACCTCCATAACCTCATCACCTCCCAAAGACCCCACCTCCTACCACCATCACCTTGGAGGTTAGGTTTCAACATAGGAATTTTGGAAGGACAAAATATTCAAACCATAAGCTTTTACCCATACCCCCCAAATTCATGTCCTTTTCACTCTCAAAGTACATTTATTCGGTGATCATCTGTCATCATCACCCATGTCTTAACTCATTCCAGCATGAACTCAAAAGTCTCATCTAAAATATCATCTAAATCAAATAAAGGTGAGATTCTAGGTATAATTCATTCTTATGATTGAATTGCTCTCCAGTAGTGATCTTGTAAAATCAAATAAGTTATGTGCTTGCAAAATACAGCGGGTAGGAGAGATATCCTCATTTTAAGAGGAAGAAATAGGAAAGAAAGAAAAAGAATGACAGGTCTTGATGAGGTGCAAAACCCAACAGGACAAGCATCAAATCTCTAGGCTGGAAAATAATCTCCTGAAACCATGACCTGCCTTCCAGGCACACTGGAGCAGGTATTATGCTCCAAGTTTCCAGCAAACTCCAACTCCATTCTTTTTCTGGGTGCAACCCATGCCACAGGTTAGAGCCTCTTCCCTGTAGCTCTTCTGGATTGGAATCACACTCAGGTGGCTCTGCCAATTCTTGGGTCTCTAAGTGGGGTGGCTCCACTCTCACGGTTTAATGGGCAGTGCTTTAGTAGAAGGGCTCTGTGGTGGTCCTGCCTCTGTGCCACTTCTCCACCTGAGGCTTGAGGCTCTGCACAGCAAACTCTGTAATCTAGATGGAAACAGTCACAGCCCCATGGCTCATGCACTCTACACATTAGTGGCAATGAAACCACCTGGACACTGCCAGTTTACCACCTGAGTTCTCTAGAAGAGAGCCTGCTGGAACCTGCAGTGCACCTGGGCTCCCTGGAGCCACACTTGGGATAGCTGAGATGCACTGAGCCAGAACTCAGGGGGCAGATACTTGAAGCAGCACCGGGCAGTGATGGCCAAGTTTCCAGAGGTACTCAAGGACCTTCTTAGCATAGTTCTGTCCCCCACTCTTTGGCTTTCTGTGTCTGTTACGCCCTGGAGGTCATTCTTCTATTGTCTTGATAACTAGCAAGGGCCTATCTGTGCTCTTCTCCTCATCATATCCTTGGTGTTCTGTCCTCAGCAAACTGTTTCATTCCTTAACAACATAGGCAGACTGAGAATTTTCCACTTATTTAAGTCCTGCAGCCTTTTAAATTATGAATTCCACTTGAACTCATTTCTCTCCTCTTGTAGTCACAAGAAGACATATAAAACTCTCAACATTTTGCTTAAGACTTCTTCTATTCAAAAAAACACACATCTTCTTTATCCACTTTCCAGTTGATGGGCACTTGAGCTGTTTCCAAACTTTAGCTACTACAAACTGTGCCGCTATGAACATGGGTGCACATATATTGCTGTGGTACTATTCTTTTAGTTCTTTGGGGAAGATACCCAGTAAGGGAATAGCTGGGTCAAATGGGACCTCTAGTCCTAGTTCTTTGAGGTATGTCCATACTGATTTCCACAGTGATTGCACCAGTCTGCACTCCCACCAACAATGGAGAAGGGTTCCTTTCTCTCCACACCCCTGGCCAGCATTTGTTATTGGTTGATTTCTTGTTGCAGCCATTCTTTGTGGGGTGAGGTGGTACTACTCAGCCATAAAGAACAAGAAACTAGAGTCATTTATAGCTAAATGGATGCATATTGAGGCCACACTCTTAAGTGAAATAAATAGGACACACATGTGTAAATACCGAATAGTATCTCTAGTGTGAAAAACTGAAAGTGTAAATAAGGATGAAAATGATTAAAACAAATAATTGATAATTTGAAATAGGAAAAGGTCCAAAGGTGTAGGGGTGGCAGGAAGAGAAGGGGAAAGGAAAAATTATGAGAAAGAAAAAAAAGGGGAAAAGAAGTCTATCTAAATAGGGAAGGGTAGAGGGGTGAAGGGCGCATAGGTAATGGGGGAAAAATAAGAACTAAGATACATCATGTTCAGGTACAAGCACCCAATGATAAATGTAAATGTATTGTATACCTAAAATATACTAATTAATATATAAATAAAAAAAGACTTCTTCTATTCAATAGTTTATATAATAATTCATAAGTTCTATGTTCCCCAAATGATTATAACATACTTCCACCAAGCTCTTCACCATTTTATAACAAAGATGATGTCTCTTCAACTTTCCAATAGCATAGTCTTCATTTTCCATCAGAGACCTCACGAGAATGGCCTTTACCCTCCATATTTCCACCATCTGATTATTATAATTGCTCAGATATTCTCTAAGAAGACTGAAGTTTTCTTTATAGGTTTTCTTTTTTCTGAGTTCTCACCAGAATTCTCCTTTATAGTCTGCACATGACAATGTGAGCTTTTTCTAGCCTGCTCTTCCAAATTCCTCCAGCCTCTATCCAAAGCTACTTCTTTATTTTTAGGCATTTGTCATAGCAGCTTTCCACCTCCTGACACAGATTTCTATCTTAGTTTAGGCTGCTGTAACAACATACTTGAGACTGGGTCATTTATAAACAAGTCCTGCACCCTTTTCTTTATGTATTCCTCACAGTTCTGGGAGTTAGAAAGTTCAAGGCCAAGGTGCCAGCAGAATTGATGTCTCGGCAAGTTTCACTCTCTGTCTCACAGACGGCACTTTGCTACATCCTCACGTAACAGGAAATAAGGGCTCACTCATCCTTTTATTTAAAAAGGCACCAAACCTATTCATGAGAGCTCCACCCTCATGACCTAATCACCCCCAAAGCCTCCACTTATTAATGCTATTAACCTGGAGGTTAAGTTTCAACATTATAAACTTCAGAGGGACATAAACTTTCAGGTCATAGGAAACAGCATCTACTGCTCTGTTGATAGGAAGGAGATGCCTAGTACCTAATGGAAACAGTAGAAGCCATCATGAGTGGAACAAATCTTTCTCCCTGTAGTACTAAAGAGGATGATTAAGAACCACCAGTATGCACTCTGGGAGGCTGAGGCAGCAGCATTTTGAGTTTGAGCCTAGCGTGTATGACTTAGTGGCTTAGCAAGAAGACTCTGTCTCAGAAAGAAAAAAAATTAAAGGGCTGGGGATGAATCTCAGTGTGAAGGCCCCAGGTTTAGTCCTCAGTGCTGAGAAAAGAAAGTACACAGACATACATAGAAAGGAATCTCTCATAGAACTGCCCACCAAAAGCATAAAACTACATTTTATTCAGATACTTTCATATAATAGCTAGAATTTAAAGAACACTTACTCGGTTTCAGATGCTGCTTTAATTGTCTTGCATGCATCAACAAATTTAACTATCACAGTACCCTATGAGACAGGTAATATTACACTTTCCATTTAAAGATGATGAACTCAAGGAACAAATGCATGCTTTTTACTACAACGCTACAGTCTGTATCAGGAGTCGACAGACTTTCTCAGTGAAGTCAAATCATAAATACATTTGGCATTGAGGGCCAGAGGCAGTCTTTGTCGCAAGTACTCAACTCGGCTGCTTTAGAGTGGAAAGAGAAATAGACAATATGCTTACGGATGGGCATGGCAATGTTCCAATAAAATTTCTTCTTCACAATAAAGTATATAAAGGCTGCATAGTTTGTAGCCTTAGTTTATGGACCTTAGATCTATATTTATGGGCAACAGGAGAGTTTAGAGACAAGTGATGTCAGTGCACCAAACTGTAATGTGTCGATAAGGAGATTTTTCATTGTCTTTCAGGCATTCTGATCTTGTGGGTTTGCATCACTGAGTCAGTTTGCTTGAGGGGTACAATGTGTCCAAGGAGCATAACTGCTACTTACTGGGGCCAAAAAAACCTCCTGGCTTCCAAAAAGATCCATTAAAAAGGGATCTCAAACATCCTCACATCAGAATAGAGAAAAAAGTACAGGGCAGGAATTTTCAGACATGTTCTGAGATTCCTTCCCCCAATTATAAGAGTAGAGCCCATTAGAATCATCTATCCTAAGAACAATGTCATTTCAGGGAACATTAGAGGCACAGGATGAGAGAAATATCTTTGCATTATTTATTAATTAATATTAGAAATTTTAGCATAGATAGGATATAAATCCACTTTCTCCTACATCCTAGGTTCTCACAGTTACTATTTGAGTAAACCTAATAGAAACACAGATTCCAGGATTGGTTACTTAGCATCTGAAATACCCCATTTCAGAAGCCCGTACTCCAAAGAGGACACTGCAAGCTATCTAACTCTTCAGAAGATTCCCTGGTTAGCATGAGAATATAAGGTTGTCCAGAAGAGTTTCCCTTGGATCTTTCCTGAAGAAGACTGGACAATCTTGCAAGACCAGCAGATTTACACATTTAAAGCAACACTCTAATTATAGAACTTTGTTCTTTGTAATCTGTATGCAGCCCCTAAGTGAAGAGTTCTGTCATCTGAGCTTCACTGAATCTGCCCTCATAATATTGAATCTTTGCCTCATAGAAAAATTTTTGTGTGAAATGCTTCGCCTAATTTTCTGAATTACCTAAAGGGACAGAAAGTAAGAACCGTCACCATATATGTATTGTCCAACTGTATTTATGCCCACTTGTTACTAAATGTTGCATCGTGTGCTGGAATGAGGTCTGAAATTTGCTTTTATTATAACATTCTACCTGGTCATAAGGTTCTCAGAGAGGAGACATACAGCTCCCATGCACCAATGTCCTAGAGCTTCTGGTATCTAAAAGCATAAAACAAAACAAAGAAGCTCATGATTTTTGGACCAATCAACAAATTGAGGTCAGGCTGCTGCATGGAGGCTTTCACTTGTTTAATCCAATTATCTTTTGTGCAAATTGTTTTACTCACATGGCACTGGGGGCACCATAGGCACAGGAGCCATGACCCTCTCCTCCAGCATGACATGGTGTTGTAAGGAGCAGAAAATACAGTGACTACATTTTAATATTTTCTAAAGATTGCTATTTTGAAACTGACTTTGCATTGGCCATTCACTCTATTTATAGCACATTTACCAGCCACATTCATATACACAAATTTTCATCAATCTCATTTTACAGCTGAAGAAACCAGAAAATGAAAAATTATAAGCACAGCTCAACAAAACTCTGATATTTACCTAAAGCCTTTAGGTATTTATTAGTAAAGAATGATTGAAAGGGTAAGTGAGAGGACATAGAGAGGATTGAAAGCCGGTTATAGCTGAATAGCCGAATAGAGAAGTAATTCAAAGAGCAACAATCTTATCCAAATCAAGCCTGCAATCCCTACTACATAACCAATCACAAACAAAAAACTTGTTCAAATGAATTGAGTCAATTTTCTGTAAAGAAAATCCACTCGAATACAGAGTGCAAACTGTAAACAGTTGAGCTGCCACAATAAATCAATCTCTGGAGATCTTTGCAAGAGCATGCACATCTTGCTTTCTTGTGGTCCATATTGAAACCAGAAACTCACTACTGGATAATCATAGTTGTAATTATGCTCTTGAAATTGAATAGCGTAATTCAAGAGTTTAAATTTTAAAAAAAGATAAAAAAAGAGTTTTGCATCGGAGCACAGTCTTGCATTTTAATCCAACCCTTTTTAATCCAAAAGGACCACAGTAACTGCCAGTAATGGAGTCATAGACTCAAAGCCTGGTAATTATCAATAAAAAGACAAGTAGGGTGTGTTTGTTTTTCTGTCACACTAGCCAAAATATAGGACACATTAGCATTAATCAGTGTCCTTGGATTCTTTCTGTTCCCCCACAAAATATAGCCAGGAAAGATAGTGTTACTCGTGATACAGGGACAGTAATGTTGTCATTCTCTATGTCCCTTGTAACTGTGAAGAAGGGTCAGTTGCATGCCTTTGACATACCCTCTTATATTAATGAAAATCAAAACTGAGCAGCTCTGCCATGGTGGTCATTATGCTCACAAGAATCTCAGGATAATCTGCTCAATCTTTTACCAAATCTCAAAAAAGAAAGTGAATTTTCCAGCTTCGCATACATGTAAAAAGATTTCTAGCTCCTAAGTCAGACTTCTCAGTTACATGACTCCTGGTGTACATAGTAAAACAATGTCACATACCAGGGTCTAGGAGTCACCCTTCTCAGCTTATAGAGTGCCAGTACATCTCAAAAGGTTACTGGTAGCTCTCCAGGCCAGTGGCTGCCACATCACCTTCATTTGGGCTTTCAAGAATCCCTAACAATGGGAGAGCAACTACAGCAGCATCTTTTGCTGACTGCACTCTGGGATTAGAGTTAGCAGCCTCTCCACCTGTCCCATCATAGCCTCCTACACTTGTACTCCAAATAACCACTCCCTCCTGTTCCTTTCCTTTATCTCCACACCTCAACACACATGCATACTCTCTTACAATCTCAACTCTTTGGAGAAAACTCCCTCTGTCTTATAAAATTATTTGATAACACCTAGGATAGCATCTAAAATATTACAGAGAAGCTGGAGATGTACATTTTCACGGTTCAATGTAAGAAGAATAGATGCATTGATAAATTCAATGAATTCCTAAAGATAACTGCTTATTGAAGTTTTTCAAATAATTTGGAATTGAAGCCTTTGAAGTATGAAATTAATTTAACAGAGAATAATGAGGATGAATGGGAGGTGAGAGAGCAGGACCTGCAGTATATTAAATGCAAACCTACACCTACCCTCTCCCTTAAAAAAGCAGGGATCTTTGACTCATGATTTCAAAGGTTTCAGTCCATTGTCAGTTGGCTTCATTGCTTCTGGGCCCCTAGTGTTATGGCTTAAATCTAGATGTCCCCTGAAAGCCTGATGCACTCATAGGTGGGGATTTTCAGAACTAGCTGGATGTAGGATGTGTGAATATGTTGTAAGGGTGTGTGATAACTAAATTACTCCAGTGATTGGTTTAGCATAGTTCTGGCAGTGGATAATAGGAAGGCGTACCCTGGGTATGGGTGGCACCATTCAATAGGCTTGTAGCCTGGATAGGATAAAAGTCCAGAAGACTTGCTGCTACTGCCTTCTGCCTACCCTGCCATGGACTCTTTCTCCTCTGCCATGCTGTCCTGCCTTGGAGGCAGCCAACTATGGACTGAAGTCTCTACAAACTGTGAGCTAAATAAAGCTTTCCTCCTTTAACTTGTAAGTGTCAGGTATTTTATCCCAGCAACAAAAAAATAACTAAGACATCTAGTGAGGCAGAAAATTATGGTGGAAAATATGTGGTGGAACAAAGGTGCTCATCTACTAGCAATCACAAAGGAACAGAGAGAAAGAGAAAGGGAGAGAGGGGAGGAGAGGAGAGGAGAAGAGAAGCCAAGAACAATATAGACTATTTCAGAGCACTAGGCCCCATCTCCTAAAGTTGCCACCACCTTCCAATAATGCCATCATCTTTGAACTCATTAATGGATTCTTCTGGTGATGTGGTCAAAATCCTCATGATCCAGTCACCTTGCAAAAGCCCTGCCTCTGAACATCACTACACTGGGCACACATTCTTTAACACAGCCGGTACAGGTGAACAACCCAGATCCAAAGCATAACTTTTAATCCTAAGAGATCTCTTTTCCTACTATAGAGCTATTCTACATCATATGATATGTTTTAATCTGGAAGCAGAAAATTCTGCAAAGGGCTAAAGAAGCTCATCCAGATAGAAACTCCTCCCAAATCATTATTATTTCTTATTTTTATCTCATACTTGGAATGTGTTGCAATTATGAGTTAGAAGGCAGAATATTCACCTGTTTTTATTTGTGTGATGGGGTGGGAAGGTGAGGTGTATAATTAAACAGCACACCAAGAAAGAACTGGAAAATTATGAGTCAATAAGCATACATTAAGAACCAGGAAGGAAAACTCTAATACTGAAGATTTCTGATGTTGTCTATAATTTTTGTTACAATGTTTCAGCACAGACAGTGTGCCATATGTGTGAATGTGACTTAGATTTAATCCATACCCTAAGGAGGAGTTGAAGTAAAACCTGAAGTAAGATTAACTCATTATTCAGAGGATTGACTGAGACTCAGTAAGATGGAGAAGAGACTTGTTCAAAATAACAAATCGGGTCACCAGTGGAGCCAGTACAAAAATCTGGGTCCCACACTCTCCAGTGCTTTCCACCGCAGTACAAAAAGTACTCAAAGTTTTGGCCTACCACATAGCATACATATCAATAAAGCAAAAGCCAGAACAAATGGGTAACCTTGCATGCCACCAATAAATGTCATTTGCAGTCATTTTATAGTGCAACTTTGAACTTAGAAACAAATAGCCTTGAGAAACTTGGAACACAACTGTTCATAAGTAGAAGTGCTGCTGTATATTCTACATGATAGATAACTGTAGTTCTTATTTTAATGCATTCAACTCCCAAGAGCCATGAGGGTAATTAAAACTATAATTCACATCCATATCAATGGCACAGCCAAGCATTCATGATGTAAGTTGTGAAAATCAATTTTTAAAATAAGAAAATCAGTTACTAAGGAAGTATAAGTAATTACCTGTAAGAATCCACTATTTTAAATAGATTGTTTTTTTTAGGCCGGCATTATCAGCGTTGACAATTATGACACTCAACCCACCTCTTTATATTACCTTGAACAAAAGGAATTTGTATAGCAGCATTTGATGTAACTGTTCCAGCTCTGCATTTCATATGTTGTAATATCTAAATCTAAGCCATGTTTTCCTCTATGTTATTAAAGTATCTAATATTTTTCTTGGGCCAAGGCAACTTTGGCAAATAATGTCAGCACATTTAATCACATATTTCCCATAAAATACAAATTGAAACATTTCTCCTGTAATAATCCTCCTTCAACCCCAAACTGTTTTTCTTTCCTGTTCTGTAGCAATAACACAAACAATGTTTCTCAAAGTGAACAGATTTCATTTAGGTTAAACATGCTTCATCCTAACAAAGCAAAATCAAATTAAAGCAGGTCGGACTATTTGTCATTGAGTGGATGGAAAAGAGTGGATGGAAAATTACCCCTGCCTCCACACGGCTGCCTCTTCCTCCTTAGTATTTTGAGTCTCATTGCCTCTCCTGTCAATTCTGAACCTGGCTGCTCAGAAGCTGTTGTGAGTGCCTCAGGATACAATTTACTTCTAACTCTGCTCAAAGAAGTTTCTGGAATGCTTAAGTTGTGACTACAACACATTTCTTCCTCTTCTTCCCTTTTTGAGAAAAGGTTAGATCACAAATGAGAAAACAACTTATAAATCTGAGAGCAACGATTTCTTCATCCAAATTACTCTCTTGGGCTAGGGGTGTAAATATCTGAGTGCCATAAATATCTGAGAAAATCCTCAGTAACTCTACTTATATTAATTGCCTGTTTTAATACTTAGAATAAAGGTTTTTATTCCAAGGCAGGAGTGCTATCAGACCACAATCCATAAATATACCTAGTTGAGGAATTGTGTGAGGCAGAAGTACAGCATCTAATCGACGGGCAAACATTCTCTAAGAAAATGTTTATGTAAAGTGCAGGGTGTTCTTCTAGCAAACATATGCCTATGCCCTTTACCCAAGGACACTGCTATTTTTTAATAAAGAAAGAATTATCCATATGTAAATGCAGCCAAAACATTTAGAAAGTGCTGCTGTTGCCAAAATGTAAGGCAGAAGAATTTCACATGGTGATACAATTCTGCTCTGTGTAATATTTTATTACTATGTATAAAATTTCTGTTTTTCCAAAGGTCATGAAGCATGGACAAGATAGCAAGTCAGTCCAGTTACATTCACGGCACTGCCTATCTGTATCTCCCATCCCAACTTCTAGCATTCTCTGCAGAGAACATATAGAAGGACATCATAAGGCTGAATTTTGAGAGATGAACCCATAAAGTGAAAATTTCATTGTATGCATTGGTACTGAAACAAGACTCCTCAGAAAATTTCTTACTTGAAGGAGTAAAGGTAGCACTCTTTCAGAGTAGAATCACATGGGGAATAATTCTTCAAGGGTATCTTGCCTGAGGACCTAGAATATCAAAAGTATTTCACTTCAGCCTTAGCAGTGTTATGATATAGGCAGAAGGACGATAGAAAGAAGCCCACTTGGATTCATTGTTTGCCTGTAAAACACCATGCGTAGTGGCTGCTAGAACAGCTGTCAAGGGGTAGAATCACTGGGGTCTAAGAGAGCGAGGGCAGCAACTTCAGGGAACTAAATCATATGTAGATTAGTAGATGCTCCCTGAGAAAAAGATTCCTTCTAGCGCTGATCATCACTTATCTATTGCATCTTTAACTCCAACTTTGTGAGCTATAAAACCTAGGCTTTGTGATAGCTATGAAATCAAATGAGTTAATCTATATAAATATATTCTTTGGAAAGTTCTTCATAAACTGTAAAAGGCCAAAATATATATTTTATCACAATTATTGTACTATATTTCCTGTATTACTTCTACTCAATTTCTGTCTAGTTCCCATTATTTGCTGTTTTACAAGAGCTGGATGAGCTACTTCCAAACTATGGCCTAGGCTACACTATTCACCAGGATTCGTGTAATGATATAGTTTTTATTCCTTTCATTTTCAACTTGAATCTTTCTGAGAATATTCCTGACCCTCTGATGCACTTGAGGAATGATTTCGGGGTTCTCGTAAAAGGCCAAGGGGAAAGATACAGTCCTTAGAAAAAAAACGGTCGTTCTCAGCTGATGAGTCCCACTCCCAGCAATTTGCTATTTACATGCAGTTTCCCAGTCTTGTTTCCTGATGAGAATTACATGAAATGGTCAAGAAATATGGAGACCATCAGGCCTTTTTCTGGAAAATATGATTCAGTACAATGAGAAATAGCCCAGGAATTTGCATTTATAACAGGTACCCCACGTGGTTGTTATCGTGAACGCACATTGTTAGACCACGTTTTGGGAAAGATTGGTAGGGAAATCATTTTTCATTCCAAAACTGGGACAAGCATTGGCATCCTTTGCAGCATTAACCCTTACTAAACAGAGCTGTTCTGCTCATTTATCACCCTTACATATGTCACTCAAAAAGGTCATTGTCAGTGAAATACTACTTGCCTGACAAAAGACACTGTATATTTTACAGAGAATGACGTGAAATCTAGGATAACTGCCAACAACTCTACATGAATCTGTCTTACACCAACATTTTACCTGAGACTATCTTTCCTGTCACAGGTAAATTCATTCCAAGTTTTATTTATCCCACACGATCTGGCCTGGTTAGCAATCATTGCTCCACAAGAAAAATCACACTTTACTTCAACTTCAACTAGAAACTGTGCAATTTTGAGGTTCATGGAGGCTTGTTTGAACAACTCAGGTATGAAAAAGGGTCAAGAGATAAGAATCTCTTTAAGTGCTGCAAGCTGGGTGATAGAACGATTTATAAAAGAAGTTCAGCTGTCTCCGGCAGAGGAGCTGGAACAGTTGAAGGGAACTGTAACTCTGAGTCATAGAATAGCTAAATATACTTCGTGCTACAGGAGAAGGAAATGTCTTTCTGAATGGTATGAAAAGATCTGATTGGTATAAACGATAGTATATGCTGTAGGGTGCCTGGCTCTGGCAAATATTGGAGAGCATATGGAAATAAAAGAATTAGGCGAATGGCTCTAAATAGTTGTGTTTCTCAAAAGTCAACATCCCCTTCTATATTCATTGCTTTCACTAAACCCCCTCACACTTCGGCACGACCACTGAGCTGCATACACTTGACCAGGTGATTAACAGAGGTTTTCCCAGACAGGCTCTGCAGCAACATCAGATAGGAAAAGTCACAGCCTAGAGAAAGATTGCAAAGCTTCAGATGACACCACAGGTCTTATTCTTATCTGTAGAGATAGCACTGAGTTCTCAAGAACTGAGGTTGTAAGTGGGTCATCTGACACATGGCAGCTGACAGGCCACTTCCTACAAACAGCAAATTACGGCCCAGCCAAACATTTTAAGCCCCTACCAGCTCTGTATTTCCTTAATAGAGATTTTTTACCATTTTGTCCTGTTACAAATGCAACATGCGAGCATTGTAAACAAAATTAGAAGAAAAAATAAAACCACTTTAATCAGTTTGGATAAATTGGTACAAAGAACTGTGAGTGAAGTAAGGTGAGAAAGTTCTACTACATTCTGAGAGCACTGGGCTAGAGGGGAGATTGAGAAGCAGGCTGAAGAGGTAAAGAGGATATGGATTTTCAATCTATATGGCTCTGTTCAGTCCCTCTACTCATCTACATTCCCTGCCTCTAAAGCCTTGTACTTTGCTGGGTTCCTTGGAACATGCAATATATATTCAGCAAGTTCCTCTAAAACCTAAACTAGTGTTTCACCCCACACTGGTGCACATTTAAATTCCCCGGGAATCTTGTTCCACTGCAGATTGTGATGCAGTGGATCTGGGTTGCGGCTTGAGACTGTATTCTGCCTTCTTAGGTATTCCCTGTGCTCCGTGGGTTACCGATCCCTTGTCTTTCGAGCTTCTTTATCTCTCTCTGTCAGTTGCCTCCTTCTCCTAAGTACTTGTACATACACTAGTACATCTCATATCAAAAACTCTGTGTCCGGATAGCACTTTATTCCTCAGCTCCATTTCCTTATCTTTAGTTAAAATTTGTTGAAATACAAACACATGTGTATGCACACATACATAGCATACAGATATACACATACACACACACACACACACAAACTATAAAGACATCACTGAAAGTCCAACTGCCTTAAGGTTTATAATAATGTTTCATCACCAAAATAGACATGATAAGCAAAGTAAAAATACACTGGAAAAAATATTTTAATTAATATACAAAAGAACAAGACAATCAATGATCTTATAAAATTTTTAAAAATATGTTTTTAAAGATCAAAAACCAGAAATTCCACATAAGAGTCACCATGGCCAATAATCATGAAATATGTTCAATCTCATTAGTAGCCATGTAAATGGAAATTAATATCAAAATTAGATAGCATTTTGTCTCCATAATATGAGTAAAAATTTTAAAGTCTAACAACACCAACTTCAGGAGAAGAAATGAAACAAGAACTAATAAAACACTGATGAAAGTAATAATTGGAAAACAATATGACATTATTAGCTAAACATTCTCACAGACTATGACCTATCAATTCCAGTCCTAAATATACAGCTTAGATAACCCTTAAACGTGTTAGCCAAGACATAACTAAGAAAGTTCAAAGCAAAATCAAGAACAAAAATAATAAAAAACTGGAAGTAACTCCTATGTCCATCAATAGTAATATACATAAATTATAAAATATTCACACAACGAATTATGCGGCAATGAAAATACATTATTTTAACCAAATCAACACAGGGCATCTTACAAATATATTGTTTTTATGGAACAAATTGTATAAAGACTACACATATGCTATTGTGTCATTTTATGAAGCTTAAAAACAAACAAAACTGCATATTTTAAAGATTATGTGTATATGGTAGCACTACAAGAAAAACAGCAAAAGAAAGATAAGAATAGTAATGTGGGGATGTAATAAGAGAAGGGCATTTGGGAGGAATTCACAGGTAATAAACATAAAGGACATCGGCCATCCTCTAGTTCCTAAATTGCACTGTAGATTCAAAGAGACTCATTATTCATTTTATAATGATCTCTCCTATGTTACATGCAAATTATATAATTTTTACATACAATATATGAATACAATTTAAATTTTAAAACTTACATACCTTTATACATGTATTTGGATCATGGCATGCTCATACTTGAAATTTTTTAATGGCTTCCCATTGAGCTACTTAATTCTGAATTTATCTAGCTATTTAGCCCTCTCCTACATCTTTAACTTTCGATTCATTCTCCCTCCATTGTTTCAATTTATATTTTTAATCAGCAGATAACAATTATATATAGTAATGGGGCACAATACGATGTCTTCATCTATGTAGACATTTCAGAAAGATTCAGTTAAACCAATTAACATATCCATCTCATATACTGATCATTTTTTGCAGTGAGATGATGAAGGAACATACTCTTTCAGCAATTTTGAAATATACAACACATTGTTGTTATCTATAGTTGCTAAGTTTTGCCATAGAACTTAGAAACCTCCTGTCTAAATGGAACTTCATACTCTGCCCAACATTTCATTTTTCGTCCCCACACTTTCTAGTCTCTCTACTATGACTTTGACTTTTTTAGATTTCATGCTCCTCCCTTTTTACCACACCCATATATACCTCTTTGTGTGTCTTCTGAAAGGTAAGCTCTTTCCTGTCCCTTCCACTTTGTGCTAGTGTTCCCTCCGTGTGCGGTGCCACTGAGCTAAATCCCCCGCCCTCTGTGTGGAACCCTCTTCCCTGCCATCTATCCATGTCATTTGTAAATTTTCATTTAAACTACTTTTCTCAGAGAAAAATGTTTAAACTGCCCATGCCCTTCTAACCTGCTTTTTGGATTTATAGTAAGTCATTTGCTATTCTCTCTTGTAAGTTTGAACTCATATATACGATAAGTTTTTCAATGTTTGTCTCCTCCCTTAGATCTTAAGCTCCATTAGGAAAGTAACTACGGTAGTTTTTTTATCATTGTTTCACCAGAAAGAAAAACTATATTCAGTCTAAAGTAGGCCCACAAAACAATTTTGGTAGATAAAATAATGAATGAATGAATGAGTGAGTGAATGAGTGAATGGGAAGCAACAGCATGAATACTCTTGCAAAATAGGAGAAAAACAGAATCATAAACCTGTTATAAGTTTGTAGACATATATGTCACTTTACTAAAGTGATAGGGAAAGATGAACTTTAGGTAAAAGGAAAATGATGATGGGAGACCTGAGATGTGAAAAGATAGAGTAAGCAATTTTTAAATGTGAAGCCAATCTAGGCACACATCTTTATATAAACTCAGAGTCATATAATAAAAAGGATGGAACATAAATACAAAATACCAGTAAATAGTGACAAAAAAATTATGTGAAATAAAAATGGGAGAATATGAGCTGGTTCATATGAACTTGTCAAAGTCCTTATGCTTTCTGAGCCTTGTTGCTACAGTTTGAATGTCCCCTCCAAAGCTCATATTGAAATTTAATTGCCATTGTAACAGTGCTAATAGGAGGAAAGTTTGGGGGGTTAATGAGGTCATGTGCACTCTTCTCTCATGAATGGACTGGTGCCATTGATTTAGGAGTGGATTGGTTATCCAGGAAGTGGGTTCCTAATAAGATAATGAGTTTGGCCTGGTTTCCTCTCTCTGTTTCTCACTGGTCTCATTATGTGATGCCCTTGAAGCCTGTTATGACACAGTTGGATAATACAGAGGCATTCCTATGCTCTCCCACATGCCATTGTCCATAACCACTGGTCAAATAAATTTCTTTGTTTATAATTTAAGTAGATTAGCATTCTGTTATAGCAACAAAGAGGAGCTAAGACACATTGCACAGTGATCTGTAAGCACTCAGTAAATGTTTGCTGAAAAACATGTCACTAGTACAATGGGATAACTACTTCCTCTAGGTCTAATATCCTGTGCATTCTTAAATGAGATTGTACTACTGAAAGTACTTACCACCTTGACAACCAGCCTTAAGGAGCTGTTCAATTTGTCCAAATTCTAAAAGCATTTTTTTTCCATCTTGAAGGAATCAGCAAATTTTTCCCTTAATGAAGAGAGTGGTAGTCTCTGGATGTTTGTGCTAACTGCACTGTCACTTGCAAGCAATCATTTGCTTCCTCAATTATTTGCTCTGGCTGGACTCTAAGCAAGTATATATATCACCAGGATGAAAGCCTCAGAGTTGGTGGTGAGCTCATACTCCCCATCTCCTATTCTTTCTTTCCTTTTTTTTTTTTTGGTACTGGGGATCGAACTCAGGACCTTGTGCTTTTGAGGCAGGTGGCAGTACCACTGAGCTAAATTCTCGGCCTCCCCATCCCCTATTCTGAGCCAAGGGTTGGCCTGCTTCTCCCAAGCCATATTCATCTTTCATAATTACCATGCCTTCTGACTAATCTGTCCAGAGCATCACTGTTTACTCCCAAAGCAGCCTTGGCCTCAGGAGAAGTACACAACTTTGGTTTTGCATATTTTACTTTGTTTTCTGCAGCTAAAGACTATTATATTATTATTGTACCTGACAAATATAACCAAGCAGGTATCATGACACCACTTGGAGATGAACATTTTTGAAGGATTTATGTCATAAGAAAATACACTAATAAATATAGCTGAACAGATGGATCCTGATCACAGATTCGGAAAGGTTGAACACAGAATGTAGTGAAGATTGATACCTACCTACAAAGAAGCAATCTGGGCTAAGAGAACAGCAAGCTGCCATAAGTATTTGGCACATTTATTGAAGCATTAAAAGAGTTTCATAGTACTCCTAATTATTACACCTACCACTGGTTACATAGACTAGTCTGTAGTGAGTTTTCTACTGATTTATTTAACTCTTAAATACCATAAACTTCTAAGCCATACCTATGTTCATGCAGAGCCAATAAATTTGCAGCCACACTATTAAACATTGTTTGCACTTTAGAAATGTCAGTGATATTTGCAGTTCTAAACACTATGCTTCTTGCCATTTCAAAGGTATAGTTGTTAGAGCCCAAAATATTCATGTTTTAAAAGCCTCTCTCCTATAAATGGCTCAGGGTCAAAAGACATGAAAACTCTCTGTTTCATCTTTAGTCTGTTCAAATGCATCACATAAAAGAATGTCAAAAAGAAAATAAGTCCAAGAAAATTCACCTGGTTTACAAAATCAAAGGAAGCCTTAGATTCACCTCAATTCCCATTTACAGTTTATAAAAGTCTGTCTTGACTAGCAAGTTTGAGCACATCAGTAACATCACACCATTCAATCTATTTAGCTAAACCCAGAAGATAGCGTTTTAGTTTTGATTTATTAAAATAGGAAAAACATCCTCCTCCCTGGAAACTTAAAATGCCATATTCTATGTACAGAAGGACATAAACCTCTCCTCCTTAGTCCTTACCTTCCACTTAAATCCCATGACATTTAAAGGACTCAGTGAAAATTAAAGCTGTTTCAAGTCCAAGAATCCAACTTGGTACCCAGAAGCCCCACTGCCCAGGCCCATGCATTGAAGAGATGCCACCTCACTCAAGCCTATCTTCTCATTAATGCTTATTGTAGTTTACTAGCCAAAATAATTTCAGAACTGCTATACATACATTCAATATTTGTTGAGCAGCTACTCAGTGTGAAATGTAACATTAGACTCTGAGGAGACAGCTATGAAGTAAAGGGAAAAGGTCCAAGTGCCCTACAGGAGCACAGTTTACTGGTTAAGGTAACCATTACATCAAAATGGTAAGTAGAATGTGGGCTAAAAGAGAAGTCAAGATTACCTCGAGAGTATAGGATAGGAAGGCTTTATCTGACCCCATGGGTCAGGGAAGTCTGCCTTAATGAAGTAGGTTTTAGATAAAGAGCTTGAGGAAGAATAGGCATCAGTCACATTTAGAAATGGCACAGGCCTTGGTGCCAATAATTACAAACTACTCTCAGTCTAGAGCATAAGATCCCCTTAGAGGTGCTCCTACTGGTAAATTAAGGGTTGCTTAGAAGGACAATATCAAAAATTCTATCCTGGGGCAAGACACCATTGCTGGCAGAATAATGATTAAAGTATTTAACTCCCTTTCTTATCCTATGTACCCTTCTCTATTTTTTTGCTGTAAGAAACAAAGCTAAAATTAACCCGAGAGATAGTTGACATATTTATCTCGAGAAACAAGTCAAAATGTTCTGTTTCTAAGTCCAAAAGACAAGAGTTCAAGTATAATGCAATAAAATTCAGACACCTCCGGAACAAGACATGCTTCCTCAACCCCACCAGAAAAACACTTTAAGTTGACAAGAGTAGAAGGACAGTCAAGAAAGGAAAGCCACAGATTTGTCACCATTCTTTACAGCACTAGACTTGACAAAAGAGAGAAAAGCAAGCCTTTGAGAGAAATACCATCCCAGTGTGACTGAATACATATGACACCATGTTTGTGGGTGTGACTTGGCTAAAAAAAATGTTTGTGAACATTCTTGCCATTTCTGCTGCTCCAGGGTTTTCATGGACACCAGTGGGTCATAAAAGAGAAAATGTAGTTATATACTGACCATGTGCTAGAGAGAAAGTCGCCGCTGGTGGCTGTGATCATAGAGACAACTCTAAAAGAGGAATGCAGAATCCAATCAGATGCCATTATTCTATCTTCAAAATATTAGCAGATGAAGAAGTACAAATGTAACCTTGAATTCACTTAGGTAGTAGAAATTAGGTCAAGGAAATTAGATCTGAATTTGATGGATGGAGTGGTTTGAAGACTTCCATCTATTCAATTAGATAAAGATTATGGAAGAATGACTTAATGGCGAAACTTCAACTTACAAGAAACCAATCCTAAATGAGGGATAACAATCTAGTGTTTCCTGTTGCCACGGTGACCAAAAAAGCCCCGTTTATACATCTACACACAAATAGAATCTTTGTGGATTGCTGTTGCCTCTGTCATTGAATCTCGCTCTCAAATCTCTGGTTCTTAAGTGGTTTCAGTTCACTTGTAATAGCAATAGTGCCTGTCCTGAGATGATGTACTACTCCCCTTAAAGCACAGTTTCCTTAAACAAAGTCTTTGTAAATAGGGAGGGGTGGAGGGGTTGAAGGGAGGACAGGGGAATGGGGAAAAAAATAAGAACCAAGAGAGATTATGTAAAGGTGCAAATTTCCAATGATGAATGTCGTTATATTGTATACCTAAAATGTACCAATAAAATTAATTTTAACAAAAGTCTTAGAGAAGTTTGTAATAAAATACAGAGATAATGAATTGAATCAAACCCATAGTATTAATATCAATATGTGAGGTATAGGATAATGTGTGTGCACTTGATATTCAATGTGCTTGTGATGAAAGAGAAGGTGGCTTATTTTAGAAAGAGCTTGAGGAGAGATAACAGATTATACTACAAAACATTTCATTATTCTGTGATTTTTTAATTAAAGGATGCAACATATTTTGACTACATTTCTTTTTGTAATGTACTAGAATGTTTAAAACAATTTGAGATTCTTTACATTTAACAGCCTTAAATTACTAAATGCATAAAAATTGTTTTAAGCAATCAATAAAGTTTTGCCTGTTGGTATCCCAAATTTGCCTCTTTAGGTAGTTTAAGTGATTAAAAAGAAAATTAGATATACTAGACTTTAAAAATGCACTTTGAAATGCTTACAAATAATTCCTTACAAATAGGAACTCATTTGATTAAGCAGAATTCAGTCTGTTTAGCTCAAGCCAATCTAACAATCAGAGACTGCCTGGTAAGGGATTGATAAAATATATTAGATTTATAGAATACACTACAATTTTTTAAATGAATTTAAAGGCCAGAAGAAAACTACTCTTTAATTTTTAATTTTGAGAAATTCATTTAAAAGCAATAACTGCAAATAGCTTTTCCTGCACACAAAGGAACCCCCTCAAATATAAACACACACACACACACACACACACACACACACACACACACGCATGCATCAATGGAACCTAATCATTCTCCCATAGAATTGAAGTCACAATCTCAGAGAACACTGAACATTTCCTATATCAAGAACCAGATTAATAGTGACAGAAGCTGAAGGCTGACCACTCAAGACCCTATTCTCAATTCCATTTTCTTTGCCTGGCTCCCATTACGAAGGGTGAGAATACCAAATCAACACTTTGCCTGCTTTATTCACAGCAAACAGTAGCCTGTGAGTCATCTCTGGCCAAGTAGACATAGGTGGAGTTTTGACATCCTCCTGCTTTCCTGACGAAAGAGACATATACAAGACAAGAGTTATTGATAGTGGTTCTTCCACTGTATTTTTGCCTTGGAAAGCTTATATTGTGCCAGGATGTATAGAAGCCATTTGGTAATCATGCACTAAGAAAGACAAAATTGAAAAACCAACATGCAAAGAATGGAAGAGCAAAAAGAGTAAAAGTCTGAGTCATTAAACTGCCAGACCAACCCAGAGACCACCTGTGCCTGAAATTTTTATTATTAAATAACAGGTGCTTTGGTATTTAAGGCATTGTTCCTTGGTCTTTTGTTACTTTCCGGAAAAAGTCTTCTCAATGTATTCATCAGAGATTATCAACTGGAGTAGGAGTATAAAGACAGCTGAGACTCAAAATCAGAGCCTTTAGAAACTCACTACTCTAAAACACTATTTTAGCAGCTGCATCCCACCAACATTAGCACCATGCTCTCTAAGTTTAAAAGAAACTACAAGGAGATAAAGGAGAGTGAAGAAAAACTGTGAGAATCTGGGCTGAGGATGTAGCTCAGTGGTAGTCTATTCCCAGCATTGCTGGTTGGCCTGGGGTCCATCCACAGCAGAGAAAAAGAAAGGAGATGTTATAAATCAGAAGGTGGGTGAATTATTACTTTGTATTAACTAAGATACCACAGATTTGGACTGTACTTTACCTGGAAGCAGCTAAAGATTTTACTGATGATTGTATGGTTGTGGTAGTGGTATTGGATTTCTACTGCCATCAGGTAGACTAGGTGTTTGAAGAGAAAATGAATTCACCAGCCAAACTTAAGGTGCATGTTTGCATATTTGAGTCTGTGTCTATGAACTTCACACATCTATAACTCCTGTCCAGCTGCTTACATCTAGGAGCTACCTGGCACCAGCCAGTAGAGAAGAACTGGCTAATTAATGTGCTTACTGGATATCAACCATCTCACATAGCTTAACAAATAATGATTCCCTACTATGTGTCTGACTCTACTGAGGCTTATTCTTTCTAATTTAGCGCATTTTAATATTTTAACTAAACAGTTAGCTTCACGGCTTCAGTGATGCAAACCACAAAAATGGAGCATGAATTTGAACTAGAGGGAGGCCAAGTTTCCAAAGCTATCAGAAGGTGAAAAGCTCAGAAAAGAAGTCAAACCCTGGTCCAAAAAAGTAGAAAACATTTGTTCTCTTTTCATTCTTTTATAGTACTAGAATTGTAAAGGTCTCGTCTCTTTGCATTTTAAGATGTACTATGATTTTTTAAATGCCCAAAGAGGAGATTAAATATTGTATTTTCTCATGCTCTAACTCAATCCAATAACCTGCCAATGTTCCAGGATACATTTTGGAGTATGAGAAAAAAACAGTGGATAGAACAGTTATTTCACATGTTGTGAGGGTGAAGTGCATGAAAAATCAACTCCACCAAAGCTGATTTATCACAGTGAAGAGGAGGGTGGAGGTCCACAAATTCAAGGCCAGTAGGCTTTACTGTATTTACATTTTGACATAAGCAAAGCCTCTGGCTTGATCATCCTTGTTGATATCATTAATTGGGAGAAGCATAATGAAAGTTTATCTATCAATTTTGTTTTGGCTTTATAAGTAAATTGCACACTTGTTTTTTAAGTTAAGCATTTCCTAAATTGCAAAGTAAACAAAATTGAACTTAAACTATTTACATGTGTATGCAGTTCATTAATTAGCTTTTTTTTTTTTGATACCAGAGATCGAACTCTCATCCTTGCACTTGTGAGGCAGGCGGTGGAACCACTGAGCTAAATCCCCCGCCCCAATTAATTAACTTTGATAAGAGCACATTGTATTTTGGATTCTACTAGAAACTCATTCAAGCGCAGATCAGTCAAATAGAGCAGATAAAGCAATGAATGGGTGTATATCATTTTAAAGATAGAGAAATTGCTCTAATTGTTGTCCAGCCCAGCACTTTATGTAGGCTGACAGTGGTTAAGTCACATCAGAATTATTAGTGTAAGCCTCACCAACTGACTGTGCCCTTATTAATATCACTTCTGACCTGGAATGCCCATCCTTCTCAGGGGCTCCCTCTAGTGCATCCATTCCTCTTATCCATTTTTCAGTTAACAGATGATGAACTTTCCCTTTTATAGGAAAGGAGGTTGCCTTGCCATCCACTGCTCAGCCTCAGACATGCACTGCACTGACCTTCAGTCCAGCAGCATCCACAGCTCCTTGTGGTGATTGTCAGAATCTGGAAGCCCTCAGAAGTGAGATGTGTCCTCTGCTGGGGGCACTGTTAATAAGCAGCCCCTTTCATCTGCCCTGTAATAATTATCCTTACATCGTTTTTACCTCTCAACTCACTCTTAACACTTTGAAGTATATATACAATATATAGCAAGTTTATCTTTTATCCTCAGCAATAAAAAGGATAAAATTGGGAGAGTTTGTTAATATTAAATATATAGTTTGATATAGATAGAAATATAGATATATTTAACTTCATATATGTCTACAAACATAAATATGCTGAGGAAAATTAACAAATTAAGATGTGTATATAATATATAGTACTTTATAGCTTATAAACATGTTTCTTACCTATAATTCATTGATCATTTATTCAAAATATTTATTGACAATCTGTCAGGTATTGTTATTGGTAAATGAGATGAAAAATCAACAAAACATTAAAAGATCCCTATCTTTGTGAAAACCATCAAGGGGAGGAATATCATTTTTAAAAATCATTATAAACCACAAAGTCTCAGTTTATACTTACTATCCTAGTATAAATTAATAGCGCCCACTTTCTCTCACAAATGTTCCAGTTGATGAAAAACTTTCATGGTAGCCCTACAAGTAAAGTCTATATTAAGTTCAACAATGATAGTGAAAAAAGACATGAAAGTATATCTGGGTAACAGGTTTGAAATGTGGAGAAGGGCGGTTGCCATGGTAAACAGAATGGTCATCGTAGGCTTCATTGAAGAGGTCAAATTTGAGCAGAGATTTGAAGGAAGTGTGGATGTTAGCCACACAGCTGTCCACATGACTAGTTTTCCTGACAGAGGCAAGAGCAGGTAAAAGTCTCTGAGATGAGATGTGTAGAATGTGGTTGAGGAAAACCAAGGAAATTTGTGAGGCTGGAACAGAATGAATGAGCAGAATGGAGAAGGAAATGAGGTCAGAGCGGTAAAGGGCAAGTACATCACAGGGGTACTTGTAGGCAATATTAGGACTCCAGCTTTGATTCCAAGTGAATTATACTGAGCTACTGGAAGATTTGGAGGAAAGTAGTGAGTTCCACTAACAGATTTATTTTTAGCAGTATCACTATGGTTGTTCCATTCAAGGGAGTGTGGCAAAGGTTGAACAGGGAGACCAGTTGGGTTGCTTTTTTGATAATCAAGGAAAGAAATGTTGGTGACTGCACCAGGGTGGTAGCAGTGAAGCGGTGAGGAATAGCTGAATTCGGGGAATATTTTGAAGGTAAATACATTTTAATTGGAAAGTCACTACTCTGAGGAGTGCATAAGAAATACAGTGTTAACATTCTTATTTTACAGATAATGAAACTAGAACTCAGAGTGGCTCCAGTTTACCCCACTAATTCAGTAGAAGAAAGCTTAGAACCTAAGATTGTTATTATTCTGAAATTTTTTGTTACATAGTGATTTCCTTATAAAGCACAGATTATACAATAATTGTGGGCTTTCTTCATATCAGGCTCCAAAGGAGTCTGCTCTATCAGAAAAAGGTCAGAAGGCCTTTATCAACATCAGCTTGGGGTTGTAGTCAGGATGCATACTAAGGATTATGCCCACTCTCAGATGTGACAATTTTGGCTGAAATGATGAATGACTAGTGAATTATGGACATGGCTTAATACCCTCTAATGAGGCAGTATGGTATAATGGAGAAAAAAAAAAGACATATAGGCCTGATCTTAAAATCTTTCCTGACATGTATAGGCCATGAATTTAAACCAAGTTAGCCAGTATAATGCCATTTGAGTTTATTGGTGGACATTAAATAAAATCTAAAAAGCATACCAAGTATGTTCTCACAGGCTGATCCCACTGAATAGAATGCTTTACCCACAGATTGTTACCTAATTGGCTTATTCACATCATTCAGTATTTACTCAAATGTCATCTCCTAAGAGAGGAAGAGAGCCCCTTGCTGATCACCCAGCTTTGCCTTTATTAGAGCGCTTGTCACTCTAGGAAATCAAATTAATATTTGGTTATGCATTTATAGTCTCTTTCATCAAATAGAAAGTAAGCTTTATGAGAGCAGGGATCTTTTTTCACTACTACATTCCCAGTACCTAGAACAGTGCCTTGTACAAGTAGACCCATAGAATATTTGATGAATAAGCGAGTTTTGCATCCCTCTCTTGCTCAGTCCCTACGTCTGGAAATATTGGTCTGTTTTCAATGTTTTGAGTACGTTCACACTTCACAGGCTTTAAATCTAGACTTGTTTCTATCTGGCACAGTCTGACCCCCACCCTTTATCTAGTAAACACATACATATTTTCCCAGTCTTTGCCCAAATAATCACTTCTTTAGACAAATCTTCCCTGATCTCAGACTAGGTCAGTTCTTTTTAGTATAACCTCTAATAGTTTAGTGTATTTTCCCTTCAAACCATTTACCACAGCTGGTAAGTATTTACAAAGGTAATTAATTCAGATCTGACTCCTCCTCTGAGTTCACTGCTGTTTATATATCCACACCGTAACAATAAATGTTCATTAAATGGGTAAAGGGAGAAAAATATGCATGTGCAGGAAACTTAGAATATATTCTAGAACTTGTGCATGTTTACTAAGCACCCAAAAATTGAGTTTGGAGAAGTAGAACACACTCCCAGAAAAAAAATGTAAATTATGAAACTATAAATTAGGGACCTGGCTTCCCTTTACACAAATAGGAAGAATTTACTGACCACAAAGCAAATGTGCTCTAGGCCCATGAGTAAATAGGAAATCCAAAGGTCATTTGAAAATGTTGACCAGTGAACACACAATTTCCCCTGAAATTATTTTTCTTGTTGGTCCTATTTTCTTTTCAAGAATTCACCAAGAGGGCTTACACTCTCTGTGTAACTTCTCATCAACGAGTATATGGTTCACTGACTCCAACTCTGAAAACAACTGCAATTTCATCGTGAAACTGCAGAGTGAATATAACAGCTAGCTAGAGAGCTATGTATGCCTCTAGCAGAAGAACAAACTCCATTAAGACTCAGACTCTTGAGTCATGGGTCTTCCATATGGTGCCTTCTACACTTCAGTAGGAGAGGATATGAAGAACTGCATAGTCCACTTGACATTTATGTGTGCAGTTGACATTTGTAAGTATTCTTGACATTTAAGATTAAATTCTGGCCCTTAGCACTAAATTGACTTTTAAAATGAGAGAGATTGAGAGAGGGGAGCACTTTTTTCCTAAGTAAGGAGACAGTCACCAAAACTAAACTGTAATCCAAATGCGTAATATCTTTTAATAAAAAATAGAGTGGAATCTAGTATTTCCTGATGTCTTTCGTCCATGCCAAGTAGTGATGAAGGGAACATATTCATTTTGTCTTTGTTAGGTAGTTTGTTGTTCTTTACCAGAGAATAAATACTTGCTGAATGACTCACACCAATGTACATAAAGCAAATTGTGCCAAATTATACTATTTCTTTCAAGCATCTCAGGCACTTTAATCTCTAATACACTCCCAATTTTTCTCCTTTTTCATATAGGTTTCTATGGTATACTAACACATGGGAAAAAGCAGGGAGACAAAATAAAGACCTTAAGAAAATCAAGACTATTGTAAAGAAATCAATGGTTTGGGCACCTGAGTGTCCATTTTACCAGACTGGATGACTGATCTTTTTTATCACTCTAATTTTTATAGCTTGTTATCAAAATTGAGCTGGTCAGTTGAGTTTTGCTCTTGTCCTTTAGACTAAAGGTCAACAATCGCTGCTCGGCTCATAAGCAGTAGTCCTCCAGCTGTTCTTGTCAATTAAGTTTATTGGGACTTGGCCATGCTGATTGGTTTATGCTATGTCTACTGCTGCTTTTATACTAAATACCACTTAAGTAGTTACAATAGAGTTCATCAGTCCTACAAAGCCTAAAATATTTATTGTCCAGGCCTTTAAGGAAAAAAAATTTACTGACCCATACTTTAGACTATGGTTACTTGGCAACTGAAAAAAAGTCTAGATCACTTATAATATTAAATTGTATTTATAAGCATAATCTAGTAATTTCTTTCTGTATTGTTCCTTCAAAATCAAAAGCCTTCTAACCCCAAGCAAAAAATTACTTTCATTTTTGCTTCAAATCTTTTCAAATGTTTCCAGTTTCCCCTCACTGCAGTGAAAATGTATTCCACATGAAACAGAAGGCACTGAGCATAAGGTAATAATGTAGCACAACAGAATAAGCCTGGACTTGGAGTTCAGTAAGAAAATCAAGACTTTTCCTAATTCCATTAGCAAATAATTCAGCAAGCAGGTAGATAAGGATTTTTGAGCACCAAAGCTTCTCAGATATTTCCTTTTTGTATTCCTTTGTTTTGAACAATTGCTGTGTTCTCAAAAACTTTTCAGCTCTGTATTCTCCCTGCTAACGAAAAAATTGAGGTCATATCCTCCATTTGGTGGCAATTTGCTCACCTAACCTCCTGACCTTTCTTCATGTTCTCAATGCTCACCAGCACTGTTTTAATCTAGATCAAACTTCCTGGCTCCTAATAAAAGCCAATCAACATAGAAACCAGAAATATTGCCCCTGCCCTGAGCAACGGGAGGCCAGAAACAGAAGTTGCAGAGGACATAACAAAGAGCTAAATAGTCATTATACACTGACAGCCGGATTTTTACCAATTTACTTAACTGTCTCTGGTAATGACTTTCTCTACATCAACGAAACAGCTAGAGTGTGGCTATTTACTGTAGCAATTGGAAGGGTCAAGAGACGGAGTTTTGCCTCATTTACCTTTTGCAAATAATGATAAATGAGATTTTTCACATAAGCCACAGAAAGAGGAATCCTTTACTCCTACATTTTCTAAAGTAGTTTGAATTAATGGTCATGGCGTATTTATAAAGAATTTCTGTTTTCTCTCCGCCGTTGTCTGTTTCCTTAACTTTGTTTGAGGAGAAGGCATAGACCAAACTGTGATAAGGTACATCTCTGCTGATTTGAGTATTTCGAAGATATCTGGTTTTTCTGTATCTGCTGAAAAGCTGATAAAGGTGTAATATATACTTGCAATTTCTTCGCTTTTCTGGATATTTTTTGTAGAAAGATGCCGAAAATCATTCAGCTCTGTAAATATTGTGATTATATTAATAACCCACTCAGCCACACTAAACTTCAGAATTCTCTGCAAATAGACGGGCACTGTTCCTTTCCCACTTCCCTCAGCAAAGCATTTGCGATAGTAAGTCTTGATTGTCCACTTGGCTTGAGAGACTAGAAGGTTAGTAAAGCACACTTCTGGGTATTCTGGGTGATTCATGCAAGCATAGTTTCAGGGACTATCTATATCTGATCCCTCGCCCCTTCTTCTCTGACTCTTGCTCTGCTTTCTGCTTCCTATTTGCAATTAGTTAAGCAGCTTTTCTCTGCCATGTCCCTCTGCTTTGATGTTTCTCCCTTGGAATTTGGCAACTGTGAACTGAAAACATGAGGCAAAATAAGCCCCACTTCCTTTAAGCCATGCACGTCTGTATTTTAGTCAGAGCAATTTGAAAAGCTGACCAATACGACACTCAAAGACTTACCTGGAGGAGGTAATCCTGCTTGACTTTTGAAAGCCTATGAGAAACCATCCTGGCATGGTCATAGTGACAATTTGAAATTCCAAATCTAACAGCTCTGTCCCTATGCTCTACAGAATGTCTCCCTTGTGACAATGGCTGCCCTTCACCTCTTATGGTGCTAGTGGCTATGTTTATAGAAAAGCCATTATTACTCTGCTTTGAAGAAGCTGAACCTGGAAACTTTCACTATACCATCTCCCTGGTACGTAATATGCACAAGAGCTGTCTTTAGGCAAATGGGCTCAAGAACAGGACCTTCAAATTACATCACTTCAGGGGCCATTATTCAAATTGCAATCTATGCAAGTGCTAACTCCTGGAGATGGTACCCTGTATAATTTGTACAACACAATGGTAAGTAAAGTAGTGACTTCCAAGGAAATTCACATCCTAAGTTCTGGAAATGAGAATATGTTAGATTATATGGCAAGGAAAAAATAAATTAACAGATGGAAACCAGACTACTAATCTCCTGACCTTGAAATGAGGGAATTCGTTTTAATTAACCACTAAAGGTTAATGTTTTCTCACCTTTGTTGAGACATGGTGCCCAAATACTGGGACAAAATAATGTTTCTGTAAGGGTGTTTTCAAATGAGATTAACATTCAAATTGATTGAATTGGGTAAAGGAAATTGCACTCCATAATCTGGGTGGGTCTCATCCAACCAGTTGAAGGCCTCTGAATGGCCTTTTCTGTTTTTCTGGAGAACTCTACCACTCTCATACCCACCCTAGGTGATCTGAGTGGGAAATTACAAGGGATATTTCAATACAAATGAGGGTGGCAGAAGAGAAAGTCAGAGTAATGAAGAGTAAGAACTTAGTCTGTCATTGCTGCCTTCAAATAGAGAAAGGCCCCCCAGCCAAGGAGTTCAGGAAGCCTCTAGAAGCTGGAACAGACTGGAAAATGAGTTGTCCTTTAGACTCTCCAGAAGGAACACAGACCTGCTGTCAGCTTGCCTTTAGGCCAGTGAGGCCCATTTTGGACTACTGAGCCCCAGAACTGTAAGATAAGAGATTTGCACCCCTTATTTAAACTGCTAAATTTATTCAACAGCAATAGAAAACTAATAGAGCAAGTGGCAGCCCTTTTCTGGTGTCTGACATATCTGTTTCTCTACTCCCTAATACAGGCCAGCAATCTTTGCCTGCAATTCTAAACTCCAAAAGACTTGAAAAAATAAAGGCATTTTTATTTATTTATTTTTTTTATTTTTTTTTTTTTATTTGGTACCAGGCATCGAACATGAGACCTTGCGCGGCAGGCGGTGGAACCACTGAGCTAAATTCCCAGCCCAAAAATAAAGGCATTTTGTAACATACTTGGCAGCAAAATCTGACTTGACCTGAACTAACATGGAGGTATTCATAGTCTTTATCTCACTAGGTTTGAATATTCATATATTTCAACACACAAATATTAATGTGTTTGATTATATTGTGTTACCAAGCCCCTGCTGATATTATATAACATATTGTACATTTACTGTATATCTTCCTAAAACCCAACAACTTCTGACATTTGAAATATATGTGTACCTTAGGGATTTAGATAAAATTTTGTGGAACTACCAATTACCTGGGTCATTCACTTGACTTTTTCAAAGCTTCAATTTTCTCACTTGCATGTACTAAACATTCAGTAATTATAATTTTTAGTTATTACCCCTTTCTCTTTTTGTATCATTCTTTATTTTTGCCTATGTTCGCATCCCACAAGCACTTAATACATTCTACTGATATTGGAGTATCTGCTGTGCACCAAGCATCTAGCTTGTTTTCACTTCTTTAGTGTCTGTGCTGAAATAAAGCTCTCATAAGTGATCGTAAAATCCCGGGTCAAAATTATCTGCAACAGATACTCTCTGTAGCCAAAAGATAAACAGCATTTAGGAACATACTATATTGGTCAAAAAGGATCAGAGTAGAAAAAAAGAATTTGTTTGCTGAGAAGAGGCAAGCAAAAGACATTTATTAAACCCTTATGCATAAATAACGTACAAGCAAGAACAGAGTGTATCAGTGAGAACAGACAAGGGATCACAGCAATAGGTCTCTGGGTGTGAGTGTTTAGAAGCAACTTAAGCTACAATAAGACTAAGAAATCACAATGGCCTTAAAATGTCACTCAGAAAAAAAGTTTTAAACTACCAATTATCTCAAATTATTTCATACACATTTCTTATTCACCTATTAAGTGCTCAAATTTTCACATATATGATTTCATTTCATCTTTGTATCAATGTGACATGGGTCTTTTATTGACGAAAAACTGATGTGCAGATATCACATAGTAGCAGTTAGGATTTGAACATTTGTCTATCCAATCCAACTCCTGTGTCCTTCACATTGCCTACAGTGTGCTGGTATTTACATTAGAAAAATTGCATCCTGATTTAGGTAAATTAACTAAGGTAGTAGATACAAAAGAGTTCCAGATGAGGAATTAAGGAAAAGCTCACAAATTTTTCAAATTCTTTCATTTTATGTAGTCTTTTCATGACATGTTTTACATAGCTAAAGTTAGAGATCTTTGTCTCAAATTTAAAAATAAAATATTTGTCTTTCAGTTCATGGAACAAAAACCCTGACTATCCTTAGACAAAAATGCACCTTGTTAGAAATCTTTTTAAGCCTTTGAGCACGACTGCAAAACATGCACAAGCTCCTTTTCTTTGAGGATTTTCTGACTCTTTTTATACATGCAGATCACATTCCTTTGAGATGCCGATCTTTTCCCGTGATGCACTGGGCTGACAGAAAGACAAGCTTAGTGCACAGAAATGCCAGTTGACTTGACAAGCAAATTCCATCAGTATGCAATGTTTACACAGTACAGTTGAGCAACAGCAGTTCACACAGTCTGCTCCCTTGGATCAGAATTCTAATTAAGCCTTAAATCTTCTGAGTTCAGAATAATTCTTACCACTGAGGTCTTAGGCTTTCTATTGTAGAAATCTGAGGCTTTGTTTGTTTGTAAAGAGAATACAATAATCCATTACCAGCTTGGTCCAAGCAGTTGTTTATAAACACCCTGGTACACTGTCTGCAGAAGGAATTCGATTCTTTTTAGTACATGTAAGTTTTTATCATTAATTACTAGCTTCAGTGGTGGCTGAGAATCAGAGAACTGTGCTTTTTTGGAGTTGTCTGTCCCCCCCACTGACACACAAAATAAGTGGGTGTGTAAAATAAACTTCACTTGTTGATAGTAATGGCTATTGAGCTCAAATTACAAACATTTCAATGCTATATTTTTAAAAAGACTGTATTGGTAAGCTTAGCAAAAGTAGTATCTAAATTTAAATACAGTTTCTACCTATTAAAACTTCTGAAGTATACTTCAAAAGAGACAGCTGGAAAGCCAAGTGCCAATTCCATTTCTTTGAGCTTTTCTCCCTTCACCATCTCTGTCACAAAGGCATAAATGAAGCTTATGAAGTACCAATTACTGCAGAGCAGACCTACTGAAGCCAGTGTTTCCCCTTCCCTGAGTTCAAACTGCCTGTCATCGGCATTATCACCTAAGATGCCTTATAGGAAATTAAAAAGAACTGATTAGCACTAATCCTTTTCCAGAATTAGAAGTTGCAGAAAAATAACACCTTTAGAACTTCATTCTTAAATACCAATTTTGTTGTCATTGTTATTGCCTAACAAGGCACTCTGATGATAGTTCAAAAGGCATGGAGGTTACGTAAAGGGGGCGCTGATTGGCCAGCTAATCAAAGCCTTCTGATACTTAGGCAGAAATGAAGGATTCCGAAGATTCCTTCCACCCACAGGACTTGGACCCTAGTAATGCCGGAGACATCTCACCCCAGCAGTCCTACAGTGTCAGAGGGAGGTTCTACAATTTGGGATTGTGATCAAGCAAGGGCTCGCTGCCCAAAGCACTTTGATGCCAATATATTCCACTGGTTTTGGGGGGAAAAAAAGTAGAAGCTTTATTTCATGGCCAACCAGCAAGGAGGCCAGGAGGTTTGAGCTCAAATCTGCCTTCTTCAAGCAGTTAGTGGGCAAGAGGTGAGGGGGAAGTTGCTGGTTGCTTGGATGGCATACATCTTTGCAGATCTGAAGTGTGGAGGGAATTATTCTAAAGTTTAAGGGGGGCGTTGAGGACTGTAGACTTGAAGCTACTTGTGCAGCTCACATGAGAGATGTGGAAATGAGGGAGAGCTTCCAGGGTCACCATAGAGATAATGTAGTCCATCACACCCTAACACAAGTCGTGGCTCACAACAGAAACTCACCATATCTACCACATTGAAGTGAAGATTTTTGATTAGAAAAATTTGATTGGCAGCACTGCATAGGATGCCCTAGATTTGGAAGAAACTGGAGAAGATAGTAGTTGTATTAGTCAGTGCTTACTAGAGTCAGATGTAGAAGAGTGAAAAACATCTGTCTGCGCGCTGGAGACCCAAAGGATCCCATCAAGGGCTTGGAGCCCACAGCAATCCTCATGCAAGTGATATCAAAGATCTGTACCAGAAAAGCCCAAGGGCCAGTGGCAGAAGCTAGAAAGTCTGTGGTGGCGGGTCAAAGGATCTGGGCCGGAGGGTTGAGCGATTGCGCTGGAGCCAGGAACCAAAGCTCAAAACAAAGGTGAAAAACCAGAGCTCCCCTAAAGAGAATAGCAGCCGGGCCTGGATTTAGCTCAGTGGTTCTGCCACCTCCCTTGCAAGCACAAGGTCCTGAGTTTGATTCCTGGTATCAAAACAACAACAACAAAAAAGAGAGTTTCAGTTGAGCAAATGCTCATAGATGACAGAAAGGGATAATTTCCCAGGGAACAATCAATCAAGATATGTAGGATAGTTGCTGCCGTATGCTTTGAAATAAACACAACAAGCAATATCACTCTGGGAAGACAACCTTACTCTCCACTAATAAAAGATTTGCAATAAACAGCAGTTTAAAAGAATGAGAAGACCTATATGTATTGACATGAAATAATCTTTACCATATACTAATAAGGGGGAAAACAGTTAACAGAATAATGTATTAGGATGATGCCATTTATATATAAAAATGAACCTAAAACAGACAAATATGATGCCTATTAACAGAAACTACCACAATTTTTTTAAATCTCCTAGGCTGTAAACATGCCTAAGGTGTACTGTTAAGTGAAAAAAGCATATGATAGAGACGTCTGCAGAGTACGATCCTATGTACACACTTGAAGATCTGTATGTGTACATTGCTACATTTGTATTTTAATAGAAAATGACCTATGAAAACAGATGTCATGATACCAAGCAGGTGCCAGTGATTTCCTCTAGGCAAGAAAGTAGGATGTGGTTGGGGTAGGGTTGATGGCACGGTTGGCTCATCCTCCCTAGGGCCAAGTCTACACAGCAAGGCTGTCATGAATCCATCTGATGCTCTCACATATGGAGACTCTGTGGGCAGATTCAGTGGGCTGCAATGATACTCATTATAAAGACACTCCCTCTTCATCCCACCACCCCCATATACATAACAATGTTTTTCCTGAAGCTCTGGAAATTCTTGGACAAAATCACTATGGCATAAGGTTTTAGTGTCTTAGCTTACTGACGCTCTGGATGACTAGATAAACTGCAAATCGGTCTGCTCTCATTTAAGTACATCCCTAGGCAATGTCTTACTACAATACACACTGTAGATCAAATGGCACATTGCTTACACAGATAGCTACGGCAAAAGGTAGGGTTTCCTTCAAGCAACTGTAATTTATATCTCTTCTTCCTAGATAAAGAGCCTCTGTGTTTTCTATAGGCACACAATTCTTTCAAACTGACCATAATTCTTCTGGAGCTATCCATATTTGGGGCACTCAGTATCTCCTGGGGATAACTGCAAGTCAGCAACTTGTACTGAGCGGAGATGGCTTTGGCATCGCCGCTGGCTCCAGTTGTTTTATGATGTGTCACACTTTCAGACAATACAGTTCCAGGGAATTGGTATAAACAAAGTGAGATTCAGAACAGAGTCTTGACTTTTTAAAAGGACACCTAGGAGGCTTCTATGAGGATCTTTCAAAGAGTTGTGGTTTTGTTGTTTTCTTAAATTGTTTTAAGGCAGAAAATTCAACCACTCGCCCTCATTTGATCATGAGGTACTCATTCATTCCTTCAATCATTAAATGCTTCATTCACTTGTTTAACTAATACTTTCTGAATGCCATTTATTTAAGCAAGTACCACCTATTGAAATGCAGTGTTATCTGTGGCTGACAGTACTGATGATAATGGCTGGGAGGGTGGGTGTTCTCTGCCTTCATTGCTATCAAAGATCACAATATTCACCAATTTGGTTTTATTAGCTTCTCTTGCCTTCTGCATTACTCATACGTGCATCAGTACAAGTGTGTATTGAATTCCAGATACTATGTTAGAATTCCAGTTACTGTGTACTGAATTCCAGGTTCCTGGGATGTAATTGCTAGCAAAACCAAAGTCTCAGCCTACAGGGTCATCTAGTGGAAAAGGTAACTATTAATCAAATATTCGAACACATAGTACAAAATTACAACAGCTGCAAACACCCTGAGATATTGATTTTGCCCCTTACCACAGCTGTCATTTTCATAAAGTGTAACCAAAGCAGCTAAACTGTAACCTCTTTTAAGTATTAAACTTTCAGGTAAGATTAATTTAGGGTGAAAATGGGATTTGAATTTTAAATGTTGGGAAACCACTACTGAATGGCATTTAGTTTTGTGTTATTTCGTTGGCTATCAATTTTCTTTCTACTGAGTTTTTACATTGTATGTCTCAAGTCTGAGAAAATACGATTTTCTAAAAGTTATTTCTTACTGTTGCTGACAGGTCCTTATTTCCCTGGGACCTCAAATTCTTTCATCTTATAATCATTTCCTACAAGATTTTCACTAATCCTTACATCTCAAATGAATTCTCCTCAGTAAATGAAAATCATCAAGAAAAGGATTCCTTTTGTTGACTACTTCCTACCACAAGAAGATTATCTCTAATGCAATTCATTCTTACTGATAAAAATAACCTGAAAAAATGATTTAAGAGCAGACACTAAATCCCATGACCATTCCAACTAGGTGTTAAGAAGCTTGGTGTGTTAAACAGGAATGTTCTTACGTTCCACTTTGTGAGCATTTTTGATAGCATCTAACTGATATTCCACTTATTCCTGCCATTTTAACTAGTAGCAAGAGCAGTTCTTTACACTCATTTGCTATAATACAATTTACAAAGAGTTTCAAATGCAAAACCTCATTAAATCCTAAATAACTCAGTAACTTATAAGGAGTATTTGGAAATGACATCAGCCACCTAACCAGCTACATTTGTCAACATTTAACTTTTGAGTGTTGAGGTGCCTATTTTGATATTATCTATACTTATAAAGTTCTGGATTACCAGCAAAGAAAAAATAAGGAAGAAGCATTTATATATTTTTATTGTGTAAGGTTTCACTTGGACCCTCATTATGCAATTTTCTGCTTACTAGGTTGCCAAGAAATGGAATTAAAATGGTTACAAACCCTAAAGAAGTGGATGGTGATTGGTTAGATGTTGTATTTTGACCAAATATACTACCTTATCTAATCAAATTACATCTTCAATACACAAACAAGATATTGAGTTAATTCCATGTCTCTTGTAATTATTTTATTGTTTCTGAGGAGATGATAAAGCCCAAATTAGACTGAAGACAACTATAGTGGCTCTAATGGTGACACTTTCCAAAAGAAAGATGTGTACACATACAAATACCAGGGACATATGTATGTCATCGTATGTAGAAAATGGTATTTGCAGAAGTAATTAAAGATTTCAAGGTAAGATCATGCTGTATTACTCAGGCCAGCCAAAAATCCAATGTCCTTATAAAAACTGAAGAGAAAAAGACAGAAACACACAGAAGGAAAAACATTGTGAAGACAGAGGCAGACACAGGAGCAATAAGGAATAACCTGCAACACAAGAAGCTGAAAAGGGCAAGAAATAAACTCTCTCTACATCCACAGAGGGTGTGACACTGCTGACACCTTCACTTCAGATTTCTAATCTTCAGAGCTGGGAGAGAATAAACTTCCATCATGCAACCACTGGAAACCAATACAGTAACCAAGTGAAATTTTGAAATCATTGCATGTGGCTATTCTTCATCTTAAAGTCTGGGCATTCACTCTGCTCTCAGGTTTCTTGCAAGGATAACCAGCTCAATTACTATGGAGGGGGCGCTCTTTTAGCCTTTTGAAAGATGTAATTCTATTTTAGATACTTATTTTAAAATGTATCAAAATTTTTGAATTCATGAAAAGGGAACTGAATTTCACATTATTAAATTACCACAAAATTACTTATTTTAAAGATCTCAATTCTTGTTATTTTGGATTGCTGTAGAAAATGTAACATAATGATCAATAAATATCTAAAGAAGAAAAGTATCAAAAGTTATCCCATTAACTCTTGATGCAATATTATTTGCATATATTTCTGAAGTAGTTTATTTAATCTGACTAGATTTTATTGCTCTAGTCAGTTATCTAAAGGCTAGAGTTTTTTATGTTTACATATTCACTTTCTGTGTGTGTGTATGTGTGCAAGTACATAATTGAGGGTAGAGAAGCAAAAAGAATGCTTCAGCAGATCAATAAATTATTCAATTTGAGTGCCTCTGCCCTATCTGAGTTTATATATAATATTATTTGCTGTAGTCTTTATATATTAGGTAAAATAGCAGTGGAAAAATAAAAATGAGTTTTTCTCAGCATTGCTAGAATAAATTTGGAAGAGGCAGCTAATCTATTAAAATTCACTAAATATTCAGCCTTTTATCTTATTTGTACTGTAAGACATGTACTCCAAAGGTAAGAAAGCTAGTTTTACAGTTGTAATTGCAATTTAGATAGTAGAAAACAGTTCTCATTATGGGAGTAACTATAAATGTACATTATATCTACATAAGAAAGATAAGTGCAATATTTAACTTTAAAATGTAAGTATTATGTGACTATTTCAACTTTGAAAAGATGCAGCAGTTTCATTTAAATTTTTATTAATCCTTCTTGGTCTTGACAGTGTGGAGTTATGGAAATACCAAGGGACCTAATATTAAAAGTCATATATTGTTATTCCTGTTCTGCTACCATGTAAACTCAGCCTCTGGAATTCTTAGATTCTTCATCCAAGAACATAAGATAAAATTATCTCATCTGGGCATGGTGGCAAGGGTCTGTAACTCCAGCAGTCTGGAAGCAGCAACAAGAGGATTGTGAGTTCAAGACCAGCCTGAACAACTTAATAATGCCATGTTTCAAAATTTTTTTAAAGTCCTGGGGATGTAGCTTAGTGCATAGGTCCTGATTTAATTCTCCAGTATCACACAAGAAAAATAAAAATCACATGTACCATCTAGCTCAAAAAAGTTGTTATCAGTTCCTTTGCCTATTGAATTCCTACTCATCCTTCAGTGGTATGGGCATCACTTCTCTGTGTAAAGCAGTGGATCTCAAACCTGCACACTAGAATTACCTAGAAAACTGCAGCCACTCCCATAGATCCTGAATTGTCTCCTTTAGGTAGGGCATGGGTATTAGGACAGATTTAAAGGACTTCCAGGAAAATGCAGCAATAACAGCCTCTCCAAGATTTGGAATCCAGACACCAGAAAATAACAACTTGGGGAAAAAGAGAAAAAGAGGAAAAGAGAGAAATAGATCCTTAGGTACCAGGAAGACTCTGACAAAAATTTAAAACCCATAGAGAAATTTAAAAGACAGAACACAATGCAGAGAACAAAAGGGGCACTGTGTACTTTCTGCCCAGCTCCTGGCTTGTGGCTCACTGGAATGGAGACAAAATCTACAGAGACAAAGTAAAAGCTGGAGACTCCAGAGGGCATCAGGGAGGTTCTGTGAGTTGCAGGGAGTGTGGGATTCTACTCCTATGTGAGTCCTTTGACAGACAATAGCTGGTGAGTGGGTCCAGTCCAAGCATCTGGCATATCCCTGAGGAGAGTGCTTGGTCAGATGTCATTCTGGGGAAGTGACAATTGTTTAAACCCAGGACTCAGAGTATCCTGGGGACAGCTTCACTTCAGGGCTCCCAGTGTGATGTTCTCACAGTGACTGGTTGAGAGACAGCCATGAGTGACAGCCCTGGTCAGGGACTGCAATTACACTGGAAAGAGACCCCCCTGAGGAGGTCTGAGCTACAGGACACAGGCCCCATCTCCACAAGCAGACAGGCAAGCCTCAACTTGAGTTACTCTGTATTTGAAAGTTGAACCCTTGGCATCCTCACCCCAATCATACTTCCTACTGGTATCTGCATCCAGTATGGGTCTAGGGTCTGACTTCCTTCTTTATTTACCAGTGTGAACAGGGACATGTCTTGACTTGAACACTATCTTGAAATTATAGGTCTCAGAATAAAACTACATGATCAAAATCACAGAGATATTTCTTTTTTGGTTTGGTTTTGGTTTTGATTTTTGTGAGTGTGTGCATTGTGTTTAGCTTTTTGTTTTGTTTTTTCTTCTTGCCTCTCCACCTTCCTTCTTCACCAGTTTATTGGAGTGTGGGGACTTTTCCTTTGTCCATTTCTTAGCTTCTTATATCTTTTTCTTATATCTTTTTTCATTTTTTTCACTTTCCTCTATTAATTTTTCTCCCTTTAATTTTTCTGGATTATTTTCACTTCCCATATAATTTCTTTTTTCTCCATTTTTCTCATATGTTACATTTATCATCATTTCTCTTCTCCTTACCTAAATCTATAAACATTATTTTAATTCCAAATAAGATCCTTTATAGCACTTCTATCTCTTCTTTCTCATATCATATAGTTTAAGGCTTAGAATTTTTCATTTTGTATTCCTCAATTCCTAAGCCCTATACCTTTAATAGTATAACTAAAAAGCTTTACTAATCTTTTGATACTTAACACTATAAAATTACTTCTGAATTCTTTTCTATCACTAGCAGAGGTGTAACTGTGGCATTTAGTGCATAATAACTGTAAGTCAATACCTGCATTGTCTTAATGTTTACATGGTAATTGTGGACTTCTCTAGGGTTAAGGGTGGTACATAACTGGTTCTTACAGTATGTTCATATCCAATATGTCTTAAATGATACTACTGTAGCTGACCTGCTTGATTTGCCAGGGTGTCAAAATTGTTGCTATTTCTCTGTAAACCAACACTCAGATTACCTTTGCTACATTAACAATGCTAGAGTAAATTCCTAGAGAACTCCAACTAATTACATTATATCCTTCTCTCCTAAACTAGCCAAGGTTGTTTGATCTTGGGGCTGGGGCAAAGGACTATAGTTAGCCATGTCCAAAGTATATCACTGAAAAGAGACTTAAGAAATCTCTATATTAGCAACAAAGTCATTTCACTTTGAGTGTGCACAAAACTTGGAATAAAAATAACAAACAAACAAAATAATATAAACATGAGATAGCAAGGCACGAAAATGCCTCCAAAAACTCACGATACCCACAAAGCCAATCAAAGGGGCATCAAGCAGCAGAATAGCATAAGCCACACATCTGATTTACTCAAAAGGATAATAGAGGTGGTTAGAAAACAGATTAGAGAAGTACTCAACAAGATCACAGAAGATATAACTGAGCAGATAATGGAAGTAATAACCAATATGATTCAGGAGCTTTCGGAAGTCACTCATAAAAATCTAGTTGAGCTAAATAAAATGACACAAAACATGAATGGCCAGATTATCAAAGAATTAGAGTCCATGAAAAGGTTCTATTTGGAAATCCAGGAGATTAAAAATTATACTGAAAGAATGGACAGCAGAAGCAGCAGATGTGAGGACAGAATTTGATAACTAGAAGACAGTGACACCTTCAAAGACCAGGTACTCAATGACATCTTAAAAAGCAATATGAAGAAATGGATCCAATAGGTGCTAGATGCAAAGAAGATTAATGTAAGAGTAATTGTAATAAGTGAAACATCAGAAGACAATAGAAATGGCATAAAAAATCTATTCACAGAAATAATGTCAGAAAACTCCTAAAATATAGGGAAAGAAATAAACATACAGATAAGTGAAGCATATAGAGTCCCAAATAGCCACAACCAAAAGAGAATCTCTCCATATTACATTATACTCAAAATACCATAAGTGCATCACGGGGACAACATCGTACAAACTTCTAGAGAAAGGCAATGAATCAGAGAATGGCTAAAGAAAATGTGATGTTGGCCCACTCCTTGCTGGACCACACGGTACGGACATAGCACGGCATCTGAATCTGCACAGCAGAGGCACCAGGGGGAACATAAAGGCCATGGTTATGAGCCCCAGAAGATAGAGCAGAAGTGAACAACAGAGAGGGCCTTTCTGACGCTCCTCAATGAAAATTGAAGCCCACTGGGAAAGTGAAGAAAATCTCTTCAATAAAAGCACACTGGACCATCATGCTTGGTAAGTTGGTGGGATCAGCACCTCCAACAGAAACCCAGACTCACATGGTGGGAGGACAGCTGGAAGCTGCAGTAGAACCTTGCAGAGTTTAAACCTGCAGGAGGTCAGGGACCTCAACTTGGACCTTGCAGCCAGAAATCAGCCTGAATCTCAGTAGACTACAGCTGGCTTGCTGAGACAAATCAACTTAGACCCACACAGTGCTGCCCACATTGCCTATCAGGACAGCACAGACTTATCCTGAGGGACCTGAGGGAGACCTTTGTTTGTTTGTTTGTTTTGTTATATATATATATTTTTTTCTTTTTCCTTCTCTCTATCCCTCCGGGCTCTATATTTCTCTCCCTCTTTGTTCCTGTTCCTGTACCATTCTGATTTTTTTTCTCTCTCTCTGTCTTCTCAATTGTCACTTTTATAGGAAGGTGAATACAATTTCTAGCTTGCCTAGTGTTGTCAGTTTGTTCTGTACTTTCTCTGTTCTTTTGCTCTGTCTTCTCCTCCTGTCTCCAACAGATCCCCACAATTTCCATGAACTTCCTGTGTCCTCTAGCCTCACATCTAACCTTTTCCTCTCCCTCTATCTCTCTACCCCTCCCTCCCAATCCCTATTAAATCCTTATCCTGAAGGATAAATTTGCCATATTGAAGGGTTTACTTACTACAAATATATTTTGGGCTGGCCCTAGATATTGATCTAGCTCTAACGGTTAAAGGTCACAGATTAACTGCTACCACAAATTGTCATTTTCTAAGCTGTGTTTGATGCTGATTGTGTCAATTGGGCTAAGGTATTGTGATTGATGTAATCAGTTGTCCTCCCTGGTATACTGAAAATGACAATGCCTAAGTCATTAGAGACTCAAAGTCTAAAAAGTCTAGCTATACCTGGAAGACATCACTGGGAAGCAATCACTCCATAGGGGCTCTAAACACCAGTAATAAAGATACTCAAAATAAGAAATATTGGAGTATCAGCCCAAGAATTAAAGCAAAAAACAGCCCCAAAGGCAGAATTAAAAATGAGAAGACACCTTGGCAGGACACAAACCCAGACTTCCATGTCACTAAAGGCAAATTCTGGGGGAAATGAGGTGGAAAAATATGATAATCAACCACCTGGACACCCTGAACTGATAGCACAGGAAGTAACAAAACAGATGAATGAGGCACTAGAAAAATTCAAAGAAGAAATAATCTCCCAGATAACTACAGAGATGGTGAGTAGAGTGAAAGACATGATTAGAGGTTCTAGAACAGAAATAGATTTTAAAAAATAATAGATGAGCTCAGAACCATGCTGAAAGTCACAAATGCAGAGCATAAGAAAGAAAGGGAAACCATGATCACCCAACATAGGAAAGATATGGAATCCATGAAACAGATTCAAACAGATATCCAGGAGATTAAAAACTCCACTGAAAGTATTCACAGCAGACTGAGCGAATGTGAAGATAGAATATCAGATATAGAAGACAGGATTGTGGTTAGTGACCATAAAAACAGAGATTTCTGCAAAATAGTAAGGGACCCCGAGAAATCAATCCAGCATCTGCTAGATGATGCAAAGAAGAATAGCATAAGACTGATAGGAGTCCACAAAAAAGTAAGAGAAAGTACAAATGACATAAAAAATGTCCACAAAAGTAATAGTAGAAAACTTCCCAGACAGAGGTAGAAAATTGGACATACAGATAAGTGAGGCATATAGAACACCAACTAGCCACAATCAAAAAAAGGTAAACATATAATAGTCAAGATCCCAGAAATTAAACAGAAGAACAAAATCCTACAAGCAGTTAGAGAAAAGAAACAAATCACATACAAAGAAAATCACATCAGAATCACAGCAGACTTCTCAACACAAGGCCTCAAGTTAAGGAGAGCCTGCAGTAAAGTATTTGAAGCCCTAAAAGGAAATAAATTCCAACATAGACTGTTGTATCCTGCAAAATTATCTTTCAAAATCAATGGGGAAATTAGTTACTTCCATGACAAAGAACACCTGAGAAATTTCATGAACACCAAACAATCACTCCAAGCAATTCTAAACAATATCCTAGAAAAACACAATGAAGGTCACAACTCCATGAGGCTCAACAGAGCAAAGCCACCTGGCAAGGCAAGAAACTAAACAGAAAGGGATAAAAATGTAAAAAAAGAGCCAACAAGAGTAAAACATCATGACAAGCATGAGTCAATATTTATCAATTATAACCATCAGTGTTAATGGCCTCAATTCAAAAATCAAAACAAATAGACTGGTAGAATGGATTAAGAAATAAAATCCAACAGTATGCTGTACACAAGAAGCACACCTAAGTCAAAAAGACATTCAGAGACTGAAAGTAAAAGGATGGAAAACAGTTCTCCATGCAACAGGAACCTTGAAAAAAGCAAGGGTAGCAAACTTATTTGCAGACAAAATAGATTTCAAAACAAAACTAATTAAGAGAGACAAAGATGGTCACTACATCCTTGTGAAGGGAACAATCCAAGAGGAAGAGATGACAATCATAAATATATATGCACCGAATACCAATGCCCCAACTATACAAAACAAATATTAATGGACATGAAAAACCAAGTAAGCACTAATACAATTGTAGTGGGGGACCTCAATACCCCACTGTCACAAATAGACAGATCATCTAGACAAAAAAATCAACAAAGAAATTCTAGAACTGAACCAAGCTTTTGAACAAATGGACTTAATAGATGTCTACAGACTGTTCCACCCCACAAAATCAGAATACATATTCTTTTCAGCTGCACACAGGTCAGTCTCCAAAATAGATCACATTCTAGCTCGTAAGGCATGTTTAAGTATATGCAAAAGAATCGAAGTTACCCCCTGTATATTATCAGATCATAGTGCAATAAATTTGGAGATGAATAGCATAAGAAACTGCAAAAACCCCACAAACACATGGAAATTGAATAACAGTCTCCTGAACAACCAATGGGTTACAGAAGAAATTAAAGAAGAAATTAGACCATATCTACAAGTAAATGATAATGCCAGTACAACAGGAGTCTATGGGACACAATGAAAACAGTTCTGTGAGGGAAATACATAGCATTGAATGCTTATATTAGGAAAACAGAGAGAGCTCAAATAAACAACCTAATGCTAAACCTCAAGCTCTTAGAAAAAGAAGAGCATGACGAACCCAAAGCTCTTACAAGAGAGGAAATTATAAAAATCAGAGCAGAAATCAATGCAATGGAGACTAAGGGAATGATACAAAATACCAATGAAGCCAAGAGTTGGTTTTTTGAAAGAATAAATAAAATCAATAAGCCCTTAGCCAACCTTATCAAAAAAAGGAAAGAAAAGGCTCAAATTCATGCAATTAAGAACAAAAAAGGGGAAGTCACAACAGATCCAGCAGAAATCCGTAAGATCATGAATACCTACTTCAAGAACCTGTATTCTAATAAAATGGAAAACACAGAAGAAATGGACAGATTCCTGGATATATACGAATTGCCAAAGTTACATGAAGAAGATATAAAAATTCTAAACACTCCAATTATACTCAGTGAAATTGAAAACGTAATTAAAAACAAACCAACAAAGAAAAGCCCAGGTCCTGATGACTTCACTGCTGAATCCTGCAAGACATTTAAAGAAGAACTATCACAATTACTCTTTAAACTCATCAAGGAATTTGAAAGGGAAGCAAGGCTTCCAAATTCATTCCTGGAAGCAAGTGTTACTTTGATTCCAAAACCAGGGAAAGACCCAACCCAAAAAGAGAACTACAGGCCAATCTCCCTAGTGAACATAGATGCAAAAATCCTCAACAAGATACTGGCAAACAGAATACAGAGGGTCATCAAGAAGATAATACACCCAGACCAAGTCTGATTTATCCCAGGGATGCAAGGATGGTTCAACATTCATAAATCAATAAATGTAATACACTATATTAACTGAGTCATGGACAAAAATCATATGATAGTCTCAATAGATGCAGAAAAGTCATTTGACAGAAACCCAACACCCATTCATGATAAAAACCCTACAGAAAATTGGAATAGAAGGTCTTTATCTCAACCTGATTAAGGCTATCTATGCAAAACCAACAGCCAAAATCATACTAAATTGTGAAAAACTGAAAATCTTCACTCTAAAATCAGAGACAAGACAAGGATGTCCACTATCACCACTCCTGTTAAAAATAATTCTGGAAACATTAGCCACAGCAATTAGAAAAGAGAAAGAAATAAAAGGTATAAAGGTAGGAAAGGAAGAAGTTAAACTGTCATTATTTGCTGATGATATGATACTCTACATAGAAGATGCAAAAATTTCCACCAAAAGACTTCTAAACTTAATTGACAGATTCAGTAGAGTAGCTGGATACAAGGTCAACACTCAAAAAACAATAGCCTTCATGTATACAAATAACAGACTCACTAAGAGAGAAATTAGGGAAATAATTCCTTTCACAATAGCATCCAAAAAAAGGAAATATCTAGGAATCAATCTAACAAAGGAAACAAAAGATCTCTACACTGAAAACTACAGCACCCTGAAAAAACAGATCAAAGAGGATATAAGAAAATGGAAAGACATTCATTGCTCTTGGGTAGAAAGAACCAATATAGTGAAAATGGCCATACTTCCAAAAGTGCTATATAGATTTAATGCAATGCCGATGGAAATTCTAACAATATACTTCACAGAACTAGAGAAAACATCCAAAAATTTATTTGGAACTAGAAGAGACCTACAATAGCAATAGAAATTCTAGGCCACAGAGACATAGCAGGAGGTATCACAATCCCCAACTTGAAACTATACTACTAAGCTACAGTAATAAAAACATCATGGTACTGGCAAAGAAAGAGAACTGAGGATCAGTGAAATAGATTAGAAGACGCAGAAACAACTCCAGACACACTCAGCCACCTCATCTTTGACAAAAGATGCCAACCATCCTCACTGAAGGAAAGATAGCTCTTTAATAAGTGATGTCAGAAAAACTGGATTTCAACCTGCCTAAGATTAAAACTAGACCCATACCTATCACCATGAACTAAACTAAGATTGAAGTGGATTAAAGATCTAAATATTAAGTCAGAAACACTAAACTTGCTGGAAGATAAGTTAGGTAGAACTCTTGAAGGCATTGGCATAGGAAAAGACTTTATGAACAAAACCTCAGTAGCAGGGGAGCTAGCACAAAAAAATTAACAACTGGGATCTCATCTTATTAAAAATCTTCTGCACTGCAAGAGAAACCACCAACAGAGCTAAGAGACAACCTACAATGTGGGAAAAAATTTTAGCAGCTATACCTCAAACAAAGGACTACTATCTAGAATATATAAAGAAGTTAAAAAAATCAGACTCCCCAAATTTAAAGACCCAATTCAAAAATGAGCATCTGAAATGAACAGACATTTCTCAGACAAAGAAGTAAAAGCAGCAAATAAACATATGAAAAAATGTTCAACATCACTGGTCATTCGAGAGATGCAGAAGAAAACAGCACTGAGATTCCACCTCACCCCAGGAAGAATCACTACTGTCATGAAATCAACCAATAACAAATGTTAGCAGGGTGTGGGGGAGAAAGGAACCCTTCTTCATTGTTGGTGGGAGTGCAGACTAGTGCAGTTACTGTGGAAATCAATGCGGAGACGCCTTAAACAACCAGGACTGGAAGTCCCATTTGACCAGGTATTCCCCTGCTGGGGATCTTCCCCAAAGAATTAAAAGAATCATACCACAATGATATATGTGCACCTATGCTCATAACAGCACAGTTTGTAATAGCAAAAACTTGGAAGCAGCCCAATTGCCCATCAACTGGTGACTCGATAAAGAAGATGTGGGGTTTTTTTATAAAATGGAGTACTACTCAGCCATAAAGGATGAGAAACTAGAGACATTTATAGCTAAGTGGATGCACACAGAGGCCATACTCTTAAGTGAAATAAACAGGACACATTTGTGTAAATACCAAATAGTTTCTCTGGTGTGAGAAACTGAAAGTGTAAATAATGCTTAAAATGAATAATTGATAATGTGAAATAGAAAGAAAAGGTCCAAAGGCGTAGGCGAAGTGGGAAGGGTAGGGGAAAGGAAAGAAGGGGAAGGAAAAATTATGAGAAAAGGAAAAAGTGGAAACAAAGACGTTGTAAATAGGGAAGGGTGGAAGGGTTGAAGGGAGGGCAGGAAATGGGGAAAAAATAACAAAGATATATCATGTAAAGGTACAAGTACCCAATAATAAATGTAAATGTATTGTATACCTAAAATGTACCAATAGAATCTAAGGAAAACAAAAAGAAAAGGGAGAGGTGTTTCCTCCATTCTCTTTCCTGGATTTTCTTCATAGCCAGCAACCTGAATGCACCATAAGTTACAGTGAATCCCTCGCAAGGATGCACAGAAAGGTGTAGAAATGCGAAGCTAGAGAGGAATCCCAGGAGGCAGTAAGGCCTGAAGCTGCCTCCCAGAAACGGAGATCCCTAGAGAGAATTGCACTGCATCTGCAAAAGAGAGAAGGTCGCATGGGAAGTCATAAGTCTGCAACCACAAACCAAAAATACCTCCTTCAACATCGTTAACAAGAAGAGAAAGAGAGTCACTCAGCAACTAGTGTTGTGTTTAGCTAGTTAATCCCTCTAGTTGCTTCAGCCTTTAAAACAAATTGGAACAAGCAACAAATTCATCAAATATGTTTGAGTTTATTCTATAGGTTAGGCACTGTATTGGGTACCAGTGATAGAAAAATAAATATAACCACCTCTGTCTGTACAGAAGAATTAAGGTGAAGAATCACAGATATATGCAGCCCAAATGTTTACCCAAGTATAGCTTATCATATGGCATTGTTATTTACACATCCATTTGTACATCAAACTGTGACTTTTTATAGATGGAACCATATCTCATACTTCTTTATGTTCTCAGCACCTATAAGGGAATCTGATGCAAAGTAAAGCTCTATAAATTTTTGCTGAATAAATAAATGAAAAAATTTTTAAAAAAGAAAATGTGGTGTTTATATACAATAGAATACTACTGTGCCATGAAGAAAGATAAATGAGATATTTTCAGGTAAATGGATGTTCCTTGAGACCATAATTCTAAATGAAATAAATCAAACACACAAATTTAAATATCACATTGTTTCTCTTCTGTGAGAAACCCAAAGTATAAATAATGAGAAAAATTTACAACAGATATTAGGAAGTAGGAAGAACTTATTCAAATGGGAAGGGGAAAAGAGGTAGGGGAAAGGAGAGGGAAGGGAGGGAAAAGAGATTTAAAGGGAAAAATAATTAAAGAAAAATGGAAATGGAGCTTTTCTAAATAGGGAGGGGGCAGGGTTAAAGGAAGGGGAGGCGAAAGTGATAAAAAAGTACCAATGATTAGAATGATTAGAATGAATAATCGATAATGCAAAATAGGAAGAAAAGGTCCAAAGGGGTAGAGGTAGTGGGAGAGGCAGGGGAAAGGAAAGAAGGGAAAGGAAAAATGATGAGAAATGGAAAAAATGGAAATAAAGTCTTTGTAAATAGGGAAGGGTGGAGGGGGTGAAGGGAGGGCTAGGAATGGGGAAAAAATAAGAACCAAGATGCATCATGTAAAGGTACAATTCCCAATGAGAAATGTAATTGTGTTGTATACCTACAATGTACCAATAAAAGAATTTAATACAAAAAAAAGAATTGAATTGAGTTATGTACACCTACACATCCCCCATAATTAATGTGTTCATTATGTACTGCAAACATGTAGTAATAAAAGGTAAAACTAAATTAAAATTAAAAATAAAGGAAAACTCATTAAGATTACAGCAGACTTCTAATCACAAACTTTAAAGGACAGAGGGCTTGGAGTGAAGTGTTTCAAGACCTACAAGACAACTTTCAACCCAGATTTATGTAACTTGCCAAACTTTCCTTAAAATTTGTGGAGAAAAATGTGATTTCCATGACAAGGAGCACTTCAAGAAATTCATGACCTCTAAACCAGCACTACAAAAAATTCTCAAGGATATCCTAGAAAAAGACAATGAAATCAACAGTTCCCATAACTTTAAAAGAATGAGTACACTTGGTGGGACAAACAGCTAAGCAAAAAGTAAAAGGAAATTAGCAACAGAAAAATAATGCAATGACAGGAATAAGTCAGTACTTCTCAGTAATAACTTTCCATGTGAATGGTATCAATTCCCCAATCAAAAAATGCAGATTGGCACAATGGGTCAGGAAAAACAAACCAATGATGTGCAGTATAGATGAAAGACATTTAATTCAGAAAGAAATTCCATGCAACAGGAACCTGGAAAAAGCAGGAGTAGCTATCCTAATTTCAAACAAAGTGGATTTCCAGCCAAAACTACTCAAAAGAGACAAAGAAGGTCACTACATATTGGTTAAGAGAACAACTCAACAGGAAGAGAAAAAATTATAAATACATGAACTCTAAATACCAGTACAACTTCATAATAAAAAAACTAATGTACATTAAAAAATCATATAAATACAATTGCAATGAAGCACCTCAATACCCAGCTGTCACAAATGGACAGATCAACCAGACAAACAGCAACAAAAAAATATAAGATTTGAACCAAACCTTCAAACAAATGAGCTAAATAGATATCGACAGAGTGCTCCAGCAACAACAACAGACTATACATTATTCTCAGCAGCTCATGGGATTTTCTCCAAAATAGACCATATACATGCTTAAGTAAATGCAAAAAATATTAGAATTGCCCCATTCATATTATCAGATGTACCATGACAGTAGAAATTAGTGGCAAAAGAAACTACTGATACTATGCAAACCCATGGAAACTTAACAATATCATATTGAGCATTCAAATGGGTCACAGATGAAGTTAAGAAAGAAATTAGACAGTTCCTCAAGTCAAACAATAATGCCAGCAAGACATAGCAGAACCTATGGGACACAATGAATGCAGTCCTAAGAGGGGAGTTTATACCGGTGAATTTCTACATCTGAAAAACAGAGTGAGGTAAAATAAATAACCTGTTGATGCAACTCAGGGTCCTATAAAAACAAGAACAATCAAAATTCTAAGGTAGGATAAGGAAGGAAATTATAAAAATCAGAGCAGAAATTAGAGAAATTGAGATTAAAAATGTACAAATAATGAATCAGAGAGTTGGTTCTTGAAAAAATAAATAAAATAGATAAACTGTTAGAAAATCTTACCAAAATAAGGATAGAAAAGTCCCAAATCTATGCAGTTAGAAATGAAAAAGGTGAAATCACAGCAGATGCTGCTGAAATCCAGAATATTATTGGTAATTACTTTGAGAACTTGTACTCTAATAGAGTTGAAAATAAGACATGGATAGATTGCTAGATACATGTGAACTGCTAAAGTTGAAACAAGAAGATATAAAAATCCTAAATAATTGAATATTGGTCAATGAAATTGAGGAAGTAAAAAAAAAACCTACCAACTAAGAAAATCACAGGTCCTCATGGATTCAATACCAAATTCTACAAGAACTTTAAAGGAAAATTAGAAAAGAGAAGGAAATAAAAGAAATATGGATAGAAAAGGAAGAAGTTGAATTATCATTATTTGCAGAAGGCATGATGCTCTATGTAGAAGATCTCCAAAACTCCACCAAAACACTTCTAGAATTAATAACCAAATTCAGTAGCATAGCAGGATACAAAACGAACACTCAAAAATCAATAGTGTTCTTGTACACAAATAACAAACTCACCAGGAGAGAAATTAGGGAAACAATCCCTTTTCCAATAATATCAAGAAAAATGAAATACTTAGGAATTAACCTAACTAAGAAAGTGAATGACCATTACAATGAAAACTATAGTACTCTAAAAAGACTGAAGGGAACATCCTACAATGGAAAATTTATCCACTATTGCTGGATAGGCAGACCTAATATAGTGAAAATGGCCATACTTCCAAAACTATTATATAGATTTAGTGTAAAATCAATCAAAATACCATAGCATTCCTCACAGGAGTAGAGAAAATAATCCTGAAATTCATATGGAACCAGGAGGTACCTAGAATAGCAAAAGAAATTCTGGGCAACTAGAGCAAGGTAAGGAGCAACACGATCTCAAACTTCAAGTTATACTACAAAGCTATAATGATTTTTTTTTTTAAAAAAGCATGGTATTGGTACAAAAACAGACATGTGGTTCAGTGGAATAGCAAAAAGAATTCAAAAACAGCTCTAGGCACATTCACCTATCTGGTATTTGCTAAAGTGCCCCAAAACATAAGCTGATGGAAAGACAGCCTCTAACAAGTGGTGCTGGGAAAACTGGTCATCCACATCCAGCAGACTAAGCCTAGACCCACATCTCTCACCATACACTGAACTCATATCTAAATTGATGAAATAGTTAAATGTTAAAACAGAAACAATCTTCTAGAAGACAAACATTGGTAAAACTCTTGAATACAGGGGCACACACACTTTCTGAAAAGAACCCCAGTTACACAAGAAATAATACTAAGAATCATGTTAACTTAAAAAGCTTCTTCACAGCAAAAGAAACCACCAACAGAGTGCAGAGACAACCTACAAAATGGAACAAATTTTCTGCCAGCTAGTCCCCAGAGGACTAATATCGAGAATACATAAAGAACTTTACAAAATCAGATCTCCAAATTTAAAGACCCAGTGCAAAAAAATGGGCCTCTGAAATGAATAGACACTTCTCAGATGAAGAAGTTCAAATGGCCAATAAATACATCAAGAAATGTTCAACATTACTGGCCATTTGAGAAATGCCAATTAAAGTAACACTGAGATTCCATCTCACTCCAGAAACAATGGCTATTGTCAAAAAAACCCAAACAATAACAAATGTAGGAGATGCTGCAGGGAAAAAGTAATATGCTTCTCAGTTGTGGGTGGGAGTGTCCACAGGTACAATCACTATGGAAATCAGTATGGAGATTCTTTAAAAAACTAAAAATAGACCCAGTTAGTCCCCCTCTAGTTATTTTACTGAAAGAGTCAAAGACATCATATTATAGTGATACATGCATACCCATGTTTATAGCAGCACACATCACAGTAGCTAAATCTTGGAAGCAACTCATATATCCATCAACAGATGAGCGGATAAAGAAAATGTGATATTTACACATAATGGAGTCCTATTCTGTAAGAAAGAAGGATGAACTGGAGTCATTTTTAGGAAAATGGGTGTACCTTGAGACTATAATGTAAAGAGAAGTAAAGCAGACATATAAGCTTAAAAATCACATGATTTCTCTTATATGAGAAACCCAATGTATAAATAAAGTGCAAAATAAAAGGCAGACAACAAGAAAAAAAAAGCAAGAAAAAAATGTTATTGTAATCCAACCTGGCCAATGTATCTAAAAGTGTACCTTGATTGAGCGTAATTGTTTTATGTGTTTTATAGTAAGTTTTATGACTGTTAGTCTGGCTGTTACTCTGTGTTTGTGATAAACAAATTAAGGACTTATAAAATGAATAAGTGAATCTGATGCTGGCAAAAAAGAAAACAAGTTTAAAATACAGGAATTGAGGGGAAGGGAGAAAAGGAATTGAGATGTGTTATGTACATGTGCCAATTCCCCACAATGAATGTCATTTTTATGCACTGCGAACACGTACTAATAAAAAAGGAAAAGATTTAAAGCCTTCTAAGTGATTTTTAATATACATAGAAAAGCATCTAGAACCACTGCTGGTTAAGAATCTTTAGATTTTTAAAATTCACAGCAGTACAATTCATCTCTATCTTGTTGATAATTTTTTTTTCCTTGGTAATTGAGTTACAATTGACAAGAACAAAGCTGGAGGCATCACATTTCCTGATTTCAAAATATCTTACTAAGCTACAATATTCTACTACCATAAAGACAGTATATAGATAAATGGAACAGTATAGAAAGCCCAGAAATAAATCCATGCATTTATGGTTAACTGATCTGCAACAAGTATACCAAGGACACAAAATGGTGAACAGATAGTCTCTTCAACCACAGATGTTGGTAAAGCTGGATATCCACATACAAAAGAATGAATTTGGATCCATATCTTACACTGTATTTGAAAATCAACTCAAAATAAAGATGTAAATGTAAAATCTTAAATTGTACTACTGGAATTAGCATAGTAAAATAGGTTAAAAGATTCTTCTCAATATTCCTAACCTAATCAATCTCTGTTTAAGTAAATGCCCAACCAACCGAAGTGCTTCATACCATCTATAGAACATATTGACTAATTCCTTCAAGAAATTCATAGCTAATAGGTTATCTTCTGAAAATAGCAATAACAGCTAAAGCTTAGGTAAGCTACTGTTCCAAGCACTCTACAAGTACTAATGCATATAATAACTCACAGTACATGGTGGTTAACATGCAGTGTCACCCTGATTGGCTTGGGAGCCACACAGAGTATTAGGAAAGCACACTTCTGGGTGTGTTTGCATGGGTCATGGAAAAGTAACTTTGAAATTCTTCTCTCTTTCTCTCTGGCACTGTTCCCCTCTTCTGCTTCCTGGCTGCTATGAACTGTGAAGCTTTGCTCTGCTAAGCCCTTCTGCCATGATTTGGTAGCTAGTCAGTTGTGAACTGGAACCTCTGAACCTGTGAGCTAAATAAACCATGTCTTCCTTTATGTATTTGTTCTCAGCAACAGGAAAACGGAATAATACACAATAACACCATTATCCCCATTTTATTAATGAAAGCACAGGGGTAGGAAGCAGTTATATAAATTTCCCACAATCACAAAGCCTGTAAGTGGCTGGCCTGGGATTTAAAGCCAGGCCACTCATTAGGAACACTCTCATAGAAGATTGCCTGCCCCCTTTTAATCCTAGAAGTGAGTTGTGTGTTTATGGAAAACCTTATATTCTGTTACCAAAGCTGTTTATGCCAGTTCAATTATAATCACATAATTTATTTAAATATTATATAAACACACCCCAAAAAGTGAGTGTAAAAAAATAATTTCTATTTCTCTGACAACTGAGGTAATTGGTTTGGAAGTGAATACACTTAAACATCACTGTCAGGTTAAATGTGGATGAGAAAACTATCATTTGTGAAAACTATTAAAATTTAGGATTCTATGCTTTGATGGATTTGCAAATACAGTAATTTAATTCCTTGTTCCAGTTTAATGAAACTGATATAGTAAATCACACTTAAAACATTATGAATATGGTTATGTAAAAAAAGGAGAGAAACTTGTCTTAGCAGACTCAATAATAAACAAGGATTTAATCCCATATTAAAAGTTGTGGATTTGTACGTACAAGTATGTACATTTGTGTGTACAAGTATGTACATTTACCTACTGAAATTAAATACAATGTTTGGGATGTGTATATAATGCTTTACCTTTCCCCAAACTAATCAGTATTTTTAAATAACTGACCAACAACTAGTCCACATTATGAGAGGTCTAAAGAACTAGAATATCTTTCATTATGTAACAGTATAATCATCTGTTGTATTAATTAGCTTTCTATCACTGTAACGACATACCTGAGACCATCAACTTTTTTAAAGGAATGGTTTATTTTGGCTCCCAGTTTTAGAGTTTGTGGTTCACTGTCCCCATTGCTTTTGGACTTGTGTCAAGACAACACATCATGGTGGAAGCACACGGTAAAGGAGGCAACTCACCATATGGCAACCAGCAAGCAAAAAGAAAGATAGGAAGAGGCTGGATTCCCACAATCCCCTTTGAAGGGTTGCTTCCCAGGTGCTCACATCAGGCCCCACCTCTCAAAAGTTTGAACACCTTCCAACAGCACCATGCTTGGAACCAAGCCTTTAACACATGGGCTTTGGGAAACCACATGTATCCAAACCATAGTATTTATTTACAAGTGCCTTGAGTAAAGGGACCTTAAACTATTTTTTGTTTTATGTTCAGGCCCACAACACTGTCTGGCACAGTTTAGAGACTCAGGAAACGTGAAAATTAAACAAAAGACTGTGTGTGGAAGTACTCTGAAGCTGTGACATGCTGTGGAATCATGGGGCGTGCTTTAAAGAAGCACACACATGCATCTGTCCTGGTTTCTGGAAGGAGAAACTTGGCAACACAGTGACTTCCAGGGTTAATCAGCAATGTCGGTACACCTTGGTGGTTTACAAAGTGGGTTCTAAAGTCAGAAAGACCTAGTTTGTAATACTAGCTTCACAACTTTCCAGCTAGGTTACCCTGGGAAAAATACCTTACTGTTTTGTACCTCTGCTTCCCCATGTTTGAAGTAGAGACGTTGCAAAAACACCAACATTAAAACATAAAATCAATCATTTGGATGTTTGTGTGGAATAAGCTTGCAGCTGCACTATTACCTGAAAAAAGTAACTAAAGTTCTTACAATATGATTCTTTTACTGTCAAAACAAAACTATTAATATAATCTTACATAAACACAAGAAATTTCTAGATGAATATGAAAGAAATTGATAAAAGTGATTATATTTGTGGAATGCCCCCAGGAAACAGTTAAAATTTAAAGAGGTGAAGAGAGCATGCACAAGAGGTTTCCCTGAAAAAAGTTCTATTACATGAAAAAGAACAACCAAATCCATAGCAGTCAGCTTGGGTCAGCAGGCTGCTGGAATTCTAAGATTGGAAGCAAATCTGTGCTAAGTCTCCAATTGGGCATGTCGAATTCAGAGCATGCAGACAATTTTTCCTCTAAAGAATATATGAATCATGACAGCCTTCAGCATGAGCCTGCACAAGATCTCACAGCCCTGAAATATTGACCTCAGGGATGGAAGCTATTTGGTACCCAACATTAAAGTCATGAAATGGGTTGAGAAGATTGTATATCTGGAAACAGGTATGTGGACTACAATTACTGAGAGTGAAGAGTAAATAGCTGGGAGGTGAATTAATAATGGCCTCAAAGAAGAAGAGTATCTTAAATGGAAGGTAGCAGATGTTCAGTTCAGAACAAGAGTAACTTCATGTTTGTTATTCTAAAGAAACCAAAAGCGTTACAGCCAGGCTTTCCCATCTGAAATCAAAATCTCCACAGCATGAGTCATTGTAATGAATATGCTCAGTTAACACATCTGGCATTTCTCTAACACTTTTGCCATCAACACATTTTCACATCAATCAGAATTTGTAGTTTGGCTTTGCTTTGCCCTTACCACCCTGTGAGCTAGTGAGTACAGATATTATTAAACTCTGTGGTGTTGATAAACATCCGTGGTTGCCGAGTAATTATGTGGCTTGTCTGGAATCATACAATAGGCCATTGTTGGAATTGGACTAGGATCTAGGGTTCCTGATAATCGGACTTGGTCTTTTTCCCTGAATGTTAATTCTAGGCAAAAAGCTAGAGACATGCAGAGAGTATTACAGCAAATATGACCTATTTTGTATGCACAGTCCAAAGAGTTCAGGGGATTATCTGTGTTAGAGTTTGATTGGGCACAAACAATCTGCCAGGCAATACTGAGCATTTTGTATTTATTGTCTTCATTGAAACATCTTGTCTCTCAGGCATAACCCCATGTAATCTCTTCTGTTCCACTTTTTCTCTCATATCCATCTTGTCTGTTAGAAAGTCCTGTCAACTTTGCCATGGAAAGATACCAAGGGTATCTTGCCCATTTCGCACTTCCTTCAATGCTGTTCTTTATCATCTCTCACCCAGATTACAGCAGTCACTTTCACAACACCTTCCTTCCTTCCATCCCTTCATAACACCAGTTTATGCTCAGCAAACTCAGAACACACCTTTTACCGCCCTGCTCAAAACCCTTCTCTGGCTCTTCATTGCACTGTCAGTACACCACGCTGCCCGTACTGTGTTTCTCTCCCTCTTCCCAGCCTTTGAACTCATCTGCTTTCTCTCTGGAATTCTCTTTAAGATTCTTTGTGGCTTTTGCTCTCATTTCCTCCCGATCTCTGCCTAATTACCCATGATGAGAGACACCTTCCCCAAACATGTAATTTTCTATGGCCTTTTCTTCCCTTCTTGGATACTCCCTAGCCCTTTCTAATGTTTTTCCATAATACTAATTCCCATTTGATACACTGTTTTCTTATATATTACATTTATTTGGTGTTTCCTTATGAGAATGCAGCTCCATAGGTACCACTGTAACTCTAGCATGTAGAATAATGCCTAATCTAGAGTAGGTTCTCAAGAAATGTTTGTTGATTAATAAAGAAATTAGTTTTGTGAAATGAATATTGTTATTATTCCCATTTTGCATATAAGGAAATGTAAGATCATATAGTTTGAAGTGATTTGCTTAGGATTTCTTGCTTAGAAAGAATTGAGTCAAATGTAGTCCTTCCCGCCTCTGAAGAGGTAATACTCTATTTTCTATTCTCTCTCTCTCTCTCTCTCCCTCCCCACTCCCTTCCAGTACTCTCCCCTTCCTTTTGTACCTAAATGTACAATGTATATGTGAATATATACCTGAGATTCTACATTTTACAAATTTTCTCAGTGTCACTGTAATCAAATTCATTTAATTAACAGCAAAGAATTTTACATGGAATAAGCGCCATCTGCTGAAGTTAAAAAAAAAAGAAAGAAGTTCAAGCAAACAATATGAATGGAGAAGAAGGTGCAGATGCAATTCTGAAGAATCCAAGAGCAAGAGCAATCTTCTTCTACTTGTGGCAGCCTAAATTTCAACAAGAATCCATTTCGTAGAGCTGAACAAGATGACATTTACCCAAAAGTTTTATTATATGCTATGAAAATCTAAAAACGAAATTGATATAAAATACACATTCAAATATAAATAGAAAAAAATAAACTTTACAATGTACAGATTTCCAGTGCTAAGTATATCAATAAATGAATCAGTTTGACTAAGTCGCAAATCACCTGATTAAAAAAAAATGCATTCTCTTCCTGCTAAATTATGCAATCAGCCTTTTTCCCTTCCATGTGACCTCTCAGTTCTCACATACCATATATTCCCTCAGTCCAAGTCCTCATGCTAACTCCCATTTTCAAAGATTTTCCAAATACTTGGGTACTTCCCAGTCTTTTGAAGAGCTAAGGATAAGCTAGGTTATTGACTGGAATACAAAGCAGTACCACTATACAAATCATTGCTGGACTCGGCCTTTGTCTTAGTTTTAAAGTTCATTGTATCATACAGAAAAAACTGGTTTTGCTAAATCCCACTAGCTATTTGCAGAACTCCATAACAGTAATTTTGACATAAAGCACTTGAAGCAACCAGTGTTCAATTAGCACATCTCCAGAATGGGATAGAGATTGCAAAGTAAAATGATTCACATTACAGTACTCAGGGAGCACCAAAGCATTGTGAAATAAATCCCTTTTTTGAATTACTTCTCATATCTATAGAGATACATTTGGTTTGTGATATTTCATGCTTTGTACTTTCTTGTACCACTCATGGAGCATAGAATCTAGCGTGAGTTCTATGAGTTCTTCAACACTTGGAGTGCTCAATAAAGTCTGGTGAGTGATTGACTGGTTGTCAGTACTTCAACAAAGAAAAAAATCATTTTCTGATGAGGACTGTACTTTAAGAGCCAAATAAGACAAGTTATATTATTTTTATCCATAAAGGACTATTACTCTGTTGTAAATAAATACAGAATGTTATATAATCAAGGCAGCATTTTTGGATTTACAGGTACATTGACAAAAGATATACCTGGAAAGAAAAAATACCCTAAGAAGATGTGCCTCCTCCATCTTTGATAAATAGTTATTTTAACAAAAGCTTATGAAATGAAATTGCTGTATGGATGAGACATTTTATGTCAAATTCTAGCCAGTAGCTGACAACACTTTCAATGCAATGTTAACAATTTGAAATATATTGAAATAATTTTATAAATTAATGCTGTAGCTATGAAAAGTTCAACCCCATAATCATTCTCCTCTGGAAACACTTCTTCCCATCTTATTTTTATAAGCACTTTGAATAGAAATATGATGCATTTTTCTTGTTAAGCAAACTACTTTAGGAGGCAATAAATGGATGTATTAAATAATTAGCATGCAGATAGAGGAAAGCTTGTACCTTATAGAAGGCCTAAAATTGTTTTGGGAGCTAAGTGATCTTCATATTTTTAAACTGTATCAAAAATTGCAGATGCCAAGTACATTTGCAACAATGAGGCAATTCAATCATGGATTAGATATGGACATGGTGTTAGGATTTTAGTGTGAGAGTCACTTTGGTAATATATATGTGACCAAGTCTATGAGGATTTAGAAAGGCCAGGTAAGGCATAAAATATATTCTGGCTGTACCAAAGTAACAAAGTCATTCCGAGAAGAGGATATATAATGTAAATTATTTATGAATAATTTACATTATCTGAGAGAAGACTTAGCGACACACAGAAGGCTCTTTCTAACAAAAATGGAGATGATGGCACAAATTTATTGAATGACCAGAGAGTGGCAAGTGTGATAACAGACATATAAAAAGCCAAGTGCTTCTCTCTCAGGATAAAGAAAGAAATATCAGGCTGTTCCTAAAGGTAATAAAGCATAAGATGGTGAGTTTTGTTTTAATATAGGATGTGGCTAGTAATTTGCAAGTTTCCATTTGCAACCAAATATTTTAGTAACCAAATTGATTCCTCTGCTATTATCACAGAAGAATTCCATCTCTGTGTCAAAGAAAAACAAGTAAACAAACAAATAGGACACTCTGGAGTTTGGGAATATAGTCAAATTATTCTTTGCTTATATATTCCTTCAGAAAGCAGCCGTGAGGGCGGAAATGTGAAAATATGGCAATAAGCTATTTTTAGAGATAAAAAGAGTTAATCTCAAAGGACTTTGTAGGTGATACAAAAACTACAAGTGTGTGAAATGTACTTAGGATTGTGACACAACCTTGTGACTTTCAGAGTGCTTTAAGATTCCTGCTCTCATTAGAGCCAGGTATTTTCACATCTTGGTTATCTCTTTTAATATTAAAATTGTTAATCATTCCCAGAGGAAATAGAGATTCCAAGAGCATGACTTGCATCTGGCCAGGCAAACACGCAGGGAAGGGTTGTAAAGTCAAACTCAGTTACCCAGATTCCTAGACCATCGCCTCAGCCATTAGAGACCAGCTCAAGATGGAGGCCATCCTATGTCACTATTCTACCTAGAATTTCCTCACTGGCTTGAGGCACCAGATTTTTTCACCTCCCTCTAACCAATCTTTTTAATTCATTTGATTCTTTTTTTTTTTACCTTTTTCTAAATAGTCTAAATCCTTCTTTATCCTTTTCCCACAAAAACAATTACTCAATAACATTAATTAAACTTCTGGCTTAAAAATCCAGCATGATTTTAGCCAATACAGCAAACAGAAGCTAGCTCACTTACGTAGTCTAAGGATTTTTTTTTTTTTTGTACCAGGGATCGAACTCGGGACCTTTTGCTTGCCAGGCTGGTTGCGGCACCACTGAGTTAAATCCCCAGCTAGCTCACTTAGGAGGCAAGGTGGAGCTCCTAATGTTCCTCCTTTAAGGATTCAGAGGCGCTCTGCGTGAAAACCAATTTGAATAAAACTCCTTCCAAAAAAAAGAGATATTTGACGGTATTGAGCATGTTTATATGCCACGTTAAGTAGAACTACAACATTAATAACACCTGCTAATCAGATCAATCCTTTAAGTAATCTAATTCTCAACTTAAATTTTGCTATGTTGTGATTTTTCAGTTTCCACATTCTATGCTCAACTTAGTATGAAATGTTTGCCATATGCAAATAGAAAAAGTAAATTATTATTTGAACGCTCATCAGTATGTCAATAAAGTTTAGAAATGTGTTGCTTAACACACATACAAAAATTCCCTTAATAGCTAAAAGAAGTGTTAGCTACATAGAAATGTATTTTCTAGGACTATTGACAGCATAAGAACCAGCACAATACAGGAATTTCCACAGGATGGTCTTGGCATTCAGAAATAGCCTAGGGATGATCAAGTGACAAGCCAGCTGAGAGGGAAATTCTTTTTACTCCTTCACTGAAAGACAAAAAGGCAGAACTTCTTGAAAATTTGTTTATACATTAGCAAATTAAATGTTTATAATGCCAAGTCTGAATTATTGAACCTTCCTCTTCTCCTAGATATACATACCAAACTCCATAAAAGATAGTACAGAGAAATGATATGCAAACACCATCATAGATTTATCAAATCTTCTAGGGGGGGAAATGAATGAAAATAGATAATAAACTTGCGCGATGTCTTGTGGTGGAATCTGAAGACCTACGTCAAATACTCCAAAATGTGCCATATCCTGAGGGCTCATGCAAATGCTACTCTGTGCTCATGGTGAAGGCCTGAGCTTCTGTCAGCACATAGGGACATTTCAAGTCTCTACCTCTGCCACTATCCCCAGATGACCCTCTTGCAAAGGGGAGTCAGTGGCTAAGAAGGCTGAATGAAACTACGAAGGAAATACTCACAATAAGAAAAGCAACCAGAAGCGCAAGTTATCATACTTTTAACCAAATTACTATATAGTAGAGAGCCAGGCCTACCAAAACTTGGAAGCTTCATACCCTGTCCTTCCATGTCTTAGAAATAAGCTGGAAATAGCATAGATTTGAACCAATCAGTACAGAATCACAACATGACTCTTGGCATAACTAGATTTCAGAGAAGAAAAAGGTTGGAGCATACTACACATCTTGTGAAAGACTGCCAGAGGTCATTGATACTGAGCTGCATCTTTAAAATTCAGTAGGATTCAACTAGGAAGAGAATAACAGTAGCCATTGCTTACATACTTACTGTGTGCCGGGCACTGGCTTAGGTGCTTTCCATACATTATCTCGTTGACTTCTTACAGCAGGGAGGCTTTATCACTCCCATGTTTATACATCAAGAAACAGAGGTTTAGAAAACGCAAATGGCTTTCCCAGGATCAGACAGCAGGCATTGCTTTCAGGAGAATGTCACAGTCATAACTTGCAATGTCTTGCACAGCTGGTCCCTGTTTGTCTCTCAAGATTCATTTCACACCACTCACTTGCTCATTCAGTTCACTCTATGAATGAAGAAATCTCTCATTGCGGGGTTTTCCGATTCTGGATCCCCTTTGCTTGCATAAATCTTCCTTCTTTTCATGCAAAACTTCTATGCATCTAGTAGATTTTTTCTAAGTTATTTCTTCAAAGAGGCATTCTCTCACTGCTAAACTAAATTAGGTCCCTGACTAGACTCACTTACAGAAGAATAGAATAGAATAGATATACTACACATAACATTTACCATTGTTTATATCTAAATAATTACATGCACATTGTATTCTCAAGGGCTGTCCAGGATGTCAGACTGGAAATTCAGGTAAGTGTTGATGTTGGGTCTTGAATAGGAATTCTGAAGCCAGGGAAAACAGACAGGGTGTGTGCTACAGTCTTGAAAATTCCTCCGTTTGGAAACCTGTCTTTGTCTCCCAAGGACTTCAATTAATCGTATGAGGTCCAACTACCTTATGAAAGGACATCTACTTCATTCACTGCCTATTCAGTTAAATGTTTATTAGTCATATCTAATAATATCTTCACAAGAATATCTAAACTGACATTTGTCCAAACAATTAGGCATCATAACTAAGCCAAATTGATACATAATATTAGCAATCACACATGTCTATTTAATATGTATTCTACCTGCTTCAATATAAGCTCCACGAGGATAGAAATCCAGGCCATTTTTTAACAACTGTATCCACAGTCCCCAGTGAAGCATCTGACATGTCACATATGATCAAAATTATTTTCTACTGAATGAAAGGAACAACTGATTTAAAAATTAGGAGGAGGGCTGGGGATTTAGCTCAGTGGTTCCGCCGCCTGCCTCGCAAGCGCAAGGACCCAAGTTCGATCCCTGGTACCAAAAATAAATAAATATAATAAAAATTAGGAGGAAAGGAAAACTTTACAGAGAATGTAACAAGTAAAAATTTGAAAGAAGAACGCGAGCCATGTGTATAGCTGTAAGAAAACAGCCCCATGCAGAAGGAATAACAAGGGCAAAATCTGAGATTGGAGGTGTCCTGGTATATTTAGGAAGGAGCAGAGTGACCAAGAGGGAGAATAGTAGCAGATGAGATCAGAGATACGATGGGAGAAGCAGAGAGATGAGAAAGGGACACGTATCATGGGCAAAAGTAAGAGGGCAGTGACATTGGAACTGATTGGAACATTTGTCAGGTGCAGGACAATGGAAACTGTTAAAATCAAATGTAATTTCTGTACTGACTAGACACGAGAAGACCTTGTTCCCATAAGCATGTTATTTAGAGGTTATTGTGAGGAGAAAACCCTTGAAATTAGCTAATATAACATTTTAAACCAGACTGTAGAAAATTTTTATAGTAACACACTGCTTTAATCACTGTGCATGAACGTATCCCACAAAAATCCAGAATGGCTCTATTTCTGTTTAAGTGATGCATAAGAAATTCATCTTATTGGGCCAGGGATTTAGCTCAGTGGTTCTGTGGCCTGCTCCACAAGCGCAAGGACCCAAGTTTGACCCCCAGTACCCAAATAAATAAATAAACAAATTTTTTTAAAAAAGAAATTCATCTTATTGGTTCAGGTTCCATAAGTGGATCCATTCAAATTAAGGAAGCATATTGACTTGGGTTGTTGGATTGAACTGCTTCAGATGTTCTAGGCCAGGAAGCCTACAGTGTAAACTTACTTCCCATAAAGAGATCGAAATTAGAAAAACACTACCCAACTTTGTTCAGCTGGATAAGAACTCTAGGAGTGAAACAAGGGGGATGGAACAGCCAATTTGTGGCCTTACTGACTCATCCATGCAATGAATGTCACCAGAATTACAGCACCAGATTTCCTCCCCATTTTACGATGCCTTAGTAAGATCTTTAATTTCTAATCAATCTGTGCTTCCGAATCAATAATGAGATGAGAAGAGGTCATTCTTGCCAGTATTTAACAGAGCTGAAAGATGCCCTCTAAGAAGCTCCGATTGGCTACTTCAAGAAGTCCAAAATTGTATAAGTCCAAGTCAGCAATAATCAACGTGAGTTCCCATTGAACAATGTGAGATCCACTTACACAAAAATAGCCTTCTGACCAAAGGAACAGCACTCTGCTTTTTATGTTAGAGCAAGTAGAACTAATGCCAGCATAAAAACAGGCATGAAATTAGGACAGTGGTCCTTTTAAGGGGAAGGATGTAGCTTCCAGAAAGGAAAAGGTCAATGGAGAGAGTCCATAAGCGCTTGATATGATTGATGCATAAATAAGGTATTCACTTTGTAAGAATGTATTGAATGGTATATGCTTATGATTTGTTTTATTCATGCCTATTTCAATAAATTTCATGGTGGAGAGCTGCCAAGGTGAAGTTATGATCCCAGTCAGCAAGTGGATGTCCAAGAGCTTGTAGAGGCAGACTCAGTTCTACCCCAAGGAAATCTGGTAGACTTAAAAGCAAGTACCTCTTACACGACCCAAAAGGAAAGCCCTTCCCAGTTGTAGGAATACAATGTTGAGGGTTGGATGGGCAGAGAAGTGGAGAGAAGAATCAGGGTAATGGCACCGTAGAGCCAGACGCAGAAATCCTCCCACTATGCAGAGTGGTGTGATACCTGCCACCCGTCACCCAGCCATGGTGTGGGGGTAAAAGCAACCTTGTTTCTTTTGCAACACTTGTATGTCCCATGACATACTTCTGAAACACCAATGACAGCTACACCTGAGTAGAGTTTAGCTCTACTCCTGAAGGAATGGAATCAGTGCTTGAAGGCAGAATATTCACCTGAAATCTGTGTGGCTTACACTGGGTCATACTCTCTCAGAAGAAAATATATTTCAAATAATAGGGAATTTCACAGTATACACACTCAGCAGCACTGCATTAGACACCACCACATTCAAAAACACAAGAAGAGAATCTGTCCCACTCTCTGTTTGGTGGAAGGTTCAAATAGTTCACTAGTGGGACAGAGTGTCCATCATATGAACTCCATCTCTAGAAAGCCACAATATAGTACGCCTGCAGGATCTCACACTCACATCCAAGGAAGTGCGCACTTGGTGAGAACACTTCTAGTGCAGAAGCCCTTGCATTCATACATGCAAACAGGAAATCATTGCACTAAGTACGGTATTTGGGTATATAATTTGAACACATTGCCAACCTACCTATAGGAGACCATAATGATTAATTCCATAATGTTTAACATCCCTGTTTGTCTCATTTAGCTTGACTTATATCAACTCCTTCATTTGAGTTAATCTCCCAAGTGTCCCTTCTAAACTCTTGAGAACATGCTTCTTCTTCAATCCATTCTCCTGTATTTTCTACTCGTTTCTGAAATTATCCTTTTCACATCTGTAGAGCCCTGCCTGCCCCATAAGAGAATGCTGCTGTCAAAAATAAATTTTTTTTTCTAAACTTTGTATCCCACAACCAGGAGTAGCCTTATGCTTCACTGCCACTTTGAAATCATGTCTCTCCTTTCCTCATCTTCAAAATTCCAATTTCCCGGCCGGGGATTTAGCTCAGTGGTTCCACCACCTGCCTCGCAAGCACAAGGTCCCGAGTTCAATCCCCAGTACCAAAAAAAAAAAAAAAAAAAATTCCAATTTCCTTTAAAATTTCTGCCATTACATGAAGCCACCTGCTATTTCTCCCAGTGGCAGCCCACTCCTTACCTCCCATTGGCTGTTTATTCACTGAAGACATCATGTCTGGCTGTAGGGCACCATTTCTATTTCTGTCCCAGTCACAGTGTTTAGTGATGGCAATAACCATATCCACGGAATGTTTGACACTTCCTGACTCCTTCCAGTCTTTTCTCCCACCACCTCACCTAAGTCATCCACTCCCACGTACACATATACAAGCTTAGCATTACCATAACTCTACCACTTCTGAAATCCAACAACTGTTCAACCGCATTATAATACCCAATCCATTGATCCTATCCCACTTTCAAGTCTCAATACCATTTTCATTTCCTCACTTGCTTCTTTACCCAAATCACATCCCATTACCCAGCCTTATCATCACTTCTTTTGCTATTTCTTACCCTTTCTAGCTCTTCTGTCAAAAAGTGAAACCTCAAACTTGATTAAATCCAAATATATAATTTTCATATGTCAATCTAAGCACCTGAGTATTGCTTATAAAAATATTGCGTGGGAAATTTCCTCTATAGTTTTTATGAATCAGAGACTCACTACATAGTCAAAGCTGGCCTTGAACTTAATAAGTTGCCCGGGCTGGCATCAAACTGGTGAGCCTTCTGCCTCAAACTCCCTAATGCTGGGATTACAAGGAAAATCCTATCCAAATTTACCATCATAGTGCCTGACGATCCTACATTTTCCTAATAAATTGAATCTCAACATTTCTATTTTATATATTTCCTCAAACTTATCAAGCCTCACCCACACACTTAGCAACTGGCTTCACCTATTCTTTGAGAAATTAAAAACACTTGACTTACAAAGAAGAAGCAAACAGATAACAGCACAAAACTTTCTTTGCAATGAACTAAGAGAGTATTTTTGTCTATGTTTTGCACTCTGAGTAGCTACTTTTAAGATTATAATACATAGTGTCTTAACTTGTTATCTTCCTGTTATTTTGTTATGAAATTTTGTTTCTTTCTACAATAAAAAAACAATTGACTTGAATTTCCTAATCTCCTTCTTAATTAAACCAATGATCCCAAATGTACTATAAATAACAATAAGGTATTGTGTACTTCAAAAGGCTACAAGAAAACATTTTGAAAGCTCTATCATGAAGAAATCATAAAGGTTTAAAGATATGAATATGTTTATGGCTTAAACAATATGCAGCATATATATGTATTGAATATTGCATGCTACCCCATTAATTTGTGCAACTTTCATGTTTTCATGTATGAGTTTTTTAAAAACTTTAAAAAGATAACCAATGATCCTCATGGTTTCAAATTCAGTAAACCCTTCCCTGTCTCTGTTCTTGTCTTAAACACTTCTTTTCTTTTCTTTTTTTCTTTTTTCTTTTTTCTTTTCTTTTTTTTTTTTTTTTTTTTGGTGCAGGGGATCGAACTCGGGAACTTGCACTTGCGAGGCAACCACTAAGCTATTACCGGCCCAAACATTCATTTTTTTAAAACACACTAAATGTACAACTTCAAGATATTATAGGCTCCTGATATTCTTCATATCAAATTCGCTATTATTTTGCAATCTCTTCTGGTGTTATTACCCTCTTCTTGTCAGCATTTCAACATGGAGGGGTCCAAATGTTGAATAGCTGCCTTCTAAAAAATGCTCTGTCCCTAAAATATCTCACATGGGGATATGCTTTAACTCTTACCTATGTATTAAATTTATAGCTTCAGCTTTGATCTCTTCTCTAAACTTCAGATTTGTTAAAGATGTCCCCTCAAAGCCTCATACGCTCATCAGTGGGGCTTTGGGGAGGTGATGGGATCATGGGGACAGATATTGAGCAGTGGATCAGTCCACTGATGCATTTATGGCCAAATGTGATTTTGGGAGGGAGGAGGTGGGTCACTGGGGGCATGGCCTGGAGGAATATGTCTCTCTCCCTCCTCCCTTGATCTCTCTCTGCTTCCCGCTGCCAAGCTGAATTCTTCCACCTCTGCATGCCCCTCTGCCATGCCACTCTGCCTTGGAACCAGCTGACTATGGACTGAAACCTCTATAAACTGTGATCCAAAATAAACCCCTTCTCCTTAGAGTTGCAGAAATCTGGTACTGTGTCTCGGCAATGAGAAATTCAGACAAGATTCTTATATTCTCAATACTTCAACGTAGTTGTTTATTGTAGTTCAAACTTAATGTCCCCTAAGCTTTTAATTCTCTACTCCACAGCCAGTGTCTGCTCATTACTCAGCCTTTGGTGTCCCAGTAAATGGCACTATCAGTTCCCTAGTTGCTCAAACCAAAACTAAAGTCATCTTTGAGCTCCCATTCTGGAATCAGTCATATGCATTCATCATCAAGTTTATTTTGCATTTACCTTCAAAGCATATGCCTAAATCTATGTACCTCTCCCCATCATTACTACTACTAGGTCAGTCCAAGTCACTTTCGCCTTTCATCAGCTTCCAAATTGGTATTTCTGCTTTTACTCCTACCCTTCACACCCAACAGTCTAATCGCCAAGCAGCAGTTAATTCCCAAGCATAAATCATACCATGTCATTCTCCTGCTGAATCCATCAGTGGCTCTCCATCACAGCCCTTTTCATGGGGGACACATGGCCTCCTAGGATCTGGCTCCTGTCGATCTCTTCTTACACCTCTCCTCCGCTCACTTCGAACACACTAGAATCCTTTTTGTGCCCCAAAGGAGCAAAGTACTCTCTCCTCTGAGCATCTTTGCGCTTGCTGACTTCTTTGCCCCTTTTCTCAGCTCTTGATAAGCCTAGGATTTTTCTGATCATTTACATTTCAGAATAAATGTCATGTTTTCAATGAGATCCTTTCTGAGAATTCTTTCCAAAGCAGCCACACTTCTCCTCCATCAAACTCTAATATACTACCTTGTTTACTTATTTCTTTTCACAGCTCCTGTAATTATGTTTTTACTTGTATCTCTGCTTTGTTTGGCTATATTCTTGTCTAAAATACAATCTCTCTGAGGGCATATGGAGCACTTTAACTGTAGGGTTCAGTGAGTTGTGAAGAGACAACTCAACTGCACAAACAACAAGGACAACTACAACTTTTCTCTTCCTTATAAGATAGCAAGTGGCAATCCTAGTCTCATGCCAGCCTCTACTTAATTTGCCAGAAAAGAAGTCTAATGATGGAAAGAACCAGAAAGAATATTTGTTGTGGTACATCTAGAAAACAAACAAACAAACAATAAACAAAAACCTCTTCAATTTCATTAAGCAAATATTTATTCAGTGCTCACTCTGGCTCTAAGCCTTTTTCTCAACATTGATGATATAAATAAATGATCAATAAGACAGGAGCCTTGTCCTCAGGTATCACACTTTCTAATAGGGATGGGACTAGGATAAAATGTGAAATATAATTATCTCTGTTATAAAGCAAGGAGAAAGGCTGTCCTGAAGGTATAAAAGGCAGGCAGAATACAAAAATGGTGGGATCTCTGAAAGCTTTTGCCAAAAAGAAACACACTTGGGCTACCATTTGAAGCCAATATCAGTGGAGCAAAGACATCAATCACACACACACTAACCCAGAGGGCATTGAGAGGTTTCCTGAATGGAAATGGAACACAGTAACTGTGGCATTTTTCTATGCCTGTTAGCAAGATCAAGTCCAATGTTGGGGTCCCTAAGCTCTCTGTTTGAAAGCCTCATGCATCAGAAACACTTCTGTGCCCTTGAACTTTCTCTGCATTCGGAACCATAGAGTGGTAAGGCAGGGGAATAACTTAGTGGAAATCATTTATATGTTCAGCTGTCAAAGAACTGGATACTCAGAGTGTCATTTTGAAAGGGGCAAAATGTCAGAGTAGGTACAAATCCCTGGTGTGTGGTTGATTACATAAAAGCAAAAGGACAGTTAGCCAGAAACTTTATTTCAACCTTGGTACACCAATAGGAAAATATGTCAAACCACTACAAAATATAGACTTGTCCTAGAACTTATAGGAGAGGTGACTTCTTCTCTAACTCATAAAATCAAGGACTGCACATGGATCATTGAATAAGGAGCATAAGACCACTTAAGATTAGGTAGAATATTTTGTTGTCTGGATTCCAGTTTCCTACATATAAAAAAAAAGTTAATGATACCAACTTCTCTGAGTTATCAGAAGCACCAAAAGAGGAAATAGGTGTTCTACTGTATTATTCGATGTATTTGGAGATGCATATACTGCCATGCCACGCTATCTTCTCAAAAAATTTAACAGTTTCCTCTCTTAAAGTCAGAGGACAGGCTTTACTGTTAACTCCAGCCTTGCTGGTAAATATCAAAGAATTTACTCTAATTCCATCACCAGCAATGGATATTCATTCAAAGATTGTTTGACTTAGAATAGTCTGTCACTTAAGGCTGAGTAAGTGAATTTCTGAATATTTCCCAATGCACCTTTGATAATTGATCCCAGGACCCCAAATAAAATAGTAACTCTCTTATTTAAAAGTAAAAGTATGGCCTCACTGGTGAAGAAAGAGAAGAAGAATAAATAAATGTCTTACACATTGGAAAGGAAGAAATAAGACCGTATTTATCCACAGATGGCATGATGGTCTACATAGAAAACCCCAAGGAATGAGCCGGGGATTTAGCTCAGTGGCTCTACCGCCTGCCTCGCAAGCGCAAGGACCCGAGTTCAATACCCAGTACCAAAAAAAAAAAAGAAAGAAAACCCCAAGGAATGTAGAAAATACAATTCCTAGAACTCATAAGTGAGTTTGAGTTTAACAAATTGCAGCATACAAGGGGATGAAAGGACAACATACAAAAGTCAATTGCATTTCTATATACCAGCAAAGAAAAACTAGAAGTTAGAATTTGAAATAAAAATACTATTTTCAATAACGCTAATAAGTGAAATATTTGGCATAAATTTAACAAAATATATGCAAAAGCTGTATATAAAAGTCTATAAAGCATTGATGAAAGAAATAAAAAATTCTATAACACAGAAAGATATTCTGCGTATATGGACTGAAAGAGTCAATATTTTTAAAATGTTAGTTCTTTCTTACTACATCCTAAATTTGATGCAAACTCTATCAAATTCCCAGAAAACATTTTTTAGCAATCACAAGCTGACAGTGAAATTCATATGAAAATGCAAAGGATTTAGGATAGCCAAAACAATTTTGAAAAAGAATAACAAAGATGTAAGACACAATTGGACATTGATAATTGTTAAAACTACATTAAGCAATACACCATGGTATTAGTATAAAAATAGGCAAGCAGACCAATGGAACAAAATATAAAATTAAAAAATGAATTCCTGCATGTCTGGATAACTGATTTTCAACAAAGACATAAAGGCAATGCTGTGGTTATGGGATGATCTTTTGCACAAATGAGCAACTGGATTTCCATGTGCAAAATTACTGAAGAGAAGAAAAAGAACTTGGTTTTATGTCTCACAGTATATACAAAATTTAACTCAAAATGAATTCTAGACCTAAACATGACCTCAATACTATGAGACTTATAAAACAACACTTGGAAGAAAATCTTTGTGATCTCATCTTAGACAACATTTTCTTACATATGCTACCAAAGGACAAAATTCACAGAAAAGAAATGGTATATTGGACTTCAACAAAATGAAAAACAGAACAAAACTCTTCAAAACACATTGTCAAGAGAATGAAAGGATATGTCAAATCCTGGAAGAAAATATTTGAATATTACACAGTGAATCAAGGATATGTATCCAATATACATAAAGAATTCTCAAAATAATAAAAAGAAAAAAAAGGAACTCTCAATACTCACAATAAGGAAACAAACAACCCAATGAAAGATGAGTAAAACACTTTTAACAGACATGTCACCAAGTGCAGCATATGAGTGGCCAATAAGCACATGAAAAGATGTACAATGTATTCATTTTGAAATACAAATCAAAACTATAATGATATGCCATTACATACCTACTAAAGGCTAATATTAAAATAATTGATCATGCTAAGTGTTGATAAGCAAAATCCAATCTTTTCATCTTACTTTCCCACTACTACTCTGGTTGAGATTCTTACGAACTCCATCCTTTAGTCTTACATAGGTCTCTAACAGACGTCCTCATGTTTACTACTGCCATGGAGCTGTCACCCACACTGCAACTCCACATGACACACAGATCTAATTGTCTTGGTCTCCTGCTTAACATTTTAAATTGACTTTCCTGTTGCATTTATGAAAAAAGTTCGTACACATCAGTGTGATTGTCAAGGCCCTTTTATGATGCACACCCTACCTGTTTGTCTACACTCATCTTGTGTCTCTCTTTTCCTTCACCCAGGTGCTCCACTCACACTGTCTTCTCTCTTTTATTTCAAAAACTGCTTTTTAGGCCCCCTACTCCCTATGTAGCTTATGCAACTTATCAGACAAAACCATGTCGTATGTTCTGAACACACTATTTCATTTCAGGTCTTTGTGTTCTTTGCCAATCTACTACTTTTTTGATCTTTTTTTTTTTTTTTTTTTGGTACCAGGGCTAGAACTCTGGTTCTTGTGCTTGGAGGCAGGTGGCAGAACCACTGAGCTAAATCCTGACCAATTTTCTTTTTTTGGTACTAGGGATCGAACTTGGGACCTTGCACTCGCAAAGAAGGCGGCAGAACCACTGGGCTAAATCTCTGGCCCTCTCTTGGTCTTGAGTGTCCTTTCTGCTCCTTGTCAACTTCAAACCATTTTTGAAAAGTCTATAAGAGCATCATTTCTTCTGGGAATCCATCTTAGAAGCACCACCTCTTCTATGTCTTCTATGTCTCCATAACACTGTATTTCAGCAGCCTATAACACATCTGTTAATGTGGTATGACAACTAATTTCCACGTCTGTCCATTCTTCTATGTTGTGAGCTCTTGAACTATGACTGGATATTTAGTGCCTACTACAGTACCTATTGATAAATGCTCAGCAAATGTTTGAAAAAGATGAAATATTCTTAAACATAATATCACTTACATCGACCCTAAAGAATTCTTTCTTTTTTATTTCTAGGCTACTCTTAGTGTAGAAATGTGTGTGACTTAGAGAGGCAGCAGCCTACAGTGCAATTTTAATTTTTTTGTATGGCCTATGAGTAGGAGAGGGCCATCAAGTAGCATACAGGAATCTGCACACTCTTTACGTCTTGATAATGAAGAAGATGGTCCTCTTGAAAACTTGCAAATTTAACGAAAACAACTAAGCTCTGATTTGAAGAGGAGATTTCCAACTTTGGGATCTTTCCTAAAAGAGATGTGAGATTAGTTACTGTTTCAAGGTAAAGTTTCTGTATTTTTTCTTGGCCTTTCACTTTCTTTTAATACAAACTGCTTTGATTTTTGGTGTTCACCTAGAATCATCACACACAGATTTATACAGGTAAAATCCAGGGGTTTAATTCATTCTTTTCATGGCTTGGCAGTTTTCACAGAATTCTAGCTTTCAGTTTCTCTTGCTTTTGTTTTCAAACGCCTCATTTCAACCATTTACAAAATATCCAGACATTTATGCTGAAGGAATTAAGTAAGAAGGAAGACAGGGCCCTGGACAGCAAAGACATTTTTTCAGACACAGCATGTCATAAAGTATTTATAGCTTCAGTGTACCCCTGAAATGATGATTGTTTTCTGCAAGAGACTTCTGGGTTTTTTGTCATAGTCATGTATTACCTTCGAACAACCACCTTCATAGTCCTCCAAAGAGATCCACCTTGCTTTCACTGGCATTTTTGTGGAGATGTTTACAGCTAGGATATTTGTTTAGTTAACATAAATCAGGCTCCTGAAGAATTGTGACTTAGTTTCTTTCCTTGATGGATGGCTTGCCCTGAAATTCATATTAGTAACTAAGTTGTTCCAGATGCACCTCTGAACCGCATTGGGAGCTTAGTAGGCAATACTTATGTGACCTATGCCTAAAGTTACCATTTTTTGCATGCCATTTATGGCCACTTAAAATTCTTGGAAATAGGAAAGTTGAAGTTATGATATGCAAGAACTTTGGAAGCAGAAAGATCAATTTGCTTGGTCCCAGCAGTCCTGAAATGGGTAGAAAATTGGGAATAAGGTACAGAAATAAAAGTGAGGTAAACTTTCGCTTAATGTCCAAAAATGCTTTCTAATAATCACACTGGACTGAGACCTCATATGCTGTCTTAAGAGCAAAGACCGCTCCATCATTTTCATCTAGGACTGATGGCATTTGAATCTCAAGAGGACTAGAGCTAGTTTTGCATAGAAATTCATATAAATTGTAAAAACATCATTAGTGCATATCAGTAAATTGAAAGAAGGTAATAGATATTGGGGGAAAGCAAAAAGCTCCATGCCATTCATTTAGGCTGTTACTGCTGCTCAAAGGGTAGAGCACTATCGGTGACAGAAAGTGTTTAACTTGGTGGAGTTATTGGAGAAGGAATTGCGGCTTATATTCTATTCTTCTGTATTGTCATAAACTGACAGTTCTGAGAAAAGACTTAATCTCTCTCACTTCACTATATAAAATCTAGATGTAATTCTTAAATAATTCTGCCATTATTTGAAGGGAGGGTTGTGGAAGTATGACTTTCTGCCAATTGTGAATTTACTCAAAAAACCCAAATGAGGTAGATTAGCCAAATGGTTCTTGTTCTATTCTACATAATGAGAAACTGAAGGTTAAGTGGCCTAAGGTTACACACCTTAGTATTTAGCACAAGTAATACTTTATAGAAGGAGGAATCAAAGTTTAGGTGACCTAAAGTTCCATGTTTAACATACTAGTAGAATCAAATAACATACTGGTCCTTCTTCTATTATTATTTTCTACTAGACATCATTATTACATGTGCACAACTAAGTTTGTAAGTAAAGTTCCATCATTTTAATCTTCTAAACAATGCCCCAAGTAAAAGTAGTTTAAATTTGTAGTTTTTTAATTTCTTATTCATTTCTGGTTTATCCATCAATCACACACACACACACACATATATAACCTACTACACACACACAAACACACACATCTCCACCTTCCTGTACTAAAAGTTTACAGTTTCTCAAAACCATAAAGATAATCAGAAAAGCAGCAGGCAGGCTAAACTTCAGCTGGTGCAAAAAGTCTCCTTCTTTGTGAAGGGTTAAGGCGCTACTGTTCTCAGAGAATTTCTTCCAAACCATGCCATCCCTCAGCCGACTTCCACCAACTGAAGAATTCAGTATATAAAACACTATGGGAACTTATTTCATTTTTGTTGTGAAAAATAGAAAACATATGAAAAAGTAAGGAGAGAACCATAGTGAAATCTGTGTATCTGTCACTCAGCTTCAAACTTTAATAACCCATGGGGAATTGTTTCATCTACATTATTCTGTATTAGTTTTCTACTACTGCTTTGTACATTTTCAGTACTCTAAGAGGTCATTTATTATTTCTCAGAGAATCAGAATTCAGGGTTGTAGACTTCTCTGCTCATGGTCTTAACACACTTCAAAGTATTTCCTGGACCTGTCACTGACCGTGGAGCTTGGGGTCCTCTGCCATGTTTATGTGATTGTTGGTACAATGTGACTCCTTGTGATTTCAGGATGGAAGTCCCCATTTTTCTTGCTGGCTGTCAGGAAGGGGCCACTCTCGGCTGCTAGAGATCACTCTCAAGTTCATCACTAATAGCCTCCTCTATAAAAAAAAAAAATCACCTGATTGTTCATGTCGTCGAGTAGAGCAGGAAATCATCTACTGCTGTTGCTACTTGTTTCGTTTCATGGCTATCTTGATTATCTCATGGCTACCCAGGAAAATCTCAGCAACAACTAATTAGGGGTCTCAATTATATCTTTTCTTTAAATTCATGTATATAATTCGTACTTATTTATGGGATGCCATATGATGTTTTAATACATGTATACACTGTGTACTGTTAAAATCAAGATAAGCAAATCTATCTCATTTTTATATTTTTGTGGTGAATACATTCAATATCCTTTATTCTGACTTTTTTAAAGTATGCAGCGTATTATCATTACCCGTAGTTACCCTCTTGTGTAACAAAATGCCAGAGTGTTTACTCCTACCTCAGTACAACTTAGTACTCATGGATCAACCTCTCAAATCCTTCCTTCTCAATGCACACACTCTCCTCAGCCTCTGGTAAACACCACTCTACTCTCACCTTCTATATCAACTATTAAAGATACTATATATGTGTGACATCACTCTGTATTTGCCTTTCTGTGCCTTTCTTCACTTAACATAATGTCCTCCATGTTTGTGTGTCATCACAAGTGACAAGTCATCACAAAAGAATTTATTCTTTTGTGGCCGATTCATATCTTACTGCATATATGTACCATATTTTCCTTATGCATTCATCAGCTGATGGACACAAGTTATTTCCATATACAGCTATTGTGACTAGTGTTGTAATGAACATAGGAGGGCAGACGTCTCTTCAAAATGCTGACTTCATTTCCTTTGGACATATACCCAAGAGTGGAATTACGGGATTATTTTTTGTCCAATCTCCATACAGTTTTACATAATGACTGTACTCATCTTAATTACTTCTTAAAAGTGTCTTATCCATTTAACATAGCAAGATCAAGGGAGTAATATCACATCATATTCACAGGTCTATCCTGCACTCGAGGGGAAAAGACATTATACAGCACTTGTAACCAGAGGGTAAGACTCTTAAGGGGTATCTCAGAATTTTTCCCACCCATACATTCAGGATATTTTGAAGCAAATCCCTGATATAATAACATTTAATTAATAGATATTTATGAGTGTATGTCAGACATATAAAGACTAACTTTAAACATAATCAGTATGCCATTATCATACTTAGAAATGATTCATTAATATAATCGGACATACAGTTAGTTGTAGGGAACAGGGGAAGGGGACGTTACCAGAACCTCTGCAGTAAGCCCTAGTCTCCTGCGAGCCACGGCAGCACACGGCGAATTACAGGAAAGGTAGACAAATGAGACTGAGAAGAAGCTGAGCTTTGGGTCTGATTAGTGCTGCTCTGGGCTGCAAAGACTAGAAGCCCTAGCTTGCAGCACCTTTTATTTAGTACATCCAAGAAACAAATGTAACAAATGAATATGTAGATTTCAGTATCACATTGGTATGAACAAGGTGTAACAAAAGACAGGATGGGGGAGGTGGAAATCTAAGAACAATGAGGAACTATGCAGATGAAGATTTAGTTCCTCCCAGGAACTACACAGATGAAGATTTGGTTCCTCCCAGGGTGTCTCTTGCAGGTGTGGTCTTGTCCTGGAGCATTACAGCATTATGGGATCATTGAGATCTCCCTTGTGACCTGAGGCCAAAATGGAATTATGTCTTGGAGTGTTATAGCTGGCCTGTAGGCAGGAGAACTAGGCCTACTCAAATGACTTTTCCCTAGAATTATGTAGCATTGCTCCCAACAGTTAGTATTCAAATTTTTCCTATGGTCTTATTTTTATACATTTTTTAATTCATTAAGTTTATTGGTACAGTAGGATAACATTCACCATTGGGAATTTGTACCTTTACATGATGTATCTTGGTTCTTATTTTTTCCCCCTTCCCCTGCCCTCCCTTCAACCCTTCCACCCCTTTCTATTTACAAAGACTTTGTTTCTGTTTTTTCCTTTTCTCCTATTTTTTCCTTTCCCTTCTTTCCTTTCCCCTACCCCTCCCACTTCCCCTTCCCCCTCCTCTTTGGACTTTTTTTTCCTATTTCAAGTTATTTATTATACATTTTAATCCTCATTTACACTTTCAGTTTCTCACACCAGAGAAACTATTTGGTATTTACACAAATGTGTCCTATTTATTTCACTTAAGAATATGGCCTCCATGTGCATCCATTTACCTATGAATGTCTCTAGTTCCTATTATTTTATTTTTAAAGTGTGTTCATAAAATATCATAGAAAGTTTCAAATTTTGGTAAAATTCCCAGAGGAGATTCTTTTTTGTAGTGTTGGAGATTGAACAAAGGGCATTCACACTGAGCTACTTCCCAGCCCTTTTTTACTTTAAGTCAGGATCTTGCATGGTCACTACATTCCCTAAACTGGGATCAAACTTGCAGACCTCTGAACTCAGTCTCCTAGAGTGCTGGGACTACAGGCCTGTGCCAACACTCCCCGCCAAATTAGATTTTTTAATATTAAACTTTTCATTTTGAGGTTATAGATTCACATGAAGTTGTAATAAATAATATAGGGAGATAGAGTGTACTGTTGACCCAGTTTATCCAGTGATAACATCTTGCAAAATTATAGTTCAATAAAAAGCAAGACACAGAATATTTACATCATCATCACAAGAATCCTTCCTGCCCCTGTGTAGCTACATTCACTTATCTCCTGTGCTTAACCCTCCTTAATTTCTATCAACCATTAAGTTGGTGTACATTTCTATGATGTTTTAATTTCAAGAATATAGGAATGAAATCATAGTATTTAACCACTTGAAATCGGTTGCTTCCCTCAGCAAAGTTCTCTGATTTTTATATGGCTTCAATCTAGATGTCCTGCCAAAACCTCATGTGCATATGGGTGGGGCTTTTGGAGATGACTAGGTGTGTGTTACTGGTTTAGTCTAGTAGGTTTGCTTTAGGGTAAGTCTGGGTGTAAATGATGGGTTTACTAATGACAGTAGACCCACCCTTCTACAACCAATAGGCTTGAAGCCTGTATGAAATAAAAAGGGAAAGAACAAGAAAGGCTCACTGGTTGCTTCCTGCCTACTATGCTATGGACTGTTTCTCCTTTGTCATGCTACCCTGCCTTGGAACCAGCTGGCTATGGGGTGAAACCTATACAAAATGAACTGAAATAAATCTTTCATCCTTTAATTTGTGGATGTCAAGTATTTTGTCCCAGAAATAAAAAAATTAAGACACCTACTGTTGTGGCAAATTGGAACAGCTCAGTGCTATAGCCATGTGTTACAGCTCAGTGTCACAGCCAACTGTCACAACTCTGAGGCACAGCTCAATTTTACAGCTCAGTGTTACAGCTCTGGGTTGCAGCTATCAAGATTTGAAGACTGGATAATTCGATGGTCACTCAAAGAGGTGGAGAAAACTTTTACCACACCAGTGAGCTCAGTAGAGTTTGTACTCCAAAGACTGAGTGCTTGACTAGAAACAGGAGCCTCCTTGTATAGGGGTCTACTGGGTAGTCGAGCATGCTCACTGAAGCAGGGGGGCAGAGTTACAGAACATTCCTGAAAGGCATAGCCAGTGAGCATGCTCACAGAAGCAAGGTGGCAGAATTACAGAACATTCTTGAGGGGGCAGAGCTAATGAAACATTGATGAGATGGGCTGGGATAGCAGAACCTTCCGGAGGGGACAGAGCTAGGAACCTTCCTGAGAGGGGAGGAGCTAATGGAACATTCCTGAGAGGGGCGGAGCTAGTGGAACATTCCTGAGTGGGGGTAGAGGTAAGGGAATATTCCTGAGGGGGTGGAGCTAACAGAACCTTCCTAAGAGGGGGCAGAGGTGAGGGAACATTCTTGAGAGGGCTAGGGCTAAGGGAACAGTCCTGAGAGGTCACCAAGTTCAATTACAAAACACTTTGATACACTGGGCAGAGCCCTGCCTGGCAGCACAAACTGTTACATTTCTGGAACAAAACATTCTGTGGAAAAAAAACATGGAGGCAAGGCAAGGGCCTGTCTTATTGTATGACATTGCTCAATCACTACCATGCTATTTTTTATAACAATAGTTGATTCTCTTTTATTGATTAGTAATGTTCCACGTCACAGTTTGTTTAGCCAACAAGAGGTGAAGGGCATCTGAATTGTTTTGCATTTTTGTTTGTTAATGATTCTATGAACATTCATATACAAGTATGAGTAAATATAAATTTTCATCTCTCTAGCATAATTACCCAGAAGTGCAATTCTAGATCATATGGTCAGTTTATACAGTATTTACCTTCCTAAAGAAACTGCCAAGCTATTTTCAAGAGTGCTTGTACAATGTTGACACCACACAAGCAAGGTAATAAGGGTGCATCATTAGGGTCAGGTGGAAGTAGACTTCTACGGTCTCTATGTAGATTTTGCTATTGTATGTAAGGATGGAGCCAGAGTTTTTTTCTGTGGAATTTACTAGTACTGGAGTGGTTATTATCGAAAAGGTTTCTGGCTTGCTAGTTTTGCCTATCCTACTTCATTGTCTTTCATTGGGACTTTCTTTTTTTGTCTGTACTCATTGTTGTTTCCTAATTGTTTTCTTGTTTGGCTACAAATTGGGGGTATATGATGCAATTTTTAAAATAAAAAGTCAGAAATTTTGTCATTCTTTCATTCCATAGGTCCCAAGCCAATGTGGCTTGTTTCTTTGTTTCAAAGAATTTTTGAAAGTTGTTTTAAACTTGATATTTATGCTCATTAGCTCTTCTTTGCAGCAGTAATAGGGAAAATATACCTCTAGTTCATGTTTCCAGAAGTAGAAGTCTACAGACTGGACTATCTAAAATGCTGTCTAATTCTTTCTGTTAAATCTTTCTGATATCATTACAATCTTCTTTTTGTTCAGAAATAATGAAAGATCAATTTTCTCATCCCCCTAATAAAACTGTAGAGAGTGACTGTGAATTGTAGTCTATCTGTTGGTGTTTGGCTAGTGTAGAGTAAGTATTGCCAAATATTTTCCAATGTTAGATCCAACTTTTCATGGCCTATGAATTTTACCTGAACTATATTGCTGAAAGTTCTGGGTTGCAGGTTTCTGTAGCACCCTTTCATATATGGCTAGCAATAAAGAAACTAAGAGAACTTACAGTGAAATAATTACTCAACTCCCAAGATCCCTTGGCAGTCTGCCTTCTTTCCACCTTTCAGAATCTCTGTAGCTTCTTCTATATGCTATGTATAGGAGACTTTCACTGTGAGGTGGAAGAATGGCATTGAATGGATCTATTCAATCATGGCTAGAACTAGCAATCTGCTCAATATTTTTATAGCTTCTGTGTCTGTACTTAACCCTATGAACATAGGAGTGCAGTTCTATTGACTGCGTTAATGTCCTTGTCTGCTAATTCTAATGTATGTCAATTCTGGGTCAGAATTTCTCATGGTAGTTTTAATTGCATTTTACTTGCTTTCTTCTCCTTAGTAGGTTAAACATATTTTGAAATTAAAGTCAGTTCTGTGTGTGTTTGTGTGTGTGTGATATTTATACATGTATATTTCCAATTTTGTATCAGGCTATGAGTCCTCTGAATCACTGGTAAAGGCCTTTAAACAGTAGCAATGCCAGCCGCATATCTGTGATCTACATTATGAATATTCTTGAAATTTTTCAGTTCTCTTTATTTATAGTCCATTTGGTTCCACCTATTTAAAACTTTAATCAAATTGAAGTACTAATGTATCCTGAGTGAATAGGAAAGAAGTAGACACTAGGGGTTGAGTGACTCATTGGAAACTCAAGGAAAATTCATGAAGTCAAAGGTGGCATGCCCAGATAAGGACAAAAAACTCATTAAACCTGATAATCTCTTAGGAGAATAATTCCTATGAGTAACCCCACCATCTCATCTATTTTGTGAGGAGCAAAATAATTAGAAGACAAAGAGCTAAGGAGACATGAAAACTGTTTTTAAATATTTAAACTAGTATTATTCAGAAGCCAAATGAAATTTTAGAATGATATTATAATAAAATGTTTACTTTTACCAGAAATCTATTATCCTCACTATATGAAGAGATGAATAGGACCGAGGACCTAGCTCAGTGGTTCCGCCACCTGCCTCACAAGTGCAAAGACCAGAGTTCAATCCCAGGTATCAAAAAAAAAAAAAAAAGAGAGATGAATATATGTTTTTATTTTATTGAAGTTGTCTATTATAAAAGATTTATTGAGATATAATTCACATATCATACAATTCAATTTTAAACTGTATAATTTGAAAGTATGTAGTATATTTACAAAATTGAATCTTACCAATCTAATTTTAGATAAAAATCATACACATAAGTCGCCTCTTACCCTTTGCTCACCTCTGTAACCCTAGGAAAATGCTAGTCTATTTTCTTTCTCTATGTATTTGCTTACTCTGAGTATTTCATATCAATGGAATCATATAATATGTGATTCTTTGTAACTGGGTTCTTCACTCAGCAAAATGTTTTAAGGTTCACCCATGTCATAGTTTGTGCCCATGCTTAATTCTCTTTTATTGCCAAATTTGCATTGGATGGCTCTACCACATTTTGTTTGTTCCTTCATCAGCTGATCTCCATTTGGATGGTATACCCTTTTGACTATGGTGAGTAATTGCTATAGTTTGGACAGGTTTTTAAAATTTCAGTTTATTAGTACATGTGTCCAGTAAATAAGTTATTAGTACGTGTGTCCATTCCTTGGGTGGAGTTGGAACATGCACGTAACACATCTCAATTTCCTTTTTCATCCCTTTCCCTTACCTTCCTCCTCCCTCCCTTCATCTCTTGATGTCTTTCTCTTTATATCAATGTTTATAATACTTAATGTTTATATTACTTGTATGAAATTGGTTTCGTACATATACATGACATCCCAGTTCCTTTTCTGATCCCCTACCCCTTTCCTCCCTCACCCTCCCTCCATCTCTCAATCCCTTTCCCCATTGATAGAGATCTATATCCCTACTTCCTATTCTCTTTTATTTTGCTTTTATTTTTACTCTGGGTTTTTCATATGCGAGAACCCATGTGATATTTAAACTTGGTATGTCTGTCTAATTTATTTCACTTAACATTATAGTCTCAAAGATGCATCTATTATCTTACAAAAGACTCAAGTTTCTTTATGGCTCAGTAATACTCTACTATGTATAAATACCCCCATTTTACTTGTCCATTCATCTGTTGATGAATGTATAGGATACTTCCAATATTTATCTATTATGAGTTGTGCTGCTATAAGCATGAGTATGCATGCATTACTGTCACATGATGTCTTTGCCTCTTTTGAGAAGACACCTAGAAGAAGGAGAGCTCGATCGAATAAAATTTCTAGTTTCAGTTTTTTGAGGAACCTCCATACTGATTTTCACAGTGGTTGTACTAGTTTACATTTCCACCAATAGTATATGATGGTTCCCTTTTCTCCACAGCCTCTCCAGCATTTGTTATTATTTGATTCCTTAGTGATGGCCATTGTTTCAGGACTAAGATGAAATCTCAGTGTTGTTTTAATTTATGAATGAATCTCTAATGGCCAGGAACAGGAAGCATTCCTTCATGTATTTATTGGCAATTTGTACTTCTTCTGAGAAGTGTCTATTCATTTCACTTTCCCATTTTATGACTGGATCTTTTAATTGGGTTTTGTTAGTCCTTTTTATATTCTAGGTATTAGTCCTCTGTCTGAAGAATGCCTGAAAATTTTTCCCATTTGGTAGGTTGTCTTTTCACCCTGTTGGGTGTTCATTTTCCTGTGCAGAAGCTTTTTAATTTGATATGACCATATTTATTGGTTATTGGTACTACCCTATTTCCTGTGCAACTGGGGTTCTGTTCAGAAAGTCCTTGCCTATGCTTATGACTTCAAGAGTTTTATCTATTTTGTCTCCCAGGAGATTAAATGTTTCTGGCTTAACATTTAGTTCTTTGATCCATTTTGATTTTAGCTTAGTACATGATGAGAGATATAGTTTGGATGCTAAATGGCTCTCAAAGGCCCATAGTTTAAAGGCTTAGTCCACATCTTGGTGGGACATTGAGCAGTGGTGAAAACATTAAGAGGTAAGGCCTGGTCTCCAATCATTGTAAGTGAGCCCCTCCAGGGAATAGTACAACTCTACATTCATTTTCTCTTTTGTGTTCTGGCAATGAGTTGAGTGGCTTTGCTCAGCCACATGCTTTCTGTCATGATACGCTGCATCACCACATGCCCAAAAGGAATGTGACCAACAAACCATGGGCCGAAACCTCCAAATGAAACCTAGGAGCCACAATAAATGTTTCCTTTTTATAAGTTGATTATGTCAGGTATTTGTTATAGTAACAGAAACCCTAGACAGTAATGCTGCTAACAACATTCCTGTAAAAGCTCTTGGGTAGACATCTGTTATTATTGCTGTTATCTATACAGTTAGAAGTGAAATTTTTAACTCAAATGATCATATCATGTTTAACTTTTTAAGAAAATTTCAAACTGTTTTCTAAAGTGGCTGCACCATTTTATATTCCCACAACCAATGTGTAAGAATTCAAATTTTTCCTCATTCATGCCAACATTGTCTATCATTGTGATAACAACCATCCTAAACAGTATGAAGTAGCATCTCATTACGGTTTTGAATTACATTCCATAATGACTAAGGATGTTGCGCATCTTTTCATCTCATTGGCCATTTGCATATCCTCTTTGGAAAGATGTTTCAAATTCTTTCTCCATTTTTTGGATTGGGTTATTTAAGTTTTTCATGTTAAAGTTGTAAGTATTCCTGAAGTATTCTGAATAAAAATACTTTATATGATTTTTAAAACCTTTTCCCACTTTGTAGGTTATTTTTTAAATTTACTAATGTTGTGTTTTGAAATATACATTTTTATAATTTGGTAATGTACTATTGATAAGTTTGGTTTGCTTGTATTTTTCATATCATATTCAAGAAATTAATGCTTATTCCACCATCACAAAAATTTACCCATATGTTTTATTAGAGTTTCATAGTTTTAGCTTTTACCCTAAGGTTTTCATTTATGTTGAGCTAATTTTTGTAAATAGTATGACATAGGTTTATTGGACATAAACATAATAAAGGGTTTATTTGACTCTTGGTTTCAGAGGTATTTTAGTATATGTGCTGCCGAAGCAAGCACTCATGGTTTCAGAGGTTGCAATCCATGGTTGGTCAGCTTCCCTGATTTAGGCCTGTGGCAAAGCAGAACATCATGGCAGAAGGGTGTGGTAGTGGAAAGCTCTCACCTCATGGCAACCAGGAAGCAGAGTGAGAAGGAAAAAGCTAGAAGGAAGTTATACCCTTCAAAGTCACACCTCCAGTAGTCTGCTTCCTCCAACTAGGCCCCACTCCTAATAGACCATTCAGTGATGAACTGATCCACAGGATAATCCATTCATGAGGCTAGTAATTACCTCTCTAGGTGTCATAATACAATGAAGTTAATGAAAATTTAATGAAAGTGAATCATTTTAGTAGGGATATAATTTAAATTTTTGCATGAGAATATCCAGTTGTACCAGTATCATTTATTGAAAAGATGGCCTGAGGACATCACAGGGAGCAGCAGAACTCCACTCTTTGCAGGCTGAAAGTCGTAAAGGTAAAAGATTTTGTTTTGAGAAGAAAGCCCCAGAGCACCATGTTCCAGAATGGCATGAGCCTGAGGAAGTTGTTCCAAAATGGTAGCTTAGGAAAGTTGTTCCTCAGGATTTGATTCATAGGCACTGGACCCCTACAGCCAAGAGGGAAGCAAGCCTGGCTACAGCTCCAGCTGGCAGCTGACCTTGGTATTATCCACATGGTGCTGATTTTAGGTGCATGCAGAATGCAAGAGTTGTGGGGTCAGGAAGGCTTCCAACCAGATTTCAGAAGAAGGCCTGGGAGGCCAGGCAGTGTGCCCAAGTGGGCAGTGTGTGAATCTGTGAGTGTGAAGCCTAAGGTGCAGTGGAGACCCCAGAAGTTTGGAGAAGCCAGGAACCTCAATCATCTGAGGAAAACCACAAAGGGGAAACAGAGCCACCCCCAGACAGAAGCCATGGGAGCTACCATCACCAGAAGTGCCCTAAGGGTGTGGCCACCAAAGCCCTTTGAAATTCATATTTGGTCACAGGTTGCGTTGGATGCTACACATGGAACTACAATACTTCATGTTTGCCTGGCTGGATTTTAGACTTGCTTTGGTCCCATTCCTTTGCCAACTTTTTTTTTTTTTTTTTTGGTACCGGGGATTGAACTCGGGACCTTGCACTTGCGAGGCAGGTGCTGGAACCACTGAGCTAAATCCCCGGTCCGGTCCCATTCCTTTGTATTCTTCTGTTTGTGACTTTTGGAATGGAAATGTCTATCTTGTCCCATTGAATGTTACAAGTGCTTAACTTTCTTTTCATTTGTACAGGACCTTGCAGCTAAGAGTTTGCCTTGAATCTCAGAGGAGAGTTTGGAGTTTTCAGCAATGCTGAAACTGTTAGGACTTAGGCAATTCTTAGGGAATGCCTTTTGTGTAAAGGAATGTACATGAGTCTTTGGGGAGGCTAGAGGCAGAATGTTATGGTTTGGGTCTACATGTCCCCCCAATGCCTCATGTGGTCATAGGCTTGATCTAGAGTATGTGAAGCTGGAATTGATTCATGATGCTAGAAATTGATTCATTGCTAGGCTCAAGGACATTAGGATTAATGTTAAGAGTGCTACCTGCCCTAAGTAGTCTGAATAAGATAAAAGGGGCCAGGAGACTGTTAAGGTTCCTTTGTTGCCTTTTCGGCCTTCTCTCTTGTTATGTTTGCTGCCTTGTGTGCACCCTGTTGTTTCTCCTCTGAGATGCTTGTTTGCCATCCCAGCCTCAAAGACAACCAATTATGGACTGAAACCTCTACAAACTGTAAGTCAAATAAACCCTCCCCTTTAACAAAGAAAAAGAAAAGAAAAAACTACTCTTTCCTCATTATGTTTGCTGCCTTAGAGGGTAAGCATTGAGTGTTTCATCACTAATTATGGTGATAGCTGTAGAATTTCACAGATACCATTTATCATGTTGAGGAATGTTTTAGCTTGGGCTTCCAAAACAAGATACCATAGACTGGGAGGTGCTTTAAACAACCAAAATTTATTTGCTGATTCCTCTGGAAGGTAGAGTTCTTCTATCAAGATGCTAGCATAGTCAGTTTCTGGAAAAGTTCTTCCAAGATTATAAATGACTGCTTCCAGAGCATGTGGTCTTTTCTCAATACATCCAGGTGGAAAGAGCATAATTTCTCTCAAGAACATTAATCCAATCAGATCAGCCCCACCCTTATTCATTTTTTTTTCATTATCTCTTTATAGGCTCCCTCACCAAATACAGTCATATTACCGAGTAAGATGTCAACATATAAAATGATCAACATATGTTTGTTTGTTTGTTTGTTTGTATTTCTGTACTGGGGATCGAACTCTGGACCTTGCGCTTGTGAGGCAGGCGGCGGAACCACTGAGCTAAGGCTCCAGCCCTGATCAACATGTATTGATGCTCTTGTGAATCAAACCATTTTCTTAATTTCTTTTGTTCTGGTTACTGATAGTTTAAAGAAATATAATTAATGGTTGTACGTTGAACTATTATACTATAATAATGTTGAACTTGTTTGTCAGTTCTAAAATATTTTAGGGGATTCCTTAAGGATTTTCTATATACAAGATGAGGTCAATGAAAATTTTTACTATTTTTCTAGTGTAGATGCCTTTCATCCTCTTTTTCCTTAGTTGAATTATTATATCTACATTTATGAAAGATATTGGTTTACAGTTTCATAAAAATTATTTCTTTATATTTGGTATAAAAATAAAAATGGACTTTTTTTACTTTATGAGTACATATTTGCTGTATATAATGATTACACTCACTGTAGGGGACTGGTACATTTACATAACATATTTCAATTCTCCCTCCCCCACCCCTTTTGTTTTCCAGCATCAGATTTATTTATTTCTCTTATAAGACCTCATAAAGTTAATTATCATATATAGAGATTGAAAACCAGACTAATAATCCAAAGAACATCTAAAATATGTAGGATAATTGTACTAAGTCAAGGTACATTTTTAGAAACATTGTTCACACTAAATTACAAAACCTTTTTTTTTCAGACTGATAATAGGGAAAAAGTGGACATTTAGAATGAATAAAGAATGTTCCCTTCTCTTCTAACATTTTAGCAAATGTTTCTAAAAATTGGTTTTAATTTATCATTTAATGTTAGGTGGATTTACCACTTAAGCCATCTGTGCCTAGGTTTGCTTAGTTGAATTTTCTAAAAATTCCTAATTTGAACTGTACACACAAAATTGGTAAATTGTTTTATATGTAGCTTAGTCCTTACCAAAACATAACCAAGTTATCATGATAGAATTCAGATAATGTTCATAGTGTAATATTCTACATCTCTTTCTTTGTGGTGATCAAAGGGCTATGTTCACTTGGTAAAAGTGCCATAAATTAAACACTTCTAATATATGCTCTCTCTCTCTCTATGTGTATATATATATATATACACACACACACATATATAATATATCCCCAATAAAAAGTTCACATTAACATTTCTAATAACAAATTTTGGCAAGGATGTGGAGCACAAGAAATTTTTACAAACTGCTAGCAAAAAAATGGAAATTTTTGTAACCCCTTTGGAAAAAAGTGTGCTCATCAGATTTCTGTTGCTGTGACAAAATGCCTGATAAAATCAACTAGAGGAAGAAGGGCCTACTTGTGCTCATGGTTTGAGAGGTTTTAGCCTTGGTTGGAAATGGCAAAGGAAAGCTTCTCACCTCATGGCAGCCAGGCAGAAGAGAAGTTGAGAGAGCGAGGAGACAAGAACACACTTTTCCAGGTTACGCCCTCAGTGACCCAGCTTCTCTTACCAGGCCCACCTCCTAACAGCACATTCAGCACCATTCATGAGGCTACAGCCCTCATAATCCAAACTCCTTCCAAAACCCCCATCTCTGAACACATGAGGCTTTGGGGGGACATTTTAGATCCAAATAATATTATTCTAGGAAATATGAAATATATGCAGCCAACTATTGCTGTTCTAGGAATATGTCTATCAGTTGTGCACTTATGTTTGCCAAAATACATGCACAAGAAATACTTATTACAGCATTATTTAGAATAGTTCCAAACTGGAAATAAGCTTATATGTCTTTCAACAGTAGAATGCATGCATTATTTGAGGTATATTCATATAATGCAATAATACTGACAAATGAAAATAAACAAACTATAGCTGCCTTAACAATTTGGATAAATCTCACAAATATAACGTTGAATTAAAGCAATGGGAACCCCTCAGGCATAATCTTAATTTACATACATTTCAAAATCTATGTGAGCCAAATTTTAAGAACTTGAATGCCACAAGAGAACACCATACCCATCCTAACAATGAGAAAAGGCCAGATATTTTATAAAATCATAACATTTTGTGAACCAGAGAGTTGATGCTACAAAGACGACAAGGGAATTAAATTCCAAAGCATAACATTCAAACACAGAAAAAATGTGTGAACTACCATCTTTGGCAGAGCACAAGAGTTATAACCAACATAGAAAGAAGCAGATTAGGAAAAAATCAGCCAAAATTTTAATAAAGTCCTAAAACCTGAGTCTGGAAGTGAAAGCCCTCGACACAAGGAGTTCACCTTTCCTCATAAGACCCTCTTCCTTGCAGACTCATTGGGCAAAAGTGAGAGTGGGTGGGCAGCCAGTGATTGAGAGAGCCACCTTTGGGAACCACTAGTAAATCCCCTAAACCCCAGAGCCTCTTTTCCATCATCGATAACTAGGCCATAACCATAGCTTTTTGAAGAAGAGTAAGAGCAAAAGCTATTTGCCCCTAGATGAGGGGGAAAAAATCTTTTGTCCAGTATCCTACACCCATACAAAGTGAAACTCTGCTATTAGTAGGACACAGACAGGGAACGCTTTGTTATGCAAGCCCTTCCATGTAGGGGGCAGGGGAAGGGGACGTTACCAGAACCTCTGCAGTGAGTCGTGGTCTCCTGCAAGCCACGGCAGCACACGGCGAATTACAGGAAAGGTAGGAAAATGAGACTGAGAAGAAGCTGAGCTTCTGGTCTGATCAGTGCTGCTCAGGGCAGCAAAGACAAAAGCCCCCAGCTTACCACACCTTTTATTCAGTACCTCGTAACAAATGACTTGCAGAGAATTCAGTACATCGGGAGAAACAAATGTAACAAATGACTTGCAGAGCGTTCAATAGTTCACATTGGGATAAACAAGGTGTAACGGAAGGCTTGCAGAGAGTTCAGTACATCTCGGGCAAACAAGATGTTAACAGTCCAAGAACAATGAGGATCTGAGCAGATGTTTGTTCTCCCAGGATGTTTCTTGTCCTGGAGTATCACAGCATCACTGGATCACTGAAGTCTCAGTTGTGACCGGAGGCCAAACTGGAGTTATTCTGTAGCTGGGCTGTAGGCAAGAGAACTAGGCTAACCAAATGATTTTTCCCTAGAGTTATGTAGCATTGCTCCCAACACTTCCACATGTACATGGCAGAGTTTGATTGCCAGAGAGATAAGGATAAATATTCTGAGAAGAACCTGCCTCTAAGAACCACACACAAGTTTCTGAATGAGATTGAGTCTGGACCAGAAGAGCTAGGAACCATACTCCTGCCACAAGACCAGCACTGGATAAAGAGCTATAGACGTCAACTACTGGCGAGTATCTTGGAGGAAAGAGCATGCTTTGCTGAGACTGTTGGATTCTGCAGTAAGAGTAGGGACACTGAGAAAACCCTCCAACATAACAGTCTCCACTCTACACATAGGTAAAGCAGTCCACAAATCAAAGAATTTGAAACTGACAGCAACAACAGAGCCCAAACCCCACTAAATCTAAATTGAAAACCTCCCCACACTGACAGTCTACAACAGACATGCCGAATTCATACCACAAAGGCTTTTTTTTTATTAAATTCTTTTATTGGTACATTGTAGGTATACAACACAATTACATTTCTCATTGGGAACTTGTACCTTTACATGATGCATCTTGGTTCTTATTTTTTCCCCATTCCTAGCAAAGGCTTTTTTTACCTCAGCCTTTACTATTTTACAAAAGATTTCTGGGCATGCAATTTAAAAACTTAGAAAACACAAAAAGTCAAGAATTAACGCATTGCCAAGAGAGAAAACAAATAAACAAACTAGACTCAGAGATGACCTAGATGTTAGCCATGTTAGAAACTTTAAAACAATTATGATTAATATATTGAATAAATGAGGTTAAAGTGGATCATGTACATGAATTAGTAAGTTCAACATAGATTTACACAATAAGAAAGAATCAAATAGAATGGTAGAGATTGTGAAAGGAAGTAAAAGAGAAGGAAATTTCTACCAATAAGTGTCCCAAAACACTGAAGAGAGTAGAGGAAAACTAGAATAAACTTAAAATAAATCAATAGAACTTACTTTAAATGACACACATATATAAACAAAATGTAAAAAGAAAAATAAAGTAGATGAAGTGGTAAGAAAATATCAAATGGCCTAGAGTAGGTGTTATGGAAAAAATATATATATATATAATTCATTATATACATTTATTAATGTTATGATAGTTAGCTGGTTGTTTCAATTTGAGTAAGAAACACCCAACTAAATTGAATCAGCATAGTTCTGGGTGTGGCTGAAGAGATTTACTGAAAATGGGAGACCCACTCTGGTGTGAGTGGCACCAACCAATAGGCTTTTAGCCTGAATGAATGGAATGAAAGGAAAATGAGGGAGGAAGGCCCATTTCTGTTTCTTCAGAGGAGCTCCAGTCTTTACCTTCCCCTCAGATGTTGTCTCCTGGATTCCAGTGCAGACCCTTCAGCCTCCAGATGTGAAATCACACAGGACACTACAGTGAGCTCCAGGACTTCGACTGAAATCTCTGGATCCAGCACGCAGACCTTTTGTACTCTTCCACACCTGACTCTGCAGGCAGCCATTGTAAACCTCTCTTGTAAATCCTTACATATTTATATATATATTGCACTAAATCTGTTTCTCTAGTAAGCACTGGCAGATGCAAAAATATATAGGGAGAAAGTGAGAGAGAGGTTATATTTGAGGAAATGATGGTTAAGAATTTTAGTGAAAAGACGAAAATAAAACAATTAGCTCATGGAACACTAAGATGGATAAATAGAAAGGATATAATATTCAAACTGCTAAAAAACAAATAAATAAAGAGGAAATCCTGAGAACAACAAGGAAAAGAAATATCACATACACAGAAACCAAAGTAAGATTTATGGCAAAGACATAAAAAATTATGCAAACCAGAAAACAAAAGATATATATCTTTACAATGTTGGAAAAATATAAAATAAAGCTGACAAAATTTAATGCCAACAGATCTGCAGTATAAGAAATGTTAAAGAAAGTTTTTCATGCAGATGGAATATGATACGGATGGAAATGTGGATCTACATAAAGAAATTAAGAGCAACAGAAATGGTAAAACAAGAGTAAATATGAGATACTTTATAATTGTAAAAGACAACTTCAGAAATGATTAAATAGCTAAAGCATAGATTGGCAAATCATTGCCTGTGGGCAAACTTCAGCCCAGGACGTGTCTATGTATTGCTTCTGAGGTAAGATATTTTTAAAGGATTGTTAAAAAAAAAAGGCAAGAGACACCATATTCTCTGTAAAGCCTAAAATATTTACTATCTGGTGTTTTGTGGAAAGTCCTCATGTCTAAAGCAAAAAATAACAACATGTATTAAGGGATTTATAACATGTAGAAGTAAAATAAATGACAATTATATCCCAACAAATTGAAGGCATAAAATGGAATTTTACTCTTGTGAAGTTCTTACAATATACCTGAAGTGACATAGTATTATTAAAATTAGAATACTGTTAGTAAAAGTTGATATTGTAAATGTTAGAGCTGCCATTATAAAATGAAAATATATTTAACCGATAGTGGGGATTAAATGGAGTTATAAAAATTTTAATTTAACAGGAAAAAAGAAATATTGGAATAAGGAGAAAAACTACAACCATCAGGGACAAACAGAAAGCAATTAGCAAGATGGTACTTTTAAATCAAATGATATCAATAACTACATTAAACATAAATGGTCTAGGATTAAGAAGGAGTAAGCATAATCTACCTTACATCTCCCAAGACTGAAACCAATTTTAAACCCTAGAAAAAAAGCATGGAGCAGCTCTCTGAGGATTCTAAAATGCAAATGCTGTAAACATACATATATTTCCTTGCTCTGGCAGCTGAGTGGACCTAGAAGAAATGATATCCCAGTAGTAATGAGCACATGTAACATTTCAGTCTTCTTCACAAGGAACTAAGGGTCCTTGGAGAAATGACTTATTCTCATACTAGGTCAGAAAATGTACATACAAAAGGAGCCTGGGGAACTCATTGTGCCAGAAAGTAAGGAAGTTCTTAAAAAATAAACAACAGCACAACAATGCAGATATCTCAAAGGAATATAAAAGCCAATTGTAAAAATTCCAAGTTGCCACAGCTGAAAGAACTTGAGAAACTAAATAAAGTAGTGTTGGATAAAAACCTTCAGTACAAAATAAATGTCCATGAGTTCAGAATACAAAAAAAAGAATTGAATAAATAAATCAGTAAATGTGGAAACAGAAAATCATCGTGTAGATTCTAAATTAATGACATAGATCCTCTTGCCTCAAGGTTGAAGTATATAACACTCCCCTTCTTAAGTGTGGTTTGCACCCAGTGACTACATGTCTTTCACAGACTACATGTGATAGTCCATACAGGCTGCTTCATCATAAATTATTCTCACATTTGTGTAGTCTAGAAGTTCAAGATCAGGATATCAACCAGTTCAGGTCCCGGGTTCCAAACTGCTGACTGCGTTCTGTGTCTTTATGTAGTGGAAGCAGGGAGGCAGGTCCTTGCAGGTCTCTTTGCAAAGGGCACAGATGCCATTCATCAGCACTCTACTTCCATGACCTAATCACCTCCAGAAGACCTCACTTCCTAAAACATTCACATTGGGGGTTAGAATTTCAATGTATGAATTTTTGGATGGACACAAATATTCAGTCCACAATATCCACCCCAGCTGTCAGGAGCAATTCTACATAATTTGGGGAAAAATCATTTCACAATTAAATTATGATTAGGCCTAGTTTTCTGGCCAACAGGCCGGCTATGGCACATCCAGACAACTCCATTTTCGCCTGCAGTCACAGCCAAAACCTCAATGGTCCGGTGATACTGTGATGCTCCACGGCAAAACTAAACCAGCTGAAGACATCCTGGGGAGGAACAAAATCTTTGTCTGCATAGTTCCTCATTGTTCTAGGATTATCTCTGCAGCTGCACTCTGAGCCCCCTGTTACATTTGTTACTCCAGATGTAGTGAATAAAGGTGTGGCAAGCTCAGAGTTTTTCGTCTTTTCTGCCCAGGCAGCATTGAACAGGCCCAAAGCTCTGCTTCTTCTCTAAGTCTCATTTTTGTATCTTTTCTGTCTAGATATTATTTAACTTGCCTTGTGCTGTCGTTGGCTCACAGGAGACTAGGACTCACTGCAGGAGTTCTAGTACAGTCCCCTTTCCCTGTCCCCTACACCCTGCCCCACAAACTCGAGTCTTTTTCATATGCTCAATCATTCCTATAGCCCCCAAAGTCTTAATTCATTCCTGCCTCGACTTTAAAGTCTAACTCTAAAGCCTCATTTAACTATCATTTACATCAGACATGGGTGAGACTTAAGGTACATTTAACCTGAGGCAAATTGTTCTCCACCTATGAATTTGTGAGATCTAATGTGGTATTTGCTTCCAAAATGCAATGGCAGACATGCTTAGTATATCACGACCAGGGCAGAGTCGTGATATCTAGATTTAATTATCTAGATGGCAACATCATCTCCAAAGCACAGCAGAATGCCCCACTGAGGCTCTCTATGGTGGCCCCAACTGACCCTCTACTTTCTATCAGAGCAGTTATGTCCTTATGGTTCTGCTAAGTGGAACTGTCACCCTGTGTGTTTGTCACATCCTTTGAAATTAAAGTGGCCCTGCTTGGATTGAGTTTTCCATAGACTTTAATCATAGGCTATGGTAATACTAAGAGACTCACTAAGGAAATCTCCTCTATTGGACACTTCAAACTCCATTGTGGAGCAGGAGCCCAATCTGCACTTCATGGACAGGGTCCATATCCAGCCAACACTGTAACTGTCTTCTTTGCTTATAGATTCAGAGGCCTGAGAAACTCAATCTGGCCACACAGCAGCCTTAAATACCACTTCAATGGAATAAGTGTTATGCCTCCTATTGGTAGCACTTCTCCCTTTGGGACTAACATCTCTAGGACAGCAGAGCATAAGGTATTTAGAACAAAACACAAAATATTGCTGCAGGCTACTAGGGATAGTGATAAATCTGAAAGAGCTAAAACAAATAAAGTAGATGAAATGATTCTCAATTTATTGGACATTAGCAGTACAAGAAGGTGATCTCAGAGATGTAAACAAGTGAGATGAGGCCTACACTTACCTTGGCTTGCTGCCTTCAGTGATTGTAGCCTGTGGTGTACAGAGAAGGAACCTGGGAGATATTTTGAACTGATGAAATGGAGCTGGGAATCAAGAAAAGTGAATGAAAGCAGAATTTGTAGAGCAAAATACCAGAAAGGAAAGAGCTGCACAAAAAGAAAACTCTATAGCTCACACAGGGCTGGGAATAATTTCTGTTCCCATAAATCAGAGAGGAAAATTTAATTCCTAGAGCATTGATGAGAATACTTAAAGGGTTGTACAACATTAGCCATAGGCTAAACACTGCTCTGGTCTTTCCTAACAAAGATATGTCTTCTAGGTTAATTTATGCCGCTCTCCAAAAAAAAATGTTAAAATCCTAACCACTAGTACTGCTGAATATGATCTTATTGGGAAAAAAGGTGTTTCCAGATGTAGTTAGTTAATATGAAGTCATATAGGAGTCGGGCTGACACTGGTGTCCTTCTAAGAGATTTAGGAAACAGCAACGCAGACGGAGAGTAACATATGGAGATGGAGGCAGAGATTACAATAATACACTTATAAGCCAAGAAACACCAAAGATTGCCTCAGCGCCCTTAGAAGGAAGCATGCTACTGAAAACTTGATTTTGTACATTAGACTGCAGAAATGTGAAGGAATAAATTTCTGTTGTTCTAAGGTACTTAATTTGTAGTACTTTCTTATTACAACTCTGAGAAACTAATACAACCCAAAGGATCATACTACTTCCAGTCAATCTGTGACCAAAACAAAGCTCAAGGATAGTCATGTATAGAAATATAAGAATATTCAGTTCCGAGTTCGATCCCCGACACCAAAAAAAGGAAAGAAATATAAGAATACCCACTACTCAATTATGTAAATGTATAGCATCTAATCAAAATTAGCAAGCATACAAAGAAACAGGAAAATAGAATTTATGATGAGAAAAGATTCAATTAATTGAAATTGTCCTGGAAACAACATAATTGAGGGAGTTAAGCAAGGGCTTTAAAAAGTTATTACAACCATAATTTGTGTATTCAAAACTAAGGGTACAGATGAGTGGTGAGGTGCTTGAGTACACAAGGCTCTGTGTTCTAGCCCCAGCAACCCAACCCTACCCTTGCAAAACAGGGAACTTCTCTTTTGCAAACATGTCAAATACAGACATGGAAGATATGAAAAGGGCACCAAATGAACTCTGAAAGAACTAAAATGTCTGAGTTGAAACAATACACTGGTTTGAATTAAAAGCAGAAAAAATGATTAATGAACTTGTATATAAAGCAATAGAAACTTGACATGATGAATCTCAGAGAAAAAATATGAAATCAGTGTATTAAATTCTATGAGGAACTTCAGGTTGCCAATACATTCAGGGTGCCAAAATGGGGAAAAGGGAATTCTACTTGAAGAAATGAATAAAAATTACCAAATTTAATGAAAACTATAGTCCCATAGATACAAAAAGCTAAAAGAATTCTAAGAACAAGAAAACTATACCAAATGAGCATGATAATCAAATTATCTAAAATTAGTGCTAAAAAGAAAGTCCTAAAATTAGCCAGAAATCCACGCTGCATACAAAGGAAAAATACATAAAGATGACAGAATAGTTCTTGTCAGAATAATAAAGGTGAAAATACAAAAGACCAAATATTGTATGATTCTATTATATGAAGTACCCTGAATTGACAAATCTATATGAATTGTAAGGAGATTGGTGGTTTTGGAAAAGGTGGAATGAGAAGTGACTGCTTAATGGATAAGAGGTTTCTGTTAGGGGTTGTGAAGTAGTTCTAGAATGAGATAGTGTTGCCTGGCACAACAGTGTAAGCATACTTAATTGTACACTTTAAGTACCACTGACTTGACTTTAAAGCTATTTGAATGATCACATTTATATTTCCTTTGTGTATTTTGGGAAAATAAAAAAAAAATCAGGGAAAAGTGAAACAGTATATTCAAAGTAGAGGAAAATCTACTTAGATTTCTATATGCAGTGAAAATAAACTTCAAAAACAATGATGAAATAAAGGCTTTTTCGTAAACACACAACCTGAGAGAATTTAGCACCAAAAGATGTTTACTTCAAGACATTTTAAAAGAAATCCTCCACACAAAGGAAAAATGATACTGGGTAGAACTGTGGGTCTACAAAGGGAATGAAATCCATCAGAAATTACAAATACATGGCTAAATATAAAAGATGCTTTCCTCATTACTGTCATAGAGATAATTGACAGTTTGAAGTAAAAGAAATAACAATGTACCAGAGTTCGCAACATATATAGAAGATAATGCATACCAACAATAGACTAGAGGCTGAGAAGGGAGAAATGAAAGTACATGAGTTATTGTGTCTGACTCTTCTGTGTTGCATTAGATAAGTTTGCCTGTTTTCCTCCTTGAAATAAAACCCTAGTGTTTGATGAGTTCATGCCACATGCATCGAACATTTTTAAAAAATACTCATCATTTACATTATTTGCCATCAGAATCTTTAGTTGCTACTGTCTAAAACAAACACAGAAGATTTGAGGAGTGTTAAGGCTTATATCTAGATGTCCCCACAAAGCCTCATGCCCTCATAGGTTGAGCTCTGGGGAGGTGTCTAGATCATGGGTATGTGTTATTGTGTCTTGATGTCCCCCCAAAGCCTCATGCAGTCATAGGTGGAGCTTTTTCTGGAATTGATTCATGGTACAATGCTAGGCTCAAGGGCACTAGGATTGAGTGCTACCAGCCCTAAGTGATTAGCATAAAGTAAAAGGGCAGAAAGATGCTGTTGAGGGCCACCCCCCTCCCCTTGTTGCTTATGCTGTCCTCAGCTGTCATGAACTGTTGCCCCTCTGCCACCTGCCTTGGAGCCACCGATTTTGTACTGAAACCTCTACAAACTGTAAACAAAGTAAACCTTTCTCCCTTTATCTATGAGTGTTGGGTATTTTGTCTTACCAAGGAGAAAAATGTAATTAAGGCAGTGTGTGATGCTGCATTAGGGTGCATGGTACTGGGATTAAGGGAGTGTGATAACTAAATTGTTTTAGCATAGATATGGGTGTGGGTAATGGGAAGCTCCCCACCCCATATGTAGGTGGCACCACCTAAAAGGCTTGTATCCTGGGTGGGATAAAGGGGAAAGGGAGGCTTGCTTCAAGCTGCCTACTGCTTGCCACACCATGGACTGTTTTTCCTTTGTGATGCTCCTCTGCCATGCTACCCTGCCTTGGAGCCAGCCAATTATGGACAGAAACCCCTACAAACTGTGAGCCAAAATAAACCTTTCCTCTTTTAACTTTGGGTGTTGGGTATTTTTTCTCAGAAATGAGAAAAGTAACTAAGACAAGGAACAAGTGTCTGAGTATTGATGTATGTGAGCTGTTTTGAACAAAGGAAGTCAATAGTAGACCCTTAAAAATGACCTGATACTGTAGATATGAGATTGAAAACTCATACAATATCACTGCATGTATATGAGCCACAAAGGTACATATATATGTACATGTGCACATATATATATATATATATATGTACGCATGTATGTGTCTGTATATGTGGTGTGTGTGTGTATATGATATTTACACATACGCAGGCATTACCAAAGCCTATTCATGTAAGTTGTTCCATACTACAACTCTCTCTACGCAGATTCCCCATGTTCTATCTTTCTGGGCTCTTCTCCATCTTGAACTGAACTGGATTTAGAGCTCTACGAGCCAGCTGGCCTTGGGCTCTTGGGATTGGTTTTGAATGTGGTCTTGCTCATGGACCGTGGCAATCTCCTTCTTTTAGATATCATTAGATGAGGGTGTCATGTCTGGTCCTCTGACCTGGCTCTGGATTATTCAGACCAAAACCTTGCTTCTCTTTCATGCAAAGGGGAAACATTCTGTTGATGTTTCAGATTTTTAAATCATGCCCAAAAGAATCTTTTCACTGTGGACATCACTGCATAAATCTAGCTTCACATGGACAAGGGATTAAGTTAATTTTCTGCTTAACATAATGAGAAAATGGAAAACACAAGTAAAATAATAGTAACATATTATTCACCTTTAATTTTGACTAAAATTTGAAGTTTGATAAAAGAAAATATTTTAGGAAGTATTTAGGGCTCACGCTAAAATCCAAGCAAAATTAAAGATAGATAATAGGAAGTAAGGAGATAGCTCTTTCTCAAAGGGGAAAGGGATTAAGGGATTGAGGAAGGGAGGGGGGAGGGAAGGAAAGGGGATGAAAAAAGGAGCTAAGATGTGTTGAGTACATGTAACAATCCTACACGAAGAATTTAAATATTATTCACTGTAAACATGGATTAATAAAAGTAAAATACAATTATAATTTAAAAATTCTTATAATAAAAACCCAGATTATCAAAAACAAAGAAAATATGATCTCTTCTCAAGATTCTTAATGTAATTATATGCACTTGATCTGAGCCAAAAGGCCGTGAAGTGCTTAATGTAATTATATGTACAAAGACTGTTTCCCAATAAAGCTACATTCACAGCTAATGGCAATTAAGACATGGATGTATCTTTTTATGGCTCACCATTTAATACACTACACATCACTCCAAGCATTGTCCAAATTGAACTTTGAAGAGGCTGTTGCTATCAGGGGATACTTTAGTTCACTTGTGTTTCTGTAAGAAAATACCACAGACTGGGTAATTTATAAACAACAAAAATTTATTTCACATCATCTGGAGACTGAGAAGTCCAAGACCAAGGAACCCATAGGATTATAGTGTCTTCAGAGAGCTGCTCTCTGCCTCTAATGTGAAATGTGTGGCCATACCCTCCAGAGGGGAATGTGTCATTGGATGGCAGGAGAGCAAGCAAAAACACCCTTCAACCCAGATTTGTAACAGTGTTAATCTCATTCATGAGAATAGAACCCTCATGACTCAATCACTTCCCAATGGCCCCACCTCCTAACTCTGTTGCATTGGGGATTAATTTCAACGTGAAGTTTGAAAGTGACACCATCATTATACCAAAATAGATGGATTTCAGAGTGAGGGAGGGGACAGTCAGGAAACTTCTACAGGGAGTAGGATTTCTCTGTGTCGGAAAAGGCAGGCGATTCTGAGCTGTTTCATTGGGACCAGGGCACAGCCCTCAGGGGAGGCTATAGTGATGGGCTGTAGAGTAGAAGGGTACACTGGGGATTCGGGAAAGTGCTCAGACAGCACAAAGCTGCCAAAACTGGGGCACAGTCAGGTAGTAAGTCTGCTGGGGGATGAGGGCAACAAAATACTCAGTAAATAAAGCTAAGACAATCCCCACATTGTTTTCTATCCTACTTTACTCTTCCTTCTCCTTTTAATACTCTGACATGAGATCATTTTGCCACCTGAGAGACATGATCAGAAATGAGCTAAGAAAGAGATGGCCTGTCCTAGACTGGGAAGACTGGGAAGAGTGTGGACTCTTAACTCTCTTTTCCTAGCCTTGTCACCTATGAGCCTTAGTCTCTTCCTTCTTCTGTGAAGTAGGTTTGAGAAGCCCTGACTTGTAGGACTGCTGGAATGTCAGGTTTAAAAGTAAAATACCTGGCACAGTGCCTAACATATATTAGATATTTAATGAATAGCAGTTATTTTGAATATTATTTCGATCCTAGGTCCTACCATCCTCTACTTCTGAGACTTTTGTTGTTACCTAAGATATGTCAGAAAACCTACCATTCATCTGTAGAAAGAATGTCAAATTGGACAAAGATTCAGGTTTCAAAATAAAAGTCATTAACATTTTGCTCTTCTGGGATACATCAATTTGAGTGTGAATAAGTCTTCCCCAGCTGATATGACTCTAAGGTCTTAGAATTATGTTAAAGACAAACTCCTTCCTTCCCTCCTTGCTTTTTATCTTCTCAAAATTCTTTTTTAATTGATTCCACGGCTACCAAATCCTAAACTTTGCTTTGATTTGGCTAAATTGTAGTTATGATATCTGTTAGGGCTTGCATCTAGATGCCTCCCCCAAAGCCTCATGCCCTAGTAGGTGGGGCTTTTCAGAGCTGGCTAGATCTAAATCCTGCCATACTGGGATTAAGATTATGTGATAACTAAACTGGTTTATCATAGATCTGGGTGTGGATAATGTAAGGCCCACCCTGGGTGTGGGTGGCACCACCCAAAAGGCTTGTAGCCTTAATGGGATAAAAGGGAAAGGGAGGCTTGCTGCTTTGCTTCTTGCCCACTAGGCCATGGACTGTTTCTCCTCTGTGACACCCCTCTGCTATGTTGCCCTGTATTGGATCTTGCTACGGACTGAAACCTCTACAAACTGTGAGCTAAAGTAAACCTTTCCTCCTTTAACTTGAGGATGTCAGGTATTTTGTCCCAGCAACAAGCCAAGTAACTAAAACAATATCCAAACTTTAAATTCATTTTAATGCAATTGGCTCTGGCTCTACAAGGCGAGGAAAAATGCCACCCTGGGGGCTTTGAGACATCATCTCCAGGGAGTACCACCACATTTCCAGGAAATCCTGGTAGCACTTGTGTATAGAACACTTACCTCATGCACTGGATTCAACCACACCAGGATAAGGGCACAGGACCTCTTCCACATTTGCCCCAGATGCAGATTTCTTGGAATGGGCCTCAATCCAAAAGGAATTGCTCAGAGCAGTTTTCCATTCAAGGCTTTTCTCTTCACCGTAAGACACACTGAGAGCCTAGCCCCTACCAACACTCACAGCTTAATTTAAAATTAATTTCCCCGGAAGGAACTGTGGCTTAATTTACTAAAGTTTACCAACTTTTTTCCTACTTTCCTGAGCAAGCCAAGCGAATCCAGTTATATGTTTAATTTTACAGAATAAACTAAAAAGGTCAAAGGGATCAAGAAAAATAATCATGGGCTGGGGATTTAGCTCAGTGGTTTCGCTGCCTGCTATGCAGGCACAAGGACCCGAGTTCGATCTCCAGTACCAAAAAAAAAAAAAAAATCGTTGTATATTTTTTCCTCTGTATTTTCTTAAAACCTTATATGAAAACAATGAATTTTGACCAATGTCATTCATAAACTTAGATTCTAAAGCTAATGAATCTATTAAAAGAAATAGCATTTTAAAGTTTCAAAAGAAAAAAAAGGAAAAAAATTATCAGTACACCATAAAGAACAGGAATGCAAAGTTAGCATACATTATGTTCTTCCTTGCCTGATCCCAGCCCTCCCTAACAAAAATGGCACAAGAAATTAATGAAATCCCAAACAAAACACCAAAAATATTTGTCCAGGACTAGAAGAAAAGCAATTACAAATCTTATAGAATCAGAAAAGACCCAGAATAGCAAAAGCAATACTGGGCAATAAGCAAAGCAGGAGGGATCGCAATTCTGGATTTCAAGTTCTATTCCAAAACTACAATGATAAAAACAGCATGGTACTGGCAGGAAAAGAGATACGTGGATCAATGAAACAGAACTGAGGATGCAGAAACAAACTGACATACCTTCAGCCATCTGATCTTCAATGAAGGGGCTGAAAAAGCCTCTTTAACAACTGGTTCTGGGAAAAGTGGTATTCATATGCAGATGAATGAGTCTAGATCTATATATCTCACCCTTCAGGAAAAGCAAATCAAAATGAATCAAAGACATATATAAAAACAGAAACAATCTAGTGGACAAAAAAAATTGGTAAAATTCTTGAGAGCATAGGCATAGGCAAGGCCTTTCTGAACAGAAACCCACTCACACAAGAAATAACAGCAACAATCAACAAAATCAAAAAGCTTCTGCACAGCCAAAGAAGCAACCAACATACTGAAGAGACAACCTGCAAAACGGGAAAAAAACTGCCAGCTACTCCTCTGAAGACTAATATCTAGGATATATGAAATTTTCAAAGAAATTCAACCTCCAAAATAAAAGATCCAATCAAAAAAGGAACAATTTAAATGAGTCCATACTTCTCAGCAGAAGTACAAATGGCCAATAAATACATTAAAAAAAAACTTCAGCATATTTGGTCATCAGAGAAAGGCAATTCAAAATAATGCAGTAATGCGGAGACATCACTTTACTCCAGAAAGAATGGCTATCATCATGAACTAAAAAAACAAAAAGACAATAAATGCTTGTGAGGTTGTGGGGGAAAATGAACCCTTCCATGTTATTGGAAGGAATGTAAACTAGTGCAACCACTGTGGAAATCAGTATGGAGAATCCTCAGAAAACTACAAATAGAGGTTCCGGCAATACCTCTCCTGGGTATGATATTACAGTCATACATAAACATGTGTTTATAGCAGCACAATTCACAACAGCTAAATCTTGGAAGCAGTCTATATGCCCAGCAACAGATGAATGGATAAAGGAAATATACCCAAACACAATGGATTACTATTTAGCCACAAAGATGCATAAATTTGAGTCATTTGTAGGAAAATGGATGCATTTTGAGACCATAGTGTCAAGTGAAATAAATCAGACACAGAAGGTTAAACATTGTACAGTTTATCTTGAAATAAATCAGAAACAGGTTAAACAATGAAGTTTATCTCGTATGAGAAATCCAACATATAAACAATTTAGGAGCAAAATACAGAATAGATGATAGGAAACAGGGAGACAGACTTGGGGAGACTGGAAGAGGACCTGGAGATAAGGGGCTATGCGAGGGAAGAGAGGAGTAGAAAGGATTAAGATGAAATATGTGTATGTACCATTTCCTCAAAATGAATGAATTTAATATGTATCTCAAACATATACTAATAAAAAGGAAGAAAAAACAAAAATTTTAAAAATGACTTAATAAAAGAATTTTGACTGCCCTCCTTCTTCAAAAACTGAATAAACAATCAACTTCAGTCTTCGGGGTCAGGAGAAGCTGCAAAGAATGAGGCACTGGTACTACCCGCAGAACCCACTGTAGCCTGTGCCCTTTCTTCCTCTTCTTTCAAAGCCTCCTTATAAGAATCTAAGAAGAAACTGGGGTCAGTTCCTTTGATCTTGGCCACAAATTGCAGAACTTTCATCTTGGTGGTTTCGGCCTTGGCTCTTGGACCCCACAGGAACACATAGCGTGGATGATTACTGCTAGGAACCTGAAAATACTCTAGGTAATTTTCCTGCACCAAATCTTGGAGTAACTTCCTGGGCTCCCCATAAAGGAAATGCTCCTTCCCTTCATACACTCCAATCATATCCAGGAATTCCCAGATGTCTTCCTCAGTGGCATAGTTCCCCTCTATGACTATCACACCCAGGATCATTATCAGGAAGCCATTTGTAGGCATGTTCTGGCCATCACTCAGCACCGTATCATAGGTGAGGTGCAGTGAATTAACAAGGACGTAGGTGTGGCTGATGGAGTCCATTTTTCTTACATCAATACCACAAAGCATCTCCAGGCATGAAGATGCTTTCTCAAAGATCATGGGGAGCCAATTTTTGTACTCTTTGGTGACAACCTGGAGCATTTCTACTTCGGTGACTGGTTCCTTCAGTTGATACTTGAGAATCAGGGCGTGCACCAAATCAGTCACCTTTCCTCCTAACAGGTCATCAGTCAAGGATTCTATATCTGTTGACTGCGAGGTGCTTGAACTGTGGCCCATTTCTTCATTGCCAGGCTCTTCATCTAACTTACTACATGAAATAGAGGAAGAGGAGGAGCTCTGAAGACTCCGGGGAGGACTCTGGGGAATACTTAGCATCCCAGTAGGAGGCTCATCCTCCTCCTCTGAGCTATCCAAAATCATAAGAGAGGAGGATGAGGAAGAGGGGAAGAGAGGAGGAGGGGTGGAGGGAAAGATATCGAGAGAAGCAGAAGAAATGGAGGGCTCCTCCTCCCCCTCAACTGCAGGAACCACTGCATTCACCAAATCTTGCATCTCAGCTGGATCCTGGATGGGCTGGTCAAAGTCGAGATGTTGGCACTTAGGAAAGCGAGGCATGATGGCTCCTACTGGAGGCAGCAGCAGGACAGTGAACAGGAACGTGGGTCGTGTGATCCCACTGGCCTAGGGGAGAGAGGGGCAGTGTGAATGGCCTCCAATGAAAAACTTACCTAAGATGGCACTGACAAAAGCCCACTTACAGGTCTTCTCTTTAGGTGATATCCTAGAGCCTCACAGGTCTGATGTCTTTCTGGTCCGCCTGTCCTCTAGGAATCTGTAGGAGTACTTACAAAACTCCTCAGGGTGCAGCCTAAGGCTCTGCTGCTGACAAGAGAATACATGGATTCAGATGCTGTGGTGTCCCCTCTGCTCTAGGAGGATCAAAGTCCTTAAAGGTGTGCATCTCACTTTGACACCTAATGCTTTGGGGGCCTTTTCTGCTCTGTGATCTGAAGGCACGTGACTCAGACCAAAGTCCTCAACCCCAGTTCGTGCTTGTTATGTCTTATACCTGTGTTCCCCCAAAGCCTCATGTGGTCATAGATGGGGAGTTTCAAAGATGGCTGGATTAGGGTGTGTGAAATGGATTAAGGGTGTGGATAATGGAAGCCCCACCCTGAGTATGGGTGGAACCATTCAATAGGCTGGAAGCCTGGATGGAATATAAAGGGACAGGAAAAACATCAAGCTTGTTGTTGCTGCTCACTACTTTGGCTGCTTGCTGCTTTCTGCTTTTCTGCCTGCCGCGACATGGAAAGTTCCTCCTCTCCAAAGCTTCTCTGCCATGCTGCCCTACATTGGAGCCAATGAACTATGGACTGAAACCTCTACAAACTCTGAGCCAAATAAACCTTTCCTCCTTTAACTTTGGGTGTTGGGTATTGTGTCTCAGCACTGAGAAAAATAACTAAGACACTGGTATCTCTCGAAAAGGAACTGAGGGGCTTCCCAAGCTGAACACTACAGGCACAACCCTGGGCCTCTCAGAGCTGAAAAGGCTGGGCCAGACTGCATGGTACCCAGTTCGAGATTGGATGGTCACCTCTATATTCACCTTTCCTCTAGCAAGGCTTGGATTCTACCCCTCTGCTGGACTGAGGCAAACTCCCAGAACACTATCTCCCATTCTGGAGACCAAAAGGAGGAAGTGAGGGAGCACCCCCTCCAAGCACACCTGTCCAGGGCCTCGTAAGGTCACAATCAGGGCTGGCCAAACTCTAGGGATCCCATCTCTTCTAGGTGAGAGACACTTTTGTTCTTCATATTGATGTTTGTCAGGGCCTAGAACTCCCCCATCTCCTGGCCTTGAGAACAAGTCCTCAGTTCTTTGATACCAACAAGACAGAAGTGAGGGTGCACCACACCTGGCCCCTGTGCTCCAGGGTGTCAGACCTGACAGCAAGAGCAAGGTATGAATGTGCCTTCAGTCCTAGAAAGAGGATTTGTGCCCTTAGTCTTCACTCAAGGTTCTTACTTTGAATCCTACAGAGTCTGGGACTCCTCCGTCTGCTGACCTAATGTGACTCCCCCTAAAATTGTCTCCTCCTCAAACCAAGGTCCTTGTTTCCTGAAGGATGGAGGAAAAAAAATGAGGCAAAAAATGTGGCTATCCCTGCCTGGGCCATCCAGAGTTGACAGCAAAGGTTGGCCCCGGTCCAGCACAGAGTTGCCCTCAGCTCCACTGGTGCTGGTCCTCTTTCCTCTTTGCAAAGATTGGGCCATGCACTGCTGACAGGACACTACTCCACCTGACCAAGGTTTCACCTCTCGAAGCCATCTCCCTCACCTTTGGAAAAATCAAGGGTGCACCACAGCTTGCCTACCTCTCCTGAGTTTTCCTATGGCTGGGAACAGGAAACAGCCACACTCCACAGGGTCCCTTCTTTCTGGAGTAAGAGATACTCTTTACCCATGAGAGTCCTTAGCTTGATATGTGATGGAGACTGGGATTCCACCCTCTTATGACTTGTCATGCCTTCAGGCCAAGGCTCTCACTTACCTGAGACTGTTAAAACAAAAATGAAGAGATGCAACATGCAGCCACTCCTACCCAAGGCTATGTCCCATCTGTTCCATTGTTAGGGTTTATATGGAGATACCCCCCATCCTCATGCCATCATAGGCAGGGCTTTGGAAGGTGATTAGATTATAGGAGCTTTTAGCAGACTTGCTGTTAGGAAGTGGGGTCTGGTTAGAATTGGGTCATTGAGGGCGCAGCCTGGCAGTGTTTATCTCACCCCCCAGCTCCTTCCTTGACTTTTTCTGCTTCCCTATCTGCCATGATATGAGCACCTCTCTTCCCCCATGGCCCTCTGCCGTGCTCTTTCTTCTTTGGAGCCAGTTGCCCAAGGAATGAACCGTGATCCAAAATAAACTTTTCATCTTTTAAGTTGCAGGTAACAGGTATTTTGTCCCAGCAATAAGAAAATAGCTAAGACGGGTATTATACTTTATTCCTGGCAGGGTGGGGATCGCCCTTTCCTGACCCATATTATCTCTTCAGAACAAGACTTCACTAGACAGAGACACCCCATTCACCTCATGGAAGAAGAGAAAGCAGGCCACATCTGGCCAGTCCTGCCCAGCCCAGATCTTCCCAGGCTTCACAGCACAGACAAGGTGGTTGCTATGAGGCCCCTTCTTCCTGCATTTGGGGGAGGCACCATTAGCCTTCCTCAGTGTCTTCACCTTACCTTGACTCTCAGCAGATCCTGGAACTCCTCCCACTGCTGATGTCACACACTAAGACGGAGGCTATCACCTCCCTGGAACACTCCAGACAAAACTGAAATGGCAATAAATTCAGTCACCCATGTCTAGGCTCTGTTACACTGAGAGATTCACTCAGTCCCACCTCAGGATATACACCTTTACTCCTGGCAGGGCCTGTCTCATGCTCTACTTACTGGAAGCCTCATCTGCCAACCAAGTCCTCACTATCCTGAAAGACTCCAGGGCCTTGGCTCCAGGGGAAGTATATCACAAAAGTGGGATCACATTCTTTTGATCACCCCAATCTGCATCCTTGCAGGGCTGAGAACAAGGAATAGTCAGACTCCACAGGATCCTTCTTTACCTTCTTTACCAGGAGACGGAAGGAGAATGGCATGGACCATCTGTCCTTATCAAAGGTCCTTGACTATGGACAGAGACAGGGACTCCCCTCCTGACCAAATGTGGCTCCCTCTCAGACTGTTACTGCCTCATTGTCAATGCCCTCACCTCCTGGAGACACACCCCAGCCCCCCCAAAAAGTGAAGTAGTGTCACATCTAGCCAACCTTGCTTGCACTCTCCCATGTTGACAGCAAGGCCAAAGTGCTTCTGGAGCTTCCTCTCCCTAGATTTGATATACTCAGAGTGGCCTGGGGCTTCATCTACCTAAGTTGGAAGGTGCCTTCAGTCCTCCTTTAGGCTCCTCTCCTTAATGCCTGGTAGGGCCACAGGCTGTTTTCTCTGTTAATCTGAGGTTGCACCCCTCAAAAAACACCTCACCTCCCTCAGACTCCCTAAGGGGAAGTCAATTTACATTTGGCAACCCTACACTGTGGCCTCCCAGGGATGATAGCTGGGTAAGTTCCTATTGCACCCCTCTACAAAGGGTAGAAGGACCGTAAATGTTGTTTAGAGTCTTTATCTTGACACAGCAGAGCTGGGACCCATGCCTCAGCATGTGACCCTTGCTTGCCTCAGGTCCCTGCCTCAGCTGAACTCAGTTCACACTTATCAGACCAAAATTTCCACCTTCCTGAGACCACTACCCAACCCCATTCAAAAGTAAAAAGCAGCCATATCCCATCACCATGGCTCAATCCTCCTACTGACAGCAAGAACAGAGAAGATCTAGATTCCATTTTTCTTTTTTTTAATATAAGGGCATCCCCAGTCCTTAAATTAACCATGGTAAGGCCTGGGACTACCTCTTCATCTCAGTACCTGACACTGCCTAGGTACCTCCCTCTGTGACCGAACGGCCACAGAAAAACCCCCTCTGGATTCAAGATGTAACCATGCTTGAGGTCACCCAAAACTGACAGCAGGGCCTGGATGGGGCTAAGGCCCTCCATACATGTGGCAGGAAGCTTTCCCACTGCTTTCATAGGGTCTTCATTTAGATCCTTACACTCCCTGGGACACATCCCTTTTTGGACCTCAGTGGAGCTCCCTCAGAAAAAGCAAACTCTGATACCAAGATCGAAGTCTGGCCATACCAAATCCAGGAACCCTGGCTGGGTTACTGGCAGAGTTACAGGTAGGTTTAGGGCTGGGTGGAGGCCTCTGGAGGGAAGCTCTCTGGCTCCTCCCCCAGGGTCTTCATATTAATGCCAGCCAGTGCCCGGGACTCTGCCCTTGGCTGAACTGAGCCAAGCTCCCTCACAAAACTTCCTTTCCATCAGATTCCAAAGATAGGGGTGGGGGGAGGAAGGAGAAGAGAAAAAGACGTAAAACGAATTAAGCCCGTGATACGCACCTGTGCCAACTCCCCACGATAAATGCAATAACTATGTACAGCAAACACGTACTAATGAAAAGCAACAACAACAACAACAATAAAAGTCAAGAAATACATTCCCCTACCCTGCTAGTATCCCGAAGCTGGCAGTGTGTGTAACGGGGGAACTTGTGCCCCTCCCCCAACTCCACCTTCCTACCATTCCGCAAACCCCTCCACCCTCTGAAACCCCCACGTAGTCGCTGTGGTGAAAAGTACCCGCCTCTGCTCCCCCGAGACCTTAAATTTAAAGCCAGGCTTGGCTTAGGACTCCCGGTCTGGCTACCATTTACACAAGCTCTCACCTGTGTCAAATGTCAAAGATGGAGGCTGAGACACTGCACGAGCTGTGACTCTTCCTGCAGCTCCCTGGGACAGTTATTTAAATAGACAGAGATGGAGCCCCCTATCTGTGGTGGGAGAGCAGCTGGGTCCTCTGCAATTTGATTGGCCAGTCCTAGGACTCCTCACTTTGCTGGCCTAAATCCACACCCCTCATTGTTCCCAGCTAGAAGGTAAAGAAGTTGGAAAACACTACATCCGGGAACACTGCCCGAGGCTTCTCAGGGCTGATGAAGAGGGCACAGTAGGGCTGGGGCTGTATATATAACTGCGGTGGGAGGTGAACCCAATCCACCTGCTTAGGTCCTCCCCTTCATGGTTATATATGCCTAGGATTCCTCCCTTGCTGACCCAAGTCCACATCCCTCACAGAAAGCCATACCTTCCTCGCTGTAGTCGAGAAACTAGAGAAACTGCACAAGCTGTGACCTTTTGTGGAGCTCGTGGGGACAATTCAAGTAGACAGAGATGGCGCCCCCTATGGGTGGTGGGAGAGGGTCTGGGTCCTCTGCAATTTGATTGGCCAATCCTAGGACTCTGCCCTCTGCTGCTCTGAAGCCACACCCCTCAGAGTCCCTGGATGGAAGTCTAGCAACACAGTGTCTGGGAACTTGGTGTGACGCCTTCCAAAGACCCTTATAGGTGTTAGGGTTACTAGGGAGCCCCCTTCTGTGTGGGGTAGAAGAACTCAGTCCTACCTTATTCCAGGCCTTGGTTCCTAGCACTGCTTGCCCTACCTCCCTGTCTGAACCTGAATTCACTGGTCTCAGAACAGGCCTTCTAATTCTGGAGATTTATAAGGTAGAAATGTTATAGCACCCTTTGGGACCTCCATGTCCTGGTAATTCCCAGGGCTGACAACTAAGGCAAACTGGAGCTGAGTCTCGTCCTCTGCTTCAGATGGTAGGCATGCTCTCTTACATTTAATTCTGAGAAGGCTTGCACCCATTCCTTTTGCTGACCTGATGATCTGTCCTCTGACCAAGGCCCTCTTTTCTTGAGAGTCCCAGAAATGCAACTGTGAGAGGGCACTTTTGCAGGACTGTCCTGCCTGGGACCTCCCCAGGCTGGCTGATAGTGTGAGCAGTTTTCTGTGGGTCTTCCTCTTCTTGTGATTCATGTCAAGGCCTAAGTCCCCTCCCCTCTCCTAATTTGAATTCAAGCTCCTTTGGTGCCAAGAGGTGGGAAGTCAGGGAAACTCCCATTCTGCCCCTGAGCTCCACAGCCTCCAGGGGATGAAAGCAGGTAAAAAAACAAAAACAAAAACAAAAACAAAAACTGAACTCTACAGATCCTCCCACATCTCGGAGGAGTTCTATTCAAAACCTGCTTAAGGTTCTCACCTTAACATCTGGCAAGGCTTGACCCATCCTGCCTCCTGACCATACACTAACGACTCGCAGAAATAACCAAGAAAGACTGATCACATTTTTCTGGAATGAGAGGTCTTAGTCCTCCCTCAGGTCTTCACTTTCACAGCTGTCACTCCTCCCTTTGCCAATCCATGTCTGTCACATTTAGACCAAGGTTTCCATCTCCCTGAGCTCTCCAAGCTGGAAATGAGGGGAACTGCTCAGCCTGAGACCTCTGCCTGGTGTCTCCTAGAATGGTAAAGTGGGATCCTGCCCTAGGATGGATGGACCTCACTCTTGAGGGTCTTTATCTTGCATTCTATCTCCTTGATTAATTGTTCCCTGGAAAATTATCCCTTTCTGTCATCTCTGAGCATTTGCTCAACTGAAACTCCTTTTTCTTTTCTTTTCTTTTTTTTTTTTTGGTACCGGGAATCGAACTCAGGACCATGTGCCTGCAATGTAGGCACTGTGACACTGAACTAAATGCCTGGCCATCAACTGAGACTCTTGCAGAGAATGGTTTGGAGTTTCAAGCTAGATGCAGGATGGAGGAATAGAAGAGAAAAGGGTCTCTTCAACCAGACTTAGGCTTTGGAAATTTTTTGTTCTAAAATATTTATTTCCTACACAGAAGCGTCCAAGCATGATGATTTTAGAAAGTCCTGTCTTTTGGAGGCTTATGTAATATTATATTATTTAGTGCAGTGATATTCATTTTTATAACCCTCATTCATAGTGAGAAAAAATATTGTTCCTCTCTACCAAATATATGTGTGAATCATACATATATGTATGTCATGAAAGAATACCTATCCTGAATATGTGTGATTCATTATGATGCATGCTCTTCCATTTTTAGTCTATTCTTTATGTTGTGTTAAGGTAATACTTTAAAAATAAAAGACCAGTTCTCATCCACTAAAATTCTTTTGGTGGTTAGTACCAAAGGCTCTGGCCTCATGCTGTATCAACAACTCCTTCTTTCTTGTTGCCCTGGTATTACCACAGGGATACTGGCACCTGTGATCAGAGAGACTGCTTTAGAATTATGCAATGAAGCAGGTGCAGAGATTGTAAAACTTTACTCCTGCCTGTCCTGTCATCTCCCTTGCATTGCCAGCTACGTATGGACCCTTCTCAACTTCACTTAAGCCCAAACTCCCTCACCCCAGATACAAGTTCAACATACTCCTCAGCCTCCCCTAAAGGTTTCTCATGTTTTGTTGTTCAGGTATTGTAGATTTTTTTCATTCAATAATCTCTGATTTTCCAGATTTGATCTTGAGAGCAGAAGATAGAATTTTGTGGGCCCAAGCTTGATTACTCTTTTGGTGGCTACAGGTAAGGTACTAAATGTGTAACTAAGAATTGACATATTTACTATGATGTGTGATTATTACTTTGTTTATTTGGAACTTAGTTTATCTGAATCTACCAGTACGTTTTTTAGTAGTCTTCATAACAATCTCATCCATTTCTGTGAGGATTATTTTAAGGATATTGTTGGTGCTATGAATGAGTTATTGTCTATTACATGTTCTTTTTTTTTTTTTTTAGTTCTTTTATTGGTACATTTTAGGTATACAAATCATTTACATTTATCATTGGGTGTTTGTACCTGTACATGATGTGTCTTGGTTCTTATTTTTTTCCCCATTACCTGTGCGCCCATCAACCCCTCTGCCCTTCCCTATTTACATAGATTTCATTTCCATTTTTTTTCTTTTCTCATGGTTTTTCCTTTCCCTCTTTTCCTTTCCCCTTCCCCTCCCTTCACTCCTTCATCTTTGGACCTTTTTTCCTATTTCAACTTATCAATTATTCATTTTAGTCATTTTAACCCTTATTTGCACTATCAGTTTCTCACACTAGAGAAACTATTCTGTATCTACACACGTGTGTCCTGTTTATTTCACTTAAGAGTATGTCCTTGATATGCATCCATTTAGCTATAAATGACTCTAGTTTTTCATTCTTTATGGCTGAGTAGTACTCCATTTTATAAAAAAAAAACACATTTTCTTTATCCAGTTTCCAGTTGATGGGCACTTGGGCTGCTTCCAAGCTTTAGCTATTACAAACTGTGCTGCTATGAATATGGGTGCAGGCATATCACTGAGGTATGATTCTTTTAATTCTTCTGGGAAGATACCCAGCAGGGGAATAGTTGGGTCAAATGGGACCTCCAGTCCTAGTTCTTTGAGGTATCTCCATACTGATTTCGACAGTGGTTGCACCAGCCTGCACTCCCATCATCAATGGAGAAGGGTTCCTTTCTCCCCACAACCCCGCCAGCATTTGTTACTGGTTGATTTCTTGATAGCAGCCATTCTTTCTGGGGTGAGGTGGAATCTCAGCGTCGTTTTCATCTGCATCTCTCAAATAACCAGTGATGTTGAACATTTTTTCATATGTTTCTTTGATGCTTTTACTTCTTTGTCTGAGAAATGTCTGTTCATTTCAGATGCCCGTTTTTGAATTGGGTCTTTGAATTTGGGGGGTCTGATTTTTTTCAATTCTTTATATATTCTAGATAGTAGTCCTCTGTCTAAGGTACAGCTGCTAAAATTTTTTCCCATATTGTAGGTTGTCTGTTAGCTCTGCTGGTGGTTTCTTTTGCAGTGCAGAAGCTTTTTAATAAGATGAGATCCCAGTTGTTGATTCTTTCTGCTAGTTCCCATGCTGCTGAGGTTTTGTTTTTGAAGACTTTTCCTATGCCAATGTCTTCAAGAGTTCTACCTAACTTATCTTCCAGCAAGTTTAGTGTTTCTGTCTTAATATTTAGATCTTTAATCCACTTCGATCATAGTTTACTACATGGTGATAGGTATGGGTCTAGTTTTAATCTTTGGCAGGTTGAAATCCATTTTTTCCAGCACCATTTATTAAATAGGCTATCTCTCTTCCAATGAGGGTGGTTGGCTCCTTTGTCAAAGACGAAGTGGCTAAGCATGTCTGGAGTTTTTTCTGCATCTTCTAATCCATTCCACTGATCCTCAGGTCTGTTCTTTGCCAGTACCATGCTGATTTTATCACAGTAGCTTTGTAGTATAGTTTCAAGTTGGGGATTGTGATATCCCCAGTCATGTCTCTGTTGCTTAGAATTGCTTTAGCTATTCTAGGTCTCTTATGATTCCAAATGAACATTTTGGATTGTTTTCTCTAGTTCTGTGAAGTATATTGTTGGAATTTCAATTGGCATTGCATTGAATCTATATAGTAGTTTTGGAAGTATGGCGATTTTCACTATATTGGTTCTTCCTACTCAGGAGAAAGGGATGTCTTTCCATTTTTTTGTATCCTCCTGGATCTCTTTTTTCAGAGTGCTGTAGTTTTCAGTGTACAGGTCTTTTGCTTCCTTTGTTAGATTGATTCTAAGATATTTCATTTTTTTGGATACTATTGTAAAAGGAATTGTTTCCCGAATTTCTCTCTCAGTGAGTCTGTTATTTGTGTACAAGAAGGCTATTGTTTTTTGAGTGTTGACCTTGTATCCAGCTACTCTACTGAATCTGTCAATTAAGTCTACAAGTCTTCTGGCAGAGTTTCTTGGGTCTTCTATGTAAAGTATCATATCATCAGCAAATAATGACAGTTTCACTTCTTCCTTTCCTCTCTTTATTCCTTTTATTTCTTTCTCTTTTCTAATTGCTGTGGCTAATGTTTCCAGAGCTATATTGAACAGGAGTGGTGATAGTGGGCATCCTTTTCCTCTTCCTGATTTTAGTGTGAAAGTTTTCAGTTTTTGACCATTTAATATGATGTTGGCTGTTGGTTTTTCATAGATAGCCTTAATCAGGTTAAGATAAAGATCTTTTATTCCAATTTTCTGTAGGGTTTTTATCATGAATGGATGCTGTATTTTGTCGAATATTTTTTCTGCATCTATTGACATGATCATATGGTTTTTGTCCTTGACTCTGTTAATATAGTGTATTACATTTATTGATTTACGAATGTTAAACCATCCTTGCATCCCTGGGATAAATCCGACTTGGTCAGGGTGCATGATCTTCTTGATGACCCTCTGTATTCTGTTTGCCAGTATCTTGTTCAGGATTTTTGCATCTATGTTCATTAGGGACATTGGCCTGTAGTTCTCTTTTTGGGTTGGGTCTTTCCCTGGTTTGGGAATCAAAGTAAGACTTGGTTCCAGGAATGAATTTGGAAGTATTGCATCCCTTTCAATTTCCTTGATGAGTTTAAAGAGTAATGGCATTAGTTCTATTTTAAATGTCTTGTAAAATTCGGCAGTGAAGCCATCCGGACCTGGGCTTTTCTTTGTTGGTAAATATTTTATTACATTTTCAATTTCACTCATTGTAATTGGGGTGTTTAGAATTTCTATATCTTCTTCCCTTAACTTTGGCAATTTGTATATATCTAGGAATCTGCCCATTTCTTCTGTGTTTTCCATTTTATTGGAGTAGAGGTTTTCAAAGTAGGTATTCATGATCCTCTGGATTTCTGTTGAATCTGTTGTGACTTCACCTTTTTCATTCTTAATTGCATGTATTTGTGCCTTTTCTTTCCTTTTTTTGATAAGTTGGGCTAAAGGTTTATCGATTTTATTTATTCTTTCAAACAGCCAACTCTTTTATTCATTGATTTTTTGTATTGTTCTCTTAATCTCCATTGCATTGATTTCTGCTGTGATCTTTATAATTTCCTCTCTTGTACGAGCTTGGGATTCTTTATGCTCTTCTTTTTCTAGGAGCTTGAGGTTCTGCATTAGGTTATTTATCTGAGTTTTCTCAGTTTTCCTAATATGGGCATTCACTGCTATGAATTTCCCCCATAGAACTGCTTTCATTATGTCTCATAGACTCCTGTATGTTGTAATGGCATTTTCATTTACTTGTAGAAACTGTTTGATTTCTTCTTTAATGACTTCTGTGACCCATTGCTTGTTCAAGAGGGTGTTATTCAGTTTCCATGTGTTTGTTGAGGTTTCACGGTTTCTTATGTTATTGATCTCCAATTTTATCGCACTATGGTCTGATAATATACAGGGGTTAACTTCTATTCTTTTACATTTACTTAGACGTGTCCTATGAGCTAGCATGTGGTCTATTCTGGAGAATGACCCATGTGCAGCCAAAAAGAGTGTGTATTCTGATTTTGTGGGGTGGAACTCTCTGGAAACATCTATGAAGTCCATTTGTTCAATAGCTTGGTTCAGTTCTAGAATTTCATTGTTAATTTTTTGTCTAGATGATTTTCTGTCTATTTATGATAGTGGGGTATTGAGGTCCCCCACTACAATTGTGTTAGTGTTTATTTGCTTTTTCACGTCTATTAATATTTGTTTTGTATAGTTGGGGGCATTCGTGTTTGGTGCATATATATTTAGGATTGTCATCTCTTCCTCTTGGATTGTTCCCTTCACAAGGATGTAGTGACCATCTTTGTTTCTCTTAATTAGTTTTGGTTTGAAATCTACTTTGTCTGCAAATAAGATTGCTATCCATGCTTTTTTCTGGGTTCCTGTGGTGTGGAGAACTGTTTTCCATCCTTTTACTTTCAGTCTATGAGTTTGTTTTTGAGTTAGGTGTGTTTCTTGTATACAGCATATTGCTGGATTTTGCTTCTTAATCCACTCTGCCAGTCTATTTCTTTTTATTGGTGAATTGAGGCCATTAACATTGAGGGTTATAATTAATAGATATTGATTTATCCTTGTCATGATGTTTTACTTTTGTTGGCTCTTTTATTTCTTATTTTTCCCCCTTTCCCTTTAGTGTCTTACCTTGCCTGGTGGCTTCCCTCTGCTGGGCCTCATGGAGTTGTGACCTTCGTTGCTTTTTCTTAGGATATTGTTTAGAATTGCTTGTAGTGCTGGTTTGGTGTTCATGAAATTTCTCAGGTGTTCTATGTCGTGGATGTATCTAATTTCCCCATCGATTTTGAAAGATAATTTTGTAGGATACAACAGTCTAGATTGGAAGTTATTTTCTTTTAGGGCTGGAAATACTTCACTCCAGGCTCTCCTTGATTTGAGGGTTTGTGTTGAGAAGTCTGCTCTGATTCTGATGGGCTTCCCTTTGTAGGTGATTCGTTTCTTTTCTCTAACTGCTTGCAGGATTCTCTTTTTCTGTTGGCTTTCTGGGATCTTGACTATTATATGTCTACATGTATTTTTTTTTATCGTGGCTAGTTGGAATTCTACATGCCTCACTTATCTGTATGTCCAATTCTCTACCTCTGTTTGGGAAGTTTTCCACTATTACTTCTGTGAACAGTTCTTTTATGTCAATTGTGCTTTCTCCTGTTTTTAAATATACTCCTATCAGTCTTATGTTATTCTTCTTTGCATCGTCTAGAAATTGTTGGATTGATTTCTTGTGGTCCCTTACTATTTTTAAGAAATCTCTATTTTCATGGTCTCTAACCACGATCCTGTCTTCTATATCTGATATTCTATCTTCAGATTCCCTTAATCTGCTATGGATACTTTCAGTGGAGTTTTTGATCTCCTGAATATCTGTTTGAATCTGTTTCAGGGATTCCATTTCTTTCTTATGTTGGGCTATCATGGTTTCCATTTCTTTCTTATGCTGGGTATCCATGGCTTCCAGCATGTTTCTGAGCTCATCTATTTTTTATCTGTTTCTGTTCTAGATCCTCTAATCATGTCTTTCATTCTGCTCACCATCTCTGTAGATATCTGGGAGATTATTTCTGCTTTGAATTTTTCTAGAGCCTCAGTCTTCAGTTTTGTTACTTCCTGTGCTATCAGTTCAGAGTATCCAGGTGTTGGTTATGGGATTTTTCCATCTCATTTCCCCAGGATTTACCCTTGGTGGGGTGGAAGTCTGAGTTTGTGCCTTGCTTAAATGTCTTCTCATTTTTGTTTTTGGTACTGTCCTTGGTTTAACTCCTGGGTTGATAGTTTGAAATTGCTTATTGTAAGTATCTTTGTTGCTTGTAATTAGAACCCTTATGGAATGATTGCTTCTCAGAGGTGTCTTCCAGGTATAGCTGGTCTTTAAGTTTTGAGTCTCTAATGACTCTAAGGCTATCTCATTTTCCTTATACTAGGAAGGTTCATTGACTAGATCAATAACAACAGCTTAGCCCAAGTGATAAAATCAGCAGCACCATTGCATCAAGTACATCTTCAAAAATGACATTTTGTGGTAGTTATTAATCTATCACCTTTAGCTGTGTGAATTAAATCAAGATCAAGGAACAACCCAACATATACTGAATGAACTCTTCAATATAACAACTTTACCCTTTGGGATGGGGAGTTAGAAGGGGTTGGGGAGGGAGGGATAGATGGGAAGAAGGATACGGGAAGGTTAGCAGTGTGGCCAGAGGACACAGGTGAGAAGGAAAAAGAGAATAATAGGAAAATAAGGAAGGACTCCAAATGAGGACCAAAACAGGGACAAAAAGGGAAGATGAACAATGTGGGACAGCAAGAGAGTGAGTGGAAGAGAGAGAGAAAGGAAAGATAAAAGAAAGAAGAAAAGAAAAGAAAAAAAGGAGAGAAAAACAAATACTTGCAAACAGTAGGAAAAAAATTAAAGATAAGAGGAGCAAAAGAAAAGAAAAGAGAAAAAAAACTAATACTACTAATTTTGGGAATAAAAAATAACAATGAAGATGAAGGGCCTCTTTCAGGGTATGTCTCTGCTGTCAGAATAGACAATGTGGGTAGCAGTGTGCAGATATAAATCAATGAGTCTCAGCGAGCTAGTCGCAGACCCATGAGATTCAGGCAGATTTCTGGATGCAAGTCCCAAGTTGAGCTCCCTGTCCTCCTGTAGGGTTAAACTATGCAGAGTTTTATTGCAGGTTCCAGCTGCCCTTCTCCTGAAGATAGACCCAGTCCTGATGGGAGGTGAAGATGACTCCAACTTACCCAGTACAGTGGTCTGGTGGTCCAGTGTTCTCTGCGTCTTTGTAGTGTGGAACCAGGTAGCTGTACAGAGAAGAGTCCAGAGGAGCGCGAGGAGGGGAGGTGTCCAGTGGATTGCTGTCAGGGCACGGGCTGATTCCACGTATTCCACGCGACTCATGACCTTGGTATGGAGTCCGCAGACCTGCCTGTCTGCAGCAGGCTGATTCGGCGTGTTCCGCGTGACTCGCGACCTGTCTATTACATGTTCTGATGAGTCACTACTTGTGTGACAAAGTTCTTAACTTTGATTTTATTATCTTTCTGATGTTCATTATTCATTGTAATATCCCATATACTGACTCCTTAGAATTTTCTTCACAGATGATCATATAAGATATGATGAAAAATGTGATGAATGTTTAAATTTTTTTTTTAATTATTACAGTAAAAGACACAATGCCATTAGTCCCTCCTCCAAATACTCCCTTCACTTTGTACACACTTATCCCACAGTTCTTGCTCTGAAGTAATTCTAGAAATCCTCTTTTGTGAGTCTCTTTAGTTGTGCTGTCTTGGTTACTTCAAAGTCTTGAACCAGTTCAAAATGTTTAACTTTTGTGATCATTTTGACTTTGGGGAAGAGCCAGAAGTCACACAGTGCCAGAGTTGGTGAGTAAGGTGGATGAGGACACACCCCAGTGTTTTTCTGAACCTACCTTCATGTTGGATGACATTTGATGGCAATATCCATTCACCATATTCTTCTGTGTGTGTGTGTGTGTGTGTGTGTGTGTGTGTGTGTGTGTGTGTGTTGTACCTGGGATCAAACTCAGGATCTTGAGCTTGCAAGACATGCATGGTGCCACTGAGCTAAATCCCCGGCCCTCAACATATTCTTTATCATGCCTTATAAAGAAAAATTATGATATGTCTTTTATTGTATTACATTTTTAAATTTAAGCATTTATCATATATTTTGATCACATCTCACATTGTCACTACTCTGCTCTGAATTTCTCTGTGCCCTTCCCATGTCTATATGCTGAAATCCTAACCCTGAGGCACTGGTATTAGTAAGTGAGGAATTGGGGAAGTAGCTAGATCATGAAGGTTTAACTTTCATGATTAGAATTAGTGGTCTTGTAAAAGAAACATCAGAGAGCTACCCATCGCCTTCCAACATATGAGGATACAGTAAGTTGTTGTCTATGAGCCAGGAAGTGGGCTTTCACCAGAAACCAAATATGCTAGTTGCCTTGATCTTAGACTTCCCAGCCTCCAGAATTGTGAGAAATAAGTTTCTGTTTTTTTATAACAATGCTACCTGTGCAGTTTTATTATGACAGCCTGCATAAAAGCTCTTAATTATTTTGATACATATAATCTGAATTTCTGTTCTGGTGCAGTATTGAATCTTAGAAACAGGACCATGTTTCTGTGTCTTTTTCTTGACTTAAATGGGAATGTTCTTTTTTGTTTTTTATTGACATGTAATAATTGTACATATTAATAAAGTGCCGTGTGTGTCTTAATTACTTTTCTCATTGCTGAGACAAAATACCCAACACCCAAGGTTAAAGGAGGAAAGGTTTATTTAGTTCAGAGTTTGTGGAGGTTTCAGTCCATAATCGGCTACCTCCAAGGCAGGGTGGCATGGCAGAGGGGTGTCACAGAAGAGAAACAGTCCACAGCAGACAGAAGGTAGCAAAGCAACAATGGGGGACCACAGCTCTTTCTATCCCTTATGTCTTCTTCAGCCTACTTAGGGCAGGTAGCACTCACACCCTTAATCCTAGTGCCCTTAATCCTAGCACTGCACCATGAATCAATCCCAGTGTCACACACTCTAGATTCAGCCACCTCTGAAAAAGCCCTATCTATGACCACATGAGGCTTTGGGTGTTGATCCAGACACAAGCCATAACAGTATGATATTTCAACACACATACATAGCATACAGTGATAAAATAAAAGCAATTATCATTTCACTCTCCTTGTCATTGCTTTTTGTTTGGAGCCTTCTTGTGCCTCTCTTCTAGGTTATTAGAAACTGTATAATTGGTTATTATAAACTCTAGTCATCTAATTGTGCTGCCAAACATGAAAACATATTTCATCTAACAGTATTTGGGGATGCATTATCCAACTTTCCTTTATTTCTCCTCCTCTTACCCTTCCCAGCTTCTAGTCATAACTGCTTGCACATATGAATGAGAACATGCAGTGCTTGTCTTTCTGTCTATGGCTTATTTCACTTATCATTATGTCTGCCAATTACAACCATTTTACTGAAAATTAAAGGATCAAATTCTATTTATGGCCCAATAATATTTCATAGTGTACACATCATATTTTCTTTATTCATTCTTACATTAGTTGGCATCTAAATATTTAAACTTATTTTTATTAGTACATATTTGCTGTACAAAATGATTACATTCATCATGGGGAGTTAATACATGTATATAACATATATTAATTCATTTTACTTATCCTTCCCCTCCATTTCCTCCCTTCTTCCTCCATATCTTGGCCCCCCTCACATTTGCAAAGCTTTACATCCTTATTTCCTATTAGCTATCTTTTATTTTGCCCTCAGGGTTCTGCCTGGGTATAATATAGGTCAGAGCAGGGGACAAATGAGGGATGAATAGGAGAGCAAATAAGTTCAAGGTGAGCATGACATATTACTCTGTTAAATGAGAAAAATCATTTCTAAATTGATAAAGAAATATGTTTAATAACCCATTTATTTTCCATCCCCCCATCTCATAGGTTCCCAAGCCCAGACTAGGTTAGGCACGCTTCTTTGTGCTTCCATGTCGCTTCTGCGCTCCCTTCGCAACATAACATTAATTAAGGAATTTCTTTATTTAATTTCTTTACTAATTTAATAATCAATTTCTTTATTTGCATTAATTTCTTTATTTGTGCATCTCCTCCATTTAAGTCTACTTTCTATAAGTTCAAAGATCACGGCATGTTCCCCACTATACAGTGTCTGTGTATAGTGTCTATTGCCTGGAGCACAGTGTACACTGTAAATATTTGTTGCTGGATCATTTGATTTTTCATTGCTTTTGAATTGTTAAAAAATATGTAATTGCTTTAACCTTATACTTTTTCTTAAGTTCAGTATTACTCAAAAGATATGTTTGCAGAAATGTATGTAAGCACAAATTATGACAACTGCTTTCATCTAGTCATATTTTACTCTTACTAAAATTAATTAGCATCAAGTATTATCTAACCTAGGAATCACATTATTCACAATATTTGTCTGTCAGTGCTTTGGAAACTTTAGAAACCCATTAAGGCTGGGAGGTAAAGGACTTATGGAAGGTATATGTTGATACCCTCAAGAAAAAGATCTTAAAAGTTTCTGTTTTTCCCACAAATTACTTTAGTAATGGAATTTTCTCAAAAATACTGAGTAGAAAATAGAACTATTAATCTCAAAAATTGACAGGATATATTTCATCCAGGATTTAATAGAAAAGTAGACAAGGCCACCTACCCTGGGTGTCCTAAATGACTTTAGTATCGTATCACTATCTAGTTGGAAAGAAAATTTTCTCCACAGTACAACATTTTCAATATTTAGATCAAATGGATGATAGATACATAGATAGAGTGATAGATAGAAAAATAGATAGACAGCATACAAAAGGGAATTTGAAAGGCATTTAGTCTAGTCACAGCATCTTTGATACACTGAATGTTAAAAATTTCTTCATATAACATCTAAAATTTATCCCCATGCAATCATTTACTCATTCGTTCTAATTCATTGTGAAATTGTGAGTTTATTTAAACAACCATTTGAAAATCCTTTATATTGGAATATAGCCAACATGTTTTCCTCAAAGTTTTCTCATCCAAAATAAATGTACTCATTTCTTTCAAGGATTCTTTATGTTTCATAGTTTCTAGATCTCTGCAGTCTATCTTGTTAGCCACTAGCCACATGGGTTACTTATGCTTAAATTAATTAACATTAAATATTCACTTGCCAGTCATACTAGCCACATTTGATGCACTAAACTATTCTGGGAAGCAATGATAGTGACTGTTTCCATCATCAGCACTGCAAAATGTACGATTGGTCAGCACTGGTCAAGGATTTTCATTATCTTAGTATCTCTCTCCCCTCTGGGATCTTCATTCATTTTATATGTCCCTCATAGACCATTATATGACATCACGCATAGTTCAAGAGAAGTAAAAACACCAGAATCCAAGTATTCATATGAAAATGGTGTTGCTTTCTGTGAAGTGATTATAAATTTGATCCTTGTCTGTAACTGTATGTATTTGCTTTACAACGTTGTAGCAGTTTGCAAAGCTGAAGAATCTAAACTATGAAAAATTCTAATACCCTAATATCTACTAGTACAGTGTCTACATACGTTCATGCTTTTATGTGGAAATGATTTACTGAAACAGTTATTGCTTGAGTGTAAGGAGCAATTCTACATAATTTTGGGAAAAATCATTTCACAATTAAATTAAGATTAGGCCTAGTTTTCCTGCCTACTGGGTGGCTATGTTCTGTTGAGTCTTAGCTCCATTTTTGCCTCTGGTCACAGCTAAAACCTCAATGGTCTGGTGATGCTATGATGCTCCAGGGCAGGACTACACCAGCTGAAGAAATCCTGGGGAGGAACAAAATCTTCATCTCAAAGTTCCTCATTGTTCTAGGATTTTTTTTTTCTTAAATTCTTTTATTGGTACATTTTAAGTATGCAACACAATTACATTTCTCATTGGGAACTTGTACCTTTACATGATGCATCTTGGTTCTTATTTTTTGCACATTCCTAGCCCACTCTTCCCTATTTACAAAGACTGTATTTCCATTTTATCCATTTCTCATCATTTTTCCTTTTCCTTCTTTCCTTTCCCCTGCCCCTCCCACTACCCTACCCCTTTGGAACTTTTTTTCTTATTTTACATTATTGATTATTCATTCTAATCATTGGTACATTTTAGGTATACAATATAATGACATTCATCATTGGAAATTTGGACCTTTACATAATCTCTCTTGATTCCTATCTTTCACCCTCAGCCAGCCCTCCCTTCAACCCCTCCATTCCTCCCTATTTTCAAAGATTTTGTTCCTATTTTTCCATTTTCTCGTATTAATTCCATTCTCTTCTTTCCTTTCCCCTACCCCTCCCACCTCTTTCCCCTTTGGCCGTTTTCTTCCTATTTCACATTACCTATTATACATTTTAGTCCCCATTTACACTTTCAGTTTCTCACACCAGAGAAACTATTCAGTATTTATACATGTGTGTCCTATTTACTTCACTTAAGAGTATCGCCTCAATGTGCATCCATTTAGCTATAAATGGCTCTAATTTCTCATTTTTAATGGCTGCGTAGTACTCCATTTTATTAAAAAACCTACATTTTCTTTATCCAGTCTCCAGTTGATGGGCATTTGGGCTGTTTCCAAGTTTTAGCTATCACAAACTGTGCTGCTATGAACATGGGCACACATATATCACTGTGATATGATTCTTTTAATTCTTTGGGGATGATCTCCAGCAGTGGAATAGCGGGGTCAAATGGGACTTCCAGTCCTAGTTCTTTGAGGTATCTCCATACTGATTTCCACAGTGGTTGCATCAGTCTACACTCCCACCAGCAGTGGAGCAGGGTTCCTCTTTCCCCACAGCCCCACCAGCATTTGTTATTGGTTGATTTCATGATAGCAGCCATTCTTTCTGGAGTGAGGTAGAATCTCAGTTTTTTTTTTTCATTTGCATTTCTCGAAGGACCAGTGATGTTGAACGTTTTTTCATGTACTTATTTGCTATTTCTACTTCTTTGTCTGAGAAATGTCTGTTCATTTCAGATGCCCATTTTTGGATTGGGTCTTTAAATTTGGGAGGTCTGATCTTTTTAAGTTCTTTATAGATTTGAGATAGTAGACCTTTGTCTGAGGAAAAGCAGGTGAAGATTTTTTCCCACATTGAGGGTTGTCTCTTCACACTGCTGGTCGTTTCTCTTGATGTGCAGAAGCCTTTTAATAAGAAGAGATCCCACTTGTTGATTGTTTGTGCTAGTTCATGGACAACTGAGGTTTTGTTCAGAAAATCTTTTCCTACACTGATGTCTTCAAGAATTCGACCTAATCTCTGTTCCAACTGGTTCAGAGTTTCTATTTTAATATTTAGATCTTTAATCCATTTTGATTTTAGTTTAGTGCACAGCGAGAAATATAGGTCTAGTTTTAATCTTTGGCAAGTTGAAGCCCAATTTTTCAGCACCATTTATTAAAGAGGCTATCTTTCCTCCAGTGAGGGTGTTTGGCTCCTTTATCGAAGATGAGATGGCTGAGTGTGTCTGGCGTTGTTTCTGCATCTTCTAATCTGCTCCACTGGTCCTCAGGTCTGTTTCTTTGCCAGTACCATGCTATTTTTATCACTGTAGCTTTGTAGTAGAGTTGCAGGTTGGGGATTGTGATACCCCCTGCCATGTCTCTGTTACCTAGAATTGCTTTTGCTCTTCTGGGTCTCTTCTTATTCCAAATGAATTTTTGGATTGTTTTCTCAAGGTCCATGAAGTATGCTTCTTGGTTCTCAATTGGAATTGCATTAAATCTATATAGCAGTTTTGGAAGTATGGCCATTTTCACTATATTAATCCTTCCTACACAAGAGCAGGGGATGTCTGTCCATTTTCTGATATCATCTTCAATCTCTCTTTTCAGAGTGCCATAGTTTTCAGAGAAGAGGTCTTTGATTTGTTTTGTTAGGTTGATTCCTAGGTATTTCAGTTTTTTGGATGCTATTGTGAAAGGAATTGTTTGCCCTATTTCTCTCTCAATGAGTCTGTCATTCGTGTAGAGGAAAGCTATTGATTTTTGTGTGTTGACCTTGTAACCAGCTACTTGACTGAATGTGGTTATTAAGTCTAGAAGACTTTTGGTGGAGTTCTTGGGGTCTTCTATATACAGTATCATGTCATCTGCAAATAATGACAATTTGACTTCTTCATTTCCTGTCTTTATTCCTTTTATTTCTTTCTCTTGTCTAATTGCCATGGCTAGTGTTTCCAAAACTACATTGAACAAGAGTGGTGATAGTGGACATCCTTGTCTTGTTCCTGCTTTTAGTGTGAAGGATTTCAGTTTTTGACCATTTAGTATGATATTGGCTGTTGGTTTTTCATAGATGGCTTCTATCAGTTTGAGGTAGAGACCATCTATTCCAATTTTTTGTAGGGTTTTTATCATAAATGCATGTTGGATTTTGTCAAATGCCTTTTCTGCGTCTATGGAGATAATCATATGGTTTTTGTCCTTGGCTCTGTTTATATAGTGTATTACATTGATTGATTTGCATATGTTGAATCATCCCTGCATCCCAGGGATGAATCCCACTTGGTCAGAGTGTATGATCTTCTTGATGATCTTCTGCATTCGATTTGCCAGGATCTTATTGAGGATTTTTGCATCTATGTTCATTAGTGAGATTGGCCTATAGTTCTCTTTTTCAGTTGGGTCTTTCTCTGCTTTGAGGATCAAGGTGATGCTTGCTTCCAGGAATGAATTTGGGAGTATTGCTTCCCTTTCAATTTCATTGAAGAGTTTAAACAGTAGTGGCAGTAGTTCCTCTCTAAATGTCTTGTAGAATTCAGCAGTGAAGCCATCACGACCCGGGATTTTCTTAGTTGATAAGTTTTTAATTTTGTTTTCAATTTCATTGGTTGATATTTGGTTGTTTAGAATTTTTAGGTCTTCTTCATTCAACTTTGGTAATTCACATGTATCTAGGAATCTGTCCATTTCTTCTGTGTTGTCCATCTTATTGGGATATAGGTTCTGGAAGTAGGTATTGATGATCCTCTGGATTTCTGCTGGGTCTGTTGCAATTTCACCCTTTTCATTCCTGATTGCATGGATTTGGGCCTTTTCTTTCCTTTTTCTGACAAGGTTGGCTAAGGGTTTGTCAATTTTGTTGATTCTTTCAAAGAACCAACTCTTGGCTTCATTGATTTTTTTTGTATTGTTCTCTTAGTCTCCATTGCATTGATTTCTCCTCTGATCTTTTATTTTCCTCCCTTGTATGAGCTTTGTGGTTGTCCTGCTCTTCTTTTTCTAGAAGATTGAGGTTCAGCATCAGGTTGTTTAATTGGGCTCGTTCTGTTTTCCTAATATGCGTATTCACTGCTATGAATTTCCCTCGTAAGACTGCTTTCATTGTGTCCCATAGATTCCGATATGTTGTATTGTCATTGTCATTGAATTGAAGGAACTGTCTGATTTCTTCTTTAATTTCCTCTGTGACCCATTGGTTATTCAGAAGTGTGTTGTTCAATTTCCATGTGTTTATGAAATTTTTTTAGTTTCTTTTGCTATGGATCTCCAATTTCATCACACTATGGTCTGATAATATACAGGGGATAACTTCAATTCCTTTGCACTTACTTAAACATGTTCTATGTGTGAATATGTGGTCTATTTTGGAGAATGACCCATGTGCAGCTGAGAAGAATGTGTATTCTGATTTTGTGGGGTGGAAGACTCTGTAAACATCTGTTAAGTTCATTTGTTCAAGAGTTCGATTGAGTTCTAGTATTTCATTACTTATTTTTTGTCTAGTTAATCTATCTATTTGTGACAGTGGTGTGCTGAGGTCCCCCACTACAATTGTATTAGTGCCTATATGACTTTTCATGTCCATTAATATTTGTTTTATATAGTTGGGTGCACTAGTGTTTGGTGCATAGATATTTATGACTGTCATCTCTTCCTTTTGGATTGTTCCCTTTACAAAGATGTATTGTCCTTCTTCATCTCTCTTAATCAGTGTTGGTTTGAAATCTACTTGGTCTGCAAAGAGGATAGCTACTCCTGCTTTTTTTTTGGTTCCCGTCACATGGAGTATTGTTTTCCACCCTTTAACTTTCAGTGTATGTGTTTCCTTTTGAATTAAGTGTGTTTCTTGTATGCAGCATATTGTTGGATTTTGCTTCTTGACCCATTCTGCCAGTCTGTTTCTTTTGTTTGGTGAATTGAGACCATTAACGTTGATGGTTATAACTGAAACGTATTGACTTATCATTGCCATGACTTTTTCTTTCTGTTGGGTTCTCCCCCTTTACATTTAACTTCTTGTCATGCCAGATGGGTTCATTCTGCTTTGCTTCCTGGGGTTGTGATCCTCAATGTCTGTTCCTAGGATATTGTGTGAAATTCTTTGGAGTGCTGGTTTGGTATTCATTAAGTTCCTATGGTGCTTTTTGTCATGAAAGTATCTTATTTCTCCATCCATTTTGAATGATAGTTTTGCAGGGTACATCAATCTGGGTTGGAGGCTGTTTTCTTTTAGGGCTTGGAATATGTCACTCCAAGCCCTTCTTGCCTTGATGGTTTGTGTTGAGAAGTCTGCTGTGATTCTGATGGGCTTTCCTTTGTATGTGATTTGTTTCTTTTCTCTGACTGCTTGGAGAACTTTGTTCTTCTGTTGTGTTTCTGGAATCTTAACAATTATATGCCTATGTGTAGATTTTTTTTTTGATCAAGGCTATTTGGAGTCCTATATGCCTCACTTATTTGTATGTCAAGTTCTTTTCCCCTGCTTGGGAAGTTTTCTGCCATTACTTCTGCAAAGAGATTTTTATGTCATCTGCACTGTCTCCTGTTTCTCCATTGACTCTGATCAGTCTTATGTTATTCTTTTTTGCATCATCTAGCAGCTGCTGGATTGATTTCTCATGTTCCCTTATAATTTTGAAACAATTTTTCTTTTCCTGGTCATTAATCATAATCTTATCTTCTATATCTGAAATTCTGTCCTCACATTGGCTCATTCTGCTGTGTAGACTTTCAAGGGAGTTTTTCATCTCCTGGAAATCTATTTGCATCTGTTTTATGGATTCCATTTGTTTCCTATGTTGGGATTCCATCATTTTCCTTAGCTCCTCTCTAGATTTATTAATCATGTCTTGCACTAGGAGCACAATTTCTCCTGTTATCTGAGAAATTATTTCTGATTTCATTTTTTCCAGATCCCCTTTTGTTGCCATTTCAGTGGGTCCAGGTGGTTGAGTATCAGAGTGTTCCATCTCATTTCCCTTTGGGGTTGCTGTAGGTGATCTGGAAGTCTGGTTTTGAGACTTATTTATGTGTTTTCTCATTTTGACTGGGGGGGTGGGGGAGTGCTGTTGGTGCCCGTGTGGCTCACCTCCTCTGAGCTAGGAGAGGTGGGCCAGGGGCCGGGTGTGGCAGTAGGGATGGTGGCCCGAAAGCCCTTTCCTCTGGACCAGGAGCAGTGGGATGGTGGCTCAGAATCCCCTACCTCTGGGCAGGAATTCTTTAAATGCTGAGAACTTGATTAGCTCCAGTACAGTGGTCTGGTGGTCCTGTGTCCTCTGCATCTTTGTAGTGTGGAACCAGGTGGCTGTACAGAGAAGAGACCAAAGGAGCAGGGTGGGGGTTCCAGTGGATTGCTGCTGGGGCATGGGCTGATTCGATGTTTTCAGCGGCACTGGTGACCTCGGGACCACGTCTACAGACCTGCCTGTCTGCAGGGGGCTGATTCAGTGTTTTCAGTGCAGCTCTGTTCTAGGATTATTGCAGCAGTTGCCCTCCGAGTCACCGATTGCATTTGTTACTCCAGATGTAGAGAATAAAGGTTTGGCAAGCTATGGGAGCGGGTGGAGTTGGAGGTTCATCTTTGCTGCCCAGAGCAGCATTTATCAGGCCCAAAGCTCAGCTTCTTCTCTAAGTCTCATTTTTCTATCTTTTCTGTCTAGATATTAATTAATTCGCCTTGTGTGGTCATGGCTCACAGGAGACTCGGACTCACTGCTGGAGTTCTAATAACATCCCCTTTCCCTGTTCCCTACACTTGAGCCCAGGCAACTTCTATCTTGGCATTCAGGACAGAGAGTTAAATGCAAGGACAGGTTTTGGAGACAGTTGGGCAAGTTGACCTCCCACCTTGGTTCCCAGCATGTGGGGCCCTAACTCCCTTACACCATCACTAGTTCTGATCTTGGCCCAGGTCCTAGCCTTGCTACTGTATTAGGGACCCATTATGCCCCAGACTACACAAGGCATGTGTGTATCCTGGGCAGCCATGCTGACTGCTCAGCATGCACATTGATTTCTGCCTGCAGAACTTGTAGTCCTGATTCCATGCCTATCATATGTCTGCAGCTCATGCACATGTTTCAGTGCCCCATCAGACTTCACTTATAGAAGACTTGAACCGAGATAAAAATAAGAATTTCAAGTTACCAACAACAAAACATTAAGACAAGCACAGGAGTGTTTTAAGAATGGGGCTCTGTACATCTGCATCAATGATGTGTACATGAATATAGTCCTGCAATAAAATTTAATTTTCACTTTCACACTGAACATTAGGTGGATTGTCATAAAACTACTTTAGTGGTAGAAATAAGAATGATAAGAACACTAAAGAAGAAAATTGTGGGAGGGAGGAAAGAGTGGACAGAGTGTTTCTTTGGGCCTTTATTATAGATAACATGAACTCAAGTCTATTCTAATACAAAAAGGTAAAAACTAATGGCTCACATAACCAAACTAAATGATGTGCTTGGCCACAGAATAATTACAACCAATTCATCAAATGCCACCTGGTTCCCTTCTGTCATTCTCTCTCTCTCTCTCTCTCTCTCTCTCCCTCCCTCCCTCCCTCCCTCCTCCCCTCTCGCCTACCTCTGTGACCATGGACACTTTTCTGCTTTACTGGAATAACTTGATTTGATTGAGAAGAAGAAGCAATTTCCTTCCAAGAAGATAAGAAGTGTTTCCAAGAGGGAATGAGATGGAGAGGCGATAAACCAAGTAATAAAATCTATAGACACAGTTTCTAAACAAATGTCACACTCTTTCCAACATTTTAAAATGAGGTAGATACTACAGAAGCCAGTCACTTATTCCCCCTAAATGGAAGAAAGAAAATTTACACCTTGCTTTTCTTGTCCTAGGGCTATTCTTTTGACAGGAGGAAAGGATATGTAAAAAATTATTCACAACATCTAGTAACAAAAGTTTTTAACTATCTTCCTCTTTGTGTTTCCCATACCCTTTCTTCATCTACATAAAAATAATAATAGTTAACTACAAATGTCATAAACCTGTCCCAATAAAAACAATTAAAACTCCCCACTCAGAAAACGCATCTATATATATATTTATATATATATATATTTATATATATAAATATATATATATTTTATGTAAGAGAGATGAATCTTGAAACAAAAAAGTTTGATCTTCCTGATGCTTTTTATAAAAGATGACATCATTAGAATTTTCTTCATGAATCCAGGTAAGAGAGCATCTGAAAGACATCAAATACCAGAGGTTAGATGTAAGAGAATTAAGTGCTGTGATGTTTTGACTCTTTGGATGAGTAAGCCAAATGGAGGCACATTAAAACAGGGAATGACAGCTGCTGGGCGTGGTGGCACACTCCTATAATCCCAGCCTTCAGGAGACTGAGGCAGGAGGACTGGGGCGAGTTCAAAAGCAGCCTGGGCTACATGGTGAGTTCAAGGCCAGCCTGGACTATATAGCAAGACCCTGTCTCAAAAGAGAGAGAGAGAGAGAGAGAGAGAGAGAGAGAGAGAGAGAGAGAGAGAGAGAGAGAGAGAATATGATGACAGGGCTGGAGGGTTAACAGAAAAAGGAGATTTATCCAGTCTTGCCCTTTTCCCAGTGCCCTCCACTCTCAAGGGGAAATTATTCTTAAATAGATCTGACCTGCTCTAAACTTGACTCAAAAAATTATGCTTTTTAGTTTGGTGAGATAATAAAGCCTTCGCCTCATTTTCTGAACCCACCTCTTTCTGACCTTAGGAAGCCATAGTGCCAAACAGAGTGGACTTTTTTTTACCACACCCTGAGTGATAATGATCCTTCAGGTCTCAGTTCAGATGCCATTGACTCCCTCTCCATTCTCCAAACTGTACTCCCTCACTTCCTGGCATTACTTTGCCCTTCTGTTACCTATAACAGCTTGCCTGGGCTTGGCATGGATTGTGTACATATTAGTCTTCCTGTTTAGACTCTGCATTCCAGAATGGAGGGCACAGCTTGACAAGGTATGTGTTCCAGGGTAGAAATCAACTGAGATGAGAGCATCAAAGATTGTTTTCAGTACCAGGATACCACATATTTCTCCTCACCACTCAAATCATTGTGCTAGAGGATTGCATGGTGGTAGCTAAGAAGGACTGCCTAGGACAAGCCAACGGAGGGCAAGGCAACTGGGAAAAGGTTACTTCTTAGCTTCCTTCTGGCACTGATAGTTATTTTTTCTTTTTTATTAGTATGTGTTTGTAGTACATGATATTTACACTCCTTGTGGGGAATCAGTACATGTACATAATAAATCTTAATATTTTTTCATCGCCTTACCCTTCCCTCTCCTCCTTCCATCTCTTCATCCCACGTATTTTATTAGATACACAGATTCTTTAAAGTTGAGCCCTTTGGTTGCTACAGCTTTTGAACACTTCATTCCTAATTTTCTGTCTATACTAAAATGTGACATTTTGCATTTCCCTTGGAGCATCTTGTAAAAAATCTACTCTTTTCTCCCCCAAGTTCAGCTTCTGTAGTACACTTACATAATTGTATTCAATATATTCACTTGTGTATACTTCTTTCTCATCTTATTTATTTCTGATATTTTGTGGAAAATTACTTAAGTGATGAGGTACTCTATATTCAAGTACTCCAGGCAAAAGAGGAAGGGGTCAATTTACAGATAGTATATAAACACAGCATTATGAATATCTCCCAAATATTGATGTTTATGACCAGCAGGCAATTTTTGCCATACTCAAAATAAAACATAAAATTCTCTCAAATCCACAGCATATCATAGAGACAACAAAATGGAACTCCCGGCAGCAATTTTCTCATGACAAAGGGACAAAAAAACAAACCCTAAACCTGTTGGGATATCAAAGTAGTTACGCCAGGCAGGATATTAATTTCAAATATAGTTTAAATGTTATACCTGTCAGAATAATAGAAAGACTCTTGAGGTAAATACTAAAAAATTCTCCAGCATATAAAGTGCTTTTACACTCCTATGTTGTATCCCATGTTTTTAGATAACATTTTTGAAATATAAATGTTTCTTATAGAAAATAAGAAAAATGAAAAATATGTAAAAAAGTGCAAATTCAACTGTAATATATTACTGGTAAGAGATATAGGAGAAACCAAAGCCAAAGTGCTTTCTTCGCTACTCTCAAGCACTCTCTCGGTACAATACTTTACTTCTGGTCACGGAAATGTGTGGGGTTTTCTCCCTGACAGCAACTAATACTGCAGAGAAGCTGGGCTGAGTGCCCTCTTAATTCAGTTCATCTCAGGCACTGTGTATCTACGGATAACATCAGATCCCAGAAGTTAAGGGTTCAGTTCCACAAACTGCCCCCTACTTCAATGTCGATCACAAGCCCCAGGTTATGTCTATGTTTCTGACCAACCAGCAATAAATTATGGTCCTCATAGCCCTCTCCTTCGATTTTACTAATTTGCTCATACATCTCAGGGTAAACACTTATCTTTACCTACTTATTATAAAGGATATTGCAATGGGTTCAGATGAAGAGATGCATAGGGCAAGGTATATGGGAAGGGTTGTAAAACTTCCATGCCCTCTCTGGGCATGCCACCCTCTGGGAATCTTCATGTGTTCAGCTATCCAGAAGCTCATCCAAATCCTGTCCTCTTGGAGTTTAACAGACCCTTTATTGTGTAAGAAAGGCTGATTAGACATTGGCCATTGGTGATCAGTCCAATCTTCAGCCTCTCTCGCTTCCTCAGAGGCTAGGAAGGTGAAATTGAAAGCCTCCACCTTCTAATCTTTCTTTGAATTCCTGGTAATCATCATGATTCTGAAGCCATCTAGGAACCCTCAGCCACCAGCCATCTCATTAGCATAAAAAGACACTCTTAACACTGCAGAGATTCCAAAGGTTTTTGGAACTTTTAGCCAGAAAGTGAAATGAAGATAAAATAGTATTTCACAGTATTGTAATAATCCAGGTATAAAATTCTTTTAAATATCGAAATATTTCCTGTTAACCCTTTTTTCTATGTAAACATAAAACAAGACTTCTTTTTTAACACTGTCAGTTAAAACAGAAATCAAAAATTGTACTAAATATTTTAGTACATTATTTTTAGAGCAGTTTTAGGTTAATAGCAAAATTGACTGAAAGGCACAGAGATTTCCCATATACCCTCTTCCCCTACACATGCATGACTTCCCCTATTATCAACATCCCACATCAAAGTATTATATTTGTTACAACTGACAAGCCCATATTGATAGATCATTATCACTCAAATCAATAGTTTAAATAGGGTTCAGTCTAGTATATTCTATAGATTTGAACAAATATATAAGGTCATGTATTCACCATCAGATCATCATACAGAGTATGTTTCATTGCTCTAAAAATCTGCCTTCTGCCAATTCATCCTTCCCTCCCTCTTAGCCCCTGACAAACATCTACCTTTTTACTATCTCCATAGATTTTGTCTTCCCAAGTGTCATTTGCTTGAATCATAAAATATTGATTCCTAAAAGATTGGTTTCATTTACTTAGTACATTACCTCTATATATTTACATGGCTTGGTAGCTTGTTTTTTTGTTGTTGTTGTTTTGTTTTTTGTTTTTTTTTTAGCTCTGAGTAATATTCCATTGACAGGATGTACCACAGTTTGTTTGCCCATTAACCTGTTGAAGGACATCTTGGAGGCTTCTAAGTTTGGCAATTATGAATAAAGCTGCTATTAAAATCCATGTTCAGATCTGTATGTGGACGTAATAAAGCAAAATAAATCTCTTTTCTTTATAAAGTTACCCAGTCTGTAGAATTCAGTTGTTAACAATAGAAAACAGTACCATTTTGCATCCTCACCAGCCATGAATGAGGGCTCCACGTCATCACACATTTCTTGTTTTTAGCATTCTGGATTTTGGCCATTCTAATAGGTATGTAATAGTGACTTATTGTCCTTTAATTTGGATGTTCCTCATGACACAGGAGGTGGAGTGTTTTTAAATGCTTATTTCTCATCTGTATGGCTGCTATGGTGGGATATCTGCTGTTTTGGCCCATTTTTAAACCAAGTATCTTATTTTCTTATTTTACATTTTTAAGAGGCCTGTGTATATTTTAGAAAAAAAATCTTACATCAAATATTTGTTTTGAAAATACTTTCTTTCATTCCACAGCTTATTGTTTTGTTCTCTTGATGTTGTACTTTGCAAAGGAAATATTGTTTCATTTTAAGATAGTTTGGCTTATCAGTTCTTTCTCTCACGGATCATGCCTTTGGTGTCATATCTAAAAAGTAATCACCAAATCCAAGGCCTGTGTTATCTTCTAGAAGTCTTAAGTTTTGGGTTTGAAGTTCGGATCTGGTCCATTTCACATTAAATTTTGTGAAGGGTGTAAGGTCTATATCAAAATTCTCACTTTTATATGTGGAAATCCCCTTGTTCCAGCACCATTTCTTGAAAAGTCTATTTTGTCTCCATTGTCTTGCATGTGCTTATCAGAGATCAGTTGACTGTATTTATGTGGGCCTATTTCTGGGCTTTCTGTCCTGCTGGACTGAACAATTTTCTGTTCTTTCTCCAATAGCACATTGTCTTAATTATGTAGTTTTAGAGTGAGTCAGAACCTTCTGGTTTTGTTCTCTTTCAGTATTGTGTTGTTTATTCTGGGTCTTTCCATATGAACTATAGAAAAAGTTCATCAAAATTCACAAAGTTACTTCCTAGAATTTTGTTTATCATGGCATTGAATTACAGATCAAGTTAGGAAGAACTAATATTTAGATAATATTAAGTCTTCCTATTGCATGGATATCAAACCATGTAGGTCTTACTTGATTTCTTTCCTCAGAGTTTTGCAGTTTTCCTTTATTTTTAATGTCAAACCTCAAATTGTACATCAAATTGCCATAATTTTGATATGAATCCAAGATCTTTCCTTCAAGATGTGTCCAGTAATTGGTTCTGTTGATATTTCTTATGAAATGAATACTCAGAAAATACACTATTTCTTTCAGGTTATATTTTATCTGAATTACAACCATTTTTTGCAAACCTTACCAGTCAATCTGAGAGGACACGTAACTTTTACAGTTGAGCTTTCCAATTCTTCATTTTCTTGCTCACACATAATTAATACCGATTTTATAGACGTTTATCTCTATTGTGTCTTTTCAAGGCCTTTAGCTGAGCTTTCCAACAAAAGAAAAATCTTTAATTTTGCACTCATATCGCATTGGTTCCATGGCATTTAATTAGACATAATTTTGATATCAAGCTTGACTAGCATTTTAAAAGGTGTACATATGCACATGATTCATGGTAAGCATATAATTCAACTGGTGGGAAAAGACTTACACAGGCATACAGAAAGATACCTAGCTGTTATGCTTTGAATATGGGTAGTGTCTCCCAACAATCCATGCTGTCATGAGCTTGACCATCACTGTGGTGCTACTCGGAGGGGCTGATGATCTTAGGAGATAGGGCCTGATAATGGCTCTTTAGATCTTTAGAGAATTGCTCTTGCAGGGTAGAGTGGAACCTTGATCTCCTCCTCTTCTTTGCCTTCTGGTTCATGATTTAAGTGGTTTTGCTCTGCATGAGCTCTCCCTATGATGTACTGCCCTCACCAGGTACCACTTGATCTTGGCCTGGAACTTCTAAAACTATGAGCAAAAATTATAAGTTAATTGCCTCGGGTATTTGGGTAGAATGGTAGAAACCTGACTAATATATTACAATCCCTGAGCTTTATGTATTCTGAAAGTATCATATGTTTCCTACTTGAACCAAAAACCAATCAAAGGTCACCTAGCAGAATTTTTATTGTACATTTTAATTATAAAACTATGATCAGGTTATATATTACACTTCTAACAGAATTCAAAGTTTGCTTTAGTTAGTATGGCCATAAAATTTAACATTTTAAATACAAAAAATAATATACTTAGTGTTGAAAACTGGTAAATCCAGAAAAATTTCAAAGATAAAAGGAACAAAGCCAATTTTAATTATCATGTAATTTTCAGTGAAATAATTTTTTACAGTGAGTTTTGACATCTTTTGCATTTGATTTTTTTTATGGAATTGTACATGCAAAGAACATAGACATTATTATACTGAATACCTCTGTGCCCACAACCCAGCATATGAATTAAAACATTAGAGATATAAATGAAATCTCCTGTTTACATTTACCTACATAACTCCCAACAAGAAACATGGTGACACACTCACTATAGGATCATTCGAAGAGAGACTCTTTAAAAACGGACTATTTACAAAGGTATGTGTATAAAAGAACCACAGTGAGTAGGGCAGAAATTTGGAGCTGGTAAGCAACTAAGCTGTTACCTGTAGGGTCAAAGTGATAGAAAAGAGAGAGACACCTGAAATCAAAAGAAGAATCATACAGAATTGAGAGCAGCAGAGATCTATGGCCAAGGGACATATTCATTTTGTATGAATTCATAGAGAAGGAGGCAGGAGAATATTCTTCTTCCTCACTTTTCTCTTTCTTGTTTCCCTTTCTCGTTGTCTGAACTCAACCTAAAGCAAGAGAACGGAGGTCATCCATTCAGAGTGCACACAGCTGGGCCTCCCCAAGCAGAGCAGAGTAGGACAGATGAAAGAGTTAACTGAAGTGCCAGGCAGTGCTTGTCCAGCCTCCTCATCCTTTTTCACCGCTCTCCCTCCTTCCCCCAACAAAGTTATCACTGATTTAAATTCTGTGTTCAATATTTCCATTTGTATCCATACACTTTTACTTGATATATGTGATAGAAAGATAGATAAATGGACATCTACAGACAGACAGACAGATGATAGATATACATAACAGAGTATTTAGTCTGGTAGTTAAAAGTTCTTCACCAAATATTTGAAGTGATTTCCCCTTCAAATCACATGGTAAAATTAAACACCTCAGTCCTCTTAAAAGGTCAGTGTGACTACTTGACTTGTTTTGAACTTGCGAGGCAGGTGGCCAAACCACTGAGCTAAATCCCCAGCCCTGCACTGGACATATTGTGACATTAAAGCCACTGAGATTTGGGAGGCTTTGTTAAAGCAGCATAATATGGCTTATGTGAACAGATACATTTTTCATGGTATACAACTTCATGTAAAAGTTATCCAACCATAAGTATCATTCAGCAGTTTTTTAACATAAATAATATACTTTATTAAAATCATGTATAGTTTTCCAAACAAAACAATGAATGAAAACAACAGCATTGTTTCACATTTGGGTTAATCTTTCTTTTTATTAGTACATATTTGCAGTACAAAATGATTAGATTTATTGTGGGGAATTGGTACATGTCCATAATGTTTTAATTCTTTCTTTCATTCTCCACCTGTCCACTCCTTCCAACACATTGTCCCCTTCCTATTTGCAAAAGCTTTATTTTCATCATTGTCTCTTCAATGCTTTTTTAAATCCTCTTTCTCTCATAACTCTCCTTGCTTCCTCCATCTCTTGATACCCCATCATTTGAAAAGGATCATCTCCCTACTTTCTAGTTATCTATCTTCTATTTTGCATGCTCTCTCCCCCCACCTCTGTCTCTTGAGTTTCTCATATAAGAGAAACCATGTAATATTTAAATTTGCGCGTCTGACTTATTTCACTTAACATTGTGGTCTCAAGTTGCATCCATCTACCTAAGAATGCCTCAAGCTTATCTTTCTTTATGGCAGAGTAGTACTTCACCGTGTGTAATTACCACACTTTCTTTATCCATTCATCTGTTGATGTGCCTACAGGCTGTTTCCAAGATTTAGCTATTATAATTTATAATAGCTATAGAAAGAGGTATGCATGTATCACTGTAGTATGATAACTTTAACTCTTTGGGAAAAATATCTAGAAGGGGAATAGCAGAGTCAAATGGAATTTCTATGTTTATATTTGGAGGAATCTCTACACTGATTTCCACACTGGTTGTACAAGTTTACATCCCTGCCAACAATGTGGAAGAATTCCTTTCCCCCCCCATTCTCACCAGCATTTGGTTATTTGATTCCTTAATGATAGCTTATTTCTGGAGTAAAATGGTATCTCAATGTTGGTTTAATTTTTAGTTCTGTCATGGATAGCAATGTTGAACTTTTTTAATGTACTTTTTGGCCATTTGTACTTCTGAGAAGTTCCTATACATTTCAGTTGCCCATTTTTGATTGGGTCTTTTACTCTGGGGAAAGAGTCTAATCTTTTTTGAGTTCTTTATATATTTTAGATGTTAGTCCTTTGTCTGAGGAATAGCTGGCAGAATTGTTTTCCCATTCTGCAGGTTGTCTCTTCCCTCTTTGGGATATTTCTTTTGCTAGGAAGAGCATTTAAATTTGATATGCTGCCATTTGTCAATTATTGATATTATTTCTTGTATGATTGGGTTTCTGAAAGTCCTATGCCTATGTCTTCAAGAGTTTTACCTATTTTGTGTCCCAGCAGATTGTTTCTGTTTTAACATCTACATCTTTGATCCACTTTTATTTCAGCTTAGTATGTAATGAGGTATATGGGTCTAGACTCAGTCTTCTGCATGTGGATATCCAATTTCCTAGCACCATTTATTAAAGAAGCTATCTTTCTTCCAGTGTGTTTTTGTTCCCTTTGTGATATACTGAAGGAGTTGAATATCCCTGAGTTTACTTCTGCTTCCTCTGTTCTGTTCCATTGCTCCACACTCCTGTTTGTGTGCCAGTACCATGCTGTTTTCATCACAGTACATTTGTAGTATAATGTCAAATTGGGGATTGTGATGCCTCCTGCTTTGCTTTTGTTACCCAGGATTGCTTTTGCTATCCTGAGTCTCTGTTGGTTCCATATGAATTTTAGGATAGTTTTCTCTAGATCTGTGGGAAATATTATTGGTATTGTGCTTGAGATTGCATTAAAACTACCAGTTTTGGGAGTATAGCCATATTTTTTATTCATTAAATTTATTGGTACATTTTAGGTATACAAGATGATGGCATTCATCATTGGGAATTTACACCTTTACATAATCTCTTGGTTCTTATTTTTTTCTCCATTCCCTGCCCTCCCTTCAACCTCTCCACCCAGCCCTATTTACAAAGACTTTGTTTCCATTTTCCATTTTCTCATATTCCTTCCTTTCCCATCTTTCTTTTCCCCTCCCCCCTTCCCCTTCCCCTTTGGACATTTTCTTCCTATTTCACATTACCTATTATACATTTTGATCCTTATTTACACTTTCAGTTTCTAACACCAGAGAAAGTATTTAGTATTTACACATGTGTGTCCTATTTATTTCACTTAAGAGTGTTCCCTCAATGTGCATCCATTTAGCTATAGATATCTCTAGGGCAGTATACCCATTATGATTATATTGGTTCTGCGTATCTAGGAACAGGGGATGTCTTTCCATTTTTTTATATTGTCCACATTTTCCTTTTTCAGAGTGATATAATTTTCATTGTAGAGGTCTTTCACTTCCTTGGTTAGGTTAATTCCTAAGTATTTACTTTTTCTTCATGCCATTGATGCTATTGAGGCATGGTATTGATTTCTGTGAATTTATTTTGTATACTGCTACTTTGCTAAATTTGGTTAATTCTGAGAGTCTTTTGGTGGAATATTGGGGGTCTTGTAAGTAGAGGACCATGCTATCTGCAAATAATGATAGTTTTACTTGTTCTTTCCTATATGTATCCCTTTTATTTCTTTCTCTTGCCTGATTGCTCCAGCTAATTTACCTAGGATAGTGGACATCCTTGCCTTGTCCCTGATTTTAGAGTGAAAGCTTTCAGGTTTGTTTTCCTGTTTAATATGGTGTTGTCAGCAGGTTGCTCATGAAAGGCTTTTATCAGATTCTTATGAGGTCCTTTGTACCTATTTTCTTCAGAGTTTTAATCATGAATGGATGTTGGATTTTGTCAAAGGTTTTTTCTGCATCTATTGAGATGATCATGCCATTTTTGTCCTTGCTTCTGTTTACATGACGAATTATATTCATTGATGTAAGTATGTTGAACCGTACTTGCATCCCTCTAATGCAGCCTTCTTTGCTATGATATGATGGTATGATCCTGATAGTATGATCTTTTTTGTTTGTTTGTTTTTTGTTTTTTATTTTTGTTTTTGTTTTTTTTTTCTTTTGATACCAGGGATCGATCTCAGGACCTTGTGCTTTGGAGGCAGGCGGCAGAACCACTGAGCTAAATCCCCGCCCGGTATGATCTTTTTTGATGATTTGTTGCGTTCTGTTTGCCAATAACTTGTTGAGGAGTTTCGCATTTATGTTCATTACGGAGGTTGGCCTGTAGTTCTCTTTTTGATTAGATTCTTGTCTGGATTTAGGGTCAGAGTATTGCTAGCTTCCAAGAACGATTTTTGGGAGGACTCCTTCCCTCTCAACTTCATTAGAGATTTTTGAGGAATATTAGAGTTAGAACTTCCCTAGAATTTGGCAATGAATCCATTAAGTCCTGGGCTTTTCTTAATTGGTAGATTTGTGATTACTGCTTTAATTTCATTGCCTGGTATTGGATTAATCAGGATTTTTTAAAGATTTTTAAGTATTCCTGGTTCAATTTTGATAATTTGCATGTATCTGAGTGTTATGGTTTATATCTAGATGTCCCCCCAAAGCCTCATTTGCTCATCAGTGGGGCTTTTGGGAAGTGACTGGATCATGAGCATATGATGTTGGTTCAGTCCACTGATGGGTCATATAGCTGGGTGTGATGTTTGGAGGTGAAGCCTGGTGGGGACTGTGGATGTGGCCTGGAAAAGTATATAAATATATCCCTCCTCCTCCCTTAATAGCATTGCTTCCTGCCTGCCATGCTGTGAACTGTTTCTCTTCTGCATGCCCCTCTGCCATGTTGCCCTGCCTTGGAACCAGCTGACTATGGACTGAAACCTCTATAAACTGTGAGTTAAAGTAAACTTTTTCTCCTTTAACTTGTGGGTGCTGGGTATCTTCTCCCAGCAACAAGAAAGTAACTAAGACAGATTTTCGTACCAGAGAAGTGGAATTGTGACACTACCTGCCCATGTGGTTCAGAGGCCTTTGCAGCTGGTTTACAGGGAGATTTTAGAATGTTTTGGAGATTCTGGCAGGAGAAGCAGCCCTGGAATGCTGTAAGCAGAGCTTGATGGGAGATTCTGTTTAGAGCTCAGAACACCAGAATACTGATAGAAATCAGCTGGTAAAGACCAGGTTCAGGCGATTTCAGTTGGGAATGAGGACAACATTGGCAGTTGGACTCCAGGTCATGTGTGTCATTCTTTGGCAAAGAATTTGTCTGTATTTTGTTCACATCCAGAGGCATTGTTGGAGACTGAGATTTAGGGCATCAGACTAATTAATCCAGCAGAAAAAAAATGTCAAGGGAATATAATGTTGAGGCACTGGGGTGGCTATTGTTGGGACTTTTATATCAGTTTCTATGGAAATTTTAGGACTTCAAGCACTTCTTTCCAATTGCTCCTTGTCTTTAAGGCTTGTATTGTAGGAAACCCAGATATTGGCCTACAGTAAATCAGGCCACTGGTCTCCACTGGATGTAGGAGGCTATTTGGGAGCTGAAGCAGCCCACTGAACTCTATGACATCACCTGCAGATCCAGCCCCTTCCAAAGGTTACAACCCAAACCTGGGCTCCCACCACAGGATACAGGCCCCGTGACCTTCCTGGCCTGAACTTGAGCTTCTCATGTAATCTCAGGGGATCTATGTGTAGCTTTCACCCTTTCTGAATCTGTGTCTTATGGCTATCTCTCACCAGGTCTCTGTGTTACAGTAACACTTCAGCCCAGGAGTGAAACTCTCCCCCAGGGTGTTGTTTTCGTCCTCTATCAGGTTGGTCATTTGGCTATCACCTCTTCCACCCTGTGCTGAGGAAAACCAAAGTGCAGATCCAGCTAGGAGTTGGTAGTTTGACCCCAGTGGCAGTGGGGTGGGTGGACAGGCTCATGTTCCTTCTTGCACAGTACAACACCATTCAGCAATTTTTTGGTAGACAGTTTGGAGAGTCACCCATGCTGATGGATATAGTGATAATTCATTTAATATATGAATATATCTAATTTATATATCTTTTGTCTATTGATGTAACATGATACCTACAACTTCTTGCTATCACTTGTGATGAAAAATGAACATTATAGCACATATCTTCTGTGCAGATGTGCAAGAATTTCTCTAGGGAATATACTCAAGGGAGGAACAATGTGCTTTTAAGCTTTTCAAAGAAAATAACAGATCAGGAGGCGACTTTGATCATTGTGAACTATAGATTCCATCAGAGATTTTTGCGGAAATTTTTGCCCCTCAGGAGTGTTAATTCTGCCTCCTAGAACACTGAAATATGATATTCAGAAAAAAGTATATTTAAAAATTTGTCTGACCTTGAGAAGACCAAAGACGTCCTTAAAATTAACAAAATTCACCTTAGAGAACAATGGCTACAGAAAAAAACATGAATTACTTTTTTAAAAAAAATCTCTCAGAAGACAAAGTGCAATGCATTTAAAAAGTGTAATTCAGAGTGCTTTCTTGAAGAATTTCCTTTTTCTAGATGTAATGAAAAATATATCTGCATAAATCAGTCACAAACTGATTCAAAAGTATTATCAATAAAGATCATTGGTGTATACTGAGCTGCCAGTCATAGGTCGAGACATGTGACATGAAAATGGCTCTTTTGCATGTTCAGTTTATAGTACTAATTTCAAGCAATCACCATATAAATGAGCAATTTGAAAAAGCAGGATTGATTTCCCACCCTCAAAGGCAAGGTGCTGAGAAACAAAGTCATTGTCAAAATATTTGCATGAGAAAGCTAAATGCTTCTAGAATCTGCCACATACGTTTTTTTGGAACTCAGTAATAGGAACTTCCTGTGGCAAAATCTGTTATTTATATAGATGACAAGTATTCCAGATTAAAATATTAAGGACATACTTAAAGGTAAAGTATGAATTTCCTTGGCACTTAGAATCCTACAATATTGTCATATGAATGATTGGAAAGATTTCACAAATAAGAGATCAAGATTACAGAGAGCTTTCCATTTTCTGACATCCTCTTTGATCTCCTTTTTCAGAAAGAATACTGTAATTTTCAATGAAAGATCTTTTACTTCCTTTGTATTCCTAAGTATTTCATTTTTTGATGCTATTGTGAAAGGTATTATTTCACTAATTTCTCTCTCAGTGAGTTTGTGTAGAAGAAGGCTATTGATTTTAATTTGGGCCTCTATAGTCTAATTTTTCTACAAAATTAAATATTAAATGGGCATTACATAACACATTGAAATTATACTGAAATTTTGTTAATAGTGGGAGAAAAAGAAAAAATTCTTGGCCTGTAAATCAGCATTTCTCAAGTGCAGTCTCTTGATTCTTAGTATTGCTCTTCTTGATTATCTTCATGGCTTCAGATCCAGCCCCTCGCTGAGAATCCTTTCAGAATCCGGAGTGATAAAGGGTAGGAAATGGTAAAGGAGGGCCTTCTCTCCTCTTGCTCTCCTTTGAATAACAAAGAGGGCTTATGAGAAAGGTAGAAGCTGGCCAGAGGTAATGAGAGGAGCTCACATCATAAAGTAATATTCTCCATAGAAGCCCTAAGTCCCAGTCCAGCTAGCACAGCATTTTCACACCAGCTCTCTCTCTCCCTCTCTCTCTCTCTCTCTCTCTCTCTCTCACACACACACACACACACACACACACTTCTCTGTAGCACTTTACCTCATCCAAAGAGTCTGTATTCCTTTTCTTTCTCTTTCTTTCTTTCTTTCTTTCTTTCTTTCTTTCTTTCTTTCTTTCTTTCTTTCTTTCTTTCTTTCTTTCTTTCTTTCTCTCTTTCTTTCTTTCTTAGTACCAGAGATCGAACTCAGGTCCTTCTGCTTGTGAGGAAGGCAGCAGAACCACTGAGCTAAATCCCCGGCCCAGTTCTTTCTTAAAAGAATTTAGAGCAGGCAAAACTCTGTCAAGTCCCCTCATATTACAGATGGAGAAATGCCCATGGTCTGACAGAAATAAATTGTTTATCTGGTAGCAGAACCATGTAACAAATGAAAGGTTAAGAAATTTGGCTCCAGAATGTGATAGATAGGGTTCAGATCCCACCTTGTCACTGTCCAAGCCCTTTTTTGCTCACCAGTAAATGGAACAATCCTATTCCATTGGACTGAAGTTGAGTGAGATTAATATACCTAACTACTTCAGCGTACAGAGTTGGACACATAGTATGTACTCAATAAGTAGAAATTATATTATTATTATGTTTGTGATGTGTCTTCACTGCTTCTTTACATCAACTTCTCAAGACTTTTTTTAAGTACCTCTTTTCTGAGATGAGCTCATTTTTTTTGGAGTTTTCTGGTCACTCTGGACAATGAAATATCACTCATTAACATTAAGCACCATTTGAAAGGCCTGTCAGTTTCCAGCTGACATACTGACACTTGCTCTAATTTTAGTTGGGATGCATCCGTTGCAGTTCTTCTCTTTCAAAACATGTCATTTGTAGCCACTTGACTACATCCTGACACCTTGTGATTTTTAAAGTCAAATAAATAATTGCTCAATTTCTCCCTGAGCTTTGATGAAATGTCAAAATCACTATAGAAATGGATGAGAATTATGCTAGGGTCTTGTCAGGAGCCACTACATCACCATTACCCTTATTCCTAGTCAAACCCTGGGTGACTTAAGGAGCATGTTCTGACCTAAATTCAGATTTTAATTATAATAGGATCCAATCATTTTCATTGACTGTTTACTTTAGCTTAGAATTAATTTGGATGATCCAGTCAGTACCAATTAGGACCAGAGGAATGTGGATGGGAAAAATACCCTGATAATTTAAAAATGTATTTTTGTCCAATAACTTCAATCATTTCTCTAAAACATTTTTTGCATGTGATTTTAAAATATGCCATTTTATGATTAAAATCAGTCACCTGCTCTCACCCTTGCTTAGCTGCATTCGGATCCGAATTCTAGCTCAGAGGCTGGGGATGGAGCACAGTAGTAGAGCAGGGGTTTAGCATGGGCAAGGGCCTGGATTCAATTCCTAGTATGGAAAAAAAATGATTCTAGCTTAGCTCACAGTGATATGTACAAAAAGTGAGTGGCAGAGCAAAAGAAAGGAACAGCCCCAAAGTGACATTGGACAATCCACAATCCCAAAAAGTGTTGGCTGCATTGAAGCATAGAAAACCAGAGCTTGCATCATTCTAGGCATATGCCACACACTAACTACCCTTATTGTTATAATGAAAGAAAAATAAATCTGTCAAAGAAACAGGTGCAGCCAACTGTAGAGAATGGATGGTGTCACTTCCAGAGGACTTCTGTGGTTTACAAAGTCAAATTCTTTCTATAACTGGAACTGCACGAACTGTCTAGAATAAAATACCTTTTTGGTAGTACCTAGATTACAAAAAAGAAAAAAAAGTAATAATCACAGTGAATAGAGCTTTACAGGAGATCTGCAGACCTGTGTGATAATTCCAACAATTTCACTAACCATATAGCCTTGGGAAAGTCATTGTGCCTTTCAAAAATCTCAGACCTCTGCCATATAAAAATGGACACACCATGGACATAAGGCATGTGGAAGTGCTTTGGCAACTGTAAAACTATAAATGCTCTAGATATTTATTGTATAATCATCACTGGGGGGAGATAAAGAAAAAGCACTAAAGTTGATCTCAGTCCCCAAGATGGGGAGGAAGACTGCTAATGTCAGCAATATAGCTGCACTAGACAGCATGTAGGTGGCCAGTACTGTGCGTGTTCAAAACATATTTATCAACATCATCTCACTTGACTCTCATAGTAGCCCTGGGAGGGAAATAGAATAGAATTCCTACTACCCTGTTCATTTGCTAGCACAGCCAGAAGAACAAATTACTTGGCCTTCTTTTTTTTTCTCTGCAGTTCTGGGGATTGAATTCAGGGCTTTCACACTGAGCTACATTCTAAGCCCTTTTGAAAATTTTATTTATTTTATTTTATTTAGTTTGAGACATAGTTTTGCTAAGTCACTAAGTTACCCAAGCTGGCCTCAAACTTGCAATCCTCCTCCCTCTGCCACCCAGAGTGCTGGGATTATAGGCATGTGCCACCATGCCTGGCTTCTTCCTCTTAATAAAGTACACTTTCCATCTCCTCATATAACTAGGTTAAGAAGCACAAGCTCTATAACTTCTACAGAAATTCAGAGATGAGGTAAATATTTTATAAATAAAAATAGAACATTCTTTATGAAAAAGACACTCCAGAAATTTAGATAGGATTTCAGTAGGCTGAGAAGCTATGAAAGAGCATCACCATTATAATTATCTGGGGCTGAGGGGCCTTTGACCCACCCACTGGAGATCCAACAGAATTATATATTGTTCCATTCACATCCCAATTTCTTTTTTTTTTTTGCACCCTTCCCCCCTCCATCCTTCCCTATTTACATAAACTTTGTTTCCATTTTTTTCCTTTTCTCATAATTTTTCCTTTCTCTTCTTTCCTTACACAACCCAATTTCTACTCTGAGAATCAGCGCATTGTGGTCTCTCATAACTAAAAGGGATGTTCTACTTTTCAGGTCTATTAGGACAGAAAGAAAGGAAACTTCCAAGTCACAGTCCAACTCCCTTCTTTGTCTCCCTCACACACATATCCTTCTTCACAAAATATGTTTGGCTCCCTTCTCTTGTAAACTTGAACATTTCACAACAGTAAAAGCAGCTTTACTTCATTGAAAAAATAATGAAAAGAATAATGAAAATTAGTAACAGAACTTTCTGAGAAATTATCTATGTAGTATTAAGTTAATGAAGCCAAATGATCTAATTTTTTCAAATAGCTTAGGGCTCTAAAAATTCTGGAACCTCTCTTTACAGATTAATGATAAAGTAAATGGAAGTGGAAAGAATATTAGCAATACTGTAAGAATTCAGATGCTCTATCAGTTCCTCAACTAACTTTTATATGCCACCATAATTACATTTCAACTAGAAAGCAGAAGTCTGTTGCTTTTATTTGTTTCTAGCGGCTGTGCCAGAGAAATTTAACAAAAGGAGCATATACATCTTGAAAATTTCCATAATGCATCATTGCTAGAACTCAACAGACCAAGCCCAATTCACCCCCCCACACACACACACACACAAAGCCACTCACCTACATTTGGTATGGCTTAGGGTGAAGATAGTCCTATAGGGCCCTGATTTCAAACAGACTTCTACAAAATTCTAGAGCTGCGTCAAGGGTGCAAATATTTTGAGTTGAATTTAATTTTAGAAAAGCGTTCTAAGCTATATATTTAAGTATAGTAAACAATATGGTCACTCAAATGTGCCATGTGTGGACACCCTGGAAGCCAGAGAGGTGTTTCCTTATGGAGTACAAGAGGATAGATTTGGGGCAAGACCTCAGAATAAAGCTTCTCCTATCAGCCCAGCATGGCTTTGACCTTCTTGGACCAATGTCATAGATTAGGGAAGTCATAGATTTTGAGCCACCTTTTTATTTCAGATCTGCTTAGGTGCACTCACACAAAACTGCAAATCAGAAGGTGATCATAGAACACATGTATTGGCTCCAATAAAATGCAAGGCAAAATTGTATTACCAATGCTTGCCTTCAATTCTGCATCATAGCTGTGCTGCTCACACTTACGAGAGGGCTATCATGCTATCTTATAGCAGGCGTGTGAGTTAACAGATATGATTCAAGTTTAAAATAACACGTCCTCTTTTAATCCTCTTTTATTCTTCAGGATCAGTGAAATTTGCTGAGATTGCTGGAAATCTATTTAAAACATCTTACCACATGCAACTACTAGACTCAAATTTATGTGGATTTTCTTAATACTGGGAATTCAAAACAAAATTAATTATTAAATCAGGTGAAGAGGCTGTCAGATGACTGCCACATGCATCCAGACGCCTGATGCCTAATTTCTGTGTTCATTAAACTACTTCCATCATTCTAATTGCCTGACAATATAACAAATCATTTGATGCTGAAATTATAAAATATTTATAATTCATTTATAATAAATTTCTGTTTTCCATATCCAGGTGAATAAAATTTTATTTGAAAACAAAAGGCTGTGCTATTTGAATGAAGGAAAGAAGGATAAAAAGAAGCAGGGGGAGGGGAGGAAAAGAAGGACGGAGAAGAAGAAGGAGGAAGGGATATTGAAAATCACTGGCCAAGCTGTAATACTGGCCTGGGAGACTAAAGCCATACATTCTAGTTGATTCTGTCACAGACATTCTGTATTCCCTTGACTATTTAAGTCTCTCACCCTCAAAGACTTGAATTTCCAACCTATAAAATCCATGCATTTAATGAAGATTTATTGCACATTATTCTAAACTAAAAGCTGTGCCTGGAGATGGAGGCACAGCAGTGAGAGAAACAGGTATAGCTCATGCCCTCTTAGGGAGGAAGGGAGGGAGGGAGGGCAGAGAGAGAGGGAGAGAGAGAGAGATAAAGAACCATAGTAGTAATTATTCGACCTGACTCTTCATGATCTGGTGAAGGTCAAATAAAATGATGCTTGTTGATGTGTTTTGAACTCTCAAAGCCCTGGTCAATAACATGCTGTCTAATGGCGAAGTTCAGTTGTTTCCTTGACATTAACAATCTTGTCTCCCCAATATGAATATAAACACCTTCAGGAGAGAACTCAGCTTTAGTGCTATTTATTTTTCATCCTACAGTAGTGAGCGTGTAATACATATTTAGAGCATTTATTGTTATACAATAAATTGGGTCATTCCCTCATTCATGTATTCCACATTTGCCCTCATTTCATTTCCTGGAAAACACCAAGCTCTTTTCCGCATTTGAATCTTTTGGCCATGGTTTCCCCAAAGCCTGGGTTCCTGTTCATTCTTCCCTCTTCCCATCCAGTGTTCCCATGGCTGGCTCCTTCTCAGCCTTTAGATTGCAACACAGATGTTACCTCCTCAGAAAAGGCTTCTCCCTTCTTCATGGACGACATCTCCCTTGAGTCCTTAAACCTCTGTCTTAGGCTACATTCCAAGTCTCATTCAATTTCTTTAAAAAAGCTTTAGTTGGGCTGCTTTCAGGCTACCCAGTACACATGTGATTCAGTGGTCAGCAAGGGATGCAGTGGCTGTGGTTGCTCCATACTGCACTCTAATTCTTTAGTCTTATAAGACTGTAGGCTTAGGGCTAGGGATTTAGCTCAGTGGTTCCAGTGCCTGCCTCGCAAGTGCAAGGTCCCAAGTTTAATCCCCGGAAGACTATAGGCTTTAAATCAGAATTTTATCCATTTTGCGATACTGTATTCAGCCTGCTCTCAGGCTAAAACCTGAAAACAGGAATGTCACTCCATGCCATCACTTCTTCCAAGTGTCAACCCTCTCACTTCCCCACACTCTGGAGTTTGTTTGTTTGTTTGTTTCAGAGTTAGGAGTTGTTACATAGAGTGGAGTTCAGTAAGAACTTCTCAGCCATACTGAAAGTGCAGCTCTCAAGGCTATTGATTGAAATATGAATCTGGTCAGGTAGCACTGCTGCTCAGAATCGAGTAAAAACTTCCTCAGTGAGTTAAAAAAAGCCAAATTACCTGCATGATTCTATTTATCTGCATCTCCCTATTACTATTATGCCTTCATCTTGTTTTATTCTCCTCCTTTTCTGTTCCATTCCATCTTCATTGATTGTGTTGTTCCCTCATGATATCTGGCATGTTCTCTAGGTTTCTCCCCTGCTGACAGCACTTACTCCAGATATCCAGAAGGCATACTCTCTCGCTACTTGAAATCTTAGCTCAAATGTCACCTTTTTATTGCTACAATTTCCCATTTCAACCTCAATTACTCTCAGTCCCCTTCTCCTTATTACATTTTGTTTTATTGGTATCAATCATCACCTTTTGAAATACAATCTACACTTGCTATGTTTATAACCCATTGTTTGTCTTCCTTCCTTTGCCTAAATGCTACATGAAGCCAGAATGTTTTATCTTTTTTGGTTTACTTCTGCACCCACAGCATCTAGATCAGTACCTGAAGCAAAATAGATATTCAGTATATCTTTGCCAAATGAATAAGTGAATGAGTAAATGAATGAATGTTGCTAATTTAATATATAGGGGAAACAACACACATTTCAGGGAAACAATAAATCATTTGAGGAGATATCCATTAGGAATGTGCTCAGACATTGAGGTCATTATTTGATCTTCTTTGGTAATGCCAATTATTCTTATTTTGAAGACATGTACCTTTTAGAAACTACCAAAAACTTCTCAAAACCAAGAATAGCCAAAAGAGGAGATTAAAGTGGACATTATTGGTTCAGGTTAAAAAATAAAATATTATATTATAAAACCATGTTTGATTCTTTGTCTCATTGGCATGCTGTGAAGCAGGTCCCAACAAGGAATGCCAAAAATATTTCATATTCCTGCTGCATGGTTTGAATAGGTATATGGTTTTCTAATGGAATAGCTTTGAAGTGAAGTGTTCTGATTTTTTAAGCACCATTACTTTATATTCATGCTCTGCAACACTGCTGAGATAGAAGTCTCCACTGAGTTTAGATAAGCTAGGAAATTTAGCTCTTGATTTTTACCAGATGTGAGCAGTACAGAGATTTCTGTTCAGTGTGCTTTCAGAACATGTGAGGTTATTGCGTCTGGTGAGGCTGAGAAAAGAAACGAGGTCTGAAGAATCTTGATCCCACTGATGGTTAGTGGCAGAGTTGGTATAGCTCAAAACTGGGAAAACAGAGTTGGCTTAGGGTTAATCATAAAAGACATTATTGAGTTGGCCTATTTTTCTGATTTATTGTATTCTAAATAGTACATTTTTATTATTTGTATTATAATCTGACAATACAGTTGAAGTACTGTATAAGCAAACTGAAGTATGATTTATTTCATGTCTGTAATCACCCACCTTTTCTCTGGGTAGTGAGTTGTCATATAATTGTATTTTCTAGTACTACTTAATTGGTCACTCTTATCAAATGGGATAGTAACCTACTGATTTAACACTATGAGGTGCTTATTAAGCAGTCCTCCCTAGTTACTGGGTGAATTAGAAAAACACTGTGCCCATTTAGTTAATGGCTTATTTTGCTCTCTTTCCTTCTGCACCTTATTTTTTTAGTCTCCTACCATTAGAATATATAAACACAAATTTTTACCTTTCTGCTTTTAAGAAGTGAGTGAATAGGTGATCAAGTGTTCCTATAGTTGTTTCTGATTCCTTTTCCTGACAATGTATACCCAACAAACCAAATAGATTTCATTTCAAGTTCCAACCCAAATAATTTAGCTATTTGGAACACTATGCTGAGGGGCTTGTCACCAGGTCTAGCTCAGTGGAGAAACATGTCATAACTGATTAGTGGTTTCTTCTATTGGCATATGATAAGAGATTCAGGACATATGGTAACCTTGGATAGAAAATGGAGATTAATGAGTGAGAATAACTTTATTTCCTTAACCTAAATATTCTCTGGCCATGAACTTTTGGATAACTACATTCTTTCCCCAAAGAACTGCATGGTTTCACATATTCCAAGGGTTAGATGTCAGACAGCAGGCTGGAATTTATATACACTTTGGCTGGAAGTTTCATCCTACTTGGAATCCAAATTCAGAAGACTTTTCTTTTATACAATGTCGTGATGCTTCCTGGAAAATACAAGGAAATATAGCCCACCAACAACCAAGGCACTGTACCTTGAGATATTACTATTTAAGCTTTCTGTGCTCAATATTACTTCCATTAATTATGCATGAAGTATATAATTCATAAAATGATACAAACACCATTTCCGGTACCTATCAATACCCCTGGAAGTCGCTACCAAGAGATATGTACCTGAGTGGTATGATCTAATGTTCATTCCTGAAAGTTCTGAGCTCTCAGTAGTCCTACCTGTATAGGACAGTAACCAGTTATGAAAAACCATCACTTTTTTGCAGTTTGCTTTTTGTCTTGTTACATCTGGTTGCTTAGTGAGTCCCAAATGGCCAGGTCTCAAGTGCAACTTCCAATCCCTGAAGGCACTAGTAAGGTGCATGAGAAGAGTGATGACTGTCTTGAAATGCACCCATACTATTGTGAAGAATTCCTTATGACCATGTGACTAAAGGAAAATGTTAAGCTTGGACTGTACAGCTTGGGTGAGTATCTGCCAGAGTGCTCTGTTAAAATGGTACAGCCTCACAGAGCCCTTCTTCTGAGACCATTGTATTGTGTTATGCATCTCGCACTTTAGCTCTCTTTCTGGGTTTTAGCTTCTGGACTGCCATTATCAAGTGCTGCTTTGTTCATATCCTTTCGTCTGTGAATTTGACTCCCATCCATTATGACACTTAAAAAATTTTAATAAGAGATGGAGTCATGCAATGTTGGCCAGGCTGGCCTTGAACTACTACTGGGCTCATGTGACCTTCCTCAGTATCTTGAGTAGCTGGCACTACAGACATATCATATCACTCCTAGCTTTTTTCTGGCTTTACTCTTTGTATTTCATTGAAATTTTATTGGAATCATCTTATCTATCCTGACCTACCTTAGCCAACAATGCACGCAAGAAACTAACTACAGGCCTGAAGAACCATTTTTCTGTTATTTACTGGTTCCTGAAAACTATACTACAACTAACTAGATTCAATTTTAATGCCACCATGGTTTATCATTAACATTTCACTCAGCATTTATCATTTAGGAAGAGAAGATTTCACGTTACCAGACACTGAATACTTATATTTACTCATCATCTAGTATCAGTAAGCAATATACACTCAAGATGATCTATTAAGGCCCAAACTAGCAATGCGACTAGCCCCACAAAAATTTGCATGTTCAGAAGTCTAAAAGTGTTCTTGTCCTCTTTCCAAATACAGAGATAAACATTTTTGATATTAGAGGCATACATTCTAATTAATTAGTCAAAAATTTTATTATATGGTATAGGAATAGCAATACTTTGTGTCCCAGAAAAGGTACTGGTGGTAGTTTATAAATAATAATTATACTCTCATTTTCAGCAATCAGAAAAATAGTTTGAATAGAACAGACAAATGGTTTCCCAGGGCTGAATAGAAATCAAAGTAATTAGCATAGTATTATAGAAGTTCACTTTAGAGACAAGCTATTTTTAGGACTCTCTCCTAGCAAATATCTAAGAGATTCTAGAATAAATAAATAAATAAGTAAAAGAAGAAAGAAAACTGTCATAAACAGTTCCAACTGCTTGTTCTGAATAGGAATAGAAGACACTTGGATTTGGAAGAGCAAGGTGAGAAACAGATCAAAATGCCACTCAAGCCAATGACTACATAATGAGTACTAGCAAAGGTGACAAACTGTAAATCCATGTCTGAGATAGCAGGGATTCCCTAACTTAAAAACATTGCTTGGTAATCCTGAATAATCGAAAATGATCCAAGAGGTTCTTTATAACAACTTGAGAAGAACTAGCAAAATCTGTTGTCACACAAAGGATAGAGTCCATTAATTTCCTGTCTCTTGAAGGCAGAAGTCAATTGACTGTAAACAGGTTATCTAAACTTAAAGATTTATTATTTACTTATTGCTTCTAAATAGCTTAGCATCATTAAACAGAGTAACAAGGCAAAAAATTCGGAACTAAATGAAGTCATTTAAACAATGTTGCTTTGGATATTAGTTCAAATAAATACACACCATTCCCCAACCAGGGGCACAGCCCTGAAAACACCAACTAGAGATCATAATGGCCAAGATTATTACCGCCAAGGTAATGTTGACATTTATTTTGAACAAATTACAGGTGACAAGTTTCTTTTGTGCAATGCAGCCTTGGTAGTAAGCCTTTGCCAGCACAAACTGTGACAGTGCTGCTGTGGGAAGTTCTGGATTCTATCGACATACCTGGTGTCCAAAGGATCGTCTAGAAATGCATTTCCAAATCCTGGCTGAATATCTCCACGTCTGTACCTGTGCACATATTCAATTCAGTATGCCCAGACTCCACTCATTATCTTTTCTCTCTCTTGCCAAAACCAAAGTATTCATGTAGTCACTCATACCAAATACCTGGGATGCATTCTGAGTATTTCCAATCTCTCTTACTCCCCATATCCAGTCCATCTCTGTGTCCTCTTGATTCAGCTTACAAAATACCTCCAGTTTGTTCCGTTTCCTCCATCTCTATCAGTACCAACCTAGTTCACCATCATCTCTCAGATCACCTACCTCCTGAATGGTCTCTCGCTCACTTCAAACCTCTCCTATTTATTCTCCATGCAGCAATAAGAGTGATTTTTTTTCAAAAAACAAAAGTCTGTCTATGTCACACTGCCACTTAAAACCTTTCAATGGCTCCCCGTGACTCTAAGGGGAAATAAGGTGGATGGTTCCAGTGGTACCTAAGGCCTCGCATATTCAGATATGGGATCGAAGGGAAAGAGGTAGTACGCTATTCAATCACCTCAAATCATATAATTCTGTTGTCTCAAATGATGCGATAAAAGTTGAAGCCAGTTACAATAAGTAGTAGGTAATTGTGAGGCCTAGAAGACCTATAAGAAATCCATAATGTTCAGGGCTGCAAAACTATATCCTACTTAAAATGTTCAGGCTCGAGGGTCATCACTAATATAGCAGGTCACATTCAGTATCTAGAAGTCACTTGGCATGTTAAACTATGATTTGAGTAAAACCGCCCTGGAAGTATTGTTCAGGTCTTTAGTTTCTAAGATCACTAATGTGATTGTAACCATATTATGATTACAAATCTTAACCCACTAATAAAGACAGTAATAGAGACAGTAATCTGAGTAAGTGATTTTGCAAACTTAGTAGGGTTTTCCAGATAAAACACAAGACATCTGCTTAAATGAAATTTGCTACTAAAGTACTATTTATTGTTTATCTGAAATTCAAACTTAACATGTATGAGGTATGCTCACAATATATGGTTAATATTTACATTTTAAAAATTAGTTTAGTAAAGGGCACATTGTCATTAAACCCCCTCAAAGTACTCACGCTCACTTCAAAGACACTTCTCCCATCATTGCTGCTACTTTCGGAGTCAGTTCTGAAAAATTTCTTTTGTGAGTGTATTTACAAGAAGTGAGCAAGATAAGGTGAATAGTCCTTCCAAGTGCCAACCAACAGAAAGGCAGCCTTGTTAAAATGTTACAGTGCACGTTCATCCACCTTATTCACCAGAATTGGCACTGTGCTACTTCTGGCCATTCCCCAAAGACAAAAGGACCATGAAAGGTAAATTTTGGGGATCAGTTCTGGACATCAAGTCAGCCATCACAATGCACCTAAAGACACTCACAAAAGAAGGCTCCAGAGCTGTTTCATAAAGTGACGACAGTGATGAGGTGTGTTTGAAATGAGTGGGACTATTCTGAGAGAGACTAATGGCAGTGTCTTTTATAGTAATAACTTTTTAAATTTAAAATTGGACTGTATTTTTCAATCACACCTTCCATTTTGTAATTTTATTAGCTAAATTTGGCAACCCAAAAAACCATTAAGGAATAGAAATTAGTAAATAAATATTAAAACAAATCCACCCTGTAGGAAAAGTTGTTTTCATGCTGGAAAAATATTTTATTATTATGATATTTTATGTGTTTTATTGTAATAATTCAATCACATTTATTATACAAATAAAAGAATTTCACTGTGTCTTTCCATATCATGCTTTGATCATATCCACCCTCCCTACTACCCTCTGTTCCTTTAACATCTCTCCAACATCCTCAGCCCCTTTCCCTTCTCTTATTACAGTAGTCTGTCTTCTATTTTCAGGTCATATTTATTTTCTGTATATTTATTCTTATTTTTCACATATGAAGGAAAATATGTGATATTTATCATTCTGTATTTAACTAATTTGACTTAAAATGATAATCTCTAGTTCCATCCATTTTCCTACAAATTGCATGACTTCATTTTTCTTTTTCGCTGAATAATACTTCTTTATGCATATATTCCATATTTTTGGTATCCATTCATCTGTTGGCAGGTAGCTAGGATGATTTCTTGTCTTGGCTGTTTTGAATCAATATATTTATATGTGAATATGTATGTTAATATGATGAATTTATTTTCTTCATCATATTCTCAGGAGTGGTAAAGCTGGATTGTAGGATAGATTTACTTTTAGTTTTTTTTGTTTTTTGTTTTTTGTTTTTGTACCATGGATAGAACTTGGGTCCTTGCGCTTGTGCAGCAGGCGACGAAACCACTGAGCTAAATCCTGGCCTACTTTTAGTTTTTTGATAAACCTCCTACTGTTTTGCATAGTAGCTGCACTAATTTACATCTGTACCGTCAGTGTGAAAGGATTCCATTTTTGCTACACGCTCATCACCATTTTTTTTGGTCATTTTTGAAACAAAAAATAGGGGAGCAATAGAATCTCAATGAAGTTCTGATTTTCATTTCCCTGATGGCTGAAGTGTTGAGAATTTTTTCATATATTTATTGGCCATTTTTACTTCTTTTGAGAAGCATCTATTCAGATAATTTGCCTATTTATTGGTTGCATTGTTTATTTTGTTAACTTTTTTGAGTTCTTTAAATACCCTGGATAATAATCCTCTGTCAGATGAATAGCTGGCCAAAATTTTCACCAATTGTGTAGGTTGCCTTTTCATTCTGTAGATTGCTTCTTTGGCTGTGCAGAAGCTTTCTAATTCAATGGAATCCCATTTGTCTATTCTTACTTTTATTTCCTGAGGTTTTGGAATCCTGTTCAGGAAATCACTGCTTGTGCCAATATCTTGAAGTGTTTCCCTGTGTTTTTTCTAGTTGTTTTAAGGCTTCATTAAGGTCTTTGATCTATTTTGAGTTGATTTTTCACAGGGTGATAGATGGAGATCTTATTGCAGTCCTTTACATGTGGTCATCCAGTTTTCCTCACATCATTTATTGAAGAGGCGTGTCTTGTCATCAATATATGTTTCTGGTATTTTTCTCAAGAATCAGATGCCTGAACATGTGTGAGTAAATTTCTAGGTCCTCTAATCTAGTCCATTGCTCCATGTGTCTGTTTTTATGCCAACATCATGATGTTTTTGTACCTAAGTCTAATATCTATCTATCTATCTATCTATATAAATGTAATAAATTTTATTGGTATATTTTAGGTATACAATATAATGACATTCATCATTGTAGATTTGAACCTTTACATAATATACCTTGATTCTTATTTTTCCCCATTCCCCTGCGCTCCCTTCAACCCCTCCACCCCTCCCTATTTACAGAGACTGTTTCCATTTTTTCATTTTCTCATATTAATTTCATTCCCTGCTTTCCTTTCCCCTACTCCACCTACCTCTGCTTCCCCTTTGCACCTTTTGTTCCTATTTCACTTTATCTATTATACATTTTGATCCTTATTTACACTTTCAGTTTCTCACACCAGAGAAACTATTTGGTATTTACACATGTGAGTCCTATTTATTTCACTTAAGAGTATTGCCTCAGTGCGCGTCCATTTAGCTATAAATGCCTCTAATTTTTCATTATTTATGGCTGAGTAATACTCCATTTTATTTTTAAGAAAACCTCACATTTTCTTTATCCAGTCTCCAGTTGATGGGGGATCAGGCTGTTTTCATATTTAGCTATCACACACTGTGCTGCTATGAACATGGGTGCACATATATCACTGTGGTATGATTCTTTTAATTCTTTGGGGAAGATCCCCAGCAGGGGAATACCTGGGTCAAATGCAACTTCCAGTCCTAGTTCTCTGAGGTATCTCCATACTGATTTCCACAGTGCTTGTACCAGTCAGCACTCCCACCAACAATGAAGAAGGGTTTCTTTCTTCCCACACCCCTGCCAGCATTTGTTATTGGTTGATTTCATGATAGTACCCATTCTTTCTGGGGTGAGGTGGAATCTCAGCATTGTTTTCATTTGCATTTCTCAAAGGACCAGTGATGTTGAACATTTTTTTTGTATGTTTATTTGCTGCTTTTACTTCTTTGTGTGAGAAATGTCTGTTCATTTCAGATGCCCATTTTTGAATTGGGTCTTTAAATTTGGGAGGTCTGATTTTTTTTAAGTTCTTTATAGATTCTAGATAGTAGACCTTTGTCTTAGGAACAGCTGATAAAATTTTTTCCCACATTGTGGGTTGTCTCTTCACACCATTGGTGGTTCCTCTTGATATGTAGAAGCTTTTTAATAAGAAAAGATCCCACTTCTTGATTCTTTATGCTAGTTCATGTGCAACTAAGGTTTTGTTCATGGAATCTTTTCCTATGTCAATGTCTTCAAGACTTCTACCTAACCTCTAGTCTACAATATATTTTGAAATCTAGTATTGTTAGGCTTCCAATATTGCTCTTTTTGCTCATGATTGCTTTGGCTATTTGGGGTCTGTTGTGTTTCTATATAAATTTTAGGATCATTTATTCTAATTATGGAAAGAATGTCATTGATATGTGATTGGGATTGCACTGAATCTGTAGATTGATTTTGTTAGTATGTCCATTTTAACAATCTTGATTCTCCTAATCCATAAACACGAGAGATCTTTATGTCTTTTTGTGTCTTTTTAAATTTATTTCTTCAGTGCACCTGCTTGGTTATGTTTATTCCTCTTTTACTTTTTTAGACAATTATGAATGTGACTGTTTTCCTGATTTCTTTCTCAGCAAGTTCAGTATTGTGATATAAACAGCTACTGATTTTTATATCCTACAACTTTGTTCAATTTTTTTAAATTTTATTTTACTAATACATGTTTGAAATTCCTGAAGTTTACACCCATGTTAGGAATCTTAGTTCTAAGAGTCTTTTGGTGGGATCTTTATAGTCTTGTATGTATAGAAACATACCATCAACAAACAAGGATAATTTTACTTCCTCCTTCCTGTTTGTATGCTTTTTATTTCCTTCTCTTGCCTGATTGCTCTGGTTAACATTTCAAGTATTGTATTAAGTAAGAGTGGTAAGATTGGACACACTTGTGTGATTCCTGGTTTTGAGGACATGCTCTCAGTTTTTCACCAATTAGTATAATTGACTGTGGGTTTGTAGGATATAGCTTTTACAATGCTAAGATATGATCCTTCTATACTTCTGTGCTTCAGAGCTTTTATCATGAAGGGAAGTTGACTTGTGTCAAAGGCTTTTTCTGTGTCTATTCACATGAACAGGTAATTGTTACCCTGGATTCTATTTATGTGATTATTACATTTATTGATTTGCATATGTTGAACCGTCCCTACATTTCTGGAATGAAATCAACATATTGATGATCCCTTTCATATGCTGTTGAATTCAATTTCCAAGTATTTTATTCAGAGTTTTTGCATTGATGTTCATCAAGGATATTGGTATATAATTTTATTTTTGTTATACCTTTATCTGGATATGGTAGGAGGATAACTGGTTTCATACAATGAATTTGGAGGAACACTTTACTGACTGTTTCAGTCTCACTGCTTGGCATTGCTATGGTTAGGTTTATTGATATCTTATTGGTTCAATTTGTGAGGTCATATATTTCAAGAAATTTGTCTAGTTCTTGATTTTCTAATTTATTGCTCTAGTTTTCAAATATTTCCTACTAAGCCTATGGATTTTGGTGGCTTCTGTTTTCATATCCTCTTTTTGGCTCTAATTTTACTTATTTGGGTATTGTTTTTTACTTTTTGTTAGTTCAAATGAAAGTTTACCAATTTTGTTTTTCTTTTTAAAGAACCAAATCTTTGTTTCATTGATCATTTGTATTGTCCTTTTAGTCTCTATTTCATTTATTTCTTTGCTGATCTTTACAATTTCTTTCTGCTAATTGGGAGTTTGGTTTCTTCTTGCTTTTCTAAGACCTTGAGATGTATGACTAAGTTATTTATTTGAGACCCCTTTGTTTTGTTTTGTTTTAATATAGTTACTCATATCTCTAAACTTCTCTCTTAGTTGCCCTTTCACTAGAGACAACCCACAATGTGGGAAAAAATCTTCACCTGCTTTTCCTCAGACAAAGGTCTACTATCTCGAATCTATAAAGAACTTAAAAAGATTAGACCTCCCAAATTTAAAGACCCAATCCGAAAATGAGCATCTGAAATGAACAGACATTTCTCACACAAAGAAGTAGAAATAGCAAATAAATACATGAAAAAATATTCAACATCACTGGTCATTCGAGAGATCCAAATGAAAACAACACTGAGATTCCACCTCACTCCAGAAAGAATGGCTGCTATCATGAAATCAACCAATAACAAATGCTGGTGGGGCTGTGGGGAAAGAGGAACCCTGCTCCACTGCTGGTGGGAGTGTAGACTAGTGCAACCACTGTGGAAATCAGTATGGAGATACCTCAGAGAACTAGGACTGGAAGTCCTATTTGACCCCGCTATTCCACTTCTGGAGATCTTCCCCAAAGAATGAAAAGAATCATACCACAGTGATATATGTGCACCCATGTTCATAGCAGCACAGTTTGTGATAGCTAAAACTTGGAAACAGCCCAAATGCCCATCAACTGGAGACTGGATAAAGAAAATGTGGTTTTTTTATAAAATGGAGTACTACTCAGCCATAAAACATGAGAAATTAGAGACATTTATAGCTAAGTGGATGCACATTGAGGCGATACTCTTAAGTGAAATAAATAGGACACACATGTATAAATACCGAATAGTTTCTCTGGTGTGAGAAACTGGAAGTGTAAATAAGGACTAAAATGTATAATAGGTCATGTGAAATAGGAAGAAAAGGGGCAAAGGGGAAGGAAGTGGGAGGGCTGGGGAAAGGATAGAAGGGAATGGGATTAATATGAGAAAATGGAAAAATAGGAACAAAATCTTTGTAAATAGGGAGGACTGGAGGGGTTGAAGGGAGGGCTGGCCAAGGGTGAAAGATGGGAATCAAGAGAGATTATGTAAAGGTGCAAATTTCCAATGATGAATGTCATTATATTGTATACCTAAAATGTACCATTGATTAGAATGATTAATTGATAATGCAAAATAGGAAGAAAAGATCCAAAGGGGTAGGGGTAGTGGGAGGGGCAGGGGAAAGGAAAGAAGGGAAAGGACAAATGCTGAGAAATGGAAAAAATGGAAATAAAGTCTTTGTAAATAGGGAAGGGTGGAGGGGGTGAAGGGAGGGCTAGGTATGGGGAAAAAATAAGAACCAAGATGCATTATGTAAAGGTACAAGTTCCCAATGAGAAATGTAATTGTGTTGTATACCTACAATGTACCAATAAAAGAATTTAAGAAAAAAAAAAAGTTGTCTTTTCACTGTGTCCCCAGATTCTGGTATATTGTCTTCCTCTTTTCATTTAATTCTAGAAATGTTTTAATATCTTCCCTGATTTCTTCAGTGATCCAATGTTCATTCAAAAGTACATTTTTCAATCTCCATGTGTATTCATAATTTCTGTAGTTTCTTTTGCTGTTGATTTTTAGTTTCATTCCATTATGATCTCATAAGATGGAAGAAATTATATCAATTGTTTATATTTGCTAGGATGTGCTTTGTGTCCTGCAATATCATCTATTTTAGAAAAAGCTTTATGAGCTGCTGAAAAGCATTTGTATTTCACAGCTGTCAAAATGAATATTCTGTAGATGTCTGTCAAATCCACTTGATTTATAGTGTAATTTAACTCCGATCTATCTTTTTTATTTTTTTCTGACTCTATTGTTGATTGCAGGATATTGAAGTCATCTGCTATTATTGTATTAGAGTCTAGCTCCCCTTCCATACCCAGTAGTGCTTGTTTTATCAATTGGGTGCTCTGATATTCTGTGTATACATAGTGACAATTGTTATATCTTCTTGATCCAATATTCCTTTTATTGATATATATTTACCTTCTTTTTCTCTTTTGTGTTTGGCTTGAGGCCTGTTTTCTTAGATATAGGTAGAGCTATACCTACTTGCTTTTGGATCCCTTTTGCTTCGAATAAACTTTTTCATGCTTTATTTTTGGTCTGTGTATATCTTTGCTAATTATCAGCCAGTCACTCTAGGTACATCTTTTAATTGAAGAATTAAGATCATTCACATTCATGGCTATTATTGAAAGATATATATGAGTTCCTGTCATTTTTTTTTTGTTTTTCTTCTTGTTATTTGAATCATCTATGTTCATTTATTTCTCTTTTGCATCCTAGAGGTCTGAAGGCTTACTGAATTAATGTATGATTACTAATCCCCATCTATTTATCTAGTCTCCTATGGCAACTTATTTTTCCCATACTCTCATCATTGAGTTTATCTTGTTTCCCTTTATGGAATTTCTTTAAATTCTTATAATACTGGTTTAATTGTCATAAATTCCTTTACTTTATGTTTATCTTGGAAGGTTTTTATTTGACTTTTTAATTCTGAAGGGTAACTTTGCTGTAAATAGTAATCCAGGTTGGCAATTAATTTTTTCAGGACTCAAAATACATCAATGCATGCCTTCTTGTCTTCTATAGCTTCAGCTGAGAAGTCTGCTGTTATTCTGATGGGTTTATTTTAAAAGGTATTTGGTGCTTTTATCATGTATATTTTGATAGTTTCCTGGTTTTTACTTTTGGCATTTTAACTATAACATGTTTTAAAGAGATTCCATTCTTGTCATATCTATTTGAAGTTCTTAATGCCTCCTATACCGGATGTCTATATCTTTCCCAGTATTTGGGGATTTTTCTGCTATTATTTTACTGAATAGATATTCTATGTCTTTAGCCTGTATTTTGGCTTCCTTATTTTTTCCTACTGTTCATATTTTGGACTCTTAATGGTGTCCCATAGATATTATGTTATTTTCATTCTTTGTTATTATTTTTCTATGTTATTTTCTGAATGTGATAATTCATCAACGTGTCTTCGAGTCCTGATATGCTTTATTTTCTCTTGACCTAGCCTATTGGTAAGTCTTTTAATTGAGCTTTCCATTTGCCTTATTGAGCTTTTCATTTCTAAACTTTGTTTGGTTTTTTTTATTCAGACTCTCTTTATTGAATTGTCCTTCATATCTTCCATTGTCTTTCTTGATTCATTCAGCTGTTTATTTGTATCTTCTTTGAATTTATTGATCAATTTTCTCTTCAATTTCTTTAATTACTGGTCTAGCATGTCATCCACTTTAGTATCTTCAAAATCAGTAAAAAGAGAATGATGAGGTTTTGGATGAGTCATGTTGCCTTTTCTCATATTTCTTGTATTTGTATGTAGAGTTTTATATGTCTGTCGGGGTGACCATCTGTTCCACATTTTTTCATATAATTTTCTTTATTAAAACCTGTTTGTAGTACATAATGTTTATATTTAGGTGCCAGGATTTAGCTCAGTGGTGACAACACCTGCCTCGCAACCCCAAGGTCCTGAGTTCTATCCCTGGTACCAAAAAAAAAATAATAATAATAATGATAATGTTTATATTCCTTGTGGAGAGTTAGTATATGTACATAATACATCTTAATTCCTTTTTTCATGACCTTTCTCTTCCCTCTCTCCCCCTCCATCTATCTCTTGATCACCTTCCTTTTTTGTACATGTTTGTAGTACATAATGTGTGAGAGCCTTCTTAAGGAACCGCTTTCTCTTCATAATGTGTCCCAGGATGTCAATTTGTTGTATACTATTGATTTTAATTCCAAGTAGACATCATACTGTAGCTTCCCTGTTGCTTCTTTAGCTGTGATAAATGAGTTTTGATGGAGAGTACAGAGTGTCAGAACTTGAGGGTCCCACTTTCTCTGTAGGTCTCACAAGAGTAGGGTCCTCCTGGTAGTTCAGGCAGTTGTGCTGTAGACAGTGGAGTATGATGATTCACCTTCTGTGGTTACCCCTCCAGGTTGGTGAGCAATGTGTGTTATGAAAAGATATGGGAGCAACAACCCATGCTGAGAACTGGGGTAGATGTGGTATGCACAACTTCCGTTGTTCCTCTCTGCTGTGCTTACTTAAGACACAGTCATTGGCTTGGAGTTTTTATCTTTTTTATTCTTTAAGTTAACTTCAACTTATTGACCAAGGTCTGGGTCTGAGTTATGGGTGAAGTGCAATTTCTTTTAAACGGGCTGAGAGTATAGTTCAGCAGCACAGCATCTACCCAACATGCATGAAGTGTCAAGCTCCAAATTCAGCACTGATTAGAAACAGGAAAACAAATAACAATATATGCCAAAAATAAAAGCAAATCAGATGCAGAAATAAAGTAAAAACAGAGTAAAAACCACAGCATCCACAACATCACCATCAACTGGAAATGGCAGTGACAAAAATAATACAGAATAACTTAAAAGCTTAAAAATGATAAAAATAAAATTAATTAAAAGATAGAAAATAGAATTTTCTAAAAAATAGAAAATTCAGAAAGAGAAAAGAATGAAAAGAAGAAAAATAGAAAGTGAAAGATAAAGCACAGAAAAACAAATGAAATAAATTGAATATTAAAGGAAAAAAGAGAATGAGACAAAAGGAAAACAAAAATATATTAATATATAACACATACATAAATATATATAAATATTTATATATATATATATATATGAACCAAGCAGCAAATACAAAAGAGAAAAATCTTAATAAAAAATGAAAGCATTGAGTCTGCTGAGGTGAATGATCATGTAGACAAAGTTGAATATTCACCATCTATGCCAATCAGCTCTTCCTTCTCTGTCTTCTTAGGCTATTCCCCACCCCTTGGAGAAAGCAAACCCTGGGGTTATTTACCCTTTCCTTTTTACTTTTATGTTCACCAGGCAATCAGCAGGAATGCTTTAGAAAAGACCTAGTTCTTTGCCAGTTTGAGCTACTGCAGAATGTGAAGTTCTCCCCAGTAAAAATATATCCTGGCGAGATTTGTTCAAGGCACTCCCATTGGCGCTGCAGCTTATCTGGGTCTCTGGTGCCCTTTGTGAAGCTCACTTAGGAAGTGGGGCCACAGTCTCCCATTGGGTGTGGGAGGCAATGGGTGCGGCCAGGCTGAAAGTCTTATAGAGGAAGTAAGTTCTGCTCCCTTCCTTGTCTCCAACTGGTTTCTCTTCCATAGACTTTTCAGTGGTTTTGTTTCAGGGGCACACCCCTAGGGCCAAACTGGTTCTCAAAATGGATGCCAGCTGAGACAGTGTACTAGTATTTTCTCTGGGTTCCCAGGGGCAAGAAAATGAAGAGGGTTTTGTTTCCCAAAGCAGCAAGCTCAGAGGCTCCCTTCTCAAGATGGTTCATAGTTATAGGGCAATGAATATACATTAGGAAGTGCAGAGAACTTCCTTAACAGTAGCCTGCTTTGCAGATCCCAGATCTGCTCAGTATTCAGACTGATCAGTCTTCTTCACCGTGCTGACTTCTGAGTCAGTTGTGCTTACTAAGTGTCTCCATTTTTCTCCAATACAGCATCTCCTGCCAGGCTGCCACATGCTCAACACTGAGATGCTTCTTCTCACTCTCTCAGATATCCAGACATTCTGTGTATCTCAGAGTTTTTGTCCACTACTAAACTTCAGCATTTCCCAGTCATCAACCTCAATGAGAAGCTATTCTCTAGTGGTTTTGATTCCAACTTATCTTAGTTACTTTCTTGTTGCTGAGACTCAACATCCAACACCCACAATTTAAAAGAGGACAGATTTATTTCAGCTCACAGTTTGTAAAGGTTTCAGTCCAATGGCTGCCTTTAAGGCAGGGTGGCATGGCAGAGGGGAATTGCAGACGAGAAACAGTCTATGGCAGAGCAGGCAGGAAGCTGCAAGCAGAAGCAGGAGCAGTAAGTCTGGCTTTCCCTTTTGTCCCAACTAGGCTACCAGCCTTTTCGGTGGTGCCACCCACATCCTAGGTGGGCCTTTCCATTGTCCACATCCAGAACTATGTTAAGCCAATCAGTGAACCAATTTAGTATGACACATCCTTAATCCCAGTATCACAAACCCTAGATCTAGCCAGCTCTGCAAAGCCCCACCTATGAGCACATGAGGCTTTGAAGGGACATCTAGATACAACCCATAACACTCCTTATGGAAAAGTACATGAGTGCTGGCTGCTTTTGCCCATGATTCTTTCTTATATATGTGTCTTACTAAAAATTACTTGAGAAATTTAATAGAAACTAAAGTTCTAAAATGATAAACTTAATTTGAAATGTCTAATTATCTGTAAGTTACTGAAAAGGGTAAGATTATTTTGTTATCTTCATATATGTTTTCCATTCTCATCAGAATGTGATTTATCATCTTGGCTAATTAGATTTATAATCATTAGCATAGGGCTTGCTAGGTTTGCAAGATTGCCCTATATGGAAATTCAAGTGTATATGACAATCAAATTCATTAAGTTTCTAAATGTATTTAGCACAAAAATAAAGGGAAAAATGTATTAAGAGTTAAAGAGCAAGTGAAGATTACTTTTATAAAAATACTAGGTTTACAAATAGGACAACAGATTTTCAAGTTGAACTTACAGGCTTAAAACTAATTTTGACTGTAAATTTAGCATTTTAATTAGTGAATGTTGGTGTAATCACAAACAGCACTGCACAGCTTTATTCTCTCTCTCAGTCCACTCCATCTCCACTGGGATTCTTTTAGGTCTCTACAGACTGCTTCCCACTACCAACAACAACATGGGCGGTACTTCTGTTCATGAACTTAATTTGATCTACAGTTTTGGCAAACATGATCAAATTTCTTTTGGGTGGGAAAGATGGCCATAGTCATGTTTGTCACCTGATATGGAGTTTGCAAACAAAAACAAAATTATGCCAAAAGCTTCTGTTTGGGAACCAAATTTTTTGCAAACAAAAGCATTCTGTGAACCAAGGTCCCGCTATATTTAGTAAGAGTTCCCTCTTGCTCGAAGATGTCTATGCACATTCTCACCTAATTAACTCCTTCTCTTCTTTCAGATCCCAGCTATAGCTTCAAACTCCCTAACTAGCTCAAGTCTCTAAGTACATGCGCCTGCAGTAAAGCAGTAAGAGGCTACTGCGGCTGTTATTATTGTTGATGTTAGTTTTTATTTTATCTCATACTTTTCCTTCTTAGCACTTGTCTCAGTCATAATTCTCCATCTTTTTCTATAATGGCATTTGCCTTTATTCATCATTTTATTCTAGGTAGTCTGTAACACACCAGCCACTCAAGCTCTGCATGGCGGTACACACCTGTAGTCCCATATACTCTGGAGACCAAGGCAAGAGAATTGCTTGAGCCCAGAGTTGGAGGCCAACCTGGGCAACATAGGAAGCTCCATCTCAAAATAAAAGACTGAATTTAAAAAAAAAAAAGCAATATCACACATGTTCTCATTCAAATAATTCTGTAATCTCATAGTCTCACCCTGTCAAATGCAAGAACTTTAACAATCTTCCTTAATTCCTTCCTGTTTTAGTTCTTTCAGTTCAAAGGTAGTTTTCCTGCTGGAGCAGCTGATTACCTCAGTGATTCACACCCACACTAATTTACTTATCAAAGGGATGCTTGGCCACACCCTTACTTTTCTCTTTCCAGTACTCTATATTGGTTTTTGCAATATTGATAGCCTGAGAATTTTTTGAATCTTTAATTTCTGCTTCCTTTTATGCTAAACAATTCTTTAAGTCATTTTTCTCTTCTTGCATTTTATTAGAAGCACTCAGGAGAAGCCAAAGACACACCTTCAATGCTTTCTCTAGAAATAGCTTTAGCTAAGAATGAAATTTCATTGCCTGCAAGTTCTACCTCCCATGAAACTCTGGAACATGAATACAATTCAGTCTCCTTATTTGCCACTTTTTTTTTCCATAAAGTTTACTGGTCCATTTTAGGTATAAAATACAGTTACATTCATGGTTGGGATCTTGTACCATTACATGAGTATTTGGTCCTGCTTTTTTTGCCCTTCCCCTGCCCTCCCTTCACCCTCTCCACCCTTCCCAATTTGCGAAGACTTCCATGTTTTTCCTTTTCTCATAGTTTTTTCTTTTCCCTTCTTTCCTTTTCCTTTCCCCTACCCCTCCCACTTCCCCTCATCCTTTAGACCTTTTCTTCCCATTACACAATAACAATTATACATTTTTAAAATTACAGTATCAAGATCTAGGAGACATTACCACAGATTTTACACAATTTAAAAGGATATAGAAAGCATATTACAAAAATCTTTTTTGAAATAAATTTGATAACTTCTAAGAAGTACATTGGAAGACAAATTAATGAAACTAACTCTGGAGGAAATATAAAATTTGAATAGCACCTATTAAAGAAAGCATATTCCTAGCTTGAAAACCTTCCTATATGACAGCAACAGGCTCATATACATTTTAACTGATAAATTATATCAAACATTTAAAGCCTAACAAAGAAGAAACACTTCTCCTCTCATTTTAGGAAATCAACATTGTGCTAATATTAAAACTGGATAATAGAAGAAAAAAGTATGAACATAAATAGAAATTTGTTTCCTAAAACAAACTATTAGATGTCAGATCTGGCAGTATGTAGAAAGTGGTTTTATTATAGGGATGGCAGTGTTGGTTCACCATTGGAAGATCCACCATCAAAAGTCATCTTTTTAACAGAGGAAAGGAAAAATCCATATGATCCTGTCACTAGTTGGAGAAAAAGTATTGGACTAAATTCTACAGCTGTTCATGGTAAAAGCTATCAGGAGACTAGAAGTAGGACAGAACCTTCTCAACAGATCAAAGACATGTACTCGACACTTCCAGCAAAAATGCCTTATAGGAATGGAAAAGATACAATGCTTTCTCCCTAAAGTGGGGAACAAGGGCAGATATGCCCTTCATCTGTCCATTAAACTTTGAAACATAGGCCCAAATCAAAATAGCCTGGCAATGAAAATAAACAAATAGCATGGCATTGACAAGGTAGAAGTAAAATCTTTATATGTAGATGAAATGATCATCTACAGAGAAAATACTAAGAAATCCCTAGGAGCCCCTAGAACTTGTATTTGAATTTAGCAGGATTAGAAAATACAAGGTATATATAAAAATTCATGTCTATTATACTTGCTATAAATGAAGAATTGGATATGGAAATTTAAAAGTTATGTAGGAGTACAAAGGACTTAGAAAAGTAAAAAGAAAAAAAAAACAGTGTTAGAAGACATTTAGTACCTAATTTTAAGACTTCCTCTAAAGCTACAGTAATCAAGACAGTGTTGGTGTAAGGAAAGACATATAGATCATTGGAATAAAACAGAGAATCTAGAAATAGAACCACACATATATGGTCTACTGAGCTTTGAAAGATTATTTAACATTAGCATTTTATAGAACATAAACTCAATTCAAGAGCAGAGGAAAAGATAGTGTTTTCAGCAAATGACACTAGAACACCTGGTATCTGTATATAAAAAATTAACCACAACCCTTTATTTCCATACATAAAAATTACTTGAAAGGATCTATGAACCTAAATATGAAAGACTAAAACTATAAAACCTTAAGAAGAAATTATAAGGGAAAATGTCTATGAATTTTGGGTACGCAAGAATTTCCTAGGATACAAAAAACATAATGTATAAAAGAAAAAAATCGATAAATGAGATTCCATCAAAATTTAGAACTTTAAATGCCATCATTAAGAGAATGAAAAGTAGTCCTTAAACAGACCATATTTATAATGCATATAACCTATGACCAGAATATATAAAGAACTCTTACAGCTCATTAATAGAAAACACAAGAAGATGATAAATAGCCAGTATAGCACAAGAAAAGGTGTGCAACACTAGAATCAGAAAAATACTAATCAGTACAATAACAAGACTGAATTATACACTCATTAGGGAGATGAAGTTAAAGGTTTTAAAATAACAAATATCAGTTTAGGTGTGAACCAATTAGAACTTTCTAATACTGCTAATGTGAATGTAAAATGATAAAACCATTCTGGAAAACAATATAGAAATTTCTTGTATTACTCTTAAGAACCAACAGTCCTGTTCTTAACTTTTTACTTGAGAGGAATGAGAACATATTTTCACAATAGATTTGTACATACAAGTTGAGTATCCCTTATGTGAAATTTTGGGGACCAGAGTGTTTCAGATTTTCGCTTGAAATCCACTTGATCTGCAAAGAGGATAGCTACTCCTGCTTTTTTGGGGGGGGGGTGTTCCTGTCACATGGAGTATTGTTCTCCACCCTTTAATTTTCAGAATATGAGTTTCTTTTTGAATTAAATGTGTTTCTTGTATGCAGCTTATTGTTGGATCTTGCTTCTTGACCCATTCTGCCAGTCTATTTCTTTTGGTTGGTGAATTGAGACTATTAACATTGATGGTTATAACTCATACATACTGACTTATCATTGTCATGACTTTTTCTTTTTGTTGGATTCTCCCCCATTGTGTTTAATTTCTTGTTGTGCCAAACAGATTCATTTTGCTGGGCTTCCTGTGGTTGTGATCCTCTTTGTCTTTTCCTAGGATATCGTCTAAAACTTTTTGGAGTGCTAGTTTGGTATTCATGAAGTTCCTAAGGTGCTCTTTGTCACGAAAGTATCTCATTTCTCAATTTTGAAAGATAATTTTGCAGGGTACATCAATCTGGGTTGGAGGCTGTTTTCTTTTAGGGCTTGAAATACTTCACTCCAGGCTCTCCCTGCCTTGAGGGTTTGTGTTGAGAAGTCTGCTGTGATTCTGATGGGCTTTCCTTTGTATGTGATTTGTTTTTTTTTCCTCTAACTGCTTGTAGAACTTTGTTGTTCTGTTGGGTTTCTGGAATTTTAACAATTATATGCCTATGTGTAAATTTTTTTTGATCAAGACTATTTGGAGTCCTATATGCCTCACTTCTCTGTATGTCAAGTTATTTTCCCCTGCTTGGGAAGTTTTCTGCCATCACTTCTGTGAACAGTTTTTTTATGTCATCTGCACTCTCTCCTGTTTCTCCATTGACTCCAATCAGTCTTATGTTATTCTTCTTTGCATAATCTAGCAGCTGCTGGATTGACTTCTCATGGTCCCTTACAATTTTAAAGAAATTTTTCTTTTCCTGGTCACTAATTGCAATCTTATCTTCTATATCTGATATTCTGTCCTCACATTGGCTCATTCTGCTGTGTAGACTTTCAGTGGAGATTTTAATCTCCTGGAAATCTGTTTACATTTGTTTTATGGATTCCATTTGCTTCCTATGTTGGGATTCCATCGTGTTCCTGAGCTCTCTCTAGATTTATTAATCATGTCTTGCACTCTGAGCACAATCTCTGCTGTTATCTGAGAAATTATTTGTAATTTCATTTTTTCCATATCCTCTTTTGTTGCCAGTTCAGAGAGTGCAGGTGGTTGAGTATCAGAGTGTTCCATCTCGTTTCCCTTTGAGATTGCTTTAGGTGATCTGGAAGTCTGGTTTTGAGACTTGTTTATGGGTCTTCTCTTTTCAATGGGGGGTGTGCTGTTGGTGCCCACGTGGCTCACCTCCTATGTGCTGGTGAGGGTGGTATGGTGCCCTGGAAGCCTCCTCTTGTGTACTGGAAGCAGTTCACCTCCTGTGTGCTGGTGAGGGTTGTTCAGGGATTTAGCTCAGTGGTTCAGCCACCTGCCCCCCAAGCTCAAGGACCCGAGTTCAATCCCCAGTACCAAAAAAAAAAAAAAAACCAACAAATATTTATTTGCCGCTTTTTAATAAGGATTTCCTTTTATCCAGTTTCCAGTAACTGTTCTCATTTCCATCTGAGACCTCATCAAAATAACTTCTTTGTCCATATTTCTACCAACATTTTGTTTATAATAACTATTTTCTAAGAAGATGGAAGCTTTCCCTGCAGATCTCTTTTCTTTCTGAGCCCTCAACAGAATTGCTCTTCAGTCTGTTGATGTCAATGTGGGCTTTTTCTAGACTCCTCCAAATTCCTCAACCCTCTACCCATTACTCAATTTTAAGGCAACTTTCTTATTTTTTAAGTATTCATTACATCAGCACCTCCACTTCTCAGTACTAATTTCCGTCTTAGTCCATTTGGGCTGCTGTGGCAAACTACCTCAGACTTGATAGCCTTCTAAATAATGGAAATTTATTTCTTGCAATTCTAGAGACTCAGGAGTCCAAGATTAAGGTGCTGGCAGGTTTGGTGTCTAGTAAGGGCCTACATTCTGGGTCACAGATGACCATTTCACTGCATGCTCACATAACTGAAGGAATAAAGGAGCTCTTAGGGGGAGGAAGGTCTCTACAAAGTCTTATTTAAGGGCACTAATCTTATCTATGAATCCTCCACCCTCATAGCCTAATCACATACCAGAGGCCCACTGCTTTATATCGATCAGTACATTGGAGGTGAGGATTTCAACATATGAATTGGGAGGGGAACACAGACATTCAGTTAACAGCATTTCCTCATTAAAATATTACAGGAATTTTGCAATCTACCTGTATCAGATTATTTGCTATTTTCCACTGTGTTAGTCAGCTTTCCCATTGCTGAGACACAATACTCAACAACTTAAAGGGGGAAAGGTTTAATTAATCTCATGGTTTCAGGGAATTCAGTTCATTTTTGATTGGCTCCAAAGCAGGAACATCATGTTGGAAGTGTGTGGTAGAGCAAAGCTGCTTAGTTTGTGGGAGCTCTGGGGATAAAAAGTAGGGTAACAGAGCCAGAAGAGGAGGGGTAAAGCACCTGAGAGAGTATCTAAGGTACACAAAGTACTCTATGTCTTTGACCCACCCTGTCACATCCAGGACTGTGTTCCACCAATCCTGTGGGCACTTTCCAAGTCAATCAAGTCAACACTACCAAGCTAAAGCACCACACCCACCATATGTGTCCTTTTTATTGTTAATCCCCCACCTAGAATGTCCCCTGTCTGCCTTCTCTCCAATTCTCTCCACTTTCATCTCACCATATCCTCTAGTAGGAGTCCTATCCATTCCCTACTGCTTAATTCAAAATGTACTTTCTTTTACAAACTTCTCCAGATTTTGCTAGCCTTGTCATTTTCCCATTCTCCATGTTCTTATTAGCTCTATAGCTCTCCAGCTCTATAGCTCTCCTGCAAACACAATTCTTCGCACATATCTGTTGCTTCCCCAAGACCAGTGCTTTCTAGAGTGTGTATCAGAATCACCTGATATTCTTGGTAGCTAGAAATTCAGACATCAGAACTATAGGTTAGCTCTCTGGAAATAGGTTCTGGAGATAAGTGCTGAAAATCTGCATTTTCACAGGTTTTCAAGTTCATTCTTAAGCTTGCTAAATCTCAGAACATTTTCCCTTGACTGAGACATCCTCCAAAAGAGTCACACCTTGTTCTTTTGAGAGTTGCTACTCTTTCTCAATTCTTGTTTCTTAGAGTGTAGTTAACATTCAATTAAAATGTTAAACATTAATTTATTGTGGCCAAAAAGGAATCTTGGAACAGAAGACATAGCTGCAAATCTCAAGAATTTTATAACACCTTCTACAGCTTAGCTTTCAGTTGGTTTTACTCTACAAAGGAAAGCACTCAGTAGTCTTAAAGATAACAAACTCCCTTCTCTCCACACTTGTGATCCACTACTGAGCTTTCAGAAATATATAATCAAAGGTATAGGTTTCATTAACATCTAATACACTGAAACAAAACACTGCCTAGTAATTCCTAATCAGTATGGGAACAATGTTCTTGCCCTCTATCCTTGCAGCTTTTAATATCTGTACACTGTATTTAATCATCCAGGCCCCTTAATTTACTGAAATTTAAATGATCTCACATTAGATTTCCTGGTGCACTGCTCCAAATAAGTAACTTTTTAAGATAATGCAGGGTCTTATTTGTTGCAAATCATGCTGCTTTTGCCATGTTCAGCTTCAACGCCTTTCTGAAAAAAAAATGATTTAAAGAATTTTCTTTCAAATTTTTCAGTACATATAACTATGTAACCATTAGAGATTTTACATTTTAGAAGAATCACTTCAAGAAAGTGTGGCAAAACAAATTGACGGCTTCTTTCTCATCTTCAGTGCAGAACAGTTTCAAAACTCACAGAATATATTATAATATTCTTTTTTTATTTCTACTGTATTACTTTTACCTATGCAATTACATTTGGCCCTCAAAACATCCTCGTGAGTCTAATAGAGCTCTTATTATTCAATTTTATGAATGAAGAAAAGGAATTGCACATAATCCCAAAACACAATGGAGTTCTTTAACTTTTTGGACCCCCACAATTATGGTATATATCCCTAAGATCTAACTACCTACCTGTATCCACCAATTCAAGACACTATTGATCACATACTGACTACCTATGGCCATTCCAATTTCCTGTGGTACCTTTCAGAGACAATGAGGTCACATAGCACAGACACCATCTAGTTCACATATATGCAAAGCGAGGCCAGCCTAGACTCACTATTGGATAAGGATGGCAGAGTACAAGGCTCCTATTAGTCAGACACTAAGCTTACAACTTTACTCCCATTCCTGCAAAGGCAGCAGGCATGAGCCCCATGCATGCATAGAAGAGTTCTTCTCATGAGGATGATGCTCAGTTGCTTAAAAACTTCACTGGAGATTATGTGATTCTTCAAGACTCAGATTTTACCTAATTGACAGCTAGTTAGGATTCAATCATCGATTATTCAAAAGCACCATTCTGAGCACAGTGAGAAGTACTAGATTGGTAGTATCAAGTCAAGTAGAGAGACTTCAAAATTGCTTTCAGAGCTTGTCTCGTGTCTCCTAGAAGTTGGATAATATAGAATCTGGTCCCTGATGACACATGAAAATCAATATATAGACTGGAAATATAGACTAATGTGGATGACTGAGGAAGCAGCTGTTATGGCCAGAGTTTAGTGGGCCAAAAATATTTTCATGAGCAACAATAAACACTGAAGGAGGTTGATGGTGTGAGTTCTGAATAGGTCCAACCCAAGAGATGGGTCTTTCATAGCAGGGATATCTCAAAAGAAAATATGTGTCAGTTGTACTGTCAGGAGCAAGAAAACAGGAATGGGAAAAGTCAAAGAGCATCAATTGAGCAGATACATGGCCTAAGATGGAGATGGGGCAATGGCATGTCTTCATGCTGTGCTGTCTGCAGAGAATGTTTAAAAATGCTTTAGAAGAGGAAGAGCCAGTAGTGGGGCACACATCACACCCAAAGCGTGCCAGTGCAAGAATAACACTACGCCAGTTATACAAAGTTTTGCCTATTGCCTTTTGTTATCTATAGGACTCAAGTGAAGCCATAAAAACCATAAGAGGAGGAAGAGGAGAAAGCTAAGATATGACAGGAATGGAGAAAAGACACACTCTGTCCCTTTAGTGAACTCCTTGATGTTCTTCCCAGTTCATTCGGGAATAAAGACTTTACTCCCCATCCTCTTAACTGGTGCCAGTTTACAGTCTCCAGCTATACTCCCATATTAGTCAGATTTTTATTACTATAACCAAATTCCCAAGATGATGAACTTATAGAGAGAGGTTTGTTTTGGCTCAGAGTTCCAAAGGATCCAGCACACGAGTGATTGCTTTGGATCTCTGATGAGGCAGAATAACATGGCATGGAGCAAAACTATCAACATCATAAACCAGAGAACAAAGGAAGAGGAAGAGGCTGTGGTCTAACAATCCCCTTCAAAGAAATTCTCCCAATAACCAATAGGCTCCCCACTGAGCCCACCTCCTGAAGGTTCTACTGACTCCCAATAGCCCTACCTTGGGGACCAAATCTTTAACAAATAGAATTTTGAGGGACATTCGAAATCCAAACTATAGTACAGTTCCATATGGATGTTCCCTCAGGTGAAAAATGCCACCTTGCCTAAGGTCATATTGCCCTTCAGGAGGGATGACTTTCCCTTAATGACTGATGCCTGCAAGGTAGAATAGCTTGTCCCCTTTGCTCAACCCAGGATAACGCCACAGGGCTACCTCAGCTCCAGAACTCCTCGTAGGGTTGGCCAAGACCTCAGGTAAGATATATTGCCACTCAGCTACCCCTGGCCAATTCTACTTCTTTCGTCTTCTTCCTATTCATAGGTGTTGATCCCAAGAACACTCACCAATAAACCACCTGCTTGCAAATCTTCTTCTTAGAGTCCACTACTATGGAGCATAGTCTACAACAGCTCCACCTTCTGTATTGGGTGCTTCAGAGACTAGGTAAGGCCAGGAGCTACAAAGGAGGCCAGAAGCTTTAAATAAAGAGACGAAGTTCAGATTGCTGTCTGACTGGGATTTTTAAATTTAGTCTGAGATTTTAAACTATAAGTGATTGCTGGGTATGGTGGCATGTGATCCCGGCAATTTGGAAGGCTGAGGCAGAAGTATTGTGAGTTTGAAGCTAGCCCGGCTTACACAGTGAGCTCAAGGCCAGTTTGAAAACCAGAGAGAGAGACAGACAGACGGACAGGCTGAGACAAACAGACACAGAGACGGATAGACAGAGACAGAGAGCAAAACAGAGAGACAGAGAAAAGGAAAGGAAAGGAAAGGAAAAGAAAAGTGGAACTAAAAGTATAAGTGCCCAACAAAGCCAAGGAATCTGTTTGAGATTCTGTCCATGGGCAGGAAAGGAAGTCTTATGGAAAGAGCATGAAAGGCACTGTTGTGAGAAATTAAAATGCTTTGGTGACTTCACCCCGCTGAGTCCAGTTTGGTCAATAAACTAGCCACACAGGTCACACCATGATTTTCATGGTGTCTGAGGCTCGTTCTCCTCTGGCATTCAGTTTTGGAGCTGATTGCCTTTGCCTCCACCTCCTCTCCATAGGAAATCACGCAGTCATTCCAGTGATGCTGCCAGAGCTCCAGACATGTTTGGCACTTGTCTGGATGTGCCTTCAGAAGGACTTATTCGTCGGTTCATTTGTTTCTCCTCAGTGGAGGCAGTGCTTTATTCTCTCAGTCCATTTTTCATTTCGGAACTATTTAAAAGTGACTCAACTGAATCTGCTGAATCGGGTAATCATCATCAGTCTGATATGCATTTGAAAGTAAATAATAGTGTTCTTAGTTCGACATGCATTTTAAAGGAAAGCTATAGGAAGAAATGTCCTCATTGGGCTAGACAACTATCTGTAAAAGCAGGAATGATTCAGAACATATTTCAACCAATGACAAGATCCTTCAGAAGAGATGAATATTCTCACTTAAATGTCTACATTTAGTACTATGTTTTCCAAGCATCATCTCTCTTAAATTGTAAATTGCTTTAATCCCCGATAGATAACACAGGAAAGTTATGAACATGAGAGGTGATCCCCTGGTGTTATGAATGCCAGAAGATCAAAGGAAGTGTGACAGGTAAAGAGTCTCCCACTGCGTTCTACCTCTGTTGGTTATCAAATTCCACAAAAATAGTCCTTTTGGAACTTGTTATACTTATGCTATTAGAACACATGAAATATCTTCCCATCCCTACCCTCCACATGTGTATTTGTATTACAAAATACAGAAAGGACTGCAGCTGTTTACTTCAGAAATTCACAAAATGAAATTTGGGCAGGAAATCATTTTCCATGCACTAGCAAGAGTAGAGCTCAAGCCTCAGCAAACCAACATTCTTGAGCATTTTGAGCCAGAAGCAGTTCAGAAAATTGGATGTTTAAACAACTGGTTGCTTTCATTCTTTTCCCCCATGGAGGATCTAGAAGATTTAAACACAGTCCATCTTACTATTGTCCTCGAATATCAACCTAATTCACAGAGAAGTTAAGAAATGAGAAAAAAAAGTGCAGTCATGCACTGTTCCCTTGAGTACATGCAGTTTACAATGAAATTGAACCCATAACTAAAGTTAAGGGCATGTATCTACTAAGAAACAAATAAGCATGAGGCAACTTTTTTAACAACTCAGTTATATTAGCTTTCTCATTGCTGAGACACAATACCCAATATCCATAACTTAAAGGAGGAAACGTTTAATTTAGCTCACAGTTTGGGAAGAATTCGGTCCATGGTTAGCTGGTGCCAAGGCAGGAACATCACGGCAGGAGGACATGACAGAACAAAGCTACTTAGTTTATGACAGCTGGGGGAACAGAACAGGGAACAGTGCCAGAGAGGAAAGGACTAGAGACCAGATATAGGACCCAAGATCACCCCTCCGTGATCCAGGAAGACACACCCAGGACCATGCTTTACTAATCTATTAGGTGTTTCTTAATCCAATAAGTTGACAAGTCAGGATTAATACTCATATCAGCCGTAGTATAGAGCTGGTGATTTGACAAATCTGACTTTGAAATAAAAATAATGAATATAATATGTTTCCTTTCCCTCTACCTAACAAATAGGAAGCTTTTACAAAGCAACTATGTTGGGTCCAGCACTGAGTTTTAACACTGCAAGGAGTAGAGGTGTGAATGAGACATGGAACATGCCCTCAAAAAGCATACACTTCCAAGAGGAAGGGAAACACATAAATAATTACAGAACAGTGTGGTACATGGTATAATTGCCACATGATAGCAGTTATCACAACTATATTTAGTAACGAATTAGTGGGGCAATATTGTAGACACACCATTGACATCACCAGCTCATAACCATGACTGAATTAATCTTGGGTCCACCCATTCCTGTCTTGACATATCCCTAGCTGAATCACTCCCGTACTCTTATGGTGTTGTTAAGATTCATTATTTGACTGTTTTTCAAGGAAAATATAATATTATTTTTATATCTCCATGATATATACAAAGCTTCTTAAGAGAGCTCAAAGATGATTTTATTTTAGCTGGATGTGAAAATATCTGAAACAGTGGAAATACATAACTTTTGATAAAGAAATTACAGGAATGTAATATTTATTTCTAACAAAAATGTGACACTGTTATGCCAACCCATCTAGTCTCCCAGGGAGTCTAAAAAGCACTAAGGTGTCAAAGTATGCCATTATCTCTTACTATTTCTGTCTCAAAGAAATGAATTCAGTATTTCAATTATATTCTTCCCTGTGGGGTAGGATAGCTAATGTTTTATTTATTTTTTAAAAGGAATTAAAATTAAAATGCCACCACTTTCATAATTTTTACTATTTTTAATCAATGAAGATAAAATGTAAAGAATGTAAGACACATGAAGACCTCTACCTACCTCCTTCAATTGTGATATTAAAGTTTTGGAAAGATGGCTCTAAATAACATTTATTTTATTATGTGATCCTGAAAGGAAATCACAATCTCAATCAAAAACTCATTTCTTGATGTTTCTACAAAGTAATTTTCCTAGACATTTCAACAGGAAGAGCTGGAAGGAATGGGATAGCCTGCACAATCCTGTAGGTAATTGCACTTAACCCCGAATGAACAATTTTAACACAAACTCTGTAGGGTATAAGTGATTGGCACACCTCAGAAACTCAACAAAATAGATTTTTATGTGATATATAATTGCTGTAAAAACATGTTAGCCTTATTTCCAAACCTCAGGGTGGATATAGACTCATAGAAGGCATATTCTCACATCTTCCCACACAATTCCAGATACCAGGCTGGGGAAGATGGTACCAATGCCAACCAAGAAACTTCCCAGGCAACACAGCTGTCCAACAGCTCCCAATGTAGTTGTGAAAGCTACTTAGAAGCTTGTTCTAACCTGTATCTTTTTTTCTGGGTGGGCGGGGCAGCGCTGGGCATTGAACCCATGGCCTCACACATGCTAAATAAGGACTCTACTATTGAGCTACATCCCTAACCCTAATCAGCATCATGCTTAAGCAATCCATCCATATCCTATCCAAATATACAGAAGACTGGATTAAACAGGCAACACAGGAAGTGTATCGTATTCCTGATTTCACAGAATCTGTGTTAAATACAGTGAATATTTAATAAAAATAAATAAAATAATAAAATAATAAAAATTCATATTCACAAATGAGAGTCAGGCCACTTTCACCCCACCACAATATAGGGGCATTATAACACTAACCCACAGTCTCTGTTGGATCTGCTTTGGCAATCTTTTAGTGTTCTAAGCAGTTTGAATCATCCCAGCTTTGACGCTGTGTTTTGCTATGCTCATTTTAATCTCATTTCACATCTTGGACCTAAAATTTGGTACTATCTTTCCAGGTCTGAAGTCTTACTTTTCTCAAGTGTGATTTAGCAAAAACTTCTGATTCTGCAACTTCAAGAGTTTTAGGTAACACCATGGTCTGTATCACCCCAAACATCACTTGTGGAGACCCCACTAGGGAAAAGAGAAAGTTTAGTGATGAGAGGAATCATACAAGTGTGGATGCAGACAAAATATACTTATGCACTAGTGCACACTGTGTTAAAGTATGGCTTTGTGTCATAAAGAAGCTTTTCTAGAAAGCAATTATAAATCATTATCCAAAGCCAGACTAGCCTGAACAAAAGACACTGTATGTAGTCCACTACTTCATTATTTCTCATGTTCTAATGAAAGAAAATCTCAATAATAAGCAAGATCTATTATTGGAGAAATGACTTATCTAATTGGTAGGTATGAGACGACCAAGTTCTTTGCTCACATTGTTGTGGGAAAGTGGAACAGCTTGGTGTTATAGCCCAAATTTACAGCTCTGACCTACATAAACCTCAAATTTACAGGCACAGCCAAGTATTATAGCTCAGCATCGCAGCTACCGCTGTTTGAAGCCTGTAGGATCCGATGGTCACTCGAAGAGATGAAAAACTTTTATTACACCGGTGGACTAAGTGGAGTTCATACTCTGAAATTTGAACACTTGGCTAGAAACCGGGAGCCTCATCTACTGGGTAGATGAGCATGCTCACTGATGCAGGGTGTGTGTGTGTGTGTGTGTGTGTGTGTGTGTGTGTGTGTGTGCGCGCGCGTGTGAACGGGCCTGGGTCCTGAAAGGCATAGCAGGTGAGCATGCTCACAGAAGCAAGGGGGTGGAGTTACAGAACATTCCTGAGGGGGGCAGGGCTAATGAAACATTCCTGAGAGGGGCGGAGCTAACGGAACATTCTTGAGAGGTCACAAAATTAAAACAGTTACAAAACATTTTGATACACTGAGCAGGAGTGGCAGCATAAACTGTTACGATTCTGAAACAAAACATTCTCTGGGGAAAAAAAAACGTGGAGGTGAGGCAAGGGCCTGTCTTATTGTATAGTATCGTTGTCAACATCAGCAGAACATACACTAAAATTGCATGATCAAGCTCAGATCTTGCCTTCTCTTGGCTTCTTAGCTGCTCTATGCTCATTCAGAGGTTCTGCCCCGTGAAGATGGTAGGGAAGCTATTCTGGCTTAAATGCTGCTTGGCCGAATGGGTAAATCTGCCTATTTTAGGGGTTCTATATTAGCAAGCCTACATCACAACAGACTTGAGGCCATACCTTTTCTCTGTTCTCTCCAATTATTCTGAAATAAGGAAGGAAGAAGGGTATCTTCTTAGGGACCTCAATAAAAATTACTGCATAAGACTGAAGACTTTGTTTATCTTCACTATTATATGTGTCTAGCATAATAGCTTAGTTACCAGATTTCCTTGCCAGTAAAATGTGAGGAAAATGTTACTAAGAGGCTTCTGAGACAGACTTCTTCACTCTTAAAAAGAGACAGGCTTTCTTTGGTGCCTTGAGTATACAGTATGCTTAAAGCCATGGAAGCCACCCTTTCAAGATGATAGAATAAGCCTGGGGCTGAAGATGGCCAAATGAATAAATGGAAAAAGTTTAAGTCCTTGTTAGTATTGCTACAAAGCTACTATAACCAGTTGTGTAACCACCTGGCCCCTGGACTATATGCAATACATAGTAAAAAATCCCCTTAAACAATAAGTCAGTTTGAATTGGGTCTTATGTTGTTGCTCAAGTTGAAAACTCTTCAAGTGAAAGAACAATGAACAATTACTGCTTGTGATGTTTAATTTTTTTGTTGTTTGTTTGCTTTTTTGGTACTGGGATCGAACTTGAGTCCCTGCACTTGCAAGGCAGTTGGCAGAAACACTGAGCTAAATCTCCGGCCCTATGATGGTTAATTTTATCAACTGGATTGAACTGAGATGTGCCTAGGAGATAAGTAATGACATCTGTATGTGTTGCTAGGTATGATTCTGTCTTACTTTTCTCATTGCTTTGACAAAATACCTGACACCCACAAGTGAAAGGAGAAAAGGTTTATTTCAGCTCACGGTTTGTAGAGGTTTCAGTCCATACTTAGCTGGCTCTTCAGCAGAGTAGCATAGCAAAGGGGCATCATAGAGGAGAAACAGTTCATCATGTAGCAGGCAGAAGGAAGCAAGCAGCTGCAGCCTGCCTTCTATCTTTTATCCTATCCAGGCTACAAGCATTTTGAGTTGTGCTACCATACCCAGGGTGGGGCTTCTGTCTTCAGGAAATCCATTCAGCCACACCCAAAACTATGCTAATTCCAATCAGGAGACTAATTTAGTACCACACACCTATAATCCTAGTATCACACACCCTAGATCCAGCAACTCCAAAAAGCACCACCTATGAGTGCATGAGGCTTTGGGAGGACATCTAGACATGAGCCTTACCAGACTGTAAGGGTTTTTCCTGAGATGAATAGCATGTAGGGTAGCAAATTAATGGGGCAGATCAAATGTAAATGTGGGCAATACTACCCAACAGCCTGGGGCTCAGATGGAATAAAAGAGGAAAAGAGAGCTGGCAAGGCTGTCTGGCTTTCTTCCTCTTTACTTCCTGGCTGCCATGAAGTGTACAGGTTTCCTGCTTTGTATCCTTCTGCCATGATGTTTCTGCCTCACCACAGGCCTAGAAGCAGTGACCATGAACCAAAGCTTCTGAAACTGTGAGCCAAAATAAACCTTTTAGGTTGACTTTCTCTGGTATTTTTTCACAGAAATATAAAGCTGATTAACAAACTACTCATACTATGGTGAGGAGAGATAGCAATAAACATGCTCACATAAGTAGATTAGATAATTTTAGACATTGATGTATGCTCTAAAGAAGACAAAATGGTATAGCATAGAGAGAGAACAGGAAGAGGTACACTAACTCTGGGGGTTAGAGAAGGCTTCACTGAGGAGGAAGTGACATTTGATTCGAAATCTCTATATGAGGAGTCCATCCTACCTCTCAAGACAAAGGAAGAGTGTCCCAGACAGAAAGAACAGACAGTTAAAAGACCTCAAGGTGAGAATGGTATTGTCCTGTTCAACAGAGAAATCCAGAGTGCCTGAAGTAGAGCAAATGTGAGGGAGAGTAGAGATGGTTGGCAATGAATACAGAGGCCTAATCATGAAAAGTCTTATAGGCCATAAGAAGGACAATGGGTCATCCTCTGAGTGCTAATGGTGTGTACTTCAAAAAATTGAAGCAGAAGAATGACAGGCGTAATTTAAAGTGTTTTAAAACATTGTGCTGGTCAATTTTACATGTAAAAATGACTAGGCAAGAGGTTGTCCAGATAGCTGGTAAAACATTGTTGTGGATGTCTCAGTGAGGGTCTTTCCAAAAGTGACAACATTAGTATCGTCAGTCTCAGTGAAGAAGATCAGGCAGTCATTATCCAATCCACTAAACACGAGAATAGAACATAAAGGTGAAGGAAGAATGAATTTCTTCTCCTTTTTTGAACTTGGAGAGTTATCTTCTCTTGCCCTAGAACAGTGATGGTGAACCTTTTAGAGACCAAGTGCCAAACTGGAACCTCAAATCCACTTCTTTATCACAAAGTACCAACACTGCAATTAAACTTGAATACTGAGGTTTTAGTTTAGAAAAATCAACTCATATGTTCATGTATTTTGTCTTAAAAGAAAAACACAATGACACACATGCCATAATTTTTCCACCTCTGCCCTAGAATATCAAAGCTCTCAGTCCCCAGACATGAGGTCTTCAACCCAAAGTTACTATCAGCTCATCAGCTTGCTCTGCTCTAGTGAATATTTGAGTAGGAATGAATTACACTTCTGACTTTTCTCATCCTCCAGCTTGCAGATGGCAAACTGTGAGACTTTTTGGCTCCCATAAACACATGAGCCAATTCCCATAATAAATCTCCTGAGATGCACACACACAGACACACACACACACCCTAGTAGTTCTGTTTCTCTGAAGAACTCTGACTAATGTAGCAATATCCATAGGTTTAGTCAGGACTATCAGGAAAAGTTTCATATTTAGTTCAAGGTTATTTCCTCTTTAGAGTCAATCTCGTGTATCTGGTCCTCAACAAGCACTCACTTTGATGAACTTCTCTATCACTTGGTACTTGGTACTTGCATTACTGGATCCCTGGCATTTCCATGTATCACTTCATATACACATCTTCTCTTCCCAAACAATGGCACTTTCCTAACACTCAGTGGCCCATATGGCATACCCTATTTTATGCCTGCCTATACTATAGTCTTAATATATATTTGTTGTTGATGATTGTACCAATGGATACAAACTACTATGCATATATAGTATCTGTTAATGATAAGACTGATGACCTAATTTACTTGTGAGCTATTTTATTGGCAAGTAATAACACCATTTTGCTATATCTAAAAATATCAGCATGTGATACCAAAATTAAAACATATGACATCTCCTATACAAATTAATATAATGGGAGTCAAACAACAGAATGGAAATTCTGTATATGAACAGTTGAAATGTTTTATTAAAGAAGACCTAACAAACTGTAGTGGAAATATTCTAATTTGAGACTCACTGAGTACACCAATATTTTATTTTTGAACACATTATTTTTCCCAAAATCTAAGACATGCAGCTTCAAAGGACTACTGACTTTTCTGTAAATAGTGATAGATTTTATGTGAACCACTATAATCATTAGGGGGGAAAAGCCTACACTGAACTGTATTTCTCTCCCATTAAAATTAAACTTTAATTTTAGAATGGGTTGTGTTGGGGTTAAGAGGTGAAAAAATAACATCATGTAAGAAGTTACATCCTCAGCATACTTTCCACTGTGTTGTGTCATCTTAAAATTGCCCATGAATAGATGGAGGAATAAGTTGAAACCAGAGGAAGAAACAACTCCTCCATCTTCTTCACTTGGCAAATTAGGATGGAAAGAAAATGAGCACTCTAAACTGAGCCCCTATAAGAAGTAATTAATCTCAAATCTTTACAATCTTTGATAGCCAAGACAGAGGTCACCAAGAGCTACATGACTCAGTAATGGGCTTCTTTCTTATAGTTGGTTAGTCTTAATTGAAATGATATGACAACTGAGAAAGAAGAAAAGGACACTGTGGATGAAACTATCCACCAAATTACATCAGGTGTAATTTAAAAATTAACATGCAAGAAAATAGCTGGCAAACCACAACCCTCTCGAGACAACTTTGAAAATGGACTGCTGCTAAAATGTCCTTCCTGTAAACCATGAGAAATCGCGCAGTTAGCTGTGCATGAACATGCACTGTGGGACCCTCACAATCCTGAAATTGAGTCTTCAGTAAACCTAAGCAATGTACTGATTGTAGCTTAGGAATATCAAGATTTGGAAACCTTTAATTGCTCTCTTAGGAAGTTCATAATACAGGATACTGCTTAAGAGTAAAGACTCTGGAGGCAGACTGCCTAGGACTAAGCCAGGACTCTGCCACATACTAGCAGTTCATCCTTGGACAAGTTACCTAATTTCTCTGTACCTCAGTTACTTAACTTCTCTGTACCTCAGTTTTCTCATCTACAAAATGGGAATAACAAAAGTATCATCTGAGATGGAGTATAGCTCAGGAGTAGAGTGCTTTCTTAGCATGCACCAGGCCTTGGGTTCGAGCCTCAGCCCTGCAATATATATACTAACTCCAGGTTCTTGTGAAGACTAAAGTGGTTCAATCAGTATTCATAATTGACTTAGAGCAATGCCAGGCATATAGCTCTCTGTATAAATGTTAAACCAAAGAGTGGGTATCCCTAGTTGGCATAAAATGGTAGTCTCTAGAATTGTGTACCATTTGCCTGAACAGAATGATGCTTCAGTTTATTTGTAATCTATCTGGTGAATATGCATTTCCCAGAAGTGGACCTAGGACCATATTTTAAGAAACTTTTAAAGGCCTTTTGTCTAATCTACACATTATAAAGGTGGAAACTGAAGATCCTGGCAGGGAAATGATTTTCCAGGGTTAATAACTGTTAAATTGTAGCAGAGTTAGTAATAGAAGCCAAGTCACTGCTCTTTCTACCAGCTGTCCCTGTTTCAAGTATATCTTTCGAAGGACTGATTATATATGATCTTGGGGAAAAATCATACTAGTAAAGAAGGCCACCAATAATCAAAGTAAATCATGTGCTTACTGCACTAGAATCACATGTAACGTGCGAGACAGTTTCTCAGTGTCACTGATATTACTTAACAAACATTTTACCAATATGGTTATTGCTCTCTCCCTCTTTTTAACTAAGTCACAAGATTAGTTCTCTTCTATCACACATTCTAAACTAACCCTGTTGAAAGAAAAACCTGTATCACACAAACTAAACCTGTTGAAAGAAAAACACGAAGGCAATTCTATTGCTTACATTAACACTTCAAAAGATCTCTCTCTAATGATTAACTCAGATGACAGTTAATTGCAATTTTGATTTCTCCCATCAAAACGTCTGAATCTTCTTAGCATTATTATAGTTCAAATATTAAATTTTTTAGAATATATATAGCCCAGGAATTAGACACGAAAGCTAGTTTAGAGGCAATGAAGCATAAAACCAGAAATTGCTTCTTAATTTTTTGTCAATTAAAAAGAAATAAAATAAGTGAAGATCATGGCCTTGTAGTTATCAAAGACATTTCTGAAAGTCAGAATTGTGAATCCAGGTGCTGTAGTACAAATACCAACAGAGCCTTTGCAAGATTCAATTACTCAAAAGCAAGGCAGAATTTTAAGGTACCTCTTAAAAGAAAAGCTACCACTTGCAGGTTTGCATTTAATCTTTATATTTATTACAGATGAAAACCCAATGAGTTAACATTGGCCAACACAAGCATCCTATAGCAAACACATTAATGCAAATCTTTCTACATTTCCATTACAGACTATGATTATCAGTTTGGACTAAAGTCCATTAGTTTATCACAGCCATCATTGCATCCCAGAAAGCACTGATTGAGGTTTGTTCAGTTGTGAATTGCACAAATCATATATTTCCTCCAATGGGTTTAGTTAACTTCACTATGAGCAGCACAATAATATACAATTACAGTTCAACCAGATAGCAAGAAGACAGTGTAGAATAAATACATTACTATTCTGAAGAACTACCAGAAAAAAAATTGAAACAGGTTAACACATCTTGGTACATTATGAGAATCTTAGATTCGGTAGGCCTGAAAGATCCCTCAGAGGCTGTGAAAAACCACTTCAGCTCAAAGGTAAGGAAGTAGGAGTTCAGATCAGTGAGTTAATATTGGAGTCAGGAGTCTTCTGGCTCCTTATCTAGTACTCTTCAAAATTAGGAGTGGGATTTGTTTGTATTGAGCTTCAATAAACATATTCCCTATAGGGGGTCTACACTAATTTGGTTAATTACAACGCTTGCTCTTGAGCAAACCATAATCTTGACCAGGTTTCTTTAAAAAATTTCCCATTCACAAATATTAATATTTATGGTAATTTAAATTACTTATTCATCAATGACATATTCTATTCAGAACAAAAAGAATCTTGGAGAACTTCTGAACTATAGACATTTTCCAATATTTATAAATATAATTTTTAATAGTTTTTTTCTTAAATTTATATTAAACTATTATACCAGAAAATTTGCTATAGAGTCATTTCCATGATCTTCTATCAACAGTTATACTAGCTAATTTAATTTAGGAAAATCAAGAAGCTATTTAGGCAAATTCAGAAAAATTGTCCTAATTAATGCAGAACTGTACAACAATGACAAAGGCATGGATCTCTTTAGTGACTTCCTAGCAGGGGATTGCCACAATATATCTTTTTAAAGTTTCAAGAGTAGGTAATATAATTATATAATGGTCATTCAGATTTTTTCTCTGATTTGAATTCAGCAACTTGCCTGACACAAGGTGTCTTTGAAAGACACCTCAGCCTTGAATAATCTTTCCTTAAAATGTTACACAGTACTTGGTAAACTGAGACAAAGCTCCTTACCCATATCTTGAGGACATATTGCCTCATAGCCTTATCAAATAAACTTGCAATTTATTGCTGCTTCTCTGGCTCCCTCTCTCACTTGCTCAAATGAGCTGATTCATTTGCCCACTTAACAGATTTTATCTAGATAACAGAGTGTAGGGGACCGCTCCATATCAGTTTCTTCGGGGTCAGCTGCAAGCTCTGAAACTGTTCAGCTACATTTCGCACTTGGCTCCTCAGCAGTAGGCCACACCTCAGCACTCATATGGCCTGTCATCTGCTCCCCACCACCATTTGCTTGGATGTCCTCCTAAGTGACGAGCAAAATGGGAAGCTGACACTATATTGATCATGCTTTTGTTGTCTATGTAAGTAATGCATTGTCTGAATCTACCTGGGCTACTTGTGTTTTTGGTTTACCAGCCAGATCTCTCAGGCTTCTTGACAGAGTAGTAGAAAAGACAGCACATTTCAAAGCCAGACCACCTCAGTTTACATCACAACTGCTATGATTTGAATGTTTATTCTTTCCAAAACTCATATTGGAAGTTACTTGTCACTAACAATATTTAGAGGTGGGAGATTGCAGAAGCGATTGGTCTATGAGGGCTCTACCATGATGGGTGGGATGAATGCTGTTAAAAAAGGGTGAGTTCACTTTCTTCATTGTTGGTGGGGGTGTAGACTGGTGCAACCATTGTGGAAATCAGGATGGAGATACCTCAAAGAACTAGGACAGGAAGTCCCATTTGACCCAGCTGTTTCCCTGCTGGGTATCTTCCCCAAAGAATTAAAAGAATCATACCACAGTGATATATGCACACCCATGTTCATAACAGTACAGTTTGTAATAGCTCAAACTTAGAAACAGCCCAATTGCCCATCAACTGGAAACTGGATAAAGAAGATGTGGGGTTTTTTTATAAAATGGAGTACTACTCAGCCATAAAGAATGAGAAACTAGAGACATTTATAGCTAAATGGATGCACATTGAGGCCATACTCTTAAGTGAAATAAATAGGACACACATGTGTAAATACCAAATAGTTTCTCTGGTGTGAAAAACTAAAAGTGTAAATAAGAATCAAAATGTATAATTGATATTGTGAAATAGGAAGAAAATGTTTAAAGGAATAGGGGTAGTGGGAGGGATAGGGGAAAGGAAAGAAGGGAAAAGGAAAAATATGAGAAAAGGAAAAACATGGAAACAAAGTCTTTGTAAATAGGGAAGGGTGGAGGGGGTGAAAGGAGGGCAGGGGAATGGGGAAAAAATTTCTTATACATCATGTAAAGGTACAAGATGCCAATGATGAATGTAACTTATTGTTTAGCTAAAATGTGCCAATAACCTAAATAGAAAAAAAAAGGGTGAGTTCAAACTCCTCCCTTGCTTTCTTGCCCTTCCACCTTCCACCTTCTAAAGCAGCAACAAAGCCCTTACCAGATGCCAACACTTTGATCTTGGACTTCTCAGCCTCCAGAATTGTAAGTCAATTACCTCTTTTAATGTCAGATGTTTTGTTTTACTAGCACAAGACTACACACACTGACCTCACTTATAATATGTGTGGTCTTGGGCAAGATATATATAACCTTTCTCTTCTTCTATTTCCTCATATTATCCATTGTTATCTAAGCCTCTGTGAATAGTGAAAGAGCAAGTTTACTATATCAAATAACCAGTCTAGTTAATGTCATAAAATTGGCTATATTACTATTTTATCAACTATCACATTATTTTATACTAGGCATTATAGACGATGCAGTGACTTTTTTTTGTTTTGTTTCTTGAGACAGGATCTCACTACGTAGTTCAGGCTGGCCTTGAATGGGTGGCGATCCTCTTGCCTCAACATCCTGAGTGCCGGGATCATGACTTTTTTTTTTTGCCTGGTACTAGATACCTCATTTTGGGGGGGGGGGGTATTGGGGATTGAACTCAGGACCTTGCTCTTGCCAGGCAGACACAGTGTCACTGAGCTATATGCCAGGCCCCTCTAGAATTACTTTTAAAACATAGAACCCTTCCTCATAAAACTACATAGTTGGAAATACTGGATAAAAGGATGTGTGCTAAATGAATAATATGCTCTTCAGAGAGACATCACTAACCTGGGGCCAGAGCTGGTTACAACTTATATACCTTCTCCATTTAACCCTTAATATATACAACAAAGCAAGAGTTGTTATCCCTAACTATTTCAGAAACACATCAACTATCTTTTATTTAATGGGAAAGAAAACCAATGATTTTCATTAATAGTGATAAATGATTCTGGAAATGTATCAGCCCTCCCTCATTTAAGAAGTAAACCAACAATTTCAGACACCAACATTACAATGATAAACGAATAAAATACACAGCACAATACATCAGTGCTATGCTTTTGTTTATCTCCTAGTCAGGGTCTGCAAGGCAATTAGATTTAATAGAGGACACATGATTTATAGGATTATTTTATGATATTTACCCAAGAAGTCAAATACAGAGGGGTGCAAAAGATTAGCCACACACTAGAGGCCCAAAGAATCCTGCCGAGGGCCTGGATCCCACAGGAATGTCCCACACAAGTCCAGCTGAAGACTTAGAATCCAAGGCAGTGTCCTCCAGGAGTCCAGCCAGAGGCCTAGAGCCCACCGCAATGTCTCATGCTTGTCCTTATTGAAGATCTGCACCTGGAAGGCTCAAAGGCCAGTGGTGGAAACCAGAAAATCTATGCTGGTGGGATGAAGTATTTGTGCCGCCAGACTGAGGGATCTATACTGGAGCCAGGAAGTGATGCTCATGGTGAAGATCAGAGCTACCCTGATGAGAACAGCAGCCTTTCCCAGGACAGCAAGACCCCAAGCTCCTCCTCCAACAACAGCCAAGTTCACTTCAGGAAAACCATCCGCAGCAAGCTTCTCCTAGAAAATCAACAACCCACTCTTCCCCTCCAGTTCTCTTTTCATGGCTATTGGCAACAATTCTCAGGTGGATCTTCCATGCCTAGACCACGCTGATTCAGTTCAGCTGGGCGTTAGTTAATCCACCATACTTATAAAATCCAATTTCATTAAAATGTTCAGTTTTTCTGTTTCAAAAATATCATACAAGGCCGGGGATTTAGCTCAGTGGTTCCACCGCCTGCCTCGCAAGCGCAAGGTCCTGAGTTTGATCCCCAGTACCAAAAAAACAAAGAAACAAACAAAACAACCCCATACAGTCATTAAATTTAAAGGATGTAGAAAAGATTTCCATAACCATTCATAATCCATGGACAAGCAGCATTAACATTTTGACATATTTTCTCTCATTTTATCTATGCATTTTACCACTGTTGAGTTAATGTTATATAATTTGCTTTTTGAATGAATTTTTTCTTTCCATTCAAAATGTATAATGGGAAAACAAAAATTATTTATAACTCTATTATTAGTTAACCACAATAACATTTTTTTCAAAATTTACACAAGTGGTTAGAAAATTTAGAAAGCATACTGTTATCAGTGCACATGTATCAGAATTCATATTGTATAGGCTATTTAATATCCCAAAATACTTTAAGTTATTTTTGCAATTATTCCAAATTATAAACAATACTGTGTTGAATATTTTATGACTACATCCCAATATCACATGAAAATGGCTGGATGCATTTTCACCAAAATTGTAAATTATGATTACACTAATCTAACACAAAATACACGCTATATAAAATACATAAAATTTACCTTAATAGTCAGAAAAGAAAAAAATTACAAAAATATGTTCCAAAGCAGCTGTTGCTGTTAATCAAGAAACTCCTGTCATATGCTCTAAGATCCCAAGGAGACAAAAAAACCAAGCTGCTTAAACAGAAACCCCCTTTTGAAATCGCAAGGTCAGATATGGCAAATTAAAATACACCAAATTAGAAGTAATGATTTTCTGTTGAACTGATTGTCTTATAGACAATCTGGTGCTGTGTGAGCCAAAGTAAATAATAAAGAGTATTGTTTGCATTTGGTCATTGGTGATTAACTTATGCAACTCAGAAATGAACCAAAAAATAATCACTCATTGTCTGATAATAATGAAGGCAGGAAAAATGATGCAAAGCTGAAGAGGGGAACTAACTAATCCTAAAGGATTAATGCAGGAAATAGAACAAAACTATAGGAAAAAATATTCAGAAATTTTCAAGATAATATTGTATCCCTAAAAGAATAAAACAAGCTAATGTGAAAAAAAGGTTTAATCATAAAAGGAAAGAGTTTGCGGACAGTATACTTTGTAATATAATTCTATATAAATATGACTACCAAATTAAAAAATAAAGAATTCTTTGAAAGTAGGCTCAACGAGAAGGAACACAGTAGGCTATGAAGGTAAATATTTAAATGCTCACATTAAAGTATGCTTTTATGTTTTGAGTTAAATAAGAGGGAAGACAAAAGAGTTGTGGAGGAGTTCCACCATAGCCAAGTAGAGGCAAGCAGCACTCACAGGCTTCTCTGTGTTATTCACCTAGTTCAGCAGGTGTGCAGCCGCATGGAGGCCAGGGAAACCAATCATTGCAATACATCTTGAGCCAGCGAGTGACCAGGTGAAACCCAGAAACATTGGTAGTTAGGATAACAACTGAGGCTGCTACTTACCCTGGCACATCACTCTACACATGTTCAGAGAGCATGCCATTTTGTGAGACTTACGAAACTCTACAGGGAAAGAAGGGGATGGAAATAACTGCCACTCAGTGCCTGCCTGGCCTAGAGACCACCACCTTCAGCAGTAGGTAGGACTGAGCAATCCTCTGGTGGGACTTGGAGCACAGATAGTGTGGTATTTGTCGGGGAGGTCCACACCAGTCCTAGGAATTGCTGGAAATGTGAGGCAGAGAGAGACTGAGAGAGCTGTGGCACAAGTGGGAGCTACAAGGGGAGAGCAGAGAGAGGTAGCCAGGGCAGCATGGCCAATGCCCATTGTTGGGCTGTTGCTTCCTCAGGCTCAGGTGCCTCAGGAGCTGCAAACTGGAGAGGGACTGAGTGATCTGCAGCATGGTTAGGAGCTGGGAACTCCATGGCCTGGGCAGTTCCAGCTAGGACTGTTGTATCCATGGCCCCGGGTGTCAGTGGAACCAGGAGCTACAGAAAGACTGAATGGCCTGTGCTGCAAATAGGAGCTGGGAACTCCGGGAATGGAAAGAGGTGGTTTGGGTAGCACTAACTATGGTAACTGGGAGAAAAGCACAGCCGGGAGCCTAGGGTGACACTCAATGAAGAGAGCAGCACAAGTGCCCTACTGTTGCCTCTAGGACACTAGAAGCTCCTGCACATAACTGACTAAGGAGAGTAGCCCTAACAAGACACTCTGGGATACTCATCCTAACCAATAGCGCAGGCTAACTCTCTCCATTATAAACATTCCCACAATGAGGTATATTCTTCCTGGTTTTGTTTGTTTTATGTTCATTGCTTGTTGATCATTTGTTTTTCTTGACTAGGCTTCATCTTTTTATGTTTGGGGGAGTGGGTGTACGTGTTAGTTTCTGCTTTTGCTTTTACAATGTTCTATGTTTGGGTATGCTTTTCCACATCAATGATTGCTTCACAGGTCTATCTAACTGTTTCACTGTTAGTTCAATAATTAGAGTTAATCTTGCTATCTCTTCTCTCACTTCCCATTTATATTACCTTCTTTTCTTTTCTTATCTTATTTTGTTTTTGTCGTATCTTCTATCTCTCTGCTCTTCCTCTCTTTTTACTTTTTTCTCTATTTTACATATATTATTAATATTAGTCTGAATATAGTTACTGTTCAGTTTTCTCTAGATTATTGTATATCATTAGTGTTCCCCTATTTTCCTGAGTTAGTGAAATAGTAGATATTTTTTACACAAGTTTTTATTTGTATGATAATTTATGGTGTGTTTCTCAATTGCTAATGTTACTGTTAGTTTCTCTTTCCTCTCAAAGCAATCCTAGGTACTACTATACCTAACATTCAGAAGAGGCTGAGTGGGTACTTTTACACTAAGACATACACAAATCTCAGGACACTGCACAAAGAGAAATCCACTTACTCAAAAGACCCACACACAATACTGGTAGAGGTATCCATCCCACCTGATCTGCAAATCTCAACACAAAAATACAAGAATCATGAGAAAACAAGGCAATAGATGGTTCCAAAAATTCATAACTCTCCAAAAGCTTATGCCACAGTTATTGAAGTGGGTGAAATTGAAGAGGAATAATTTGAAAAATTTATGGAGAAAATGATTAATAAGATCAAAGAAGAAACAAATAAGTAGCTGAAAGAATTAAAGAGAATGAAGGATGTAAAAGACCGGTAAAAAGAGATAGATGTTTGGGGAAAAAAGTAGAAATCCTGGAAATGAAAACCTTAAATAGACAGATTTTTAAAAACTTGATTGAAAGTTTTGGCAGCAGGGACAGTGAATCAGAAGAAAGAATATTAGGACTTGAAAATGAGGCCCAAGAACTAGAGCATTCATACAGAAATAAAGAACAAAAGAACAAAAGCCAGCAAATTAGCCAAGACGTTTTGGATAACTCCACAAAACCAATTTAAGACTCACTGGCCTCAGAGAGAGCAACAAAATACTAATGGCATAGAAAACCTACCTACTCATTGAAACTATTGCAGAAAATGTTCCCAAATCTGGAGAATGGCATGGATAGCTGGGTAAAACAAACATTAGAATCTGAAATAGACACTACCAGAAAAGAACATCATAGTCAAAACTCTTATGACACAACATACTCAAGATTCCTAAAATTCAGAACAAAGAATGAATATTGAAAGCTCTTAGAGTAAAACATCATATTACTTACAAGGATAAACCCATCAGAATAACAACACATTTCTCAATAGGATCCTTAAAGGCAGGAAGCCTTGAAATGATGTATTCAAGCCCTGAAAGAAAATAACTGCCAAGCTAGATTACTGTACCCTGCAAGGATATCCTTCAAAATTAAATGAGAAATAAACACCTCCCATTATAAATATTAACTACAGAAATTCATGACCACTAAGCCATCACTGCAGAAAATACTAAATGGTATCCTACACATAAATGAGGAAGACAACCACAATCATTAAATCAAGAGAAAGAATAAATTTCATTAGGACAGTAGATAAACAAATGAGAATCAGAAATGACTCAAACACTAGAATAAATAGCACAATGATGGAAATTAGTATATACTTTTCAACAATAACATTTCATGTAATTGCACTTAATTCTACAGTGAAAAGACCCAGACTTGCAAATTGGATCAAAAACTAAGATCCATGTACATGTTGGTTGAAAGAAACACACCTCACCTGAAAAAAACATACAGACTGAAAACTAAAAGATGAAAAATGGTACTTCAAGCAGCTGGAGCAAGCAGAAGTAGCTATACTTATATTTGACAAAGTAGAATGAAAAGTAAAATGAGTCAGAAGAAACAAAAATGCCAATACATATTGATAAAAGAAATGATTTAACAAGAAGAAATAACAATTGTAAATATAATCACCAAATGTCAGTACACTTACCTACAACTTAAAAGAGGAGAGATTTCTTTTGGCTCACAGTTTCAGTGAGTTCACTCTATGGTAGGCTGGCCCTAAGACATAAATGGCATGGAGGAAGGGCATGGGATGGAAAGCTGTTCAACCCACAGAAGCTAGGAAACAGAGAGAACAGGGAGGATCCAGGGAGAAGAATACACCCTTCCAGGTCATGGTCCAATGACCCTCCTCTTCTAACCAAGATCCACCTCCAAGCACATGAGCATTTTATTGGACATTTTAGATTTCAACCATAACATTCTGCACCTAGCCTTCAAAAGGCTCATGTTAATCTCACTATGTAAAATTCATTTAGTCCAACTTAAGAATTGCTAGTGTCTTAACAGTTCCATTACTGCTGAAAAGTCTAAGTACAATGCTTCCTTTGAGATTGAAGGCAAACTCTTACACGTGGGCCTTCATAAAAATCAAAGAGAAAGTTAAATACTTTTAACATAAAATGGTATGGGATAAAGATTCCAAAAGGGAGGGACAAGGGATAGAAAGGAATGGGGCCAAAGCAAGACTGAAGACCAGCCAGACAAACCTTAAATCCTGTAGCTCTATGTCTAGTACTCAGGCAAGTCGTGTTGAGATGTGAACTACAAAGGGCTTGAGAATCCACGACACTGCTGGTTACAGTCCATATGGCCTCTCTCAGGTAGACTCTACTCACTGCTTGTGGTTTTCCTCAGCCAATGGTCCACATGCTTGGCATCTCCAACTACCCGAGATCTCCACTGCACCTTCAGCTTCACTCTTGCAGCTTCACACACTATCCTCTCAGGGCACTTTGCTTGACCCCCTAGCCCTTCCTCTGAAATCTAGATGAAAGCCTGTAAGACTCTACACCTCCTGTGTTCTACATGCCTGAAAGCCAGCACCACATGTATTACAGCAAGGTTTGCTGCCATCTTGAGCAGTCGTCTAACCCTCCTGGATCTTGGCTGCAGTAGCTTCTGAATGCCTGTAAAGCTGAAGTCATAGAAATATTTCTCTAAGGGGTTCTAAAAGAGTAGGGTGCCCTGAGACTCTCTTCTCAAAGCAAAGTCTTTGACTTCTTTGAGCATGCAAGAATGCATTCTGGTAAATTTCTGAGATGATTTTAAGGGATCTTTCCTATTGTTCTAATGCAAAGATTTGATTTCTTTTTTCTGTCTTTCTTTCTTTTTTTTTTTTTTTTTTTTGGTAGATTTGGTTTTCTTAATGCTAGTATTTTCAGGAACCATGCTCACTTTTGCCCCAACATTATAGGTGTTTCCATTCTGGAGAAGCTGCAAACTTTTCAAATAATTTAGTTCTGCTTCTTTTTTCTCATGATTCTCCCTGTATATCTGTCTAAAAGTAGCCAGAGGTATCCACCTCAGTGCCTGAACTTTAGGTTGCCTTAAAATTTCCTCCATCAGATCACCTACAGTGGACTCTTGACTTATGTACTCTTTCCTGAGAGCTGATTGTAACTCAAGTTGGTGAATGAAAGCTCAGGCTCCTATACACAACCTTCATAGTCTCTCTCCTGTATAAATTTAGGCCACATTTTCTTCCAGGCAGATCTCAGTGTCCTTAGAGAGACATTGGTCCAGGATTTCTCAATTAACCTCACACAGGAAAGGATGTTGTAATGTTCCTTCCAGAACTATTTAAGGATTAAGTCTGAATCTGAGACCATCTGGACACACAAGCAGCTAGCATTTGGGTCCTAACTCAAGACTTCGATCGTAAGCTAAAACTAAAATTTCAGTCATAACCCAAGTTGTTCGTATGTCAGGCTGGTCATTAAGGGTCCACTGTACTCCACCACCTTCAATTCAGCCTCGTACAAAGTCTCAGGCCATGGACCAAATAAATGTAGACAAATTCTTCATCAGAATGAAATACACATGGTGTCTAGTCAAGTTCCCATTGTAGTCCTCATTCCCATCTGAAACCTCAGGAGCATGGCATTTACTCTTCACATTTTTGTCAGCATTGTGGCCTTCTGAGCTCTGACTAGACTCTCTCATCAAGCTCAGCTGACAAGATTCTAGGCTTTCTCTACTTGTTATGAACCATAATAAACTTTTCCTCCTTTAAGTTGTGGGTGTTGAGTATTGTGTCCAGTGATGAGAAAGTAACTAAGACATACATGCTTTGTAAATTATAAAGATAAAGAGAAAATCATGTGAATTCAGAGAAAAGGTATAAAAGGTTATCTGTATTAGCTAACATTGAATTCTCCATCCTCAATGGATTTGGTATAATGTTTATGGAATTCTGAGTGGAAAGGATTTTCAACCTAAAAACCACTGCAGACAAATAGGTTTTGTATATATCAGAAAGCTATCACTTAAGGGCAGAGAAAATTTTCAATAATCATGGATTCTATTTGAAAATATTCTTTTTAATGAAAGTGCATAAATTAATTTTCTACACTTGTATTAGTTTTCTAGGACTGCTCTAACAAAATGCCATAACTGTTTAACTTAAACAACAGATATATATTTTCTCAAAATTCTGGAAGCTGAAATTCTGAGCCTCATGTGAGCATATCTCCCCTTTGGTTTCTTCTGAGGTTTCTCTCTTCAATTCAGAGATGGCTTCTTTTTTTGCTCTGTGCCCAATGATCTTTCTCTATGTGTATACACACTTGGTGTCTCTCAGTGTTATCCTACTCTTTTAAAACCACCAATCAGATTAGATAATTGCCCATTAAAGTCTCATTTTAACTTAACTGCAACTTTAAAATATTTATCTCCAAAGACAGTCACATTCAGAGATACTGAAATGTAAGACTTCAACATAAAAATTTTGTGGTGACACAATAAATACCATAACAGTACTCTTCCTGATTGATGATATAATTCCTGGGAATGATAGAAGATAAATTAGGAGTGTTTGAGCCTCTCATATCCATCATGATTCTTTCCTGTATGGATAATATCAATGGAAATGTACCCATCCAAAAACTCCAGGGACCAAAGGAAGCTGAATTGATATTGGCTATATATGACAGTAATTTGAATGTCCACTTTACTTCTTGCATAAACCAATCAGGAACACATCTGCTATGGTTTGGATTTGGTTTGAATGTTTTATCCAAAGACTGAAAGCTTGGTCCTCAGTGTATTGCTGTTGATCTGGTGGTATTTTGAAGAGGTAGGGCCCAATGAAGATAATTAAGCCATTGAGGATTCTACTCTCATGAAAGGACTGATACTTGTATTATGGAATGGCTTGGGTCTTGGAAAGTGAGCTAGTTCCCATGAAAATGGTTATAATAAAAAAGAGTAAGCCTAGTTCTTTCCCAGCCTCTTGTTTCCTATCCTGCTGCATGATCTCTCCCTTTCATATGTACTCCCAAAATAATGCCACCCATCATTTTGTGATGTAGCCAGAAGGCCCATGCCAGAACCAAATAAATGCTGGCACTATGGGTCCAGACCTTCTAAATTGTGATCTAAATAAATATCTTTATCTGTATAAAGTACCCAGATTCAGTTATTTCAATATAGCACCAGAAAATAGACCAATACAATATCTGCTCTTACTATGTGCATGTGTGCCTGTGTGTGTATGCAGCAGTACTTTTGTATATGGCTTGATTCCACCAATTCATAATCTACCTAAAATTCTGTAGTTAATATCAGAAGTGCAACTGGTCTAGAGAACCGTACCAATGCAACTATCCGATATGGGAAGAAATGCTGGTAAAATGGAAGATAGAATGGTGACCTGAGATGTACTGTGTTGAAACTCAATGGTCAAAGCCAAGAGACTGCTAGGTCATTGTGGAATTTTCCTTGGGGGAAGAGACCATGTAATAATAGTTAATCAACTATTTCCTTAAATGGAATCAGTTGGACCCAAAAGATAATTAAAGAGGGAATGAGATTTATAGTTTGGAAAAGATGAAAGTAGAGCCAAGAAATTCTTTAATTAAAAGGAAAAGATTTTTTTTGCATTTTTAGAAAAAACTGAATGCTATGCTTTAATATATTAAAGCATATTTTTGTAAAATTTGCTTTGAAAAACATAATTTGAAAGAGACTTATAGCCTTGGAGTGTTGTGATTTATACAAATGTATCCCAAATGAATTTACCTTTCTTTTTAGTTCAAAGAAAAAGATTTCAGAAAAAAAATTCTACAGAATAATTTCTACATGGAAACATGAAAATCTTGAGAAAATTCAACTAAAGCATTAAACAAGTAACTACTGTGTGTCATCCATGCTCTTTTGTTTTTCATTAGGAATAAGGCAAATATGCTGGCCTTTTTTTTTTCTTTAGGAATAAGGTAAATGTGCTAGTCTGTAGCTCACTGGGACAATACACGTTGGCAAGATAGCCAGTAACAAACTAGTTTTTCCCAGACTCTCGCTCTGACTACAAATCCTAGGGAAGATATTTTCCTGTTAACATCCGTGTCATATTAAAGTATTTGCTTAATGAAAACAACATTGAGATTCCACCTCACTCAGGAAAGAATGGCTACTATCATAAAATCAACCAATAACAAATGCTGGCAGGGCTGTGGGGAAAGAGGAACCCTGCTCCACTGCTGGTGGGAGTGCAGACTGGTGCAACCACTGTGGAAATCAGTATGGAGATACCTCAAAGAACTAGGGCTGGAAGTCCCATTTGACCCTGCCATTCCACTGCTGGGGATCTTCCCCACAGAATTAAAAGAATCATAGCACAGTGATGTATGTGTACCCATGTTCATAGCAGCACAGTTTGTGATAGCTAAAACTTGGAAACAGCCCAAATGCCCATCAACTGGAGACTGGATAAAGAAAATGTGTTGTTTTTTTTTTTACCAAATGGAGTACTTCTCAGCCCTAAAAAATGAGAAATTAGAGACATTTATAGCTAAGTGGATGCACATTGAGCGAATACACTTAAGTGAAATAAATAGGACTCACATGTGTAAATACTGAATAGTTTCTCTAGTGTGAGAAACTGAAAGTGTAAATAAGGACTAAAAGGTATAACAGGTAATGTGAAATAGGAAGAAAAGGGGCAAAGGGGAGGGGGAAGTGGGAGGGGTAGGGGAAAGGAAAGAAGGGAATGGAATTAATATGAGAAAATGGAAAAATAGGAACAAAGTCTTTGTACATAGGGAAGGGTGGAGGGGTTGAAGAGAGGGCAGGGGAATGGGGAAAAATAAGGACCAAGAGAGATTATGTAGAGATGCAAATTTCCAATGATGAATGTCATAATATTGTATACCTAAAATGTACCAATAAAAGAATCTAAGGGGGAAAAAAAGTATTTACTTAAAGCCTTGACTTCTATGGCTACTTAACCAAAGGTAAGTAAGTGGCAGTTGCATATTGAAAAGCATTCTGTCTTTCTATAAAGATGCCACTTCTTCCTCCTCTCCTTCCTCCTCTTCCTTCTTTTTTTTTTCTCTCCTCCTCCTCCTCCTCCTCCTCCCCTCTTCCTTCTGTTCTCTTCTTTCCTCTTTCCACTATTGGGAATTGAACCCAGGGCCTTTGCACCAAGCTACATCTACAGCCCTTCAGAAGATATTACTTTTGAGAAAGGATCTCACTAGGTCACTAATTTGCCCAGTCTAGGCTTGGGCTTGCAATTCTACTGCCTCAGTCTTCTTTAGTGTTAGAATTACAGGCAAAGTGTTTGTTTGTTTGTTTTGTTTTGTTTTGTTTTTGGTACCGGGATCGAACCTGGGTCCTTGCAATTGCAAGGCAGGTGGTGGAACCACTGAGCTAAATCCCTGGCCCCAGGCAAGGTGTTTCTTAAGAGCTCCAAAAGTTAAAAGTTAAAAAGTGTTGAGATTTGGAGACATTTCCTGGAACTTATTATAAATTAACTTTTAAACAAAGGTAATTGGCTCTCTAAGCTGCGACCAGCTACGTGAGACAAGCAGCTTGAACCTCCGCGGCTGTCCCCGGCCCTGCCCACGCCATGGTGAGGTCTGCTTAGCCACGTGGGCAACTCCAAGGTCGAGTCGTCCCCCCCAACCCCTCCACCACCACCACCACCCCCCTGCCGTGCGCCTCTGGCCTTCTGGATTTTCTGCTACCTGGTCCCACACTACAGGGGCACAGGAGATTATAAAGACCCTTGTCCTGAGCTCCACAAGATAGAGCAGAAGTTAGTAACAGAAAGAGGGCTTCTCAGGCTCCTCGATGAAAACTGAAGCTCAGCGGAAAAGTAAAGAGAATCTCTACAATAAAGACACATCAGACCACTGTACTTGGTCTGCTGCTGCCTGGCTGAGACTCATTGGCTCGTATATGCACATGGATTCCTATGTGGCCTACTAGGACAGCAGAGACATACCCTGAAGGAAGTCCATAATTTCTATTGCTATTTGCAAAAAAGAAAAAAAAATTTTCCCTTATTTTTAATTATTAATTTTTACTTTTTTTCTACTCTTCAGAGTTTTACTTTTCTTTCTGTTATCTTTTCTTTCTCTCTCTCTCTCACTCATTCTCTCGCTGTCCCACATTGCTCCTCATCTCCCCATCTGTTCCTTTCTGCACGGAATTTGGATTTCTCCCTTATTGTTCTTTTCTTCTCTTTTTCCTTCTCTTATCGTTAGGTTTAAAGGAAAGTAAATTCGGCATCTAGCCTCCCTGTTGCTGTTAGGTGATTCTATTCACATCTTTGTTCTTTCATTCTGCATTTCTCTCTTGCCTTTAACAAATTCTTATGGTTTGTGTGATCTTTCTGTGTCTTCTGGACGCACCACTAATCTTACTTGTTCTTTCTACCTGTCCCTCCCTCCCCAACTCCTTGTAACTCCCCACCCCAAAGGGAAAAGATGCTATATTGAAGAGTTTATTCATTATAAACTTATGTTGGGTTGGCCCTCGGTTTTAATTTAACTCACATACTTAAAAGTGATAGATTAATAACTACCACAAATTATAATTTTCTAAGCTGTGCTTGATGCTATGGTATTGCTGACTATGTCATTTGGGCTAACTTGTTGTGATTCATCTAATTAGTTTTCCTTCCTGGTATAAGGAAAATAAAATTTAAAAAGCCTCAGAGTCATTAGAGTCTCAAAACCCAAACACAAGCTATATCTGGAAGACACCTCTGAAAAGCAATCATTCCACAAGGGTTTTAAACACAAGCAACAAAGATACCTACATAAATCAATTTTGAAATATCAACCCAGGAATTAAACCAAGGACAGTACCAAAAACAAAACTGAGAAGACACTTAAGGCACAAATGCAGGCTTCCACGCCACAAAAAGGAAATTCTGGGGGAAATGAGGTGGAAAAGTCTGATAAGCAACCACTTGGACACCCTGAACTGATAGAACAGGAAGTAACAAGGCAGTTGCATGAGGCTCTAGAAAAATTCAAAACAGAAATAATCTCCCAGATATATACAGACATGGGGAGCAGAGTGAAAAACATGATTAGAAGCTCTAGAGCAGAAACAGATAAGAAAATAGATGAGATCAGAAACATGCTGGAAGCCATGAATGCCCAGCATAAGAAAGGAATGTAAGCCATGATCGCCCAACATAAGAAAGAAATGGAATCCATGAAACAGATTCAAACAGCTATTCAGGAGATTAAAAACTCCATTGAAAGCATGCAGAGCAGACTAAGAGAATCTGAAGACAGAATATCAGATACAGAAGACAGGATTGTGGTTAAGGACCATAAAAACAGAGATTTCTTAAAGATAGTAAGGGACCATGAGAAATCCATCCAGCACCTGCTAGATGATGCAAAGAAGAATTGCATAAGCCTCATAGGAGTCCAAGAAAAAACAGGAGAAAGTACAATTGACATAAAAAAACTGTTCACAGAAGTAATAGTAGAAAATTTCCCAGACAGAGGTAGAGAATTGGATGTACAGATAAGTGAGGGATATAGAACTTCAACCAGCCGTGACCAAGAAAAATCTACACCTAGACATATAATAGTCAAGACCCCAGAAACCCAACAGAGAAACAAAATTGTACAGACAGTTAGAGAAAAGAAACAAATCAACTACAAAGGGAAGCCCATCAGAATCACAGCAGATTTCTCAACACAACCCCTCAAATCAAGGAGAGCCTGGAGTGAAGTATTTCAAGCCCTAAAAGAAAAAAACTTCCAACCTAGACTGTTGTATCCTGCAAAATTATCTTTCAAAATTGACGGGGAAATTAGATACTTTCATGACAAAAAACACCTGAGAAATTTCATGAACACCAAACCAGGACTCCAAACAATTTTAAGCAATATCCTAGAAAAAGACAATGAAAGTCACAACTCCATGAGGCCCAGCAGAGAAAAGGCACCATGCAAGTTAAGACACTAAAGTGAAAGGGGGGAAAATAAGAAATAAAAGAGCCAGCCACAGCAAAACATCATGACAAGGATGAGTCAATATCTCTCAATTATAACTATCAATGTTACTGGCCTCAATTCACCAATCAAAAGAAATAGACTGGCAGAATGGATTAAGAATCAAAACCCAGCAATATGCTGTATACAAGAAACACACCTAACTCAAAAGGAAATCCATAGACTGAAAGTAAAAGGATGGAAAACAGTTCTCCATGAGACAGGAACACAGAAAAAAGCAGGCATGGCAATCTTATTTGCAGACAAAGCAGATTTCAAACCAAAAAAGAGAGACAAAGATGGTCACTACATCCTTGTGAAGGATGATATCCAAGGGGAAGAGATGATAATCCTAAATATATATGCACCAAATACAAATGCCCCCAACTATACAAAACAAATATTAATGGAAATTAAAAACCAAATAAGCACTAATACAATTGTAGTGGGGGACCTCAACACCCCACTATCACAAATAGATCAAACAGAAAAAAATTAAGAATGAAATTCTAGAACTGAACCAAGCTATTGAACAAATGGACATAATAGATGTTTACAGAGTGTTCAACCCCACAAAATCAGAATACACATTCTTTTCAGCTGCACACAGGTCATTCTCCAAATAGATCACATGCTAGCTCATAGGACATATCTAAGTAAATGTAAAAGAATTGAAGTTATCCCCTGTATATTATCAGACCATAGTGCCATACAATTGGAGATCGATAACATAAGAAATCACAAAACTCCCACAAACACATGGAAATTGAACAACACCCTCATGAACAACCAATGGGTGACAGAGGAAATTAAGAAATTAGACAGTTTCTACAAGTAAATGATAATGCCAGTACAACATACAGGAATCTGTGGGACACAATGAAAGCAGTTCTACACGGGAAATTCATAGCAGTGAATGCTCATATTAGGAAAACAGAGAACTCAGTTAAATAACCTAATGAAGTTCCTAGAAAGAGAAGGGTATAGCAAACCCAAAGCTCATACAGGAAAGGAAATTATAAAGATCTGAGCAGAAATCAATGCAATGGAGTCTAAGAGAACGATACAAAAAATGAATGAATCAAAGAGTTGGTTTTTTGCAAGAATAAATAAAATCGATAAACCTTTAGCCGACCTTATCAAAAAAAGGAAAGAAAAGGCTCAAATCCATGCAATTAAGAATGAAAAAGGGAAGCAAGCCTTCCAAATTCATTCCTGGAAGCAAGTGTTACTTTGATCCCCAAACCAGGGAAAGTCCCAACCCAAAAAGAGAACTACAGACCAATCTCCCTAATGAACACAGAGGCAAAAAATCCTCAACAAGATACTGGCAAACAGAATACAGAGTGTCATCAAGAAAATCATACACCCTGACCAAGTCGGATTTATCCCAGTGACGCAAGGATGGTTCAACATCCATAAATCAATAAATGTAATACACTATATTAACAGAATCAAGGACAAAAACCACATGATCATCTCAATAGATGCAGAAAAAGCATTTGTTAAAATCCAACACCCATTCATGATAAAAATGCTATGGAAAATTGGAATAGAAGGTCTTTATCTCCACCTGATTAAGGCTACCTATGAAAAACGAACAGGCAACATCATACTAAATGGTCAAAAACTGAAAACTTTCATGCTAAATTCAGGAACAAGACAAGGATGCCCACTATCACCACTCCTGTTCAATATTGTTCTGGAAACATTAGCCATAGCAATTAGGAAAGAGAAAGAAATAAAAGAAATGAAGATAGGAAAGGAAGAAGTGAAACTGTCATTATTTGCTGATGATATGATACTTTACATAGAAGATCCAAAAAACTCAGTCAAAAGTCTTCTAGACCCATGACAGATTCAGTAGAGTAGCTGGATATAAGGTCAACACTCAAAAAACAGTAGCCTTCTTATACGCAAATAGCAGACCCATTGAGAGAGAAATTTGGGAAATAATTCCTTTTACAATAGAATCTAAAAAACTGAACTATCTAGGAATCAACCTAACAAAGGAAGCATAAGACCTCTACACTGAAAACTACAGCACCCTGAAAAAGGAGATCGAAGAGGATATAAGAAAATGGAAAGATTTCCCTTGTTCCTGGGTAGGAAGAATCAGTATAGTGAAAATGGCCATACTTCCAAAACTACTATATAAATTCAATGCAATGCCGATTGAAATTCCAACATTATACTTCACAGAACTAGAGAAAACAATCCAAAAATTCATTTAGAAGCAGAAGAAACCTAGAATAGCAAAAGCAATTCTAGGCAACAGAGACATGGCTGGGGATATCACAATCCCCAGGATATCTTCAGCTGGTGCAATCTTGCCCTGGAGCATCACAGCATCGCAGGACCACTGAGGTTTTAACTGTGACTAGAGGCAAAAATGGAATTGTCTCAACATGCCATAGCTGGCCTGTTGGCAGGAAAACTAGGCCTAATCATAATTTTAATTGTGAAATGACTTTTTCCCCAAATTATGTAGAATTGCTCCCGACAACTAGTCTAGTATGTGGCAGAAGTGGTGCTGTGCAGGTTCTGTCCTTATTTCTAAATCTTCCCTGGAACCCCTGTGAGGTCCTGAGAATAATGCTATGCTAGCCTACCAAGGAATGTGTGGGACACGGCCAGTCATCCCAGATAAAGCATTCCTCAGATGGCCCAGAGCCAGATGATTCAACCTCACTCTTGGAGAACCCAGGGTAGTATGATGCATAGCTGACATCAGATGCAAAAGCTCATCCAGCTGAGACCACAAAAATTGTCCAGCCAACCTGCATACCCAGGTGCAGTAAGAAATAGTTATTTTATGCCACCAAGTTTAAGGCAATTTATGGTACAGCAATGGCTAACTGCTACAGGATTTGGTAATTTGTGGGGCTGCTGCCAAAATGAAAATCTAAAATGTGTGCCATTCCATTTTTCTATAATGTAAATTAACTCTGATTTTTTCTTTGTTGAATTTTGTCTGATCTATCCAAAAAAATGTTTTTTAAGTTCCTCAGTATTGTTGCATTCAGTCTTATACTGTTATATCTAATAATTTTTGATTTATAAAATTGGGTGCTTGAATATTAGGTGCATATACATTAACATTTGCTTTATCTTCTTTTGAATTGATCCCTTGATTTATTAGATAATAACTTTTTCTCTTTTTATAGTTTTTGTCTTTAAGTCTATTTTGGATAATACAGGAATAGCTACTTCTGTTCTCTTCCTCCATTCTTTCCATTTTCATTGTGTGTGCCTTTATTACTAACATGAGTTTCTTTTAGGCCATAGAGAAGAATGAAATCCTTTCATTTGCAGCAAAATGGATAGAACTGGAGAACATTTTGTTAAATGAAGTAAGCCAGACACAGAAAGACATATACCATAAGTTGTCTCTCCTAGGTGGAAGTTATAAAATAAAAAATTTGGCATTTACAGTAAATAAGTAAAATAAGTTATATGGCATTGTCTTTGGGACTGGGTGGTAGGCAGAGGCTAAAAAGCTAATAACAAAGTCTCAAACCTTGTGAGAAAACCGTTATTATAGATGTGACAAGTTTTATGTAGTAGTGAAATAGCTGGAAAAACCATTGCTTGGGGTACTTTAGATGGTGGAAAATGTTTCCAATGAACTTGTGAATTTGGCTGAGGAGATCTACATACTGAACATTGAAAATGTCTCTCAGGTACTCCTAGTTCTATATAAGAGGGTACAGCAAGAACGAGATAAGTCAAAGAAAGGTCTGTGTAGTTTGTAAGCAGAATTTAAAGGTAACAAAAAAGAGCCAGAATTTACTAGGTTAAAAAATAAACTTTCTTTGCTGTAGTCCAGCTAAGTATCAAATGAGGACATTGCCAAACAAACATAATATGTTTATAAAGATAATCAAAGTTGTAACTGTAAGACACCTTAATACCTCTGAAATTATTATGGTACCTAGTAGCAGATAGACATTAGGGCTTCCAAGAATTTTAAAGGTATTGGTCCACACCAGGCTAACATGCCCAAAGGAAATGTAAAAGTAAACTACACCTGGAGAGAAAGCTTATCTCAAAAGATTTGTGGGTGTATCTTTGTTCAACGTAGATACAGATTCATAGAAATCTCACAAAAATATTGAGGAATGTGTCCAACCTAGAATAGAAGGAACTAAGGAATTCAAAGTACAAAGATACTTCTTGGCGTCCAACTTTCTATGAACAGGAAGCAGGCTGAGAGAGTCCACAAAGGGCTTTCCTTCCAACACCTTAATGTCAGAAGAATGAAAAATAAAGAATATCTGGGATATTCTCAGAGGACTGAGCCAAGATCCATGAAGAACAATAAACAATGCTACTTACTTACAGCAATTAGAACCAGATTAAAATGAGGAAACACATTTGTCCCCCAAAATCCTTATTCTGAGACTTTTGAATTATTACAGACTAGGTCTGGGGATTTAGCCCAGTGGTGCCATCGCCTGCCTCACAAGCACAAGGACCTGAGTTCGATCCCTGGTACCAAAAAAAAAAAAAAAAAGAATTATTACAGACTACCAGACTACCTGTTTTCTTCTTTTTGAATGTGAGGGTTGACTGTTGTGTTGTCCTTGTTTTATCATTGTATATTTGGTATGTGAAAGGAAAGTCAGATTAACTTCTTGGAAGGAGAGTGTGTATTTTGTATGTGGGGTGCATGAGTTCATTGGAGACAGAGGGTTAACTGTGGTAGATTTGGCTGCATTGATGGACATCATAAATGGATTCCTCATATTGACACTCACTGCAATGTGACTTTGCAGTTCTTCTCATTAAAAGGTGGAGTTTGCCGGGCATCTTGGCACACACCTGTAATCCCAGCACTCTGGGAAAGAGGATCACAAGTTCCCTGTCTAAGTAACTTAGTAACTTGGTGAGATGTCTCAAATTTTTTTTTAAAAGGGGCTAGGGATTTAGCTCAGTAGTTCCGTCGCCTGCCTCACAAGCACAAGGATCCGAGTTCGATCCCTGGTACCAAAAATTTTTTTTAAAAGGGCTGGAGATTTAGTGCAGTATGGAGGCCCAGAGTTTAAACTCCAGAAACACACACACACACACACACACACACACACACACACACGGAGTTTATTTCCTCATACATTTACTCTGGGATGATGTTATGACTTTCTTTGACCAACAGAATATGGTAGAAGTGCTTGAGTGTCAATTCCATCTACAGGCCTTCCATCTTAAGAGGCCTTGTACATTCTTCTCCCTTTTAGAACTCTGCCATGCCATGAGAACAAGCCCAGGCTAGCTTCATGCAGAAGGACCAAAATGCATGAGAGAGCCCAGAAAAGATCACAGTTTCTTACCGTATCCACAGATGACAACAGACATAAAGTGAATCTAGCCAAAACGAAGAAGGGATGCCCAGCTGACTCATAGGTTCATGAACAAAAATGAAGGGCTATTGATTTAAGCCACTGAAATTTGGAGTGACTTGTTACACTATAATAGGTAGGAAATGCAAGTCCTACAAGCAAGTAAACTGGCAGAAAGTGTGTTTGTGTTCCTTTTGGGGGATGGCCATTAAGGTACCATTAAACTCAGAATTAGGCTTGTAGAGATAGTACATTTTAATCCATGAAAGGAGTGGATCTTTGTACTAAAATTTTAAATATTTGTTTTGTTTTTGTTTTCATAAGAAACCAGTGAAGAACACTACTACCTGGATTGGTGGGAAAGGGAGAAAAAGGAAGTCAAGAGCTATAATCTGAAAGTTTATGTCTTTTCCAAATCCATAGGTAGAAACCTAATCACTAACATTATTGTATTAGGAGGTGAGGCTCTGGGGATGTAAAAATGGGATTAGTGCCTTTATATATACAGAGCTGACTTGCCCTCTCTGCTATGTAAGGATGGAGGGAGAAAGTGTCTTCTATGAACTAAAACACATGGTCTACCAGAATACCAGAACTGCTTTTTGATCTTGGACTCCCTACCCTTCTGATCTATGAGAAACAAATTTCCATTGTTTATAATCCACCCAGATTATATTATTGTATTATAGCAGACTGAATGAATTGAGACACCAAGTAAATATGACTGAAACATAAAATTCCTACTGAAGTTTGCCATCTTAATTTTCTGGTGTTTTATGAGTTTGTGCTTATGATAAACAAACAATATTATGAATTATGCAATGGTACAAAAAGAATTTCACTTGAAATTTCTGAATAAATTCATGGGAAAATTTTTTCCAATGAAAATTTTTTACATTATTTTAGCTACATTTTCTGATGTTTTAATTGTCATTTGCAAGGATGAACTGGTACAGTACTCAGGAAAAGTATCTGTATTTATCTGAAGGCCTTTAAGAAACTGGAGACCAACAGTAATGCATGCATAAGCAGAGAGCTATGTCACATGCCTGTGGTCCCAGCTACAAGGGGGTCTGAATATGAGGAAAGCTTGGGCCCAGGAGTTTGAGGCCAGCCTGCGAAATACAGTGAGACTGACTCAAAAAACAAAAAGATTGCTACCTTCATGCAATTAAAAGAGTAGTTCTCTTTAAAATAATCCAATAAAAGGGAACTTTCAGACAATTATATGTACTTTTTGACCTATTTATATCCTGTTTTTGTATTTTCTGAAGGAGGATGGAGATGTTTCTTTGAACGAAACAGGGTTTTGAGTGATGGTTAACAGTAATGGAGACTGAGGTTCCACAATGTGTCCACTTTCAAGAAACATTAGACTAATAGAGATAAAAAGTGAAAAAACTGAGGCTACTAAATTGGAAGTGAGGAGGGAAGCATAGGGTGTGGTTTCATAACACACAGGATGGTATTATAAAGTGAATTAAAAAAGGAAAAAGCCCAGTAGCAAAATAACAAAAAACCTTGCATTAATAAACTCTTATAAACCAGGTTAAAAGAAACAGTGACTTGGGCCAGGGATTTAGCTCAGTGGGACCACGCCTGCCTCAAAAGCACAAGGTCCTGAGTTTGATCTCCAGTACCAAAAAAAAAAAAAAAAAGTTTGGACCAGTGATTTTTAAAATAATCGTGTGAACTTGTGGTTTGCATTTGAAAAAAATACCCTTTTGATTCATCATGAAAGTGAATAGTAGCTGCCATGTTACCCTACTTAACTCCAAACACACATATGAAATATTTTTCTACCCTGAGCATCCTGAGTTTGCTCTTTAATTTTTCACTAAAAAGAAATGGTCCTTAGAGAGTAGCACACTTGAAAACTGGCTTTCTGTCAAAAGTTTCTGAACTTTGTGATGCAAGAGCCCCCTTAAAATTGTTCCCACTGGCCTATGAAAGTGAACTTTTAAAAAATGTCATTATGGTCCTGTGGAACCAGGAGTCTATGAAAGTCCACAAATCCACAATGATGTGTAAGAGGAAAACAATGAAGGAAGAAATAAGTTGTATATGTATTTGGGGCACAAGTACAAATTATTGTAGCTACATATCAACACCCACCAAAGATCAGGGGCTGGACTAAGGAAAATGTATGTCCAGTGATGATCCTCAAACTCTATTAGGTCCACTTGAGTCTGGATGTGAAATCAGTCCCATATATTCCTCAGCTACTGGGAACATGGGGTCAGATACTACATGTGCACTTGGGAATTACCGCATTTTCATGTTGCTGCTGAGGACAGGATCTTTTGGATGGTGAGCTTGGTTCAAAATAAAAGCACAGCCCGGGGGCCAGGGATTTAGCTCAGTGGTTCCACCGCCTGCCTCACAAGCTCAAGGTCCTGAGTTCGATCCCCAGTGCCAAAAAAGAAAAAAAAGAAAGAAAGAAAGAATAAATTCATTAATAAATACGAAGTTTAAAAAAAAAAGCACAGCTGGATGTGTTGGTGCATGCCTGTAATTCAAGTGCTTGGGAGGCTGAGCCAGGAGGATCACTGCAAGTTCAAGACCAGCCTGGGCTACGTAGTGAAATCCCATCTCAAAAAATAAATAAATAAAAAAACAAAGAAAATAAAAGCACATATATTGTTCATCACAAAAAGCTGATGTTGCAGCAGGGAGTTTACATGTTTACAGCACTCCATCCTGTATAGACATTTGCAGCTACAGATCCCTCAGGATGTTAGGTACCAAGAGAAGCTTGGTTGAAATATGAAAAACTCAAGATATTAATAGCATCGTTTAGGGGAATTTTCTTCTAACCATGAGGAATACACCTGAGGAGGGTGAAGACACAGTGACAACAATGGTAATTAGGAAAATAAATTGTCTCAATACGTTTTGGTAATGTGACTATGAATTTTTTTTAAAAAACTATTAAGTAAAAGTCCTAAAATGGAAAAAGCAGTGTAAAAATTATTTTAAAATCTAGAAAAGAGGCAGGAGTTTATCAAGAATTCAGCTTTATTGGTCTAGCAGAACTCTACCACACAGGGACAGTGTTACTGGCAGCCATACCTCCTGCTAGGAACTTTGGTGACAGAGCCATCAGAAAGAGGTAGTAGGGGAAAAAGCACAAGTAGAAAGTAAAAGCCTTATGTAGTTGGGGTGAAAGTGCTATAGAAATTAATTCATGATATCAGTAAGAAAATAAAAGGGGTTTTTAATTTTATGGAATATGTTAGCTTGATTCCAGGAAAGGAAGGGCAGTATTTACCAAACTGGAACCAAAGGCTCTCTTGAGACATGAGTCCTGGAATAGCTGATAAAAACTTCCAGTGAAGCCCAGTGTCAAGAACTACATCCTAGTATGACCCAACCAACTTCCTTTCCTCTGGTAGGGAGGATCCAGATAGTACAAAATTTGAGGAATAGCTTAAATTGAGATGATGGCAACCCGCACTGTTATTAAGGAAGAAGTGTAAGGAAATCTTTGCTTTAATGTGAGAGGTTAATAGAATTCCTAAAGTTAAAGGGTTTCAAGATATGGTCAAAATGTCTTGTTTTCAATAAACATTAAATCTTGAAGGTTTCAGGGTCAAAAATGAAGTTTTTTCCCACAGTTTTGTGCACAGAATATTCCTGCTCCTTAAAAATGTAAGTGTTCCCTGATAGAAAACAATTAGGACAGGACAACAACTCTTCTGAGACAGATGTCCCAATTTAGCAGTTGGGGAGGGCTCTGAGAAAACAGAAAGAGTGTACAGAACAAAATGAATGAAAGTAAAGGAAGGAGCAGATGCTGATGTACAAGGTAGCGAGGACCAAGCTGACTAGAGTGGACCATCCACACTCAAGTAGAGAGCAGAGAGATGGTGATGAAGGTAAGGTCACAGGGGAGTTGGATGTGACATGTAGATGTTTAGATCTAATTAGGAAAATGGTATTGTAAGGTTTTGAGTAACATGAGGAAGGTGATATTTAAGAAAATTAATCTGATAGCAAAAAACAAGATAGACAGGAGACATGAGGTATTGGGAGGTTGGTGGAAGGACCTAAATTGTAGATGAGATCCTACATAAGAGGAGTGTGTAAAGAACCAATACCAGACACGTGTAAAAGCAGATATTGTTTTCTATTTTTATTATAAAATTATTACATGTGTATCTTAAAACTACAATAGTAGAAAAGTATATTAAGTAAAATATCTATGTACATATACATATATATTCATGTAATCATTATTCTTTTCTTTCTTGGTACCAGGGATCAAACTCGGGACCTTGCACTTGTGAGGCAGGCGCCAAAACCACTGAGCTAAATCCCCGGCCCTCATGTAATCATTATTAAAAATGATACTGCAAACTTCTAATTGAGTATATTCAAAAGGAGTGTATATACTTTGACAAACCAGGCAAGAAGATACAAGAGTAATGAAAATCCATAAAAATTAATAAATAGCACCAAATTTTGATAAATAAGTAGAGTGTGTGAATTAAAAGCCAGACATTCCCAGATGGAGTAAAAACATCATCATATGCTATTTTGAAAAGATCCATCTAACAAAAAGCAACAGAGAAAAGTTAAAAATATAGATAATGACATAACAGCTAATGGTAACAAAACAAAGCAGATGTAGCAAATAAAAGACAAGATAGGACCAGGGATTTAGCTCAGTGGTTCCGCTGCCTGCCTCGCAGCACAAGGTCCCCAGTTTGATCCCCGGTACCAAAAAAAAAAAAAAAGAAGACAAAAAGCATTAATATTAGTCAAAGAAGGTAACTTTATATAGTGAACAAAGGTAATCTAATAAGACTCATGAAACTTAATGCACTGAAAAAGTGTTTCAAATATATAAAGCAAAAAAAAGATTAGAAATAGACTGATAAAATAATGAAATAGGAGTTACATACTTTTATCAGAAATTGTATATCAAGCAGACAAAAATAAAAAAGTTGAATAAGAACTATTTAATATGTCAAAATATGACATAATTGAAACCTAAGGAAAAGAAAATACTTTATTTCAATTGCCCAGGGAACATTTATTTTAAAATTTATTACATATAGGAGGACACAAAGGAAATATTACAAAATATATGACTCATGCTGGAGACATTCTCCATACATGAGCCAGTATATGTAGTAATTAAGAAGAAAAGGACAGAAAATCAAAACATCAACTAAAAACTAACCATACAGAAATAGACATATTTCTAAGTAGCTCTTGGATTGAAAAGAAAAGTAAAACTTTAACTCTGTATGAGGTAACAAAAAAGGCCAATGAAAACTGCATGTGAATACTATGAGGTATAATAAAATACAAATTTGGAGGAAAATTTATAACTATACTGCATTCATTTTTTTACTGCATTCATTTTAAAACTGGAAAGATGGAAAAATAAACATTCACTGAAAGAACTGGGGAAAAGATCAAATAAAACTGTGAAAAGAATAACAGCAGAAAATATTTTAAAACCACAAGGTATTAAAAATAGGTAACTGAGAGGGCTGGGGATTTAGCTCAGTGCTTTCGCCGCCTGCTGCGCAAGCCCAAGTACCCGGGTTCAATCCCCGGTACCAAAAAAAAAAAAAAAGAAAGAAAGAAAGAAAGAAAGAAAAATAGGTAACTGAAAATAAAATGTACAAACCTCTAGAAAGTCCTATCAATGAAAACAGCTTGTGGCCACATTAGAAAATATAAAGTGCATCTTCCAGTAATACATTTTAAAATCTAGAAGAAATGGATGAGTTTTCACCAAATTTACTTCAGAAGTGGTACTGTAGAAAACTGGGATAAACTAATAATCACAGAAGCAATTGAACAACTATTTAAATTTCTAGACCTTAAACAAGCACCAGGACAAAATGGTTTTATTGGTGTTGCCAACTGTTCAAGGAGCAGTTCACATCTCAGTTACTTACACTGTAGAAACAGGAAAAAAAGATTCAGTTCATTCCAAAGGGGAATCTAATTCTGACATCCAGTTGGGAAAAGGGCATCATAAAAGGAAAATCAAAACGAGAGTTTCCCAACCAGTATGTCTTGGCACACCAGTGTCCTGTGGCTAGGTTTTATGTAAACTGTGATCTCAAGCTCATAAGGCCTTCAGGCAGCCAAGCAATGCCGGGGAAGTCAGCTGCCTCTGTTAAATTGGCCCCAGAATGCCATAGTGTACAAAAGGTAAGAAAGCACTTCTATAGGCACTCATTAACAGAATCTTATATCCTAAATTAAATAATCACATATAGAAACATCACTCTCAAGTAAGTTTTATCCTAGCAATATAAGAAGAGCTCAAATTAGGCAATTAATTGCTTTAATAGATTAAAGAGAATAACCATATTATCATCTTGATATCATCTTGGCAGATGCCAGACAAAGCATTTTAATAATATTTCATATTCATTCCTCATAAAATTATAAGATGATCAGGAATAGAAGAGCATTTGCTTAACTTGAAAAAGGGAATACGTCAGCAACAGTGGCAATTATAATAGAATGAAACAATTGAGGCATTTCTATTAAAATAGAAAAACTAAAAACGAAGGTTGCTTGCCCACTCTTTATTGATCAATATAATATGCACCTTCCTAAAAGACATAAAATCTTTATCAATTTGCTAAAAGTAAAATATTAGATACAAACATTAGCAAAAGAAAGACAAGTCCTTTGTTATTTACAACTGATACGACTGGGCACATAGGAACTGAAAATAATCAACTGGAAAAAAAGCAATTAGAGTTAGAAACAGTTTAATACAAGGCCTGAGTAGAAGATAAATATTAAAAATCAACAGTTTTTCTGTATAGGATTGATAATGTATTTTAAAAATAAAGTTGCAATACCATCAACAATAGCCAAGACCTACAATCTATCAAGTGGTGAATGGATAAGCGAAATGTGGTAATAGGTACCCGATCCACATACTCAGACATAAAATATGAATGAAATCCTGTCATTTGCAGCAACGTGGATAGAACTGGAGGTCATTATGTTAAGTGAAATAATTCAGGCCCAGAAAGACAATTACCACATGGTTCCACTCGTGTGTGGAATATAAGAAAGTTGTTCTCTTATTAAGTTGAGAGAAGAATGGTGGTTACCAGAGACTGGGAGAGTTGGGGGAAAGGAAGGCATAGGGAGAAGTTGACCAACGGGTACTAAGTAATAGTTAGATAGAGGAATCCATTCCAATGTTCTATAGCACTGTATGGTAACTATAGTCTATAACAACTTGTTACATGCAATTTATTGTACGTTTCAAAATAATTAAAAGAATTCAAAAGTTCCCAATAGGTAGAAATGATAATTACCTGAGTAAATGGAAATGCTAATTACCCTTATGTGATCACTACATATTGTAAAACTGTATCAAACTATCATATGAAATGCCAGAAATATGTGGAAATATTATGGTCTGATTAAAAATAAATCTCTCTATATACACACAATACAATGTAGTACAGTTTACACTGGAGCAATAATAATTATAAAATAACCAAAAAAGCTTAAAATTGTGTAATATCTAAATAAGGAGGAGAAAAATTAAGAGAAATACACTATGTTCTCAGATGCAAAACTCATTATCTTAATTAGGTTAATTTCTGATCTGCTACTTGGAAAGTCTGAGGCATTTCCAAGGGATTTTTTTAAACAAAGTTGATTCTAAAATTTATCTAGAAAAAACAAAATGCACAAAAATACCTGAGAATATTCTGGGGGGAAAATAAAAGACAAATGATGAAGGGAGAGCAATCTTAACATATTTCAAAATATAATACTACAATAATTAAAGCAGTGAGGTATAGCATAGTAATAGACAAATACTATGAATGGGAGAGGAAACATATCTATATAAGTTCATGATAAATCATTATAGATAGAATCAAGTTGAATAAGTTTGGAATCTGGTTATCTCTTCCAAAAAAATGAAATTAGATTCCTACTTTCCACCATACACAGATATACAAGGAGAAACTAATTCCACAGAGATTAATGCACTAAGTAATAAGAATATATAAAATATTATAAGGAAATATAGTATATTTTTATAATCTTGGTGATGCAGAAGCCTACCTAAGTGGTATGAGGCAAAAGCAAGAAATTATTTTAATAGCTTAAATGTTTGTCTACATAATTAAGTATTCTTTTTGGTAAGTAAACCCATAAATAAGTATAAAACCCAAATGATAAATATGTGTAATATATACTGGACACAAGGATATCAAGTTATATCCAGAGATATCTTACAAATTAATAACAAATAAAAACACAACACAGCAGAAGTATAGACAAAGGATAGGAACAAACTATTTCTAAGAAAAGAAATAGAAATAGCTAATACTAACTGTATGAACGGATGTTACATTTTAGTTGTTGGGGGGGGCGATTTAAAGGAATAAGATTGCATTTTTTCATTCAAAATGTCAAATTTTTTTTAAAAAACATAGTGTCCAGCACACCTAACACTTTGATGTAGATATTCTATTTCTAAGGTACTAGCTAATAAAAATACTTCTAAAAGTGAAAAAGTCAAATTTTAAAGGAACTTTTATAGGAATATGTATAATAGTAACAAAGTGTTAAGAACCTAATGATCAATTGTTATGTGGAAAACACTGAATAAATGACATAGTACATACTACTGTGAAATACCCTGTGGCTGCTTTTAACATGACTTTCTATTGAATAGGAAAAAGAAAGTTGTACAATAATACATGTAGGATGATTTCATTTTGTACAGCACATAACATACACCTGAACAGAAAAAATACTAGGAATATACAAAGCAAATAAATAATCATGGTTACTTCTGTGCACTGAGATTAGGAGGGAAATCTTTTCTATACTACAGCCCTTTTGCTGTTCATAATAACCATGTATTATTTTTGTAACAATAAATATAAGCTTACTATATTTGAACTTTACAGAGTAAAATTATAGATGTAATATATGAACATATAAGGAAATTGAAAAAAAAATTGAAATGTCATTAAACAGAGGTTATTATCATTAGTATATCAATACTCTTCAGCCCTTGTTAGGCATTTTAAACATACGTTAGTTCTCACCCTTGTAATTCTGGGCTGGTTTCTGAATATAATCTTGGTTTTTTCCTATGTTAAAAACACTTTAAAATAAAATTTTAGTTTTTTTAAATTTCAAAGGTAATACATGCTCAAAATAGAAACTTTGGAGAACAGAGTCAAAAGAGAATAAAAATCACATGTATTCTCACCACCTACAAATAAAGTCCAGTGCACAGAATTAAACTATCTCACTCATTCATGCATGATCCTCTATTTGTATCCATTGATGTTCTTTCATTTTATTTCAATAATAATCATTAAATTATTAAATAATCAATAAGATTTTAATTAAATAGTGACATCCAGCCACTCACCCAAATGACTCAAGCACTAGAATATTAACAATAGTCTAAATCCACTTGTATTATCTTCCCTATTCTGACTCTCTTTTCTCAACAATGATGGCCATTATCCTGAATTTTTGGATTGACATTCATTTGCTTTTTATTGTTATTTGTGTCCATATAGTTATACCCTAAATAATAAAGTAATTAGTTTTAGTGCCTGGGAATAATATAAAAGGATATCCTATTATATGTGGTCCTTGGGAACTTTGTATTTTAATTTAACCTTCTAGAAGTAAAATCTACTAATATCATTATGTGTAGATCTACATTCATGTCACTTCTATATAATACTCCACTGTGTAAATATTCTATGATTTATTCATTTTCTGTCTGGGAGGGTTTTTTACTAACATTTTAGTGCATATCTTCTGGCTATTTTTCTAAGGATACTTCTATAGTTTTCCTTCTACAAAACATGATTACACATACTATGACATGACCTTTTCCTCTCATTCATGAGACCTTGTGATTATACTCCTTTTTCAGCAAATATTCTTCTGTGGTATAAATTTAAATGGCTGGAACATATACTATCATATTGTTTTAATTTTTTAATCACTCCCAATTATTGAAAATCTAGATTGTTTATAATGTTTTGCTGTGTTAAGCAAAGTACTTGTCCTTTGGCTCAGTAATTCTCTTTTTTGCTATTTATCCAAAATAACATCTGAAAAAATTTATACACAATAATGTGCTAGGTCACCATGTAGAATGACATGGTTTGTGTTCTGGACAACTTGTTCAGTACATGTACTCACCACAGCAAGTTTGTATAATACCACGGTTAGAAGGAAATTGATGCTCACTAAAAGGATACAGAATAAAGAAATTATATGTTAAAATTATAACAATTGTACAGGTACTGACATGGAGAGTTACTTACAACTTACTGTTAAGTTAAAAATATAGGACACACATGAATAAATACCGAATAGTTTCTCTGGTGTGAGAAACTGAAAGTGTAAATAAGGACTAAAATGTATAATAGGTAATGTGAATTAGGAAGAAAGGGGGCAAAGGGGAAGGAAGTGGGAGGGCTAGGGGAAAGGATAGAAGGGAGTGGGATTAATATGAGAAAATAGAAAAATAGGAACAAAATCTTTGTAAATAGGGAGGACTGGAGGGGTTGAAGGGAGGGCTGGGCAAGGGTGAAAAATAAGAACCAAGAGAGACTATGTAAAGGTGCAAATTTCCAATGATGAATGTCATTATATTGTATACCTAAAATGTACCATTGATTAGAATGAATAATCGATAATGCAAAATAGGAAGAAAAGGTCCAAAGGGGTAGGGATAGTGAGAGGTGCAGGGGAAAGGAAAGAAGGGAAAGGAAAAATGCTGAGAAATGGAAAAAAAATGGAAATAAAGTCTTTGTAAATAGGGAAGGGTGGAGGGCATGAAGGGAGGGCTAGGAATGGGGAAAAAAATAAGAACCAAGATGCATTATGTAAAGGTACAATCCCCAATGAGAAATGTAATTGTGTTGTATACCTACAATGTACCAATAAAAGAATTTAATAAAAAAATAAATTTAAAAAATTTAAAAAAAAAAAATATATATATATATATATATATATATATATATATATATATATATATATATATCTCAAATGGTAGAAGGCTTCCATTTTGTAAAAGAAAATAAACATACCTATGCAAAAGTCTTAAACAAGTGCCAAAGTCTTTACAATGATTATTTCTGGGCATTGAGATTATTTGAAAATTTAATTTTTTTCACTGTTTATATTTTGAAGGGATTTCAATAATAAAAATTGATTGCATGTACAATATAAAGATAAATGATTAATTGGTGCACAAGTATTGATAGATTTTGTCTGACTAGAAAATACCTTTACATTGTAAGAACATTGGGTAAAAATACTAAGAATATAAAGAAGAAAACAAAATCACACATAATCTTGCTCAGCCAGTCATAGGTTCACAATCTCCAGTCTGTTTACTTCTAGTCCCTGGTTATGTATTTTAAAATAGTTGAAACCATATTTTATATCATCTTGTATGTGGATTTTTCACTGAACATTGTATAAGGAGCATACCATAAATATTTTAATGGAATAATATTACATCATACATGAATAGCACATTTACTTAATCATTTGCTTAAAGCTAGACTTGGGTTTTTCTATTATTTGCTACACCAAATAAGTATGTGAGGAACATCTTTGTGCATAAATTATCCACATTTTAAATAGTTTCCTTGGATAGGTTCCTTGAAGTGAAAATACTAAGTTAAAGAGTATAAACATTTTTATATTCTTTGATTTAGATAGAATTAGAAAAAAAAGTCCAAACACCTGGATCTCATACTCATTGTCATTATTCTAATTCGGTAAAACTCACAGAAAAAAATCTGTAGTATCTAAGTCACAAGCCTGTTTTAATAAACAAATGAGAAACTACATCCTTCAGAGTCACCATTCTTCCTCAAGAATGCTTTCCTTGACTTTCTAAATTCTCATAGATTCTTTATTTACTTTTCCTTAATGTCCTTACCACAATTAATGAATAATTGTTCAATTATTTGTATATGGTATGTATGCTCTCCAGCTGATTTTAAGCTCCTCTAAAACATGCCTGTCACACAGTTGGCACTCAAGAAATATTTGTTGAACGGAAGGATGGATAAATGAAGTGATGGCACTTTGTAAGCTGCAATTCAGAAGGAATTGTTATTCTAATTATTATTGTTCTTGTTCCTTTTTATTACCTCTTAGATGACTCCAGACTTTTAGAGATTCCTTGCCTAAGGATAACTTCATTGTGTGGATTTAATGTTGTTCATACCAGGCAGAAGCACGGGTACATTGCTGGAAGTGCCTGGTGAGAGCTGAGACTTAAAGAACCAAGCAATTAGTTAGTTCTCTAGATCAACATGCTGGAATTTAAGGAGATGTAGCTACCATTAGGTGAACACAAAGCAGTGGTGAGTAACCCAAGGAAGTCACTGATACGTGAAGAAGCAGTTGGATCCTGGAGGTCAAAAGCAAACTAATGATAAATGGTTTGGACAATAAGTTTCAAATTGGAGAATAGTCAGTGATAAAAGATTAGAATGGATGGAAAAGTTAAATTCCAAGCACCAGTACTCAAAGCAAAGAGCTGTGAATATGATTCTAAAGCAAAGGGTGTATGAACTCAGTGTTCTTGTCCAAGCTAAATGTGGTATCAGGAAGCAATAGCGTCTACTTTCATATACATGAGCAAAGGAATTGCAATAGCTGGTCGAGGAATGAAAGCTTTGAATATGAATAGTTTCCAGTAGTGACAGGATAAACAAGATCATTTGTGTATGTGATTTTATATTTGAAACACAATTTGGGACCAATCAAGCTTCAGATCTCAAAATTTTCATCTTGATTTTCAATAACATGTATCATAACATAGTGATTAAGATCATGGACTCTGGAAACAGGCTAGTGGGGTTCAAATTCCAACTCTGTTACTTATTAGTTATGTCTTTTGGACACATTACTTCAACTCTGTGTGTCAATTTCCTCATCTGCAAAATGGGGATAATGACAATACCTACTTTAATGGGAGACTACAAAGACAGAATGAGTTCATGTATGTAAGGACCTTAGAACAGTGCCCGGACACAGCAATTGCTATTTATTATTATTATTATTATTATTATTATTATTGTTATTATTACACATAAAATCAAGTAAAAATGATGTTATTTAAAAGTGGACAGATACACTATATGTTAATTTTATCTAAAATAAGTCTCCAAATATGAATTTTTCTCATAACAATAAAATTTCACTTACACCTAAGCATAGTTGATTCTAAAATCTATGAGCATTAAAAAGTTTTAAAATTTACTCCAGTAACCTGTTTATTCTGTAAAACTTCCTATGAACACTATTTTAAAAAGTTGCAAAGAATAAACACACATTTTCTAATATCAAAACCACAGTTAAATTACAGCTTGCCCATAAAATCTGGCCTGTAAGTAGGAATATCCTATTGAATTTTTAAAGCTAATTATACTAGAAGCAGGAATACCTGAGTTGGCAATCTCCCTGTGGAAAGTTTTGAACATGGGAAAGCTTGGACAGAGGAGGACTAGATTTGGAAAAGCCTTGATCTGGGGAAAGGGTTTAAGACCTGGACTATAGAATAAGTTAGAATACCTGGATATTGCAGACAGTGGAAGACCTGGATATTAGAAGGCTGGTGCAGCGGAGATGTTGGAAGACGTGGATATTAAACCTGCTGATGGAAGACTGGGTAGCTGTAGGAAGACCTGAAGATGCTGGAAGATGTGGAGATGGTGGAAGACGAGCAGATGCTGGAAGCCCTGGAGATGCTGGAAGCCCTGGAGATGTAGGAAGACATGGAGTTGATGGAAGACATGGCTTCACTGGAAGACAGGTTTTCCGGAGGACACGGCTTTGTTGGAAGACGTGACTTTGTTGGAAGACATGGATTTTCTGGAAGACGTAGCTTTGTTGGAAGACATAGGAAGGCTGAAAGACATAAAACTGATGGAAGACATGAATTTGTTGGAAGACTTGGATTTTCTGGAAGACATAGATTTTTTTGAAGCTATGGGTTTGATGGAAGACATAGCTTTTTTGGAAGACGTGGATTTTCTGGAAGACGTGGATTTTCTGGAAGACCTGAATTGTCTGGAAGACCTGGATTTTTTGGAAGATATTGGTTTGCTGGAAGACTGGATGTTTTATGGAAGACATGAATTTTCTGGAAGACGTGGATTTTCTGGAAGACTTGAATCTTCAGGAAGACATACATTGGCTGGAAGAACTGGAGATTACTGGAAGACATGAATTTTCTGGAAGACATGGCTTTACTGGAAGAGCTGGATTTAGTGGAAGACACAGATTTTGTCTGGAAGACAGGAGTTGACTGGAAGACTTGATTTGGTGGAAGACATAGTTTGCTGGAAGACCTGGATTTTTCTGGAAGACCTGAATTCATTGGAAGACTTGGATTTGGTGGAAGACACAGATTTTCCTGGAAGACACAGACTCATAGGAAGACGTTGAAATTGTTGGAAGACATGGATTTTTCTGGAAGATCTGGATTTTCCTGGAAGATCTGGATTTGCTTGCGGAAGACGAGATTTGCTGGAAGACATGCAGGATTGTGGAAGACATTAATTTTCCGGAAGACATGGATTTTCTGGAAGACCGAGATTGTCTGGAAGACCTTGAGATTGTTGGAAGACTGTGAGTTGCTGGAAGACCTTGACACTGAAGCCACTGGAAACCCTAGACATTGGAAACATTGGAAGCACAGGATGTTGGAGACATTGCAAGTCTTGTATTTTGGAGACATTGGTTAGTTACTCTGAACATTGCAGACTTTGGATACTCTGAACACTGGGATATTGAGTACATGAAGCCATAGACACTGGAAGCCCTGGATACTAGAGGCATTGCAAGTTCTGTACCTTGGGGCCCCTGAGAACTGGTGGGTATGGAAAATAGAAGATCCCGACATTTACAATTCATAAAATCAGAAGCCCTAAATATTAGGAGGTACCAACTAGAAAACTTGAATATTGATATATTCCTGTCAAAAAACAGAATTTAGAGTAAGTACGTTTTAATGATGCTGGGAATCAAGGAATTTGGCACCTATGGATATTAGGAGATCTAGCTATTAAAATAGCTGGATGTTAAGAGACTTAGGCATTTCAGACACTGGCGATATTTGAACACATGAATGTTGGAAGGACAAGTATTTAGAGATATTGAAATACTTTAACTGATAATTTTTAAAAAGGCACTGTAAAACCAGGATGCAGGAGACATTAAAATATAGGGGAAATGAATTATATGGGTGCTATAAGATACTTTACAAACTAGACTTGGATACTATGAAATACATAGACTTTACAAGACCCGTGTATAAGAAATATTGAAGAATTGTAACTGTAGAAGATTTGCAAGTTGGAACTCTGAACCTTGAAAGACAAAACCTAGGCCTTGAAAACTAATGGAGACATTGGAAAACCTAGAAGATTAGGAAACATGGACTTTGGGGATGCTGCAGGCCAGAGCCTGGAAGATGTGGATGTTATAATATGGGAAAGATCTGGCGATTACAAATGTTTTAAAGTGGTGAAGCTCAGAAGACCTGAGTTGAAGACACTGAAGAATGGAAAGACCTAATCTTAGAGATATTTAATGTCCATGAGTAGAGATGTTAGTAATATTGAAAGGCTTGTATATTGAGATCTAGATGTAGGGCTGGGGATTTAGCTCAGTGGTTCTGCTGCTTGCCCCACAAGCGCAAGGACCCGAGTTCGATCCCTGGTACCAAAAAAAAAAAAAAAGATCTAGTTGTTACATTAAAAGACAGACATGAGAGACATGAGACTATTGTTATGACTATAGCATCTCTTCTACTAAAAAAGCAAAACACAGGAAGGTCATTTTAAGAAAATTAGAAAGAGGAAGCAGGGAAGTTCAAGTAAAAACAAGTAATTTGGTTTAGAACCTCGTAGTCTCAATGAACTAGCCTTCTGGGCATTTATGGGTTGACAAGAAATAAACAGTATATAGGTTGGGGAAACTATTTGGCTTTATATGAGGGTTCAGCAAATATTTTCTGTAAAGGATAACATAGTAAATGTTTAAGGCTTTGAAAGCTATATAGTGTCTGTTGCAACTACTCATCTCTGCTATTTTCATACAGCCACAAATAATAAATGATTGGAGATAAATGTGTTGCAATACAACTTTATTTAAAAAATAACAATTGGATTAGATTTGGCCTGTGGCACTTCATTCAACAAGCTGTGGTCTAGCTGCCAAATCTAGAGTATGGTAAACTTAAGTAAATTCCAGGGTAGCATTCATATGCAGGAGAACAGAGAGCATTTCATGTGATATGATGATGAGGAAATGAGGCCGGCAAGAATCTTAAGAATGGAATTTAGATTTCCAGGCAATTATTTCAGGTGCTCATACAAGAAACTTTATATTCAGACCCAAAATTCAATAGGTTGCACTCAGAGGCTCAACTAAGAGGGATAAGAGTCTGTAAAGATATCCTAATTTAATAGGCTGGAGGCTTAAGAATGAAATGAGAGAAGACTCCCTCCCTGATTGGGCATATTTGGAAGGGAACAAGAAAGAGATTATAACTAGTTAGGTATATCTGAAGCATCTTGGCTTCAGGTAATACACAGAATTTCTCATCTTACCTATCAAAGTGTAAGTGACAAGTTTAAGGGATCAGAGTTGACCTACAGGCTAAAAGGGCCCTTATTACTTACATAAGGCTAAGGAAGTCAGAGAACTATCAAATACAGTACATGAGAAAGGACACGGGTAACAAAACTGGTAAGGTACACTGGGATTGGGCCATGATTTAAAGATCAAGCAGTGGAATATATAGATGATCGGCAGTCATTGAAGGTTTTTGAAGAAGGGAGTATCTGAATGAGAATTGTGCACAGAAAAAGTCAGTCAAGCAGCAAAGTCTTGAATGACAAAGACTAATCATATATATACATATATAATATATATTCATATATATATATAAACCAAATACTAAAAGCTAACATACTTAAAGAGTTTGAATGTGAGGTCACTAAAGCGATACTGGTAAGTGGTAGTGAGGGCTTGAATGAAGACAGTGACCGCTCTCTTGCTCAGCAGACACAGCATAGAAGTCACGATGAATACTCAGAACTCTAAATACCGCTACTTTTAGATACTCAAATGCCATCATAAATATGAGAAATATAAAGAATTTCAGATGCCACTTATGAGGAATCATATTTGTGGATGGATTATTTTCTAGATAGTAAGAGTGCATTCATATTAAAAGTCATTGCCTCTAATCACCATATAAATATCATGCACATGATATATAACCACATCATAAATAAAATATGAATGATCACTTCAGGCTAAGGAGTAATTTAACAACAAAGAAATTTTTGTTTCAGGTATCCTTCACCAACAACAAAGAAAAATAGTAACATTTATTTCTTATTCCTTCTCTCTAAAAACCATCATGCATAATTTAATAAATTAAATATTAACATTTCATCAAGACAGGAATAAACTATTACCTTCTATTTATACAATGTTTATTTGTGTTTTAATAATAATAATAGCAGCAATTTATTGAGCACTTACTATGTGCCAGGCACTGTACTAAGCATCTCATATAATTTTCTAGGAACTCTGTAATGCAGGTATTTTGACCCCATTTTACAGATTAGAAACTAAAGTCTGTAATGCTGAAAAGACATGCCCACAGTCACACAGCTGGCAATTGGCAGGGGCAAGATTTGAAAGTAGAACTCTCTGATTCCATAGCTCAGGCTGCTTGCTAATTCCTTACATTCTCATAACCCTTGGTACTGCCAGAACTAAGCAGTAAACACCAAAGAGTGAACGCCCTCAACCCAGAGCAGACAGGAAGTGTGTGTTAAAGACCTCACTCTAAGTCTTATGTCACTCTTATTGTGCCATTTGTCATCCCACTGTCAAGTAGCCAAGCCATCAACTCCATGTTTCCAATGCTGGGCTAATTAGCAATGTGTCTCAAATATGCTACATTCAGATTTAATTTCTCAATATTTGTTATTCATGCTAATAAAATGTATTATTCCTTCCTTTATTTTGTTTGATTTCATGGTTTGGCAAAATCTGTACACTGTTATTCACAGCAGACATTTATTTCTGAACTCTTCACCAACCATAACATACTAACATCAAACACCATTAAAAGGTAACAATACTATATAAAGTTCAATGGTCAATATATTTCACAATGCAAATATTACTCACATAAACTTTCAGATTCCACACACTGTCAAAACCCTTTATTAACATTCAGGTGGTGGCAACCACGTGATCCAAATGTGCAATTTGAAAAGCTTTCTCTGTGTTTTGAACTTTAAAATATTTTAACCAAAAGGATCTTTTTACAAGTAAGGTTAGTGTTCTAGCATATCTTCCACATTTTAGCAGACTGGTTTGCCCTCTCCTCACCTCCCCTTTTTCTTTTTTGTTCTTTTTCCACAGTGGTTAAATACGTCTATAAGAAAATTTCCTTGTGTTTCTTAATATTAGCTCGAGGACTTACCAACATTATTTGACAAAAGAAAGGTAGTTGTCACTCAAACCGTGTGTGAAACCTACTAAAACTTTTCAGCACTTTCCAGCTGGGAGGGAGGTATTCTAAACATAAAGAACAATACCTATTTATACAGCAGTGTTGTCATTAAATTCTACTTCTACCGTTTATCCTGTAACAAACTTTCACATCCTCCCATGTGTTCCACTGACTTGTTACATTTAACCACATTAAAATATTCCATTATTGACCTTTATTAGTAATACTTCTTAGGTTATTTTAACTCGATGTTGTCTTTAGCAAGAATTAGATTTATTCCAAATTTTTATTTTAAATGACTTAGGCCCTAGACAAATGTTTCCATCTATCATGCCAAAGTATAGGCATTCCTACAGAAGCTGCAATCATATAATACCCAATTTAATAAATTTCATACTTCATTATTTTATACTAAGAGTTCCTGGTTGATGCAATTTGATTTAAATTTTATTTCCTGCCAAGAATATAGCTCAATGGCGCCACACCTGCCTGCCAACTGCAAGGTCCTGAGTTCGACCCCCAGTACCCCCCTCCAAAAACACCCTGATTTCCCTAATTCTGTTCAAATTAAGAGAAAAAACATTCAAGGAAGTAATCCCAATCAATGTTACAATTATTCAGAAAGCTCATTCTCTGGAGACCTTCGGAACCACTGATTATATTGTAATAAAGATTGTTAACTTAAAAAGTATTTACCTCTAGACATAATTAAGCAGATTATCCATGGAATCTTAAAATGTTGCCCACACAGACTTTTCCAATTAGATTTGTATAAACAATACACGTAAAATGTTAAAATGTTTTACACACAACATCTATTCATTATTTTTTCCAATCCCAGAGAGAAAAAAACAACATTATGACAGGAAAAAAACTTCATGGGAGTAATTTCTGTATTTCATTTCAGGAAACTGGTGCTATGTTTGCCTTTTCTTTTGTGACCTCTAAGCCCAACTCTTTTTCCTGGGAGGAACTAAAATATGGTAAAACTTAAATCACAAGCACCGTTTTTACAATAACAAAATGCAATGCAATAATTTACTATTTATCTGCGTCCTATCAAAGGCTTTAGTACTCCCCAAGTTAACCAATAAGGTTGATGCACCTTTCTCTCAAGGTAACAGCATCAAAGAAAGAACCTTGGAGACTAGTGATCCTATTTTCTCATTTGACAAATGAGGAAAGAGAGAAGTGACTTAAATGAAACTATCCCTTGAACTAGTGGTAGAACAGCTCACTCAAGGTTTCCTAGTTTGTGGGCCTACTGCCATTTGTCGAACATTTTCTATCTTAATTCTATTTAGCCTTACAGCAGTGGTTTAAACCTGTTTGTATAAAGAATTGCTTGAGAAACTTTCAAAATATATAGATGCTGGCCCACCAGTAGTCCAGCCAGTGTGGGGGCAGGACCCAGAAGCCTGTATTTTTCAAAGCTACCCATCATGACTGATATGCAGCCAGGGTTGAGAAAAACTGTGGCATAGAGGAAAAGTATAAGTTCCTCACCTGCTACACTGGTGTCACTAGATCCCTGGAAGCCTGCATGGGTTTTCAACTCTTATGTGCCTCTGTTGAGCCTGTTGAGGGTTATCTGTCGTCTCAATCTAACTATTCAAAGCAAGCCCTGTTTGCCTTTTACATTTTTTTTCTTTTTTCCTGATCATTTCTCTTTCAGATATAGGCAACCTGTCATTCAGATCTCCAGATTAAGGGAGAAATTACTGGATTCACTCATTTCTAATCTCAACTCAAGTGGTTTTCTTCCATGCATCCTATAAGACCAAATTCAATTTACTTTCCAGTGTCATTTTTGACATAATTGCTTGAAGGCAGCATTATTTCATTACTGTACATAAATTTCATCATTCTCAGTTGTCATTATATTTTTTCAAGCTAAGTAATGTCTCTTTCTGGCAACCTCATGCCAAAGAGTTGTCTTTCTTCCTCTTAGTTTTCTTGCGCATCATTATGAGATATAATTATGGTGTCAGTGCTATAATCCTGGCCCAAGTAGCAGTTAAGACAAAAGAAACAACAATGTTAATCAGACTTCCTGTCTCTCTATTCCCCGGAATAACTAACTACCCATGTGAATTCGCAATGAGCATCAGGTAAGAATGTATGTAAGCGGTCAAAGGAACTGGAGAGTTCATCATTTATGTTTGCCAAGAATTCTTAGAATAAGGTATCTGCTGAATAATTCTGGCTTTGTGATTTTTCCCCTCTGTGAAGTCTGCCTAGAAAACTACATACATCTAAAACTAAAATAATAATACTTGTAAAACAATTGAGTCCATAAAATAAATACATGGGATCAATGAGGGGATAAAATAACTCAGTCTGGAAATGAATTCTCCACCAAATTCAGGGAACAGAAAGTATCGGCAGTGATTAGATATATCAGCAGGTCTATCAGCAGACACAGGGCCAGAAATGAGAACAGAGGGGAACTATGGCAAAGAGCTCTAGCAGCTCTTCCTTATTGACTCTGTACCAATGTAAATTAAGAAATTCATCATAAATGCACTACCTTTCAAAAGGAGTCTTCAAAAGCTAACTTACATGATTGCTGTAAAACAAGTTCACTTACCCTAAACTAGTCCCTTCTAGTAAGATAGTCAAGCTTAATCAGAATTAAAATAAACTTCAGGGTCAAAAGTTAAAAAGCAAACTGTCAAATACAGTATAGTAGCCCTTTCTTTGGATTCTAGGGTTGAGTTCCCGAAACATTCGTAGCATGTATGTTGGAGGACTTTAAAACCTTTTAAGGAAAACATGGGGCAGAAAAGGAAGTATTGTAAAAGCCCACAGAATTGGCCTCCTGTTCACTGAAATAAAGCGCTAACGTGAATCTCAATGATGTCTTACAAATTTTACATTAGCCATAATGATTAGCGGGCAACAGACTTCTATTTCTCCCTGATCTAAAGGTTAGGATGATAATGTACAAATGAAAATGGTAGTTATGATGGCAGTGATAGGGAGAGAAGAGAGAAGATCAGGTTTTGTTTGCAGAGAAGTAAGATCAGTCTTCTGCTTCACTTTCATCCCCCAGCACATGGATCAGCACATTGTTAGAGCCACGTGAGTCTGAATCCCAAGGTTCAACTATGTGTGCAGCGTTGTTTGAACTACAGGTTTGGATGGCATGGAAGATAGATCCTTCTCCCCTGTTAAATAAGCAGAGAGAAAAGACTTACTGACCTCTGCTTGAAGATTTATTACTTCTTTATACTCATGGATAATCATTTAAGCCTTGCCTGAAGGTCAATATATATTCTACCAAAGGAACTCTTTCTTCTGACTCATCACGACAATTTGATTTGCTTTGAACTCTGGATGTTAACCTACTGTGGCCTCTTTTATCAACATTTTATGTGATTACACTTCTGAAACATTTCTCAACTATTTTCACCGTGTGAGAGTCTAACAGTTCAGCAATGTCACTTAAGCTCATCAAACTCTCAACCAACTAAGTGTTTTGAGGATGTTACAAAATTTTCAATTTCTTCTACTACTGGAAACAGACCTTGAAAATCAGCTATCACCTCATTCCAGAGTTTCTGCCAGGTTCCATTTAGGGTTGACTGACTTTTCTCTCATGGATTCTTCAACTATTGTGAAGTCATTATAAATGGAGAAATTTTGCCAAGCTACTATCAGAGTGTAGTACACAGTGAACATTTTTAGCACTCTCAGAGGCAGGGATTTAAGGAGTGAACTTGTACTAGGGGGAAAGGAGATGACTAGAACACAAGGATCATATTTACTCTCACACTTTCATCAGTGGGAGTAGTGTCCCGATTCAGGAACACTTTTAAGAATTTGTTTTGTTTAAATATTGTTTAGCATTAGGAATAAAATGCTTCAAAATCCAGTTGAAAAATACTTTCTCAGTGGTCCAGATTTTATGGTATCCATCCATGGAGATGGAAACATGTTCCTGGCATTCAGAGGTAAGGACATCGGAATTTGTGAGCAACCTGAAATTAATAAGGAAGTGACCGGCAACAATGGAATGAAGCAGTCCTTTGAGCTTTTCTTTTCAGGCTTCAGATATCTGGCCCTTTGCTCACCCTTCACAATGGATGTGCAAGTTGGTGTGCACTTCCAGGACAGAACATTTCCTGAGCATTGAAAACATGTTTAGGAAAACCATTTCTTCAACAGGGCTCCTCTATTACTCAGGACATTCTACAGCAGCTTCATGATCCGCTTTCTCTGCCAGCCATGCGTGTTATAAGTTTTCTTCCAGATAGAAAGTTGAACTCGCATTTTTGTGACGCTCACTGGTGGATAATACATAGGGAAAGTTTCCACAAATGTAAATCTATTTCCATTGTCTCTACTTTAGCATTTCAAATTATGTATAATTTTCCTAGAAATTCTGATGTATCACTCAGTGCACCGGCCCTAACTGACTTCTCATTTTTCTTTTTTGTACACATTGGGCATTCATTAATGCCAAAAAATGTCCTTTAGAGGTCTTGGGTTTTTTTCACTATTACCATGCATTTCAAACTTCTCATTTTATTTGCTATCAACATTACCTTTCTCACCCTCTTCACTCGTCTTTTTTCTCTAGCATCTACTTTCTTTTTCTTTTGCTTTAAGGCAATTCTTACCCAATTTATGCAAATTTACAATGCAAGTTTCACATCAGCGTGCAGTTTACAATATTAACATGTAATACTGAATAAGCAAGTGATAAATTCACAAGATAAATAAACAGGGCTTGAACTTGCGCGTAGTTCCAAATTCCTCAAGGGTGCAGAATGTGTACACTCAAATGCTGCCCAACAATCACTTGAAGTTGTGAAGGGAACCTGGAACTCTGGGTTCAAGGTCAGGCTACCAGGCTGAGGTCAGGACTACCAACACCACCATCTAGAAGAGAGCAGAGACAAACGTAGAAAATGAAGACAGAGCAAAATTAGCAAGAATGAGCACCTTAAGAGGGAAAGAGGATAGAAATGGGGAATAATCACGTATGCCAAATTGCTACTCTAAAGGTTTTACCAGTTTATATGCCCAGTAACAGTGGAGGAGAGTGCCTTTCTCCCATGTGCTCACCAGCATGAAATATTATTGACCTTTGTGATTTGTGCCAATCAGAAGGTGAGTAATGAGACATTTCACTTTTGGTTTACTTTTCATTTCTTTAATCATTTTTCCATTCTAGTTCTTCATCTTTATATTTCTATACATTTCCTTTTTTCAATCTATTTACTAATTTGTAGGTCCTGTTAGCATTTTAGAGAACACTTATTTTTATCCTCTCTATGTTATAAATATTTTCTCCAAGACTGACATTTACTTTTTAATGTTTTTTTCTGCCATAACAACGTCTGAATTATCTATGTAAAGAAGTATTCCATACATTGCTTTGAAAAGACTTCTTCTCAGTAAGATAATAAAAACCTCTTTCTTTATTTTCCCTTAGTATTGTAATAGTTCTGTGGTAGTGTTTGAAGGCATTGGAGAAGGAATGGGCCACCTGAAAATAGGTATTGGAATAAACAGCTTGCCATTTACAACTGTCTGGAGCTCTTCCTCCATGGGATTCTTTCTTTGCTGTGGAGCCAGAGGGGTTCTGATGGCATGAGAGCTTCAGGTGGCCAAAGTAGTGGCTCAAGCTGATCCTAGTTGACCCTTCAGTTTCTCAGAAGATTATCATAGCTTGGGGAGAAATGTATTTCCAAATGAATAATTAGTATGCATTTTACCTGCTTAAAAACTGTTCTTTTGCCAGTCCATACTCCTGACCCATATCCACTGAGTAACAGTATGAAGTTCTCAAATCTTGGATCTTTTGATAAAGGCTTCACTAATACTTAATAAATAGTCACTGTTTAAGAAAAACTGGAGAAATCTCAGGTTATATGCAAGATGAAGTATTACAACTAAAGAGCTGATCTTTGGTGGGAAGTCACTTTAAATATTTTCCCCACATCAAGTAATTAGATTAGATGCTCAGGAACTGTGAAGCCTAAATCCCAGTATCAATTTAAAGGTAAGAGACTCAAGATTGGGGTTATATCTCAGTGGTAGAGCACTCACTTAGCATGCACAAGGCACTGGGTTCAATCCTCAGCACAATCAATCAATCAACGAATAAATAAATAGTATGAGATTCAATTTCTATGCCTTCTCTCTACTAATTAAAAAATAATTACAGCAAATTTCCAGAAACTAGCTTATTTTAATATGAGGGCAGTTCAACTTCTTAACACTAATAACAATTGTTCTCTATGCTAAACAACAGATAGAGATTTATAAAAAGAACTAAGGAGCACACCAGTGAGAGTATCAGAGCTGATACTTCTGGGAGAATGACTGCTGTATGTTAAACTAAATAATTGGGTAAAACTCCATTCAACCAGTTTTAAATGATGGAATATACCTTTAGTCACAGCATTCACTTCGGGCCAGTTTCACCCCATGTTCCCTGTCTTGACTAAGTGTCTGTCACTATTGTAAGATGCTGGGACTAAGTTAGTGTGAAGACTGAGGCCTCTGAAATAAACTTCCGGTGTCACTTTTCTGTTCTGCAAACCACAAAGAGACTTGAAATTGTTGGGATGCTGATAATAATGGTGCAATCAAGTGTACTTGTTCTCAATTACTTTTCTAAAGTACATTTCTCTACAGGGTGGAGACCAGAAGGCCTCCTCCTGATCCTCATGAGGCCGACAACCCCTGGCATCCTCAGGCAGGAGAAAAAGCCTGGCCAGCTGATCTCTCTAATCATGGGCTGTAGCTTCACTGTTCAAGTGCTCAGAAGTGCAGGAGGATCTCAGGATGTTTTTCTCTGAACACTTCAGCAGAAAAGAACAAGGACTACTTTTTCAAATGCCATCCCCTGTGAGGATTTGTTTGGACGAACAAGACTGGATTTATTTTCGCTTTTGTTATAAAAGGGCATTTGGTCTTAAGGGGTTGTTTTTATACACACTTCTCAGAGCTCTTTATTTTCCCCTTTCAAAAGCCTTAAAACCCACATGCACATTCAATGAAGCCGTGGGCTTCAAAAGTACAGGCCATCGTGAGTCACTTCACATTTTCAAGTACAATACCCAGAAGTGGAAAATGATGGTGCGCACTCCATGTGGAAACTTGATTTTTGCCAAAATTCATAAGGTAGCCCCAGTGCATTAACCAGTGATAACAAAGACACCATTCAACTGACTTTTGAAAACCAGATCAACTTTTCTTAAAGATGGATCCCTTCTGGTACTTTCTTCACTTTAAAACACTTCCCGAGTCCCCATAGCTTACGAAATAAAGTCCACCTTCTCCCCATATGATGTTTCCCGCCCACTTTCCCAGGCTCATCTTTCACTAACTCTTTCTTTTCTCTGCTGTAAACTCCATGGCAGCCTGTGACGGTACTGTTTCAATTATCCAGCTTTCTTTCACCTTCAGCACTTAGTTCAAGCATTGTCTCTTCCAGGAAGCTTTCTTCGCTCAGTAGCTGGCCCTGGAGTACTGGTGGGTGCTGTGGAAGCCTCACTTCCATGCTCCCTCTGACTGCAGTATTTCTGACCTTGCACTGCAGTACCCTCTGTTTCCTCCTACTATAAGCATCTCCCAACACCTTGACAGCGTCTGAATAGAAAAGATCCAATCTGCATTTGTAAGGTATTCATGCCCATGGGAAAGTACTGAAATGGGATCTTGAAAAATAGGTAGGATGTCCAGTGTGGGGAGAAAGAGGCAAGCCAGTGGAAGGTATGAGATGTAGGCGCAGGCAGAGGTGGGAAAATCTGGGTTGGTAGGAGAACTAGGTGAGAGATATGGTTCAGACAAATGGTGGCAGAAGTGGTGTCAAAACGACATTAGAAAAGGCAGACAAGGCCAATCACGGAGGGCTTCAGACAACAGACGCCTTTGGTGCAATGGAGTTACACTGATATTAATGACAGGCTTTATATTTGCAATGAACAAAAAAGTGGGCATTTTGGACAAATCTCACCTACCCTTCTTTGTTACAAAATTTCAGCACAACCTACATATAGGAAAGTCTACTCCTTCAAAGCGAGGAGAAAAATACTAATCTCATTCGATGTTCTGGAAATCACACTGTATTATGGAATTAGTTCTTACAAATAGAAAACACAGAATCAAAGCACTGTGGGCACTCGATGTACCTGTCATCAAAAGAAACAACAAGCCGGGTGTGGTGGTGCATGCCTATAATCTCAGTACTTGGGCAGACTGACACCCTGCCTGGGCCACTTGGCAAGATCCTGTCTCAAAATAAAAAATAAAAAAGGGCTGGAGATGTAGCTCAGTGAGATGTTGAGAAAGCCCTGAGTTCAATCCCCAGTACCAGCACACACACACACACACACACACACACACACACACACACACACACACACACACACGTTTCCTTAAAGCTGTGAAGTGAAAGCTGTCCCCGGGGCCAGGCAACTTTGATTCTGCATTTAAACCTTTTTCATGGTCTGCATGTATATGCAGGTACCAAGAGCTGTCTAGTCTCCCCATCATCACGTCTTGGCTACTGCTCTTTGTCATTTCTCCAGCTTCACATATAGTTCTCCTCTCAACTCGAGTCCACTGTAACAGTTTTCCAACAGGTCTTGATCTCCAAGGCTAGCCTCCTAGCCACCCAATTGCTCTTCTCTCAGTCAGTACCTCTGTTAGAGTTGTTCTCTTGTCCAGAAAGCCCTCAGTGGCCCCCAGTATTTATCGGACACATTCCCAACTCCTTGGTGTGATGGTCAGTGTCCCATCCTAATTCTCACTTCCTGCATCACTGGGCACTATAATGCACCTTCCTCCAGAAAGGTTCTCTGGGAAGATTGATTTACTCACAAAACCCAACCAAAATCCCATTTACACCTTTGCACACACTGTTTCCTTAGACTGGAATCTAACATTTCATACAAACCTATTTTGTAGGTCTGTTATTTTTATCCCTATATTATAGATGGAGAAACTGTAGCTCACAGAAGCTAAGTAATCTGTCCAAGGTCACACAATTCATTAAGTGCCAAAGGCCAACAGTAGTTAGTTAGTTAGCTATTGCTTCTGAGGATGGAACCCAGGGTGTCATACATGGTAGACAAGTGCTCTACCACTGAGCTACAAACCCAGCCTTAAAGCCCAATATTTAAACCTATGCAATCATGCTCCGAACTCCACAGCTAACCACTACCTTGTACTTGAAACTAATGATCTTCAGATCTTTTCTTATAATTCTTGACAGCTTCAAAATCATCCTAACACAATAAGCTTCTGGTTAAATTACAATACCCACAGAATAACAATGAGCAAATCACATCAAGATAAAACACCCAGAAAAACTCATGGGTTCCTATACAAAGTGTGAGTCTGAGTTTCTCCACTCTGAATTTCCTTTTTGCTTCATACATCCATATCAAAACTGTAGGAAGTACATTAGAATTGATTCAATTTTCCATTAAATTGCCACAAATATTAGCTAAACACAATGAACATTTCGATCCTAATCCTGCTCAGAATCACAGTTTTTCCTTAGAGTATTTAACTGTAAATCTTTTATATTTTTACTCCTTAAATTGCCACTGTGTGTGAGACCAAATTTTACCAAAGATGTCTGTATAGAAAAATAAACTGTATACATCTACCAGTTTTCAGTGTTCCAAATGAAGAATAGAAATTGACATTAATCTTGTTTGAAAATTTAAATATCATCCCTAAAGGCAAAAGCCCTAACGATTTATGTCCAAACAGCTTAGATGTATAATGATGATATTACCACATTGCTTGTCCTTGCTGTTTTGATCTTTGATGATAAAACAGTTATGAAGCATCTCCCTTTTCCTTCTATAGTTCAATGGCTCATTAACCAAATAAATATCCATAAGTTTTAATAATAACGTATTTTTAGGTTAAGATTTTATGGAAAATCATTTATAAGTTTTACTGGATCAAAGAAATTTTATAGCTCTGAAACTCTCCATTAAAAAGCCAAAATAGTGTATGTGGCAACACTGCCTCCCGCTGGTCATAGTGTAGAACAGCCAAATTCAGGCCAATAATGCGAAAGCTAAGGTGATCTGCTGTGAGCCCTGAAATTGTCCACAATGATCCCTCATCTCAACTTTTTCCCCTTTAGGTTAAGAAGAAAGTTGACCTATAGCTTCTCAACGGAAGGAAGCTGTTCTCGGCAGGCCACGGATTGGGTGGGTGCTCTAAGAAATTCTTTCTCTTCCTTTTCAGGGGCCCACCACACCCAAAGCTTGGAATACCTGCCCCCCCTTAAAGATACATATATGTCCTCCATTTGCTCTTCCTCTTCATCAGCAGCCTGCATAAGACAGAAGGAAGCAAGGAGCCCTGGCTAGCCTGTAACACCACCATGCCATCTCCTGGTCCCTTGCTCCCTGCCTCACTTATAGCCTCCCCGACCACAAAGACAGCAAACCACACAGCACTTGCATACAAAGGCTCCAGCAGATGACGAAAATTCGAAGCCCCTTTCCGCCAGCATCTCCCCTAGTGTCTGGCGACCTGCTGGGAGGGTTAGTGAGTGTCATCCTTATTAAAGGTGCTGGCACCGCTGCAAATTTAGACTGAATGAGAATATCACCCAATTCTCCCGCAGGCTACAGGGAAACAAGGTCCCCTGAGCCCAGAAGCGCCCTTCTTTCTCAACAGGATCTCTAAAGGCGTTCCCACTACTTACTGTTCCTTGAAAGCATTTTGACTCACCCCAAGTACTGTACCCAGTGGTTTCCTAAGCCCTAATTAAAGGAGTGTAGTTTCCCCTCGCACCTTGCTTCTGTGGGTTGGGGGGGGGGGGTGCATGCGTTGCATCCGAGACCATCCCAGAAGCTCTCACCTCCTCTCTCCACCCTCCTCCTGCCCAAAGCAAAGCAATTCCGCAGCCACTAGGTGAGGAAGTAGCAGCGCCTGTTCCCTAGCTCTGAGCTAGGGAGGCAAATACACGGAGAAATCCTAGCGCCTTGCAGTGAAAGTCTAAAAGAGGGCCAGGAGGAGGCACCTTCAGAAGTGTTGCGCAGAGCCAGCCGAGGTTAGCAGGTAGCAAGCGAGGCCAAGTCTATTTAAAGTCTCTAAGTTCAGGGTCAGAACCTGTCTTTATTTAACATGTTCAAATTTTTTCCTCGTGGACTTTTTTGGCATTAACTTTGACTCTTCAAGATATTGTATGAAAGTGTCTTGATTACTGAATGTCTTTATGCTTCCTTCTCTACCCGAGGCAAGTGCCTGGCTCCAAGTGCCCCAGTTCCGGCCCTGGTGATGTGAATGAAGGCGTTAAGAGGGCGCCAGGGGTTTGCAGCTTGCAAAAGGGTAAAAGAATTCAGGAGGCCGGGCCCAGGCAGGCGTTGCCTGGAGATGAGGAGAAGGAAGAGGCCTCAGAGGAGAGCTCTGGCTGACTGGGCACCGAGGAAGCTTGGCTCGGGGTTGGTGCCAGTCCCCCGTGAGAAAGCGCGGTGGATAGAGCGGAATATCGGCAAGATCTGGGCTTACCGGGTCTGGCTGCTCGGGGCTCCCCGCAATCTCCTCTTTAACCGCCAAGGTACGATCGCTTCCCTCCGGGAATGATGTTTTTCATCTTCGCAGTGCGCCTACTCTGACGCAGTACCCTGCAGTGCCGCCTTTAGCAGCCGCTGCTTCTAGAAAGAACTTCCCCTAAGGACCGTGGTGGCCCCAGAGCCCGCCTCCCTCTCGCTGGGCGGGCTCGACCCTGCGGGGTGGGAGACTGAGCAGACTTCCTCACTCACCGCGCCGCACCACTGCCTCCTTGTCCCATTAAGTCCCCAAGGAGGCAGCCTGGGGGCACTCCCAGGTCGGCCATCTCCAGGCCACAGGGATAAGAGATGACACACACACACACACACACACACACACACACGCACACGCACACGCACACGCACACGCACGCACGCGCGCCCGGGAGTCTGTTTCTCATTCAATAACGGTAACAGTTACTGAACGCTAGGAAGAAAAGGGGTCAAATCTCAGAGCTGGAAGGAATATCAGATTAAAGCAGGATTTCACCTTGGATGTCTTTCCCCAAAAGTTACCATGTGAATTAACACTTACTAGTAAACCCTCCTAACCTTACACACACAAAGAAACCTTTGTAACACAGGCTCCACCAGTCATTCCCTATGCACACTTCAAATCTCCATTAAGAAGCGGAAAGAGGTTTAGAGATGCAAACTCAGCCCCAGAGAACATCAGCCTGGGCGTGAGAAGTTGAATTTGTTCTCACCTAACCTTCTTACAAGACCTCAAATTTCTCTCAAATTCTTTGTAACAACAACAACAAAAGAGCAAATGCAGGTCCAACCGCTACTTAGGGTTTCTCATAACATTTGAAAGGACTCCTCTAACTGACAGTGGCAACCCAGAATGCTCTCCCCTGCAGCCTGGGAACACCGCTGGGGCGGTCAGCGGTGGAGCATTTGTCTAGCAGGCCACGGGGCTGTGGAGGTGGGAGAGGGAGGGAGCGAGGGAGAGAGGGAGGGAGAGAGGATAAATGAATTTCTCCCGAAAGATATATTTTCCTTCAGGAGTCCTATCTTCCGACCTTTGGTTATTTTCAAGGCTCTAATAAATGAGGACTGGGCAAAGCCTATAAGCACAAGAACAAATGTCAGATTTAGCAAATAAAAATTCAGGTCACCCAGTTAAAACTCGACCCAGAATAAACAGCAAATGCTTATTTTTTTTTAATACAGTACTTCTCTCTCCCTCGTCCACAGTTTCGCCTACCATGGTTTCAGTTACCCACAGTTAACCCCGGTCTGAAAATATTAAGTGAACAATGCCAGAAATAAATCATTCATAAATTTAAATTTTTGCCTCCTTCTGAATAGCATGGTGAAATCTCTCTTGCCACCCTGCTCCATCCTACTTAGGACACAAGCGAATGATCTCTTTGTCAAGTCCTTTAGAAGCCATCTTGGTGGGGCTCGTGTTCTGGTAGCCCTTATTTTATGACATACCAGCCCCAATTTGTAAGAGTACTGATGCTGGCCATTCAAATGTGCCAAAGAAAAGCCATTAAGTGCTTCATTTAAATTAAAAGGAAAAAGTTCTGGACTTCAACAAAACAAAGTTGTATGCTGAGGTTGCTAAGATCTACAATAAGAACAAATCCATCTGTGAAATTGTGAAGGAAAAATAGATGCTAGATTTGCTGCTGCATCTCAAATTCCAAATGTTACAGACAATGTGCATGAGAAACACTTAGTTAAGATGGAAAAAGACACGCAATTTGTGCTTAGGAATGTGTAGGGGAAAATAGTATTCATAAAGTTCAGTACAATCAATGCTTTCAGATATCCACGGGGGAAGGGTCTTGAAATGGATTTCCTAAAGATAAAGGGTACTATACATGTATGTCCAGTGCAACATTTGCAAAACAGGTGTACTAAACACTTTTCATCCTTTAAATGAAAATCAAACTTAACTGGATATTGTTTTTCCTGGCAATTATGAACAAATGCAATAACTATTTGAAATTTTTGTCTATCATCTTCACAAACTAGGCAATAGTAGAGGCAGGCAAAAACTACCACATGAATTTTTTTTAGTAATTTATATATGTAAAAATATATGATATTGAGCACATTGAAATATTTGTTATAAAACTTATATATTACATATCTACATAGAGAGAGACAAAGAAAGACATTAATTGGCAAGACTGTCAATCTAATAGCTAAGACTCAAGTCTATAAATTAATCCATGCATCTATAAAATACTACCTGCCAGGAAAATCAAGCCTATGTCCATTCTTGTATGATCTTTAGACTAAAAATAATTTTTACATTTTTAAGTGATCAAAAAATCCAAAAGAATATTTTATGACAAGTAAAGGTTATATGAATTCCAAAATTCAGTGTCCATAAATAGAAGCTTATGATAATTTAGCCATGCCCTTTCCTTCTCATATTGTCTCAGACTGGAAGCTCCACCACCAAGATGAAAAGTTATAGCAGAGACTATCCAACCTGAAATACTTACTAATGGGCCATTTACAGAAGCAGTTTCTCGACCCCTAATATAATAGATTATCTGTACAGTGCTGGGCAGTCTCTGAATTGTCCCCCTGAGTGGGATAGCCTTCTCCTCTCATTTGCAGAAAATATTTGCTTTGCTGTCTTTTGACTCACAGTCAAATGAAATACCATATTTTCACAGATAAAAAAATTTGGGCAAATCGCAAATCTATGGTGATTGAATGAGATTTGCTTTTAACAATACAGGCAGTGTCTGCTTTGTATGACTTCTAACTTGTTCTTTGTCCCTTGTTGCACTGCCTCCCAAATCAGAATATTGTGTGAGGTTTTTAGATCCTTAACCTAAACAATAGTGTAGTAAGTGGCTCGCCTGCCATCTAGTGGCAGTAAGGTGGGAGTGCATTATTTAATTTATTCTGATAAACAGTACCTAGCTACAAGCTGTAGGACCTTGGACAATGATGAAAATAATGGCTTACATTTGAATAGTTCTTTGCAATTTATAAATTTCCCAGAGCACAGTATTATGATTAATTCAACCTCACCAAAATGCTGTAATGTAACAGATCCTTCCCATATCTTTTTAAAAATGAAAAACCTGAGTCTGAATAGTGGCTGGTTCAAGGTCATAAAGATGAGCTCTAAAGCAAACGCTATGATTTGTTCGCTCTATATATCCCCTCAGAACGTAGGTTTGCTCATTTCCACATCTATTCGTTTTATTCTGTGAATGATTTTGAAAGTCTCTAGTTGCCACAAGTACATTTATTCTAAGAAAATTCAATGGATAGTCTTTTTTAGTGTATGTCTGAAATATGTAATAGTAATGTTCATTTGGGGGAATCTCTATGTGTACATAACATCTTGATCTGTTTAGAGCCTTTTACTCCCTTCTCCCTCACCTTCCCCTCCTCCTGCTCCCTTTCCCACCTCCAGAAAGTCTATTTTAAACAAACATAAATCATTCAGAATATATCCTCTCAACAAAGAAATAATAAGGAGGCAAACATAACTTTTTCCTAGGTAAAGATTTAATTACTGTTTATCTAAATGGTGTTAGTTTACATCCATTTTCTGACAGAAGATGCATAAAATAGGGAGAAGGAACTTAAGGCTCAGACCTCAGAGGGATGTGTGACTATTGGCAGAACATCTGCCACCGGTTATCTTTAAATCCTTTTTTGATTGAGACCTATAATAACAATTTTTCCAATGCAGTATAATTCCCTACTTTTAGGCCTACAAAAATGCTTATATGGAGCTTTGAGAGTATTAGGCACAGAGGTCTCAAAAAATAAAGATGGATTTTAATTGCTTGGTGTCTCAGAAACTTCCAGGGGCTTGTGTTGAATCTGCAAAGGGACCTCTGAGCAGTCTATGCTAAAGCTCATTTGAAAAGAGAAATTTGCAAGCTCTCTCAGTACTTACTAAGGTGCCTCTGTCTTGTGACAGCAGCCTGTGTGCTTAGTGAAGACCAAGAACCAGATTAAACAAACTGTAAGGGCAACTCCAAGAGTCTTGTTTACAACGACATCCATCTGATGACCCCACAGGTCGGCACGCAAAAAGAATGTACCACATCACAGGCCATCTGCTGAATGTACTTGTACTTGCGTGTGTCCAAAAATGCACTGGGTGGATGAGGGGTAATTTAGAGACCTTTGCAAACCATGGCTCCCAGACTGGTGCTGTTTCTTGTGAACAAGGTCCCTGAGCAAACACATTAGTGTTACTTGCGGTTAGCCACACTCTGATATTAAAATTTCGATTTGAGGTAGAGGTGTGAAAGCTAAGGCAACTAGGGCATGGGAATGAAATACTTTGATCATTTTTAGACTTTTTGCACAACCTTAGGCTTCAATACCAGTGAACTGTACTGTTTGTAAACTCTAATGATGCACCTTGTATCATGGATGGAGAAAGTCTCTGAGATACGCTATCTTGGACAGGACCCTGGGCCCATTTTATCAGTTGTCCCCATTGTCCTGGCTATCAACATTCTGGATGAGCCATTGTTTGCTGCTGAGGCTTGGCTATTCACGTGGCTATTGTGTGGATCAACTCAGGTGTAGCACAACAATTGTACAGAGAGAATAATCCTGGCTATTTTAAGAGTACCTGAGGTTCATTCCTTGTTTTCTCAGGCATGTACAGCCATCCCAAGTTTGTCGCTAGAAGTTCAGAGTACAAAATTTCTTAAGGCTGCTACCATTTATGTCAAGAGTATCACTGCTGCTATTACTATTACTAATAACAACAATGGACGTGTAGAGAGCATTCCTTCTTTTTAAGCATTGTTGTAGGCACTTCCAGCATGGGAACTAAACTCATCCTTGCAGCATCATTATCTGCCCTATTTGACCCAGAAGCTAAGAGACTTTCACAAGTTCACACAGCTGAGGTGTGGTGGAGTAACATTTGAACCCAGGTAGTCTCATTTCAGAGCCCTTGCTTTTTGTTTGGTACCGGGGATCGAACTTGGGTCCTCGCACTTGCGAGGCAGGCGGCAGAGCCATTGAGCTAAATCCCCAGCCTAGAGCCCTTCCTTTTAATTGCTGTTGCCTCAATCCCAAAGCATAGACAGAAGAAAAGACTCACCATTTGCTCTGCCTACTCAGGAAAGTCCAATGGCCCACTTTGGCATTCAGTACTTTCTGTGACTTGGCTTCATCTTACATTTTCTCCGGCTGTATCATGGCCAGGCAGAGTCCATGCTAACTACTTGAGAGCACTCACCACTAACAGGCCTCCATTTGCATTGTTCCTTCTGCTTTATCACTCCACACACATACGTGAACCCCTTCCCCTGTTGAATTCCTGTTCATCCTATAAGGGCCAGCTCCAATTTGACCTCTTTAGTAAATCTTTACCAGCGACCCAGCTGGAAATAAACACATTCACCCCAAACTCTCCTTCATAATCCTTTTCTGAATTTCTCTTAGGGCACTTGGCACCTTTTATCTGGTACTTGGGATTACTTATGTGTATGGCAGTCATAGTCATTCGACTATTAACTCACTAACGTAAACTCTCTTCAAGCTCTGCTTCAACCACGACTCCTCTCTTGGCTTCCCCACAGCACTTTGTTCTCACCTCAGTTCTCTGTAACACTTAGCCTTATTCCTGGTTGGTTGTAATCTGGAGACCTGCCTCTCCTTAAAAGTTAAACTCCTATGGGCAGAGGGTGTCTTATTTACCTCTGTATCCACAGGAAAGTTTGGTCTCTTGCTCATGTGCTTGTTGAATGAAGAAGAAATGAGTGAAGCGTTTCTCAAATGCCCCCAACTAGAAGTAATCCCTCACTCCTTTTATCTCCAACAGCAATTTGTTCCTCCTCTGCTACACTTGATTTTTATGTTAAGTTAGAGTTACATGTAGATGGGTCTTAGCCCCCTCCTTACACTATTAGCACTTTAAAGGGTCTATGCCTTGGGCACCTCCACAGTCTCCCCTCACCTGCTAGAGTTCCTGGTCCAGGAAACTGGCTCAATAAACACTCTGTAAATGAGAGGTTCATCACAGTGAAGGTAGCCCCTTAATAGTGGGCACCAAGGTATTCCCAAAGAGTAAATGAAAGAAGGCCACGCTGAGTGTTTTTGAAGGGCTATGGGGTACAGAGCCTGTCACTTGCACCTATGTGGAGAAGCAGCCATCATGTATCACCATCAGTGGTGACATTAAAGATAGATAATTATTCTTTTCTTTGCACTATAGGAGTTAGAATAAACATCAACATCATGCAAGAGAATAAAAGTGTTGAAAATATATAAAGAAAACATTATTTGCATATAATACATTTGTCTCACACAATAACTTCATATATTCTAGAAAAATAAACTATATGTTCATTTGCCAGGGTAATTGTAGCACTATTCTAGAGTTCCTCTCACAGTTTTTGATAAAGATAACTTTAATTATCTTAGCATTGGTTGTATAAAAACCAATAAATTTAAAAGTTTGCATTATAATAGAATGGTAGGAAGGTTTATAAAGATCATAAAAAACTATCTGAGCCTACAAATTAATAATGGGTTGTTCCTATACCATCAATTGATAAATAAAATAAATTTTCTTGGAAAGAAGTGATCTTCAAACTGGAGTTCCTAATAGAATAACACAAATCTAAGATTCATGGGAAGAAGGAAAATGAGCATTTCTGAGTACCTACTGTGTGTCAAACACTGCTCATTATCCAATGTGTCTCTCTGAAAAAATATTCAAAGAGAGGTTACACAGCAAAATAAGAATCTGAATGGAGACATTGCCTAGCTTTTCTTCTATTCTACCTGATTTGTTTAAAATGCATGGCTGGTATCACCTACTGGTATTCCTCATCAGCCCTATTTTACTTTATACTCCTCCCACCACAGTGGCATTTTTAGATGCTATCTGGGACAGTTAATTGAATTTTTGAGGTTTATTCAATACATCTACAGCCAAGTGGTCAGTATTTTTGCCATGTCACTACCCCACTGCTGATGCCTACCACATTCACTTTGGTTTATAGTTTAAACCTGTTCAGTTACATAGATTACCCTTTAAATTTTTTCACCTCCCTCAAAGCACAGTTTTAATAACCTCATGACAGCAAACCAATCATGACAAACCAGATGGGCTGGATTCCAATAGGTCAATAACTGACTTGGTGGCCTGCTGCCAAGCAGACAATCACATTCAGAAATTATGGAGCTCAACTCTTCCCTTGTTTTCACTGATTAATTGAGCCTGCTGTCACATGGGCAGAAAGACATTTCCAAGCAGTTGCAGGTGTGACCATGAGCATTCAACCAGCATATAGACAGAGAATCACTAAATTTATGGACAGTTTTGGATTGGGGAAAGCTTGTGAAAGTGTATGGAATATTTAAGTAGCAGAATATTCACTATCAGTTCTAAAAATACTAAGCACTTGTCAAAATGGCACAGTTAAATTCTTTTAGATTAAATGAAAATGAAGGAACAATAATTAGGCACGTAATTATCCATAAAAATGTTTTTAAGATTTGTAATTAGAGTTAATTGCTGTAAAATACCGGGTCTATTTGAAAAGCTGTTAACTACATTGATAATAAAGCAACGACATTGTGAATGCGTATTTCCTTGTATTCACCCAGGCACTCAGGGTAGGGGACAGTCCCGACCAACTTGGTGACCCGGCTCAAGGAAGCACCTGCCTGGCCCAATGTATACCCAGCCTCCCTTACTCTTGGTGCACTTGGGTTTTCTCTTGTTCAGTCTGTCCCCACACATACATGTGAGAAGCCCCATTATTCACTGTCCCTACCTCCAGTTCACAGTTAGAGACACCTAAAGAAAATTATTCATGGAATTAAAAATAATAAAATGAAGCTGTGGAAGTGAGCAGGCTTCTAATTGGAATTCCACGGAACCATGCCAGGGCTGAATTGCTCTACACTTGACCTAACTTCAAAGCTTGTCACTTTTATTCACACTAGCCAAAACTACCTCTAAATACAAGAAGTTCCCAAATGTATCCTCTCTGCGGTTTCATACAAATGCCATGTAAGTTAGGAATATAGTTTGGCGATGATCTTAACAGAAAATCTATCCTGAGGAATAAAGGATGATGCTATCTTATTCAATTTCACCTTATGAAAAGTATTCTACATCATGGTTCATGTAATGCCTCTGTTGTGTTAACATCCTATCCTTCTACAGCTGTTCTTAAAGAAAAGACTAGCTGATCATTCCTCCATTCATTCCAGTTGGAGTTTGATGTTATATAAGCAGTTCAAAGAATTCTACTTTTCTCTTCAAGTAATTAAGTGTACGTGTTTCAGTAATATATGATTAATTACCAATCTAACACGTTTGTCCATTTAATGGTGCCTTATGTAGAATTTATTTATATTTGACTATAAATTACCTGTATTTATTTTTCCCATTTGAAGACAATCTGATCTTCAAAATATCTCTGTAACATAAACTGTACTGTGACCAACAGAAGGCTCTAAAGCAACTGGCAGAAGATATCTTCTCTACATTTCCATCTTTGTCTAGCATATATTTTGTGAAAATTCCAGAGAAATGGAGATATACTGCATCTAAATACTTGACCAAGAAACCAATTAGGTTTTGGCAATTAGTTCCAAGACTAAACCCTGGCACTTGCAAATCGATTTAAACCGGGGGCACCTCTGTAAACATGTACTTTTCACAGTGATACTAATGACTCATTCACCTATTCCTTCCACGGTCCTCCTCAGCTGGGGATATCACTGGAAGGTGCAGAAAATACACAGAGTAACTTATGAAATACTCGCAATAAGAATATGCATAGTATACTAGTGTGATTCCTACTTTATAAGTGTAACTTAGAGAATTTATTTACACAAAGTCACATAGCTACTAAGTGGCAGGTTCACCCCCAAAATAACTCAGATAACATAAACATCCTTAACCGAGTCTTTGACTCAAGGAAATGGTATTTAATAAAAAAAATTTAGGCAGGGAATTAGCATCAGGCCACTGTGAATGCGCGGGATTATCAATTATTCTGCTGTTGCTGTTATTACTATTGGAAGTACTAGAAATTGAGCCTAAGGTCCCTACCATGGAGGTGCATCCACAGCCCCCATCTTTTTTGTAAAGTTTGAGACAGATTCTGGCTAAGTTGCCCAAACTGGCCTCAAATTTATAATCTTGCTTCAGTCTCCTGAGCAGCTAGGAATATAAGCATGTACCACTTCACTTGGCTTATTTCCAAGAACTTTTACTAACGCTCCACTGCCTGGACAAGATATTACCAACACTACAGTTGAAGCTAAATTTGGCTTGTCATGATCACAGTAACTCAACATCTCTTTTTCAATGACCTCTACAGTCATGAAGTTCTGGGACTTTCCAAGATTCTAAGAAATAATTCAGTAGAGTCTGATTTAAGCCAAGAGTTTTTGGTTGTTTTGAAAATCTGTTCCAAATTCATTATGAGGATTCCAATCTTAGCCATCTGTAGAGGTTTGGCAGATGTCTGAAGCTTAAGAGAACTATCAAGAGCAACTTCCCTCCATACCTGAGGCCCATGTAATGGCCCAACCTCAAATACCTGAGGATCTACTGAGCATATGTGGATGGTGGATCCCAGGAAAATACAGCTTATCCATTGATAAGGAACAAACATGAGATTGTCGGCTACTTACTCCATTTTAGAAATCAGTCCAATTCCAATTAAATCACACATTCTGTGGTTCCCTTTAGTCCTTCCTTAGTTCCCTTTAAAAAAAATCCCTCCATTACAACAAAAGCACAAAAATCTAGTGGGAGGAACTCTTTTCACGAAAAAAGCTCAATGGTCATACTCCTTGACCCACTTTTCCTTTATGAAAATGACCAAGCAATGCCAAATATCTCCCTGGGCAGCCAAAGAGAACACAGTAAAATTATTTTCAGAAACTCAAACAAGAAGTAGCAACTAAGATGGAATTCATTCAAGTTACTGTCTCTTGTCTCCTTGATGTTTACTGATGAGCTAAGGAGAAGACTCTTGCTTTTGAGGATTGGTTAGGGGTTGGGGCTATATCAGTGTTCCTTCCTGCCTAATCCATCAGCTGTCCAACTTCAGCTTACAGGTGTTTCTGGCATGCATATAACTGAATGTCATTTCTTTATGAAGGCACACCTTAGAGTTAGATAAGAGGTATAAGTGGTATTATTCTACAGCACGGTAGGGTGACTACAATTTACAACAGTTTATTATGCATTTTATAAAAGACGAGAAGAGTTTAAATTTCCCAATACAAGAAAATGATAAATGTTTAAGAAGATGCAACAGTTAAGTATTCCATCTTCATCATTGCACACTGAATGCCTGCATCAAATTATCACATTGCACCTCACAAATATGTAAATTACAAAATAAAGGTCACTAGGAGTTGTACCAGTTGAATCAGAATCATAGGAAGGAGAAGATCAGTATTGTTTTAATGCCAGTGGGGTTCTGATGTATATCCAAGGCTAAGAGCCTCTAGTTTGGGTGGTTTCAATTTTGGGAGGTTCCCAAGTAACTTAAACTCAGGACATGGGTAGCAGAGGTAACTCTCTAGACCAGGACAGTCCCATAAAAATATCATATGAGCCACAAGGTGTAATTTTTAATTTTCTGGGTAGCACATGAAAAAAGTGAAACTGACAGGTAAGTTTATAACATATTTTGTTCAACTAAACATGAATAAAATATTATCCTTTCAATATGTAATCAATGAAAAGATAGCGGTTATTTTTTCATATTAGGTTTTGGAAATTTGGTGCATATTTTTCGTGTACAGCCCACCCTGTATACTGAGGAGCACAGCTCTGGAAGCTAAAACACTCTTCTACCATGGTGATATGCTCTAAGGAATACCCACAAATGAGTATGACTTTTACATTCTTAGCAGCTACCACTATGAAATAAGAGCATATACAGTGATAAAGACAAAGCTATTTCACACAGCCGTGACCCTCAGAGCTGGAAGAGTCCATAGATATCTGCTCCAACTCCTTTATCTATAAACAAGGTGAGTGAGGCCATTGGGATAGAAGTCTTGCCTCCCATTACACTGATAATTAGTGACAACACAAAGACTCTGGAATCTTGGGCTATTATTGTCCTGAAAGAGGTTGGTAGTTTAAAAGGTAACATCTGGCCTAATTTTCCCTTTTCTTGACTAGCAAAGAAGTACTTTCTTTAATGACGACTAGAGAAATGAAATTGTCTTCTGATGCTAGACATAACAAAAACAGTTATGTCACCAGAAATTCAAGTTTATATCATTCAACTGATTTTATCAGAAGCTTTTCATTTTATGTTAAAATAACTGATTTTCACTTTGTTGGTTTTTTTGTGGCAGGCTTTGGATAAATTGTTTGATGCCTCTTCAATCATCAATTTCAGCACACAAAGAATGAGATGGTTAAAATACCAAATTAACTCAGGAAGATCCTAGTTGAATGGAGTGATTGATTTCTGGAACAATCCACACATCTGGTAGGAACAATCAGATGCCCCCTTAACAGACTTGCATTAAACAAAAGACCATGTGGGGTGTTACAGGCCACTGGTTGGTTACACAACCTTTTTTAGTCTAGCATCTGGTTTTTTGAGAAAACAAGAGTCAATAAGGTCACTTAAATACAAATAGCCACCTGCCTGATACTCAGGAGCTTGTGATAAGTAAAAAGTCTTTTTTAAAAAGATGCTTAGTAATTATCAACATGTGCTTCGCCAGTATGCACTAAAGTATCCTAGGGAGAGCTGTGGGCCAAGGTGTCTAAGTTTTTCTTTGTTTCTCTAACTATCCTCCTCGGTGGTTGGATGGTATTAATATGGAGACAGTTCTGTCTGACCCAAAGTTGGCTTGTCTAATTTTATTATTTTTACACCACACATTTGTGTAAATAAGCAATATGCACATATCTACTAACACATACACACTATTTCTATCCTCCATGCACTCAGTCACTGCCTGGGAAGCCCTATGTACAGCACTGCACTACACCCTTCAGGGACACAAAAATGAAGGGGAAACTTCTACCATCAAGATGCTTGGATACCTGTAAAAGGGAAGCTACACGTAGCTAGAACAAATGCCAAAATCTTAGAGTTCAAAGACATGCATTATCCAATATTATGGGAGATAACACATTTTTATGGATTTATAATTGTATAATTTATTATGAGAACATTGTAACTCGATATGTGTGGGAAATGGACATACAGGTTACTAAGGAAGAGCAGAGTTTTTGATGAACTCAAACATTTGGGATAGGGGCTTCAAGTTGAAAGTTACAATCCTCACCAGCTTCCACAGAAAGGAAGTTTTTGTCCCCTCTTTAATGTTTTAATTTCGTAGTGGTAAGAAATCCCCCATTTGCTCAGAATAGTAATTCATTTTGCTTAATCAACTATGCATTGTCCAATATTAGCTCCATGTGAACTTTTACAAAGAAGTGAAAAAACACTTAATCTATGATACACTTCCAAGATATTTAATATTTGTACAGAGGAAACAAGAGAACCCTTATCATGGAGCAAACACAGAGTCCAGTTAAAAGAAAAGTCTAGGAGCTTCTTTCCCTCCACCTCCTCCTCTTGACCTTAGAGCTGATAGGATTTTGAGGTGCTCTAATGACTATGCAGAGCTAGAAAAAACAGAAATCACTGAAGACTTCGTTTCTGGCTTGTGGCAAAAGGGACGATAAGGATGCATTTGAGATGAGTTCTGAAGGATGGGACAAGTTTTGAGCAGCTGAATTGAGGAAAAAGACCATGGCAGACAAGGACAGCAGCGTGCAAAGGGAGGTGGGAGGAGCCTAGAGAACCAAGAGGAGCCAGAGCAAGGGGTGAACACCATTTCAGATGAAGAACCCTAGAAAGCACAGCACAGAGGTTGAGCCAAAGTTCTCTTTGGGCGCTAACCACAATGCCCTGTCTCTAAAATATTCATCACAAAGGGGGGAAGATGAGAGGATGATGTGGTAAAGGTGAATGAACAACTGCAAACAACTCTCTCCCTTTAGCCAAGTTCCTCTGCCAAAGTTGTTTCAGCATCTCTTTGTGGTTCATAAGCCCTCATGTCCTAAGCAGCGCTGTGGGTAGCTCTGTAGAAGGTTTTCTGTGCTCCTGTAGAGAACTGAATAGTGGGACTTTGCAAACAAGACATTTTATTATTTTTTAATTATTATTATTTTTTTTTTGGTACCGGGGATCGAACTCGGGTCATTGTGCTTGCGAGGCAGGCGGTAGAACCACTGAGCTAAATCCCCGGCCCCAACAAACAAGGCATTTTAAAAGCCCTTAGTCCCAAGAAGTTTAATAATGTTCACAAACAGAAGTTTCACTGAAAAACTTGAAAAGCAAAAAAAAAAAAAAAAAAAAAAAAAAAAATCTGCTACATTAATGAAAGCATTCAAGGACTGTAATAACGTTTTGATTTAATCTCTTTAGGAAGCCTTTAATACCTTGAGTCAAATACAAAACTAATCTTCTTGTTCTCTCTGAAATTCCACCTCTGCAAATTGTTCATCCAGACATGCAAAGACACTGAAGCCCTCTTGAAAATTTATTCTTCCCACTGTCTGAACCAGGTGAGGCTTTAAGGTTTTGTTTTATCTCGCATGCATCTTGCTTTGGACTCATGGTGGCTGTTTCCCAGATTAAACAATCTTTTCATCGACAGTCTTCTTTAGTATAATGAATTTCTGTAATTGATAAATGTACATATCTATCATGTACAATATGATGTTTCTAAGTATGTGCACATTGTGGAATGGCTAAGTCAGGTTAAGTAACATGAACATTAGCTCACATTCTTATCGTTTTTGTGGGGAGAACACTTAAAATCTCTCTTAGCAGTTTTCAAATATACTATCTATTGTTGTTAACAATGCACTGTTATTCTCTGCAGTTATCACACTGCATGATAGATCCTCAGGACTTATTCTTTCTAATTTAAACTTTGTACCTTTCGGCCGACATCTCTCCATTCTCCCTTAACCCCCAGCTTCTACTCTTCTATTCTTCATGTCCTAGGTTCAGCTTTGTTAGGTTTCACATGCTGGTGAAATCACAAAGTATTTTTTCTTCTGTGCTTGGCTTATTTTATTTAACACAATGTCCTCCAGGTCCATCCACCCTCCTAGAAATGGCAGGATTTGCTCCCTTTTTAAGGCTAAGTAGTATTTCATTATGTATATACTCCACGTTTTCTTTATCTATTCATCAGTTGATGGACACTTAGGACATGTTTTTAAAGATCCAAAACCTAAAATATTTTCCAAGTAATTGGCCACAGATATTCCTTCTCTTCCTCTTTACACCACTGTCCTCTCCTCCCTTACTTCTCCCTTTAATTTGTGGAGACTAAATCTTCTCCTTAGTCACAAGCTGGGAAAATAAGGTGTCTCCCCTCTTCTCTGGTGGCCAGGCCATTCATTGAGCCTCAAATTGCTCCTCTATTCTGGCTCCTCAAGTCAGCCTTGGGGGAGTCATTATCCAGCTCATATACTGACTAACTCCTGTGTACTTCAGAGTCAACCTCTTTTGCTCTGTAAGGGGCAATGCTGCTTCTCTCAGTAGTTTACAAATAAGGCCGACTTGCTTATTCTCAAGCTGAGGAAACATAGAATGTTTCACAAATACTTTCCCAACTCTCCATTATCCATGATGACTAGAGAGTGGATTTTTTAAATTTTCAATTTCAAAACACTTTTGTATTCCTTTAACTATGCCTAATTGGGAATAACTGTCTCACATTTGGAATGTTGTAGGGTTGTCGTCTAAAAGTTTATTCAGAATTGAGGAAGTTGCCCTTTTTTTCTATCCAAGCAAAGTGACTAATTCCAAGAAATATGTTGGAATCTAATTCAGCTGGATTATATTTATCTTTAAAAACTGTATCAGAAGATGCCTGTAAATTTTATCCAAGAAACAGAAGCATATCACATTAAATTTTATAATGTGGATTCACCTGTGTTTTCTCCCTTGTACCCACAGTACCACTGTGAGATAGGCAAAGCAAATGCTACTGTTCTTCCCAGTGCACAAATGCAAAAACTGCTAATGAGATAAAGATCACCCAATCAACAGTGGAGTTAGATGCTGAATCTGAGTTTCTGTTCTCCTGTTTGACACGACATGTGTGCTGTAACTAACAGTAATGGAGTAAATAGTGCTTGTGCTCAGTTGTAAGTTGTTTCATTGCCCGAATACAATCGATAGCAATTATGTTGGAAAACTGACCCTTCACTGGTTACTTTGAGGGACGAGGAAAAGGTTGACTATAAATAGTAAGAGATCTTTACCACTCTCTGACCAAGTATTCACTGTTGCCATTTCGGTAAAACTAGATGAAATACTTTTCCTGCCTTTGACTTTACTTTCTCTAAACCAGAAGCATATTTTCCTGAATATTTATATTAAATTTTAAGTTCACGAGTTTCATAACATTTCATTAACACAAAAACGAAGTGGTTTCTTCTGGTGTAGAATTTATTACTTTACATTCTGCTATCCCAGTTTTTTATCTGTTAAAGAGCATCAAGTATCCCTTTGGCTGCAGAAGGCATGATCATCCATGTTTATTCTGCTCCCTAAACTAGATTTCTGGACAAAGAGGAGAGCAGAGTCCAAAGGAAAGGGCCTCATGGGTTCAGCCAGAGGAATTTTGCTGCCAGTAGCTAATTCCACCTCTTCAAAAAGGCAGCTCTTGGGACTGGGGATCTAGCTCAGTGGTTCTGTTGCCTGCCTCGGAAAAAGGCAGCTCTTAGTGAAGGTACCTGGGCATAGTAATCGTGTCCCACTGCCAATCAAGAGAGGATAAAGATCAAAGCCAGGACAGCTGGCTTCACATGCTCACAGTGACTGTGATGTTCTGCAAAAAACAGAGAAAGGCCAGGATGCAATTCTCATCAAAGGAATTATTATCATCCCAGAAATTCCCAACTGTGAAAAAATAAAATATTAAATTCATTCTATCCTTTACCTAAATAAAGTTTTTATTGCACTTATTATTTTTCCTACAAGGAAAACTTTCATGCATTTGTTTTGGAAAAAACTTGAAAATGCAGGAAAATGTGCTTATCTTTCTTAAGAGGAATTTAGTTTTGCATTAGGAGGTTTTGTACCCTGCCCTTCAGAACAGCAAGGATGGCACAAAGTGGAAGAACCCCACTTGAAACTGGCTTCAGAGTAGGACAGATGTGTGTAGACACAAATGTGGCTTCAGGGGGACCCTGTAGAGAAGCCAGCCTCCAGAGCAAGACAGTGCAGTAAATGTAATAAATGCCAGGGGTGGAGACAGGGCAGAATATTTGATCATGAATATGATACAATGCAGGGAAAGTCTTCACCAGCTGCTCCCAGTTACTGCATGCTCTTTCTTCCAGAAAATTCTCAACACCCAATAGTCCCTTCTCTTGTCTCCCCCCCTCCCTTGGCGGTTGTCTCCCTAAACACACATGTAGCAGCCACCACTCGTGTCATGAGTTCCAGTTAAACCTTTGCCCAGGGTCTTATCGGCATAATTCTGAGTGCATGATCAGTGTGATGTATGCTGACTGCATAAATCCACCAAGAATGTGACTGTTCAGAAAAAGCAACTTCACACTGGATCCTGCTCCCTTTCAACTACATGAAGCATGGGCATGCCAAATCATATCTTCTTTACATTCTCCCAAGGGTTACTTTTTACTTATTAGGTACAAAATACATTACACTGTTCAGCCCATGTAGTGAACAAGCTTAATACCCAAAATCTAGAGGAAAGAGAAAAGAGGACATGCCAATCAGAGGGCACAAAGTTCCGGTTAGACAAGAGGAAAGATTTAGGGATCCAGTGCCCACAGTAGTGACTATAATAATATATTATATATTTCAAAATTGCTAAGAGTAGTTTTTTGGTTTTTTGGTTGTTGTTTTTTTTTTTTGGTACTGGGGATTGAACTCGGGTCCTTCCGCTTGCAAGGCAGGCGGCGGAACCACTGAGCTAAATCCCTGGCCAAGAGTAGATTTTAAATGTTTTCACCACAAAAAATTTTAAGTATATGAGGTGATAGAATTGCTAATCATCTAGATTTGATCATTCCACAATGTAAACATATAGCAAAACATCACATAGTACCCCCATAAATATATATATATAAATATATTATATATGTATACTTTCAAGTTTTCAGTTCTAAAAAATTAAAAATCCAGAGAAAGAAACAAATGAAATGCTGTATTTGGAACTGATCAGGTTCTCTTTCCTCTATGCACAGGCCTGTAGTGCTGTTCATTCCTTACACTGCAGGGGGAAGGGGGTGCATCAGAGGGAAAAGGAAGTTGAAGGGCTCTCTGGTTTCACTATAAACAATACAACAATTATCAGCTCCTCAACTTGAGTTAATGTTCACTTTTCCGTATTCTCCTGGGCCTGGTCTCCTAGGCATGATACAAAATTACAACTGACTAAACCAGGAATACATAGGAGAAAAATGGACACTGAAGTTCTCAACAAATAACCATACACAGACAACTTTCTATCCTCCACTTGATTCCTTCCTGTCCCACCATGACCTAATTTTCAGGAAGTGAAGCTATTTTGGTCAGAAGCACTGGCTGTAACTGCAGTCCTGAGCAAAACAGCACTGGGCCACCTTCTAGCTGGGTTTACACTGCTTGGCAACTCTGGGTGAGGCAATAATGCAATCTGACCATAAATGTCACACAGCTAACAGAAGAACTATGTTCAGCAAGGCAATGAGTAGTCTGTCTTCACCGGGAAGACCATGCTGCCCTGGCCACCCAGACTGAAGAGAGAGGGTAACAAGGTTAACAGGGCCCTCAAAATCAGGGAACAAGGAAGGGCTGAGGGAAACTGCTGTGCAAAGAGAGAAGTGAAACATGGCAGCTGTCTCCAATGATCAAAAGGGCCACCTGTCAGTATGAAGTGACTTACCCAAGAGTTCAGAACCTACACCCAGGGAGGAAGGTTTTGGTGCAGTATGGGGGAGAACTGATGGCTAGAGACTGAATGGGCTACCTCAGGAAACACCAAGTTCCCCAGGCCTGGAGATCTTCAAGCAGGCAGAACAGAGACCATTGACTGGGGAGTGCCACACTGAACTAGAAGAATTATGTTAAATGGCCTGTGGCTACTCAACCTGCATTATTATCTTGTCCTCAGTCTCAACTGAGGTGCTAAGGTTGCACTAAGGTCCATTTCATAAATGAAGTCACTGCTGAGCTCGCTACCTTCCTCCACTGACGGAATTGGTCACTCTTATTTGATCTAGGAATATAGTAAGGATTTTATGAAGCGCTGCAGGTAGCTCAAAAAAAGCTTTGGTGACAGTCTGAGCTGGGCTTGACCGAAGTCAGCCATGGGCATCTAAACAAACTGTCACCGTCCAACTAATCAAAAGTGCTTCCCCCAGTACCATCCCACTTCCCAGCCTCTCACACGGAGACTTCTTTGTACTCAGACTCTGACCGCTGCACGCAACAGCCAACTCCCAGGCAGCCTCTCAGGATGGAAGCCTCTCAACACGCACAGGTTCGGAGGGGATCCTCATTTGCTTCAGCACAAATGTAACTGCTCCATCACCATCCTTATCCTCAGGCCACACTTCTGCTATAGGCTGTCATTCATCCTCCTCAAGCCAAATTGCTAGGCAGCTGGGAGCCTCTGATGTGAACCAATCACAAGGCAGACACTGGCTCTTTCCTATTGGTTTAACAATGTCCGCAGTCCTTGCTGCAGTCTGAACCTGGTGTGCAAACTCTGGTGCAAAGCAATTAAAATGATGGAATGAGCCCTGGCTACCTTACCCTGTGCGTTCCGACACAATAGAGAAAGCCTGCCTCCTCCCTTTGCAACAGAAGCATGCAGCCCTCTCACACCTTTACAACTACATCCCATCCTCATTCTCATGCTACACATAAAGAACACATATGAAATGCACCTGAAGCAAAGTCTTCAGTGATTTCTGTTTTTTTCCAGCTCTGCCTCATCATTAGAACACTTCCAAATCCTATCATCTTCATTGTCAAGAGGACGAGGTAGAGGGAAAGAAGCTCCTAGGCTTTCTCATGACAACGGACTTCTCTGTCTCTACCATCAGCAATCCTTCACTGTCAGGGACAGTCATTTGTTTGTGATCTTTAGAATATGCAAATGAATATTGCCAGATTAACTGGACTCTGTGTAAGCTCCATGATAAATGTTCTCTTGCTTCCTCTGTGCAAATATTTAAATATGTTGGAAGTGTCTCACAGATTGGGAAAGCTGTCTTTCACTTTTTTGTAAAAAGTCACACCCAGCTCATATTGAGCAATGCATAATTAGATATGCAATATGCAGTACTATTCTGGGTAACTGGAAAATTTCTTACCACCATGAAATCAACCACTTACTAGTCCAATTAAAATAGGCTGCGAGAGTGACACTCAGGGTAAACTGTTAAACGGTTAAAGCAGAATAAAGAGGGGGGAAAAACCCTTCCTTTTTGTGGTAGCTGAAAAGGTTATGACTTTCATCTTTAAACCCTGATTCCAAAGGTTAGGGTTTAACAAAACCATATCTTCTTCCTCTATAATCTGTGTGTTCCTTTCTCACATCTAGTCAGAATGATCCTATAACAAAGAGCTGGCATCTTATTAGATATCTCCCTGCATAGCTCCTTCTACCACAAGGACTAAGAAATACTTCTTTGAGATAGTCACGCAGCACTTTGTTAGCTCAAAGTCACACTGATTGTTTTACACCTAAGGATTTGAAAGGGATAGCTTGTTGGTGTAGGAATTTTCTGCTACATACGTATGAGCAGATACTGGGATACAGAACCACTGCTCGAATGCATCCTCTAACTTTGTGGGATTTAAGTCATTTGTTGATTTATTTGTTTGTAAGGAAGCCATGTTTCAACAGGGGAAGAAATATTACAGAAAAAGTTAAAAAGTTGCCTACTTGGATCTACCAGGTGAGATGTTGAAAAAGGAAAAGTTTTGTCCTGTCTTTTGTAACCTGGAATGAATATGAATACATATATATATATATTTATATATATATGCGAACCTCAAATGACTGAATTAATTTTCTACCCTTTCCCAACATGTAATTCAATTTCTTTGAGATTTTTATCTTCCTCTCTCACAGAAATCCCAGAAGCGTACCCTACACTAATCAAGCTAAATGTCCTGTGTACCATACACTAATGAAGCTAAATGTCCATATAAAATATATATGTTTAACTTGGTGGCTTTTCAAAATATTCAGCATGAAGCCTTTGAATAAGCTTTACTGAGTAATTTGAATCTTAATCTAATATACACAAAAAATTGTGATATGCTTTTATAAAGTGAAATGCCCTAGGAACAGCTTTCCTTAGGTAAAATGTAACCTGTGTATTCTGTTTGTTTACTATAAAAATAAATCAGATGTTCTCTACTAATATGAAGATACATGAGGTTAAATTAAATAGATTCCTTGGGAATCTAGAGGCGAGAAACAGAGAGGGACATACTGACTGTTTTGTCAGTAAGCAAAAAGGGAAAATGTCAAAGAAAACAAGGTGCTGATCACCACTTCCCATCAGGAACAGGAATCTTTGACAAAGTGGTCTGTAAATCATCTCCTGGCATTTCATAGTCTTATTTGAAGTACTGCTTTCACCTCTGGGTTGCATTTTATCCCCAAACCCTCAGTTGTTTACATAAGACTCTCAGGGACCACCACTCGGACGGCATCTACAACACTCTGGCATGCTTTAAGCCATCAGTTATTTTCTGACTCTCTCAACATCTGAGTTGTGTGCTTTTCCCATTTCCATCAGGAAAATGAACTCCTTCACACATCGAGATAAAAGCTCCCTGTCCTTGGACAATGGCAACTCTGAATACAATTTCCTTCTGTCCGTCCAAAGTGGCTGTCTCTCTGGGCCCCTCCCTCCTCAACCCTGGCGCCTTAGACAAGTGCTTGTGACTATGTTGCAGAGGCTCACAGTACCTTTGCAGGCTGCATTTCATTTCCTGTCTTCTCTTCCCAACTCTCGTCCTGTCTGCGTTTCTGCAATTTCTTTGCAGGTGCCTGGATTCAGACATTTTGACAGCAGTGAGATTCCTTGTTTAGGCTCCTGAGATTTCAAAGGAACTAATTTACTGACTCTAGGATCTTCCAGAATACCTGCCACAGCAACCTCACTGCTGAGCCCAACTAGGTCCTCAGGGACTCAGGCAGGTGGCTGCCACCAAGGCTCCATACCTGGCAGTATATGTTTGTGTGTGTGTGTGTGTGTATGTGTGTGTGTGTGTGTGTGTGTGTTTGGGGGGGTGTGGGTAGTCTTTTACACGTGACTGCATCTTTACAAATCTAGAAATATTTCCATGTGAATTTAATTTGATTGTAAAAATTAGCCTAATTGGGAGTAAGGAGGGCAAGTGTAATGTCACAGACATTTTATCAGATGAGAAAACAGAGACACAGAAGAGGTCCACAGTTGTGTCATAAATAAATGAGGAGTTACTATACAGTACCGTTGAGTAATACTACTGCTCCTCTTACCACTACTGCAACTATTACTCATGGCAATAGTAGCTTATGAATGCTATGCTTATGAATGCCTCCTTTAGAACAGCATTGATTATGTAATTCCAGGCCTATTGCAATATGTAAGCATGAAGCCTTTTTTCAAAACTTCTCAAGAATTTCTAGATGGTCACAGGGGCTCATTAAACTAAGAATGGAGGTCTTCTAAGCTTGGGGCCCTGTGCGAAAGCACAGGTCACAAGCTCCTAAAGTCAGCCTTGCTCATGTTGCTTCAAAAGATACCTACATCTTAGTACAATGTTTAACTACAGGGACGAGGGAACAGATGCGTCATCAATTCTCTTATTCTTCCCCTTCTGTTAAAACTTCTGGTTTTGCTACCTATTATAAATCTCTTATATCATCAAGAGTAGCATTAGAATCAGAATGTGTCACAATTCATGGATGCTCAGCTTTTATTTCATTGATTCTTGCGATAATATACTTCTGGTGGAATTCTGACACATCTTGCTGAAGCTCTCAAATTCTGTATAAGACAAAACTAGGAAAGAAGCTCAGTCTCCACTCCTTCTCCTCTTAGGCCCTTCAGTCAAGAAAGGTTACACTGATGATGCCAAGACTAAACTAAGCCATGACAAGAGAAAAGGTTCCCTGTTTCAGCCCACTTACAAAGAACAGACTCAGCCACTGAAAGAAAGCACGTCCACGTACAAGACTGTGCTAAGTGCTTCTCCCTGCAGAGAGGCTAGACATTTTGGGCGTGCATTGGTCCAGTCTGCCTCCAGGTGGGGCTCTAACCAACCTCATTGTTTGCCAACCTTCCCCATCCAAGCCAGGAGACCAGTAACAGTGCTAGGAAAACCGTCAAACAACGAAAGATATACTGTAATGTTATTTAAGAGGACTAAGATAACATGTTCAATGAGATCCACACTTGTTTTTCTAAATACAATACATAGAGAAGCTATTTTTATTGATGTTCAAACTCCAATGCTGATAAGTCTTAGAGTTTGGCTTTCTGCCCTCCAGAATACTTGTGTCTTGACAAATTACTTACTATATTTATTCACTTCCAAGATCTTTTTTCATATCTCTGAAATCAGAATGTATATTAAAATCAAAGGCATTTTTACAGTCACTGTGGTCCAGGAGGTAGCTGAATAGGAGTTGTCACTGTATAGGCTTAAACTTGGTCACAGATATTGTTATATCAGGATATATGGCAAAAATATGTCTAAGTAAGTATAAAAAGCTCTTTCAGTCAACAGAAAATCAGGATTTTGTGGATATGAAGGCTTTACATGATAATTTTTCTAGAACTGTATATTTTTCTTAATGTTACATAGAAAGAACTAAATTAAATCTCTCAGATGTGATGAAATACTTCAAATCATCAACAGAATGCAATATCCACTACTGCAAATTCTGAAGAGTTTGAAAAGCTTCACATGTAATCAACAAGAAGCCTTCCAAAGGCCATAGTATGAAAACTTCTAGGTACTAAGGACAGATTATTTTTCAAATAGCCTTAATGGAATTTTTTTTTCACCTTTTCCTGCTTACAAGAAGAAATTTGCCAACATGGAAATCTAAACAATAATGAAAGGTACTGGTTACATCAGAATATCGATATACTGGACTAGATTAATGGACAAATAAATTTTTTCCATAGTGCTGGTTTTAAAGGAAGTTTGAGATTTTCAGTAGAAGGTGTAGACCAGTGCTATCATATAAAACATATAATGTGAGCTACATGTGTAATTATTTTTTCCCAGTACCAGGGATCAAACTCAGAACCTTGAGCTTGCAAGGCAAGTGTGGTGCCACTGAGCTAAATCCCCAGCCCCTTACATTTGTAATTTTTAATTTTCATGTTGCAACATTTTAGAAAGTTTAAAAATAAGTGAAATTAATTTTAATAATATTTATTATTTGGCTCAACACAAAATATTGTCCTATCAAGATATAACGAATGTAAAATATTAAATACTTCATATTTGACCTGTCTTTGTGATGTACTATATTTTAAATTTACAGCATATCTCAGTTCATAAATCTAAGAACTACCTCAGACCAACTATTTTCACTGCGTGCTTAAAACTAAGCATTATTTTCCAGCTATTCTCAGTATTAATCACTAAAATGGAAAACAAAGCACCACCTAGCAAGCAGCTGTATATATTGCTGTCACTGATTCTTCTAACTGCAACTGGATTGTTTTCCGGCACTAAAAATGCTTGTGCCAGTAAAACTTAATGCATAGAAATTATATGTGATTTGTTTCAGATCCAGTATATCATTCAATTAAATTAGTGAAGCCTGTTTTCTCAGATCGTATCTTGAAATAATTTTTCCCATTAAAATCAAGCCTTACTTCATTTTATAAATAACGTATTTTCTAACTTGTATTATTAAAAACAAAATGATATGCTAATTACCAGACCAATTATTTTTAGCCATATATACTTTTCTCTTTCATAACGTATGGTTGAAAAGTTTGATTTGGTGGTCAAACAAAATTCTTGGATTTAAGAAATTTTCATATGTCATTAAATATCCCCAGAAACTCAATACCAGTGTTCTAAAAGCACATGAAAACATATATGGAAGGAACCTGAACTTGTCATCAGACTCTTTGTTTCATCTATGAATTTGATTTCAGCTACACCTTACATTTCTTAATTTAAACTTATATACCAGGGACTTGGAGTATAGCTCAGTGGTAGACCATGAGCAGGGTCCTGGATTCAATCCACAGAATCACAAAAAATGCATAAATAAATAATAAATACATAAAAGAACCTACCAGAAACAAAATTTTTGTTTAACTCTTCAATTTATTTTCAAATGGATAAAACCTCATGATTTTATAAATCCTATATTTACTTGTTAATTATCTGTTTAACGCGATGTGTCCCATAATTGATTTCAATATGGCTTTAGTAATGATTCTCAAAATACATATTAATACTTTTTCATTAAAGAATGAAGTCAGATGCTTTTTCTAAAACGAAAACTGATTTGATTCATTATTTTGACATGCCTTTCCCAATTATATTATATTTGATTTGCCTTTCCCAATTATATTGCATTATAAATATTTTCCATGAAATTGTCGATTCAAATCTACAATCTTCAGTTTCTATATTTAAGGCTATAAATGCAGATATTATATCAACTTATTTTATTGGCAAAGGCATATTGATTTAAATATTTTGATTTCCTCAAACACTTGTAAGTATAGCGCCTCAAATTATATAATCCCTCAAATGAAATTATAACAAATATAGCACTCCTTTGATAAAACTTGGTAAAGTCAATTTAGTAGACTTTCTGGAAACTGAAAAAGGAAATGACTGAGAAAAAAATCCTTTAGTAAATCAGAGTTACTTTGTTTTTTGGTATTAAAGACAGACCTAATTGAGCTATCTGCTAAAAATAAAAAAAAATCATTAAAGTTTGTTTTAAATCATTAAAATTATTTTTGATGATAGGTTACTTGTGATTTTTGATCTGTGATTGGGGCATTCATTTCATTCCTTTCTACTTATTGATAGGAACAACATTATCTGAGTTCTTCTATCTATAAAACTGAAAAATAAGCTGGATGTGGTGGTTCATTCCTGAAATCCCAGATATTGAGGAGGCTGAAGCAGGAGAATCACCATCGTGAGGCCAGCCTGGACAAGTAGCAAGACCTGGTCTCAAAGTAAAACTGAAAAGGGCTGGTGATGTAACTCAGTGGTAAAGTACTTGCCTACCATTCACACAGCCCTGGGTTCAATTCCCAGTACAGAGGAAGAAAGACAAAAGAAAGAATATTGGAGAAGAACCAAGTTAAATTCATTTGAAAGATGCATTTCCAAACAAATCTACTTTTCAGTTTTATGAATTACTTACCAAAATGTTAATATTTTATGTGCCTCTGATCAGCTATATACTATTAATAACTTAGAGATAAAATTTTAATACTTAAAACTTAGAATCACAGGAAAATTTATTTCAATCATTTTATACTTTCTGGTGAGATGTGTGATAGAGCAACAAAAGAGCTTTAAACATAAAAATATGTTACATCAAAATCAATTAAAGTTGAATGGAATGATTATTTCAAGGAAATAAAAAATCATGTACAATTTCTGACTGCTTAAAGAACACCTTGTTCATTGCTTTTTCTTTTAAATTAACAATGAGTATCAAATTCGTATTTTTATTTCACCAAATAGTGCCAAATGTGAATAAATTATTTTATTAAAAGTGTAAGTATTCAGAATATGCTAGAAATAATAGCAGCAAATGTTTAAACTCATACTAAATTTCTGATGTTAACTTCAAAGCAGGCATGTGATGTGGTAAATTCTTTTTCAAAGTGACTTTAAGTGGCAAAATTCTTAGAAAATGTGAAGACCATTGCTATAGCAAACGGTCTCAGTGAAGCCCAGAAGGAGATTTGGGAGAGGAATGGAATTTGGAAATAAAATTTCATTTTATTGCTATTTTTATTTCAGGATACAGCAAAAGCCACGACAACGTGATATAGTCTAGTTTATGCTCCAGGAAGTTACACAACCTCACAGTGAGTGAGTCAAATTCCAGGTTTGGAGAAATGCGCAAATACTGTACTTACTCAGTATGGTCACTAGATGGCAATGTGCAGCGGGCGCGAAGCGCTCTTCCTCCCCTTCTAGTCCGTGTTCTTTCCACATCTTCCAGATCCTCCTACAAAAAGGAAAAGAGGACTAATGACAGTAACAACAAAAACAGAAAACATTTGTTTCAGGTCTTCCCATTCACCAGGGACAGTACCTTGTGTGTGAACATAAATCTATTCTTTACCAATACAGCAACAAATTATTCCTTATTGGTACATTTGAAAATAAAGTCAATATTTTTATGATACAACCATACAACTTCACTGTAAAAATCAAATCCTATCGGGGCCGGGGATTTAGCTAAGAGGTTTCGCCACCTGCTGCGCAAGCCCAAGGAGCCGAGTTCGATTTCCGGTACCAAAAAAAAAAAATCAAATCCTATCTAGCTAAGCAGTTTGTGTCTAGCAAAAATAAATATCCCATGACAGCAGTAGCAGCACCATCTATGACATCCCAAGCACCGGGGTCATCACTTCATTTCACTGACTCTTCAAACAAAGATCACTCCCACATTACAGAGGAGAAACCAGAAAAGGCGCCCCTAGCCACTGAGCTACTAAGGGATAAAGCTGGAATGAAAATGCAGGTTTGATTTTGTATTTAACCTCAATAGCTATACATCTAGCTACTAACGTGTGACATTGCAGTGGGGGGTGCTTATCTACATATCTTTCTGTGTTGGGCTATGCACGTATTTTTATTTCTGAGCTTCCATGTGACCTATGACTCTGATTTTGTGCAAGTGTATGTGGGTGCGCACAAAACACATGCTCTCAAGATCTTTCAGAATTACTTTTGGTAATTTCCATGCATACTTTATACAATACAATATAGTCAGCTGACGGGACTTAATAATTTACACTCTACCAAGAGGCTAAGAAGAAAGCACATTAGAAGTCACAGCCTCCTTTAAAAATATATGTGTCTCCCTTTATATATGATTGGTCATCTGTGCTTTCATATGTATAAATCCGCACACACGCTCTTACTACTCCTGGCTGTGTTACTTGTAGATATGTGTATATGTCTCTTACTTTCATATGCCAAGGATGTGGTCTGCCTCATTTCTGTGTGAGAGCACATTGCACCTAAGTGCAGACCTGCACATGCACTTATGTGTCTATGTGAGGGCAATTCTAGAGCGCTGTGTGCATGTGCCTTTAAGAAAGTTTTTCAAGGTACCATCATCTAAGTGGTAAGTACGAGGGTAAATCTGTATGTAGAAATGTGCCTGTGTTCCCCTGCATTTATCTCTGCAGGTATCCATGCCTATAGGATAGCGTCTGTGCCTGTCTGGACACATTCAGTGTTCATGTATACTGCCTACAAATGTTCATCTGTGTGAACCACTGCATGTACATAGCATATACATGTCCGTGTGTCTTGGTGTGCATTTGTATGTCTTGACCTTTACATTGTTTCCTGTAATGCTTTTATCTATGTCTGGGACCTTCTGTATCAGTTGTGGTGAACCTTTCAGATCTTTCAATGATAACAAACAGCTTGCTATGGCACACATGCCATAGGTTCGCCACCACTGTTCTTTACTCACCTATGTATATCTCAGTGTTTCTCCATGTGTACATTCACCTCTGCTTGCATGCGTATGTCCATGTGACCTTCAGCATGTTTTCAGGGACGTGTGTGTCTCGATACAAATGTGTGTGTAAGTTAATGTCTTTGGATGTATCTGAGTGAGTGCATCTGTGTATTGTGTGTAGATATTTATGTTGATGTGCGTGTAAGGACTCAGTATGTGTGGGAATTCAGCATGCCTGATATATATATATATATATATATATATATGCACAGAGATATATTTTTTTTCTTGGATTTGTGCACTTCTCTATGGTATGCATGCTCATCTATGTTTGCATGCATATACACTGTTTTGCACACAACTGTCTGCACAAATGTGTGTCTGAGAAGGTATGCTTGTCTCTTTCAGCATGGCTGCACACATTCTGTGAGCATAGGCCAGTAGACACACATGCTTTTGTGTATATCTGGGAACCTCTGCGTTCATATAGGTGTATGTTCATGGGGATCCACAGGTATCTGTACAGCCGTGCAATATTCTACATATGTTTCTGCAAGCATCTACACAAGCAGGCATCTGTGCAAACTGCTATGCCCATCCAGGTGTGAGCCTATGTGGGCACGAATGTGTGTGCATCCCTGACTCTGTGCACATGCTTTGTTTCTGTGACGCTCATGTAGCTTGGTGTGCTCCTTTTGTGAGCAAGTGAGTCAGGGTGAGAATATGGGTGTGCTTGCCTACATATACCTTTGTGTGGATCTGCGGGTCTGTACCTAAACGTCTACATGTGGATGCATGTTTTTGTGAAAGTATACCTGCATATGTATGTATCTATACTAAATGTGTGTCCGTCTTTCTCTATATATACACATACTTCCCTCAATATATGCAGTGTGACCAACAAATACAGTGAAAATCTAAATTTTAAAAATTTATTACAGTAAAAACACATTGCTATGAATCCCCATCAAAATACCCTCCTTCACTTTAAACGCACTTTTCCCATCATTTTTTCCACTTTCTGAAGCAGTTCTGGAGGTCCTCCTTCATGCACTGTCATGGATGCCTTAATATCCTGAATCAATTCAAATCATTTGCCTTTCATGATCATTTTGATGTGGGGGCAGATCCAGTAAGGTGGATGAGGACACATATAATGTTTTCGCTAGCCTGCTTTTCCACTGGATGGCACTCGACAGCAGCATTCACCTGTAAATAGTGGAGCCCTGATTAGCAGCAGGAATGTTAGCCTCCAAAGGCTGTGTTCTGAACCTTGCTTCATTCTAAAAAGGACCTCATTTTATCCTTCGACTAGCCTAAAAGGAAGTTCTTTTATTCATATTTACAAACAGGTAAACACACTCAAAGAAGCGAAGTCACTCACCAAGTTTGTGTGAGCATGTGGGTCCTCTTTTCAGATTCTGAGGAGAAAATTGATATGCTGTTGAGAATTTGATGCAGTAGACTGCATTTTACCTCATGAAATGACTGAATGCTCTACAGTAATCACACATAGTGTACTGTTTTTCTAAGCTGTAAATTTCTGGTTATTAATTTTTAGATGCATTCAAGTGCTTTGCTGGGAAGTCGTGGATCATGGAAATGTCTTCACATTGTAGGGCAGGTCAAGATGTTGTGGTCTATACTCTGAAGTCTGCGTATTGTGGGATATATCTTGGAATCACAGGGTGCGGCTGTTTCCTGGGTTGATCCCAGAGTTTCTATAATAGATTTCTGTGTCATATGTTCAATGTTTAATTTCAGATTGTGTCTGTGTTTTATGGAGAGTTCATGTGAATTTTTGTGACAGGGGCCGGAAGTGGTGATAAAGTCCATCAGGTGTGGTAAAGTACAAGTGTACTATGAACATAGTGCAGCATTTCTGGAGGATGTAGTCCAATTCTGCATATCATGTGGCAAGTCTGTATGACAGAGACTGTTTTCTGATGGAGTGCGGTATAGGTGATAGTGTTGGAAAGAGAGTTTGAGTGACTGGGCACAAACCTAGGATGTGACAGAGATTGCGTTTGTGTGGTGAGTCCACTTTGCAGTAAGATGCAATTCTTTCTGCTGTGGGATACACCGTTGTGTAATTGTGTCCTAAGGTGTGAATCTTTGTGTTGAGGGATGGTTTTGTGGTAGGGTATGTTTGTGCAGCACAGAGTGTGTTTCTCTGTTGTGGAGCAAATCTGGACATTTTGAGGCTTGTTGTATATTGTTTTCGTGTGCATTTTTGTGTGTTACAGGTCATATATAGATGTGTGGTGCTGCGAGGTTGTGACAAGATTCTGTGGGTTGTAGGAGAGTGTGAGTGTTGCAGAGCATGTCGGTGCATTGTAGGGAAAAGGATATGGGCTGGGTCTTTACTTTGTGATTTCATTCTAGGCTTTTTGAGGCGTGTCTGTACGTGAGGGAAAGTGTATAAACATGTGGCAATTCTGGGACTCTGTAGAGTGTCCGTGAATTTTCCAGGCATTTGTGCATTGCACGATGCATCATTTCATCAGAATGTTTGCCATAGTTTTCTGGGGTATGTACACTGTAGACTGTATCTAGGGAGAGCGTGAGGGGTGAGGCTGTGCAGTAAAGGCATGTCTGGTAAGGAGCATATCTAAGGAATATAGGACAGGTCTTGACTGTGTGAGCCAAGTTTGTGAGTCCTCAAACTGATCTGTGTGTGGAGGGGCATATGTTTGCTTGTGGGGTATTTGCATCACAGAGTGTGAAATTTGAGGTGTGTCTGTGCATAAGAATGTAGTTTTGTGTTTGTGAGGAAAACTTTCTGTCATTGGGTAAACCTGTCCATTATAAGTTGTATCTATGCATTGTGGAGCTAGTTTGTGCATTACTTATTGACATAACTTAGTGTGAGTACCAAGCCAATTGGTGGAGAGGCTGGATATGTGGGATCTGCAGCAGGACAGTCCTACTTGGTAGAGTGAGGCTGTGCATTATAGAGAGACTCGTGCCCTGTGGAACTTACCTCTGGGTTATAGGTCATCTGTTGGTGTGAGGAGGTGAGTCTGGGCATGGTGGAGTTGAGTCTTTTTATTGTAGGTTCACTGAAGGCATTGCGAGGCATTTCTGTAGTTCTCTGGAGCAAGGCTGACTTCTGAGGCAAATCTGAGTGTGTTATGGTAGTATTAGTTACATTCTGGAGCACATCTTGGCATTTTGTGAATGTTTGCTGTGTGAAGTACAGTTGTACATTGTGATGGAGGATTCCATGGGATGTGTGAGGAGTCTTATGTCATGAAGCATATGTGACATTGTAAGTGGGTCTAGCTATTGGCTAGTATGGAAGTTATGTATGTACCCAGGTATTGTGGGGTTCATATGTATGTCATGAAGTGTTTCTTGGTGTTGTGGTGTATATCAATGTGTTTGGGATCCTATCTGGTGGTTATGGAGTATTATTAGGTGATCCCATGCTTTGAAGATGAGTCTCTGCATTGTAGGATAATGCTCTGTATGGGGTGAGTTTGTGTGTCCTAGGATGAATTTGAAGACTGGATAAGGTCCATGAATTGTGGGGAAAGTCTGTTTTCCATGGTGTATTTGTTCTATGGGATAGGTCTGTGAGTCGCTGGTTATGATTTTGCATTATCGTGTAACTCTGTGAAGTCATTCTATGTTGAAAAGAATGTGCGTATATTACGGATATGCCCATTTGTTGTGGAGTATGGGTAGGTTTGTATGTTCTGGAGCCAATCTGAATTTTATTAAGGGTAAATATGTGTGAAGCAAGGCAAGTGTGGATGTTGTCTGGCAAGTCTGGGTGCTGTGTGTGTGTCGGTGGGTGTGTTTCTTTTATTTAACTGTATATTTTCCAGAATTTCTTTGCATTGTAAGACAAGTATTAGTGTTGTGGAGAAAGCCTGCAGACTGTGCAGCATACCCCTGTTACAGAACATGTCCATGGATTGTGTTACTTATTTTGGGTCATGTCTGTGTGTTCTAGAGCAATGCACACTGAGTGAGTGCATCTGAGTGTGAATCTGGGTGTTCTGCAGTAAATCTAAGTGTCATGGGTATGTCTGTGTGATGTGTGACTTGGGTGTGTTGTCCATTTCTTTTCTGCTTTACAAGTTAACCTTCTGCATAATGCAGGTAAGTAGTTGTTTCATAGGTTGTGCTGGGAGTGGAGATGGGTGGCTTTACCTGTGTGCTGCTCAGGTTAATCTCAGCGGTTCAGCCATGAGCAGGGGCTCATGGGCCAAGTTGGTGTGTTTTGCAGTAAGTATAGATATTTTGCGACAAGCCTTCAAATCGTGGAGCGAATCTGGAGAGTGTAGGATTTCTTTGTGCACTTCAGCATCTATGTGTGCTGTAAGTCAAATGTGAGTGTTTGGGGGCGGGATGTTTTGCGGTCAGCAGCTGTGTGGTGGAGACAGCCTGAGTCTTTGGGGGCATTTCTGTGTATGGTGGGGTGTGTCCATGGACTGTAGGACCACTACAGATCTTACTCTGGGAGTTTCTGCAATATGAAGGGAGCACTAGTATCTACGTGTCCTTCTGCTCTGCTTGTTTTCAACGCTCTCTGTGTGTCGTGAGGCACGGTTTTGTGTTAGGGTGTCAGAGGTCCTGCCTGGCACATTTCTGCATTGGGAAGAAAGTGGGATATTTTCATGAGTCGTGGGGCTGGTTTGCATTGTGGGGCTAGCCTGGGTGACACAAAGTCTATCTGACATTTTGAGATTCATATGGGTTTTATGGGGCCAGATTAAATGCTATGGGGTGAATCTGGTTTTGGGGATGACTGTGGGTGACAGAGAGCAATCTCCCAGGAGCAAATCTCCCTCCCATGGAGCGAGATTTGAGTATTACTGCGAGTCTCTCCTGTAGAGGGAATATAGATGTGTATCCTATTATGAGTAATGCAGAGTTTTTATCTGTATGCTGGCCAAGATCTCTGCCAGCTCAGAGGAAAATATTTGTTTTGCAAAAGAAAGATTTTTGAAAGGCCAATCTGTCATGTGTGGAGAAGAGAGCCATGCTATAGGGCCAATCCGGGTAGTCTGGGCTTTGGGAATAGTGGCAGCCTGGATGGCAAGTCTCTGGCAAGTCAGGATTCTGGGAAATGAATCTGGGTGATACTTATGTGTTAGGGCTTTGTCTCGGTCTTCTCTAGTGCTTCAGGCTTGTGCTGTAAAACAAATCTTAGTATTGTAGAAGCAAGAAGTGATTTCATAGAAATAGTCTGGTGTGTAGATTTCTGTGGCAGGAAATAAGCTCTGTTACCATGTAACAGCTCTGGATGAGTAATGCTGTGTTTGGGAGTTATTTTTAACTATGCATGTGCTACACATTCTCTCTCTGTTCTGTGATGTTCATGTGTCCCAGAGTCAAAACAAGAGGTGTTTATAGGGACACTCTGCATACTAATAGACTAATAGATTCTGGAAGATGTCTGTTCGCTATGGGTATTTATCTCTGTGTTGTTGGCCTAATCTTACAGGGAGAGTCTGGGTATTTATTATGAGGGATGCCAGTGCACTGTAGAGTTTTCTGTGTTTTGTCCTCTGTTTCTATCAGCTACCAGATAAGTCTTGATGTTGTGAAGGGGAAAAAATGGGGTTTTCTGGCCAGTCTGTGGACTCTGAGGTTTCTTTGGGCTGTGGGTCATTACTGTGTATTGTGCGGCAAACCTGGGTTGCCTGGCAAGTAACAGATGATGTTTCCAGTTTTATGAGACAAGGTAGGTGTTGTAGAGTTGGTGTAAGAGTTTGGTGGTGTAGAAAGAATGGCTATCAAGAAATCAACCAATAACAAATGCTGGCAGGGGTATGGCAGAAAGGAACACTTCTCCACTGCTGGTGGGAGTGCAGACTGGTGCAACCACTGTGGAAATCAGTGTGGAGATACCTCAAACAACTAGGACTAGAGGTCCCATTTGACCCAGCTATTCCCCTGCTGGGGATCTTCCCCAAAGAATTAAAAGAATCATACCACAGTGATATATGTGCACCCATGTTTATAGCGGCACAGTCTGTAATAGCTAAAACTTGGAAACAGCACAAGTGCCCATCAACTGGAAACTGGATAAAGAAGACATGGATTTTTTTATAAAATGGAGTACTACTCAGCCATAAAGATGAGAAACTCGAGTCATTTATAGCTAAATGGATCCATATCGAGGCCATACTCTTAAGTGAAATAAATAAGTCACACATGTGTAAATACTGAATAGTGTACCTAGTGTGAGAAACTCAAAGTGTAAATAAGGGTTAGAATGAATAATTGATAATTTTAAATAGGAAGAAAGGTCCAAAGGGGTAGGTGGGTGTAGGAGGGGAAGGGGAAAGGAAAGAAGGGAAAGGAAAAATTATGAGAAAAGAAAAAAAATGGAAACAAAGTGTTTGTAAATAGAGAAGGGTGGAGGGGGTGAAGGGCGGGTGCACAGGTAATGGGGAAAAAATAAGAACCAAGATACATCATGTACAGGTACAAGCACCCAATGATAAATGTAAATGTATTGTATACCTAAAATGTACCAATAAAAGAACTTAAGAATTAAAAAAAAAAAAGAGTTTGGTGGTGAACCAAGCTATCAGTGGTGAATCTGAGTCTAGGTGCTGTGGGATGTATCTATGCCTTAGGTGTTCTTCTGTGTGTTACTCACAATGTCTATGTGTTCTTAGACATATCTTAATGTTGATAATTATGGCAAGTAACTAGGGAATCAGTCTATGTCACCAGGAGACTTTGTGTATTATGGAGCATACCATGTGGTAGAAGGTATGCCCTGGTGTTGCAAGGGATGTGTCCTTGCTGTGTTGCATTTCGGAGTTTTGTACTGCTATTCTGGGTGTTGTGTGGCCAATCTGAGTGTTATGGGGACATATGTTAGTGTTGCAGGTTTAGTCTGTTTCCCAGCATGTATGTGTGCTGTGAGGAAAGCCTAAGTATTGTGGAGACAAGCAAATACTTTAGGGGGTCGTTCTACATGTTGTATGGATAGTCTTTTCTCATGCCAGTCTAGTTGTTATGGGACAGGACAGGCTAACACATTTCAGTTTAGCTACTTCAAGATAAGTCTGGGTGCTATGGGGAAAAGAGGGGTTTTTGAATAGGCCTGGATCTCATACGCTAGTCTGAGTGTCTTCAAGCGACTCTCAGGGTCAATGCACTACAGGGAGACGGAGTGTTCCGAAGTGACTTTGGGGATTGATGGCATGTCTATACATCAAGGGATTTTATGTTTATTTCTCAGCATTTCTGTATGCTCAAAGCTAAATCTTGTTGCTATGGGAATCAGAAACCTATTTTTTCATGACCGACTAGTCTATGTTGTCTGGGGATTATATGCAGTATGGAGAAATGTACATGTATTCTTGGGAATGCCTGGGGATCACAAGGTGATTTTGTTTGGTAAGGGACGTGGATAAATGTATTACAGCAAGTCTTAGTATTGTAATGTATATCTATAGTAGTAAAAAGTGCCTGTTGTCTAGCATTTATATGTACTTGAAAGTGTTGGTGTTGTGAAGGAGGATATCTCATGAGATGAACAATTGTTTTGTGGGAAGAATTTGAGGACACATCTGTGTATTGTGGTTCCTGTTGGGATGTTCTGCAGCTACTCTCAGTGATGGTGAGCCACCCTGCATATGGAAGGACGAATCTCTGTACTTCAGCTGAGTCTGGGGACTATGGGGCAAGGCCAGTCAAAATGGGATATGTCTTTGCCTTTTTGGTTCTATGTGTATTTGTCAACACTTCTGCACTAGCCTAGGTTTCGTACAGACAAGGAAGTGTTTCATAGAGCCAATCTGTGTATTGGTGGCAGAGCCTGTGTATGTCCACGTATTGTGAGGCATGTCTCTGTGTTATGGTTTTATCCACTGATCGGTGGGCTACTGTGGTGTCTGGGGTGTGAGTCTGTATGATGTGGAGTGAATTTTGGTGCTCCAGGGCCAGTCTTGGTCTTCCGCAGTAAAGCTGTGTGCTCCAGAGCATGTCTGTCATTGTGTTTTTCTGTGTGCAGACCACCCTTCACCGAATGTGCTGCTCTGAGGAAAGTTGTAACAGAAGTTACTTTGCGTGGGCAATCTGTGTGTGTGACAGGGACAGACTGTTGATTTGTGGCTACTGTTATGTCTTGTGGGGTATTTCTGACAGTTTTGAGTCAAACGACTATGATAAGGGGTGTGTATGTGTGTGATGGAGCAAGTGTTATGAGTCATATGTGTACATTATGAGATGCTTACTGTGTTAATGTGTGTTAACATGTCCTGTTCATGAGGCAAATCCTCCTCTTATATAGGCAAGACAATGTTTTGTTGGACAAGTATGTATGTCATAGGGAAAATCCGTGTTGTGGGTCATGCTTCATTTGTGTGTGTTGTAAAGTCAGTCTGGTTATTGTAGTGAAGTTCATGTGTCATGATACTGTACTTTGGAAAAGTCTATGTGTTGTGGATTGTTTCTAGGAATTCTAGTGAATTCTTTGTATTGTGGAGCTAATGTGGTGTTCGGAGATGAGCATTACAAATGCCTTTATGAGCTGTGATTAAGAAAAATACAGTGAATGCTGCTACTGAGTACCATGCAACAGAAAGGCAGGCTTGTAAAAACATTGCTGTTTGTCCTCATCTGCCTTATTCATCAATGTGGCACCCTTAGACTTCTGGCTCTTCCCCAAAGTCAAAATGACCATGAAAGGTAAATGTTTTGAATTAATTAGGGCCATAGAGGCAGCCACGTCAGCATAACTAAAGATGATCAATCACAAGGGAGGCTTCCATGACTACTTCAGAAAGTGGCAAGAATGACAGGATAAGTGTTTGAAGTAAGCCAAAGTATTGTGAGGGTGATTCATGGCAGTGTGTTTTTTACTGTATTTTTTTAATTCAAACACACACTGTATTTTGTAATCATGCCTCACATATTATGCAGCAAGTACATGTATGACAGTAAGCATTTAGTTGAACTAGAATTGAGTTTTTCCCTGGACAAGTCTCTATATCAAGGCTATATTTGTACATGGCAGCGTGTGCCTAGGTGTAATGCGATTAGTCTAGCTGTTATGCAGACACTGTGTTGTGTGCAAGATGCTTCTAGGTGTTGTGGACTAAGTGCAGTGAATATAGGTAGTGAATGGAAAGAGTAGTGACAGGGTGAGTTGTGATGGGATTTGTGGCTTCACAGGGGATTTTCAATATACAGCATGTTGTTGCAGGTTGACTCTTACCATTATGTTCCAGTTCCTTGTGTAGTAACAACAATAACAACAACAAGATCAGCTAACATCAGTAACACTAACTCTTACCAGGTGCTCTTCTAAACACTTTATAGACCTTAACACATTTATTCCTCTTAATAGTTGTATGGCACAAGTATTTTTATTATTCCTAATTTACAGATGAGAGATCAAGAAACTTCTTCAAGGTCACAAAATCTGTAATGCCATATGCAGGATTTGAACCCAGACAGCTGGAGCTCTGAGTATACACTTTATACCTAAGAGGGAGACTAGACATCATGGGCCGATTAAGTTGTGCCTAGGGAGGTGGAAGCTAATTCTGCCTTGTGCCAGTCTGAGAGCTGTGACGTGAGTTTTTGTATTGTGAGCCTGCCTTTGCTTTGTGTGAGTCTGGGTATTTTAATGAGTCTGCATGTTGTGGGATGAATTCGTGCATGTGTTGCGAGGTGATACTGTGCATTTAGAGGCGTGTTTGTGAGTAGTAGGGGAATCTCCATGTTAGGAGAGAATAATCTGTGTGCAGGAGGGTGTGTTTGAGTGGTAGAGGACATATCGCTGAGGTCAACATGTATGTATGTTAAGTTGTAGGTCTTTGCCTTGTGGAGTGAGGCAAGGTGTTGTGTATCCACTCTATATGTTGTGAGATGGTCTGCATACCATGGAATGGATCTGTATGTTGTACAGCAGACTTCATTTCAGTGCACTTCTTGTATGCTCTGAATATGGTAAGTTTAGGGCTCTAGTTATGCTCTGTAGGGTTTGTGGGTATTACGGTGGGGTGTCTGTGCTTTGTAGAGTGTTTCTAGATGTCCTGGGGTTAGTTTATATATTATGCAATAAATGTTTATGTTGCCAGATGATTGTAGGCATTGGGGATGGGCTTTTTTTGTTTTAGTAGAAATGGTGGTAATGGGTAGGGGCATGACTGTAATCTAGATTAACATCTCTGATAACAGTTCTCATATATCAGGCACTGTACTAAACACTTAACATATCTTAATTCATTTACTATTCACAGTAAGCCTCTCAAGTAAGTACTACTGTTATCTTTGTTTTACAGATGAGCAAACTGAAGAACAAAGAAATATACTTACCCATGGTGATACATTTAGCAAGGGATGGGATCTGGATTCAAACCCAGGTGTTCTGGGTCCAGAGGCCTTGCTCTTAACCATTGCAAAAGCTGTATCTCTGTTGAATGCCAGAGTTGTAGCTCAACAGTATCGTAAAGCATGACTGTCCACTCAAATAGAAATCTTTGCGAAGGAGGGTAATATGTGTGCTGTGAGTCTACGCAGTGGGAAATGTTCATGTACACTGTAGGTTTTGTGCTCCAGACTAAGGTGTGTGTTGTGATGCAATCCTGTTCATTGTGGAATAAATCTCTATTTACAGGCATGCTGTGAATTTTAAGGTATGTCTAATATTGTGGGTGTGACTTTAAGGCAAGTCCAAGTGTTGTGGGGTAAGTCCGTGTCCTGAGCACATAGGGTGGTGAGTCTTAGTGTGCAGCAGTGTATATGTGAGTTGTGAGAAGAGTCAGTGTATTGATGGGAGAAGCTGCATTTTGGTGCAGTTCTGCACACAGCTTACACTATGAGCAGCAGTGTGAGCAGTGTAACCAGTCTCGGTGCTTCTGGTAAATCCAAAGCAACACTTGACAACTGGTTTTAGGTGTTTTAAAGCACGTGTCCACACTGTGTAGCCACTCACTGTAAGCAGTGTGGGTTTGAGGAAATGATGCTGGATGGCAAGTCCGTGCCACACCATCACTGTGAGCACCGTGGGGCTGGAGTGTCGCGCTGCAGGATGTTTCCATGTTGGGGGCTGCATAGATGGTGTGGGGTGACTGAGGGAAAAGTGCATTGTGAGGTGCTCCTGCAGCACCCGTGTGTGTTGTGGAACAAGTTTGTCCATTGTAGTGCCCGCCTGTGTGCTGCAGCGTCACGTGTGCACTGTGACGTATGCCCATGTATGACCGTGTGTCTGCGGAATCCGGGGTGTGTTCTGGTGACAGCGGGCCATGGGGTGTGTGGTGAGGGTGAGCCTGAGGGGAGGCCAGATGTTGTAGGACGAGAATGGCCGTAAAGTGTTTCCACAGTGTGCTCACTGTGTTTGTTTGTTATGAAATGCACTGGTCCACTGAAGGGCAACTGGTGTGTTGTGATCCAAGCCTGTGCATTGCCGTGTTATGTATCTGCTGCACACCACAAAGCTGGAACTCTGTGTGGTGGATAAATTTGACTGAGTGCTATGGGAACTGTCTGGACTGTGGGTTCAGTCCTGTTTCGTGGGGTAAATCTGGCTGTGTAGCCCGAGTGAGTCAGTGTCCTGCTGGGACAGTCAGTGTCCTGTGCCCTGGGGTGAGTCGGTCTGTCGCAGGAGTCTTAGGGTCGAGGCATGGGTCTTCGAGCTATGTCATGGGTCTGTGCTCTGAAGGGAAAGTCTGCATTGTGGAGAGACGCATGTGCTAGAGTGAGAGTCCATGCTGTGGACAGTCCAGTCTGTGTTCTGTGCTACGGGGACTATCTGCAGGCTGTGAGAGAATCCCTGTTCCCTGTCATAAGTTTGTGTGTCTGTGCATCCTAGGAGGAGTCTGATTGATATGAAGACAGTCTGTGAGGTTGGGATTGTCTCTGCAGGGCAAGTTTCTGTCCTGTGGCCCCTGTTCGGTGTCCCTCAGATGGGTCTCCGTGTTAAGGTGAACCTGTGAGCATCGTTGGGAGAATCTAGTGATGTGGGAAGTGACCCTGTGCTGAGGGGCAAGTCTCTTGCTGTGGTGGTTATGGCTATGCCTTGAGGTGTGCTTGTGTGGTTTAGGGCAAGTTTGTGTGCAAGTCTGGGCCTGGAGGTGATCCGTGTGGGCATAAAAGAGTGAGTTGTACACTGCTGGCACAAGTCTTTTTCCAGGCAAGTCTCCCTTAAAATCTAAAAATAACAATAGACAACACTTTTTTAATGGTTACTATGCACCCGACACTGTTCTAAAGGTGCTTCTAGTCTCCTCATTTTTCATCTGTGGAAACTGAGGCACAGAGAGAATAAGTAATTGTCTCCTGATCATGCAACTAACAAGTGATGGAGATTTGAAACTAGGCAATCTTGTTTCCTGTCCCCACCCTGTATGGATTTCCTTGGTGCCCTGAGATTCCCTCATTTCCAACGTGAGAGTGCCTCACATTAGAAAGACATTGTGGTGAGTGCTGAAAACATCAAGTGCAGCTGATTTGAGAAGAAATATCAAGAGGCGCAAAGCCTTCAGAGGGTCAGGGTTTTTTTTTTAACACAATAGTGATGTCAGTTTAGTACTGTACAGAAAAACTGACGTCATTCATGCCTGCAGAGTTACTCCTTCTGCCACTGCGGGCCCCTAAGACCCCTCCCCTGGCCCCACAGCCCTATTTTGCTACTACAGAGGAGCGAGTGCGCATGTGCTGGCCTGGCGAGCTCCGTAACCTGGGAAACCAGCCTCCAGTCAGAAGCAAGTCAGAGCCTAATTGGGCAAGTTGGAATGACGGGGCTGTGCCCATGGGTCAGAGGGGCTTCTTGCAATAACAGTGGGAAAGGAAATCTCTCCCTCATCCCTCTGTCCTTTATTCTACAATCAGTAAATGCCAGAGGCCAGGTCAGAAGTCAATAGTAAAAGAAGGCAGTGTTGGAGTCGGGCTCAGCAGGTGTAATAGGTGGTTTTTTAAGAATTGACAAATCTTTCTATCAGCAGTATTTAACCCATCTCCTACCAAAAGACTCTGGGTTTTATGTCTTGAGCCTTCCACCTGCAGTGAAAAGAAGGGGACCATTTGGGGTGTTTCCCCTATCTGGAAGAGATGGTAACAGTGGTAGATTGGATTTGGACTCAATCTCTACATCAGACTACTGTCAGCAATAGCCTGGCAAACATTTTTATTTCTGCTCCTCACAAATTTCTTACATTTTCCTGTTATACCATTCTAGAAAATTCCAGGAACTGAATCCAGACAGCTTTAACTCTGCAAGTACCTGAGGAATAAAAAAAGAGGTTGAAAGAGGAGCCTTAGGAAGGCCACCAGTCCCCTTTTAAACACACAGTTGGGCCCTCACTGTGTCCAAGAGGAATACCACATCTGGGGCAGTGGTTTTCTATAGTCAGTTTCTCAATTTTAATTTGTAGAAAAGTGACAAAAATAAACATTTCAAATATTTTCCATAAAAATTTCTGTTCAAAAACCAGTCTTTCACTGCACAAACATGATGCTCTAGCATGCTGCCAGATGCTGCCAGAAGGGGAGAGTACAACTGCGGAATGTAACCATCTTGGGTAAAGAGGAAAATGGCCAACCTGTGGCAAGCTACACCCTATCTAATGGGAGAACAGCTGTTGCCATTTCAAATCAGTGGAAGAAGCCAGCTTGGATTACTCAATAAGTAATGCTGAAACAATTGGTGACCTATTTAGAAAAAATAAAATTAGATCCCACTTTGCATCACACATCAAAATCAATTTTAGATGGATTAAGAAATTAATTGCAAATGAAGGAGTGAAATCACTAGGGGAAAATACAGGTGAATATTCCCATATACAGGTAAATATTTTAAAGGAAAAAATTTCACAAAATCAATAGCTGACAGATGTAGATATCTAAAAATATAAAGCTGCAAAACGCCAAAATCATCACCACCATCAATGATGAAAATCAACAGGCAAACAATGACTAGAAAAAAGTGTTGTGACCACATATGATAAATAAATTAGGTGATATGTCTTGAGACTGGGGGAGAAACCTTAAACTGGTTCATACCATTTGATCCATGAATTCCACATTTCCGAATTTATCCTAGGGAGAAAAACCAGAAAAGCACACAGAAATTTATATGGAAAGATATTTCTTAAATTATTTATAACATCAAAAACTGCACATATATGCATTCAATAATTGAACATTTAGTGAGACTGCTGTATAATCAAAAATTATTCATCCAAAATAATTACATTCATGTGAGGTATTTTAAAATATGAGGAATTCCTTCCAAAGTCTGCTTAATGAATGAGGCAAAATTAAAAACTGTATGTACATATGATCTTCCTTTTGTATAAAATATATCTCTCTATGCATATATTTGCATATATTCAGAGGAAAAAGACTGATAGTAATTATGTTTACAGTGATTATCTCTGGGTTATGGGATTAGGGATAATTTTTATAGTCATCTGTACACCTGTCCCAATTTTCTGCAGTAGTTTATTTTTATCATAAAGAGGGAAACATTTTTGATAAGATATTTCAACAGTTATATAAAAGCACTGGGAGTACAGAGATGAAAGTCTAGGAACAAAGACAATAAATAAAAAGCAAAGATTAAATACCAATATAGCCCAACGGTAGATGATGCAAGATGAATTCTTCAGTACCACAGCGAGATTACAGCATTATTTGCATGTTAGTATGTATAGAATTTCTTATACAAGATGGAGTCCTGGAAATTTTTCTTGGCTACACCAGAGAGTGGTCACATGTCTCTAGATGCGTCAGTCACTCTCTTAGCCGCAGTGCTCTGCTGATGCCCCCTCCCTCTGCCTTCACCATGCTCTCTCCCTGTTCCCTGTAAAACATGCTACCATCAGACATGTTCAACTTAGGAAGTGGCCCATGTCATACACTTTCCAAAAAGCTTTTTCATCCTTACTGTTCTTCTTTGATTGCCGCTTTACCATCTAACTCAAAAATCTATTTATTTTGTTTTCTGCTTTCTTCTCATTCAAATGTCAAAACAATCTGAATTCCAAAGAAATATTTTTAAATACCATGTCACTTGCTTTTCCTTCTTCTTGGTGAAACTGGCCTATAAAACCTACGCATTTCCAGGCATATTTCAGAAACATACAGAAAAGGTGTGTCAATAGGAATCTCTGCTATGCTTTTCCCAGCCTTTTCAAAAAAGAAGAAAACCACTAAGAACATTGGCTTTACTGTATAAATTGATGTTCAATAACAAAATGAATTTTTCAAACAAAGCACAGTCGCAATATTTGCTACTTTTTTTTTCATTCTAAGGCCTAATTTTCATTTTTTCATCCGATACATTAAGCAATCGCTCTTACTATTATTACAGGCTGCCCTCTTTCTTGCGTTCTCTCCCATATAGATATTTTGTCACACAATTTTCTTAATTTAAGAAGAATAGTATCCTTTTCTCCATCGCAAAATAATATTTCTCTCATGCCACACACTAAAAAAACCAAACATGAAGCTAAAGCCAATTTCTCATTTCAATAACATCTCTACTGCATCTTCTTTAAGGAAGTATCTTACCAGAATTACAAGGGGAAGAGTCTGTATCTCCTTCTAGCAACTCACTCACCATTTAAGAAGCAAGCTTTAAACTAGAAAAGTAACCGAGGAATATTTAGAATTCAATCCACCATCCCAGCGCCACTGACTACAGAAATTCCTACACAGTCCTGTTTTACTGCATTCCATCAAAACATGTCATTTGCTTTAAAAAGTGGAGCCTTGATAAGTATTTTACGAAGGCTTTCTTGGCTACTTACCAGTTGCATACTTTCTGTCTTTTCAGCAGCTCTGAGGCTGTCGCACTGAAGGGGAGGGGGAAGACAGCAACGCAACGCAGCAGCGTTGAAAATGAGCTGGGCTCTGAAGAAGGGATTAGCCCAATGGAAAGAAATAAATTGCCTTGAGATTATTCTCCAAAACCCTTCACAATAGTAAAATCATGCCAAGTAGTATAGCTAAAATGCGCATGCTCATCAGAGGAGACTGATTAGTGGGGAAACCTCTGATCCAAAACATTCTTCAGTTGCCTTAATTTCCAGTGGAACCCCTACAAGACCGTGGGCTTTTGACTCTTCCGTCTCCTAGCAACGTTCTCATTGATATTTTTTTCCTGCAGTAGTCCTACTAGGCATCAGAGAACATTGGCAAGGTCGAGTCTCTGAGGAAGAACATTCCCATTTCATTATCTAATATATGATTTCCCCAGGTAAGTAATACATAGAGTCAGCAATTCAATAACAAGGTATCCTGAGGAAATTTTCTGATTCAAGTGACATTCCACAATGAGAAGCTGAGATTCTCTTGTCCCCTTTGTTAGCATGATGCTGTCAATCAACCTCTTCTGGAATGCGAATTTGCTTCATGCCAGAACTGCACACTTAAATAGTGATAAATTCTATCTTTTTTACATTTTACTACAAAGGGCAGAGCCATCCATTCGTGTCACAAAAGTGTGCTAAGTCTCATCACAGTCAAAAGACAGTGCTGGGAACAGGGATTACAAAACTCAATATAAGACAGTCCACTCCCTTTCTGAAAATTCAGAATCTAACAATCTGTACAGGTTGCAAAATAGACTCATTTTATTTATCTTTTTCTTTCAACAATTTTGGGTAACAAAATTAGGTAAATGAAGTTGTTATACAATCTTCCCCCAAAATAATGAATTCCCAGAAGGTGGAGAAAATAAGGAAATACATAATTTTAATGTGTAAATATAACTGTGTACATCTCAATTGATAAATGTACACTTTCACTTATAGTGTAGATTTATTTTCACAAATTCATTCATTACAGAATGACTATTGAGTACTTTGCATAAAATTTTAAAATTAATTTAATTTTTACCAGGTAGAAAATACCTGAAAATCAAGTTTAATGCTTTATACTAAAACAAAAGAAAGAGCATAAGTACTATTTACTGTGCATTTATTATATCCCAGATGCTTTTATACATACCAAGTGATGAAGAACTTAATATTATCACCACTACATAGATGAAGAATTGGCAGGGATTAAGAGAACAGGGTTACTAACCTAAAACTCTTGCTATTAATCACTATATCATCCATTGTACCTTTCTTATTGGTATATATTTATGATACATAATAATTACATTTGTTTGGGGGCAATAGACCATAGACGGATAGATAGAGATTGTGAAACATTCTAGAAAAACAACTGGCCCATACCTTTCAAAATGTTATTGTCATACTTTAAGAGGGATACTTTTCTAGATTAAAGGAAATTAAAGGACTGAATTTAATGAGTGATCCTTGATTGGACCTTGGGAAGAAAGTAACACAGCTCTGAAAGACAGGATGATATACTTGTTCCTATGAGACACATGTTGAAGTACTGGGAAACAAAGGGCCCTATTGTCTAAAATTATTCCTGACTGCACATCATGAAGATATGCTGAATGTTTGGGGGAAAAAAGTATTAAATCCAGAAAGTAAAGAATAAAATACGTTCAGAAAAATAATTGTTGAACAATAAATCTATGGGAACTTAAAGTAACTTTTAGTGGGGCACTGCCATAATCTCAGCACTTGGAGGAGATGAGGCAGGACGATAGCAAATTCGAGCCAGATTTGGACAATTTAACCCTAACAAAACCCTGTCTCAAAATTTAAAAGTTTTTTAAAAAGCCGAGGATGTATCTCAGTGCAAGGACCCTTGGTCAAACCCAAGTACCACACACATAGCAAAAAGAAAGTTAGAATTCATATCCATTTGGGGCTTAACCACAATCAAGTTTTAATCCCTCAAGAAAATGTTTTTTCACACTGCCCAACTGGATGATGATTATTTGTCAGGCGCCACCTAGTCGTCAAATCCCGATTTACCAGGACTGGAGGATTTCTAATGAACACTAAATTTCATCAAGGATTCATTAAATATTAGTTATAATTCATAGTGCAGTGCATAAATTTTCCTTGCTGTGTATGAATACAACTAAATGCAGTTCCCTTAATTTTCGGTATGCATTCTAGATTGTTGGGGAACGCGTCTGCTGAGATGTCCTGACAAACTAATGAAATCTGACCTAAGTCTTAGTGAACTGCCCAGCGATCCTCCCTGGAAGAGGGTGAGATAAGCAGTCTCATGGGGACTATTTTTCAGAACTTCTCTGCCCTGTAGATGGCTTCCAGGAGGCTGTTTCTCATCCACCTTCCTCCTTCCAGTGAGCCATGGGATTTTTCATCTTGCTTGCTCCCGTGTGGTCTGGTTTCAGGCTGTCGAGCTGTTTAGATGGGAGTATGGAAATAGCTTCTCCGTGATGCAGCCACCCACTGCTCAGGTCATCCTTCGTCTAGCCCCGCTGGCTCACTGTCTTCCTATGGGATTAAAGATGAAGGAGCTGAGCCCGTGATATTCTTGCTTAAGCCATCCCTTAGTATCAAACTGTCTGCATGTTTAGGCACACTGCATTCTTACTGGCCAAAGCTATGAGTGGCAAACCCACCCTAGAAGGTCCTGCTGCTTACAGACGGGTTGATTGCTTTACAGGAACATTTTTTCCTTCTCAAAATTAAGGGGCTAGATTTAGAAAATTGCTTGACCTTTTCTGATTTGAGAAACCTTTAAACAATAATACAACTCTGATTTTTAAAATTAGTTTTTAGGTCAGAGGATTTAGCTCAGTGGTTCCGGCGCCTGCCTTGCAAGCACAAGGTCCAGAGTTTGATCCCCTGTACCAAAAAAACAAACAAAAGTAAAATTATTTTTTAACTTATGTGATTTGTGGTAATAATTTTAAAGTGCAATATTAATGATTTGCTTAAATTTGCATCCACTGAAAATATTTTATTATATGTAAAAAAGTTGATCTCTAACTCAGAATAAGCAATATGATTAATAAAACCCGTATAATGGTCAAAAGTAACATCATCAACTCCCAGCCTTCACCTGGGTAATAAACCAATTCAGTGACTGAGTTATGGGCATGATCAGCTGGCTGCTATTAACCACTTTACGATATATACTCAAAGGAAGCACACAACTTTTTTATAACAAGGAAATGACAATTTTATTGATTTTTTAAACTATCACCTTTAAAATTTCCATGAATTATCATCTTTAAAATTTAGAACCTCTGAAATAGCTTTACAACCACCAGGGAAGTTTTGACACTAGCAATAGGAGATGCTAAATTAGACTAACACAAAGAGTTTTAGAGAAATTGATGGCAGCACTTAACTTTATCCAGTAATCCTCAAATGAGTATACTTACTCTTTTAACTTCCCTAGTCTAAACTGCCATCATCTCTGGCCTAAACAATCCCAATAGCTTCCTATTTTCCTGTGGCCTTTGCCAATATGTCCTTTATAAAGTAGCCAGAATGATTTCTCTAACACAATTTTAATTGAAATATAATTCCATAGAGTGAAAGACACTGATCTAAAGTACATATTTGAATGAGTTTTTTATTTTTATTTTTTTTTCTTGGTATCGGGGATTGAACTTGCGTCCTTGTGCTTGTGAGGCAAGCGGCACAACCACTGAGCTAAATCCTGGCCCTGAATGAGTTTTTTAAGTGCACAGACATATCGGGGTATAGAACTCAGAATCATTTCCCAAATTTCACCTGTGGACATCAGTAAAATGGCAGAGTAAGGGATTCCCGGGCTCCATCCCTCCAGAGAGACAACTAATGAGCTCATAAAAACGATCAGATTCAACTTTGTGCTGAATCCCAGAGTCTAATAAGAGAAATTACAACCTGGAAAAAACTCGGTGAAGAAAGAAGTTGCTACTTTATTGTAAGAGAGTGCTGGGGCATTTTACACTGCTCACTTGTCATCTCTCCCTAGACAGGTGGCAGCTATGGAGAGGTCTGCCCACACTCCTGGTACGTGTTGTTAGAGAGAACAATAGGAAACATATCCTCAAAGAACAGGGAAAATATTCCCACAGTGTTTGTGGGTTTAATCCTATCTGCTGGTGCCCCAAAGTGTTAGCATTAGGACTTGCCTTTGTGTTGCTTCAAGTCAGAACATTCCTAGGACTGAGAAAGGTTCCAGAGAGGCTTTGGCCTAAAGGAGTTACAAACACAAATATTGGTGGCAGCAGCCTGCAACAAAGAAAATAATTTTGACAAAAGGCAGGCCAAAAAGACTATGAAGGAAGAAATTAGGAAAAGAAAAATATATGGTCTGGGGGTGGGGGTAGCTCAGTGGTAGACTGCTTTCTTGAAATACATGAGACCATGGGTTGAATCCCAGTACCAGAAAACAACAAGATTTTTGGAGAGAAAAAGGAGGAATAAAGACTTTAAAAGCTACCTAAAATTGACAGTATCGAAGGGGGAAGTTGAGAGTTCTATAATATTGTTGGGGACTGTAATACCTCACTTTTGTAATGGACAGAAAAACTATATAGAAGATCAAAAGGAAAAAAGGGGATTAAATAATATAAATGAACTAGATTTATCAGACATACGTACAGTACTCCACACATCCACAAAAGAACGCATATTTGTATCAAGTGCATGTGGGACATTCTCCAGGATAAACCATATCCTAGGCTAATTTTAAAAGACTGAAATCATGAATTATTTTCTTCAACCACAATGGATGAAACCAGATATAGTAACAGGAGCAGGACAAAAAAAATTCCTAAAAATGTAGAAATCACACAATATACTTTGAAACAACCAGTGAGTCAATAAAAAGTTATAAGTAAAATTAGAAAATACTTTTAGCCAAATGAATATGAAAACACCACACACCAAAACCTATAGGATGCAGCAAAAACAAGGCTCAAAGGGCCATTGTTGTTTTTAACATTTAACATTCACAATTTAAAACAAAAAAAAGGGTACCAAGTGAATAAAGTAACTTTACCTTCTAAGGAACTAAAAAAAGAACAGGAAGCAAAATCCAAGGCTAACCGAAGGAAAGAAATAATATGATTAGAACAGATATAAATAAAACAGAGGATAAAAAAATAGAAAAAACAAAACCAAAAGTCAGTCCTTAGGAAAGATTGACAAAATTGACGGAATTTTAGCTCAACTGATCAAAAAATAAGAGAATACGCGAGTTATTAAATAATGAAAATGAGGTTACCACAGACTTTATAAAAATTTTTAGAATATTATGAGAAAATCTATAAGCTTTATAGAATTTTTAAAAAATATGAGAAAATGTAATAAAAAATTGTATACAAATTAGATAGTTTAGATGAAATAGACAACATAGAAACATAAACAATACCAAAACTGATTCAAGAATATATAATCTAAACAAACTAATGAGATTGAATCAATAAATAAAAACTTCCTGACAAAAATAAAAACACTCACGAGATGACTTTACCTGTAAATTCTCTCAAAGAATTAAAGTCAGTAACAATCCTCAAACTCTTTCAAACATGAAAGAAAAGAGAACACTTCCTAACTGATTCAGTGAACCATCTTACCCTACTACCAAAGCCCGGTATAAACATGATAAGAAATCAAAACTATGGATGGATGTGTCTTATATAGATGCAAATAACCTCAACAAAATACCAGCAAACTGAATTTAGCAGCATATTAATGGAAGTATGCATTCTGAACAAGTGAATTTATCCCAGAGAACAAAGTTACATTAATCAAAACAGTGTTACACTGGTATGAGAATAAACATAGATCGAAGGAAAAGATGTTAGAGTCCAAAAAGTCAACTGATTTTTGACAAGGATACAAAGACCGTTCAATGGAGAAATAAGATTCTTTACACATATTGTGCTGCTACAAATGGATATCCATATTCAAAGAATTAAAATTGGACCATTAATTCACATAATATAAAAAAGTAATTCCAAATGAGTCAAAATCTAAATATAAGAGCTAATATAATAAAAATCTTAGAAGGCAATATAGAGATGAATCTTCATGACCGCAGATTTGGCAATAGATTCTTAGATATGACCCCTAAAGCTCTAACAACAACAACAACCAAAATGAAAATTGGAGTTCTCAAAATTCAAACCTTTTGTGCTTCAAAAGGTACTATGAATAAAGTGAAAACACAATTTACCCAGTGTGAGGAAATGTGAGCAAATCATACATCTAGTAATAGTCTAATATCAGGAATATCTAAAGAACTCTCAAAAACGCAACAGCAAAAAGAAGTGCATGATTAAAACCTAGGCAAAAGACTTGAATACACATTTCTTTGGGGAAGATACACAAATAGCCAACAAGCATGTGGAAAGATCGTCAATATCGTTAGTCAGCAGGGAAATGAAAATCAAAACCACAGTTGGGGACCACTTCACACCATGAATATTGTTATAATTTTAAGTAGTGGAAAATAATGTTGATTAAGAAATAGGAAACTTGAACACTGCTCATGGAGGTGTAAAATGGAGTGGCCACTGTTAAAAACACTTTGGCCGTTCTTTGAAAAGTTAAAATTGCCATATGACCCAACATCTTCACTCCCTAGTCACATATCCTCAAATTCTGAAAATAGACATTATACTATTGCCTATGACTATTTGCCTGGCTGTATTTGCAGTGAACTATATTTCCACACTCTGAGGTTATTATAGATGCCAATTAAACTTGCACTTACAAGAAATCACTACATTTCATCATGTAGTAATTTTCATTTGCTAGGTACCCGGGAGAAATGCATCCAATTAATCCTTCTATCAAATGTGGACACAGTGAGGGGAACTAGTAGGAAGTCAGATAATTGATATTCAAACACAAATAGAAGCAATAGGTTCTACCATTTTACAGAAGAGTGGGAGGGTTGGAGTTAATGACAACCTGTTATATATTTACAGTAACTAGTACAGGGGAGCTCAAAAGCTCCAAACACAAAGTAATAAGAAGGAGAGGGAAATGTTAATTACCCTGATTTGTTCCGTGCATATTATATCCGTTTATTGAAATATCACACTAGGCCCCAAAAGCATGTATAATTACTATGTGTTATTCAACTTTAAAATGTTTAAGGAGATGAAAATGTTAACTACTGTACTCTGATTTGATCATTATACACGTATTGAATTGTAATACAGTACCCCACACATTTATGTAATTGAAATGATAATTTTAAACATATATATTTTATAATGGACACAGCAACTGCTTTTACAAGACTAAGTTACCTGAATCCGTATTCTCCCATCCATAACAAATGATCTACAACGTAATCTAAATCCATTCTGCTCAGGTTTCTTACTTGGCAGATGTTCAGTTCCTACTATCTCATGTATCCAAATAAATTGACATAAAGAATTTTTAAAATTAATTTTATTGGTACATTTTAGGTACAAAATAATGACATTCATCATTGGAAATTTGCACCTTTACAAAATCTATCTTGGTTCTTATTTTTCCCCCTTCCCCTGCCCTCCCTTCAACCCCTCCATCCCTCCCTATTTACAGTGACTTTGTTTCCTTTTTTTCATTTTCTCATATTAGTTCCATTCTCTTCTTTCCTTTCCCCTACCCCTCCCAATTCCCCTTCCCCTTTGCCCCTTTTCTTCCTATTTCACGCTATTATACCTTTTAGTCCTTATTTACACTTTCAGTTTCTCACACTAGAGAAACTATTCAATATTTACACATGTGTCCTATTTATTTCACATAACAGTATTGCCTCAATGTGCATCCACTTAGCTATAAATGTCTCTAGTTTCTCGTTCTTTATGGCTGAGTAATACTTCATTTTATTAAAAAACACCACATATTCTTTATCCAGTCTCCAGTTGATGGGCAATTGGGCTGCTTCCAAGTTTTAGCTATTACAAATTGTGCTGCTGTGAACATGGGTGCACATATATCACAGTGGTATGTTTCTTATAATTCTTTGGGGAAGATACCCAGCAGGGGAATAGCGGGGTCAAATGGGACTTCCAGTCCTAGTTCTTTGAGGTATCTCCATACTGATTTCCACAGTGCTTGCACCAGTCTATACTCCCACCAGCAGTGGAGCAGGGTTCCTCTTTCCCCACAGCCTCGCCAGCATTTGTTTTTGGTTGATTTCATGATAGCAGCCATTCTTTCTGGGGTGAGGTGGAAACTCAGCATTGGTTTCATTTGCATCTCTTGAATGACCAGTGATGTTGAACATTTTTGCATGTGTTTATTTGCTATTTCTACTTTGTCTGAGAAATATCTGTTAATTTCAGATGCCCATTTTTGGATTGGGTCTTTAAATTTGGGAGGTCTGATTTTTTTTTTAAGTTCTTTATAGATTCTAGATAGTACACCTTTGTCTGAGGAACAGCAGATGAAATTTTCTTCCCACATTGTGGGTTGTCGCTTCACACTGCTGGTGGTTTCTCTTGCTGTGCAGAAGCTTTTTAATAAGAAGAGATCCCACTTGTTGATTGTGCTAGTTCATGGGCAACTGAGGTTTCGTTCATAAAATCTTTTCCTACACCAATGTCTTCAAGGGATCTACCTGACGGACCGCGGATTTAGCTCAGTGGTTCTACTGCCTGCCTCACAAGCAAAAGTACCAGAAATCAATCCCTGGTACCAAAAAACAAAAGTTCTACCTAAGCTCTGTTCAGCTGGTTCAGCGTTTCTGTTTTAACATTTAGATCTTTAATCCATTTTAATTTTAGTTTAGTGCATGGTGAGAGATATAGGTCTAGTTTTAATCTTTGGCAATTTGAAATCCAATTTTTCCAGCACCATTTATGAAAGAGGCTATCTTTCCTCCTGTGAGGGTGTTTGGCTCCTTTGTCGAAGATGAGGTGGCTGAGTGTGTCTGCAGTTGTTTCTGCATCTTCTAATCTGTTCCACTGGTCCACAGGTCTGTTTCTTTGCCAGTAGCATGCTATTTATGTCACAGTAGCTTTGTAGTATAGCTTCAAGTTGGGGATTGTGATATCCCCTGCCATGTCTCTGTTGCCTAGAATTGCTTTTGCTCTTCTGGGTCTCTTCTTGTTCCAAATGAATTTGTGGATTGTTTTCTCAAGGTCTATGAAGTATGCTGCTGGGATCTCAACTGGAATTGCATTAAATCTATATAGCAGTTTTGGAAGTATGGCCATTTTTACTATGTTAATTCTTCCTACTCAGGAGCAAGGGATGTCTTTCCATTTTCTGATATCATCTTCAATCTCTCTTTTCTGAGTGCTATAGATTTCAGAGAAGAGGTGTTTTCTTTTGTTAGGTTGATTCCTAGGTATTTCAGTTTTTTGGATGCTATTGTGAAAGGAATTTTTTGCCCTTTTTCTCTCTCACTGAGGCTGTTGTTCATGTAAAGAAAGGGTATTGATTTTTGTATGTTGACCTTGTAACCAGCTACTTGACTGAATTTGGTTATTAAGTCTAGAAGACTTTTGGTGGAGTTCTTGGGGGTTTCTATATAGAGCATCATGTCATCTGCAAATAATGACAATTTGACTTCTTCATTTCCTATCTTTATTCCTTTTATTTCTTTCTCTTGTCTAATTGCCATGGCTGATGTTTCCAAAACTATATTGAACAGAAGTGGTGATAGCGGACATCCTTATCCTGTTCCTGATTTTAGTGTGAAGGATATCAGTTTTTGACCATTTAGTATGATATTGGCTGTTGGTTTCTCATAGATGGCTTTTATCAGATTGAGGTAGAGACTGTCTATTCCAATTTTTTGTAGGGTTTTTATCATAAATGCATGTTGGATTTTGTCAAATGCTTTTTCTGCATCTATTGAGATGATCATATGGTTTTTGTCCCTGGCTCTCTTTATATAGTGTATTACATTGATTGATTTGCATGTGTTGAACCACCCCTGGATCTCTGGGATGAATCCCACTTGTTCAGGGTGTATGATCTTCTTGCTGATCTGCATTCTATTTGCCAGTATATTATTAAGGCGTTTTGCATCGATGTTCATTAGTGAAATTGCCCTATAGTTCTCTTTTTCGGTTGGATCTTTCTCTGTTTTGGGATCAAGGTGATGCTTGCTTCCAGGAATGAATTTGGGAGTATTGCTTCCCTTTCAATTTCATTGAAGAGTTTAAACAGTAGTGGCAGTAATTCCTCTCTAGATGCCTTGTAGAGTTCGGCAGTGAAGCCATCAGGACCTGGACTTTTCTTAGGTGGTAAGTTTTAAATTATGTTTTCAATTTCATTGATTGTTGTTCGGTTCTTTGGAATTTGTAGGTCTTCTTTGTTCAACTTGGTAATTCATACGTATCTAGGATTCTGTCCATTTCTTTGGTGTTTTCCATCTTATTTGCGTATAGGTTCTTGAAATAAGTATTGATGATCCTCTGGATTTCTGCTGGGGCCATTGTAATTTCATCCTTTTCAATCCTAATTGCATGGATTTGGGCCTTTTCTTTTCTTTTTTTGGTAAGTTTGGCTAAGGGTTTGTCAATTTTGTTTATTCTTTCGATGAACCAACTCTTGGTTTCATTGATTTTTTGTATCATTCTCTTAGTCTCCATTGCATTGATTTCTGCTCTGATCTTTATAATTTCCTCCCTTGTATGAGCTTTGGTTTTGTCTTGCTCTTCTTTTTCTAGAAGCTTGAGGTTCAGCATCGGTTTGTTCAATTGGGCTTGCTCTGTTTTCCTAATATGAATATTCACTGCTATGAATTTCCCTCATGAGACTGCTTTCATTGTGTCCCATAGATTCTGATATGTTGTGTTTGCATTGTCATTTAATTGGGGAAATTTTCTGATTTCTTCTTTAATTTCCTCTGTGATCCATTGGTTATTCAGAAGTGTGTTGTTCAGTTTCTGTGTGTTTATGAAGTTCTTGCAGTTTCTTTTGCTATTGATCTCCAATTGCATCACACTATGGTCTGATAATATGCAGGAGATAACTTCAATTCCTTTGCCCTTACTTGAACATGTTCTATGAGTGCGTATGTGTTATATTTTGGAGAAAGACACATGTGCTGCTGTAAAGAATGTATATTCTGATTTTGTGGGGTGGAACACTCTGTAAACATCTGTTAAGTGCATTTGTTCAAGAGTTTGATTGAGTTCTACTATTTCATTATTTATTTTTTGTCTAGCTGATCTATATATTTGTGTCAGTGGGCTATTGAGGTCCCCCACTACTATCATATTAGTACTTATTTGATTTTTCATGTCTGTTAGTATCTGTTTTATATAGTTGGGTGCACTACTATTTGGTACATATATATATATATTTCTTAAATTAAATTCTTTTATTGGTACATTGTAGGTATATAACACAATTACATTTCTCATTGGGAATTGTACCTTTATATAATGCATCTTTGTTCTTATTTTTCCCCATTCCTAGCCCTCCCTTCACCCCCTCCACCCTTCCCTATTTACAAAGACTTTATTTCCATTTTTTCCATTTCTCAGCATTTTTCCTTTCCCTTCTTTCCTTTCCCCTGCCCCTCCCACTGCACCTACCCCTTTGGACCTTTTCTTCCTATTTTGCATTATCAATTATTCATTCTAATCATTGCTACATTTTAGGTATACAATATAATGACATTCATCATTGGAAATTTGCACCTTTACATAGTCTCTCTTGGTTCTTATTTTTCACCCATGCCCAGCCCTCCCTTCAACCCCTCCATTCCTCCCTATTTACAAAGATTTTGTTCCTATTTTCCATTTTCTCATATTAATCCCATTCCCTTCTATCCTTTCCCCTAGCCCTCCCACTTCCTTCCCCTTTGCCCCTTTTCCTCCTATTTCACATTACCTATTATACATTTAGTCCATATTTACACTTTCAGTTTCCCACACCAGAGAAACTATTTGGTACTTATACATGTGTGTCCTAATTATTTCACTTAAGAGTATCATCTCAATGTGCATCCACTTAGCTATAGATGTCTCTAATTTCTCATTTTTTATGGCTGAGTAGTACTCCATTTTATTTTTAAAAAGCCACTTTTTCTTTATCCTGTCTCCAGTTGATGGGCATTTGGGCTGTTTCCAAGTTTTAGCTATTACAAACTGTGCTGCTATGAACATGGGTGCACATATATCACTGTGGTATGATTCTTTTAATTCTTTGGGGAAGATCCCCACCAGGGGAATATCCGGGGTCAAATGGGACTTCCAGTCCTAGTTCTTTGAGGTATCTCCATACTGATTTCCACAGTGCTTGCACCAGTCTACACTCCCACCAGCAGTGGAGCAGTGTTCCTCTTTCCCCACAGCCCCACCAGCATTTGTTATTGGTTGATTTCATGATAGCAGCCATTCTATCTGGAGTGAAGTGGAATCTCAGTGTTGTTTTCATTTGCATCTCTCGAATGACCAGTGACCTTGGACATTTTTTCGTGTATTCATTTGCTATTTGTACTTCTTTGTCTGAGAAATGTCTGTTCATCTCAGATGCCCATTTTTGGATTGGGTCTTTAAATTTGGGAGGTCTGATCTTTTTAAGTTCTTTATAGATTCAAGATAGTAGACCTTTGTCTGAGGAAGAGCAGGTGAAGATTTTTTCCCACATTGTGGGTTGTCTCTTCACATTGCTGGTGTTTTCTCCTGCTGTGCAGAAGCCTTTTAATAAGAAGAGATCCCACTTGTTGATTGTTTGTGCTAGTTCATGGGCAACTGAGGCTTTGTTCATAAAATCTTTTCCTACACCGATGTCTTCAAGGGCTCTACCTAACCTCTGTTCCAACTGGTTCAGAGTTTCTATTTTAATATTTAGATCTTTAATCCATTTTGATTTTAGTTTAGTGCATGGTGAGAGATATAGTTCTAGTTTTAATCTTTGGCAAGTTGAAGCCCAATTCTTCCAGCACCATTTATTAAAGAGGCTATCTTTCCTCCTGTGAGGGTATTTGGCTCCTTTGTCGAAGATGACATGGCTGAGTGTGTCTGGAGTTGTTTCTGCATCTTCTAATCTGTTCCACTGATCCTCAGGTCTGTTTCTTTGCCAGTACCATGCTGTTTTTATCACAGTAGCTTTGTAGTATAATTCCAGGTTGGGGATTGTGATACCTCCTGCCATGTCTCTGTTACCTAGAATTGCTTTTGCTATTCTGGGTCTCTTCTTGGTCCAAATGAATTTTTGGATTATTTTCTCAAGGTCCATGAAGTATGCTGCTGGGATCTCTATTGGAATTGCATTGAATCTATATTGCAGTTTTGGAAGTATGGCCATTTTCACTATATTAATCCTTCCTACCCAGGAGCAGGGGATGTCTGTCCATTTTCTGATATCATCTTCAATCTCTCTTTTCAGAGTGCCATAGTTTTCAGAGAAGAGGTCTTTGATTTCTTTCATTAGGTTGATTCGTAGGTATTTCAGTTTTTTGGATGCTATTGTGAAAGGAATTATTTGCCCTATTTCTCTCTCAGTGAATCTGTCATTTGTGTAGAGGAAAGCTATTGATTTTTGTGTGTTGACCTTGTAACCAGCTACTTGACTGAATTTGGTTATTAAGTCTAGAAGACTTTTGGTGGAGTTCTTGGGGCCTTCTATATAGAGTATCATGTCATCTGCAAATAATGACAATTTGACTTCTTCATTTCCTGTCATTATTCCTTTTATTTCTTTCTCTTGTCTAATTGCCGTGGCTAATGTTTCCAGAACTATATTGAACAAGAGTGGTAATAGTGGACATCCTTGTCTTGTTCCTGATTTTAGTGTGAAGGATTTCAGTTTTTGACCATTTAGTATGATATTGGCTGTTGGTTTCTCATAAATGGCTTCTATCAGTTTGAGGTAGAGACCATCTATTCCAATTGTTTGTAGGGTTTTTATCAGAAATGCATGTTGGATTTTGTCAAATGCTTTTTCTGCATCTATGGAGATAATCATATGGTTTTTGTCCTTGGCTCTATTGATATAGTGTATTACATTGATTGATTTTCGTATATTGAACCATCCCTGCATCCCTAGGATGAATCCCACTTGATCAGGGTATATGATCTTCTTGATGATCTTCTGCATTCTGTTTGCCAGTATCTTATTAAGGAGTTTTGCATCTATGTTCTTTAGTGAGATAGGCCTATAGTTTTCTTTTTCAGTTGGGTCTTTCTCTGCTTTGGGGATCAAGATGATGCTTGATTCCCAGAATGAATTTGGGAGTATTGCTTCCCTTTCCATTTCATTGAAGAGTTTAAACAGGAGTGGCAGCAGTTCCTCTCTAAATGTCTTGTAGAATTCAGCAGTGAAGCCATCAGGGCCCAGGCTTTTCTTAGTTGATAAGTTTTTAATTACATTTTCAATTTCATTGGTTGATATTGAGATGTTCAAAATTTTTAGGTCTTCTTCATTCAACTTTGGTAATTCATATGTATCTAGGAATCTGTCCATTTCTTCTGTGTTGTCCATCTTATTGGCATATAGGTTCTGGAAGTAGGTATTGATGATCCTCTGGATTTCTGCTGGGTCTGTTGTAATTTCACCCTTTTCATTCCTAATTGCATGGATTTGGGCCTTTTCTTTCCTTTTTCTGATAAGGTTGGCTAAGGGTTTGTCAATTTTGTTGATTCTTTCGATGAACCAACTCTTGGCTTCATTGATTTTTTGTATCGTTCTCTTAGTCTCCATTGCATTGATTTCTCCTCTGATCTTTATAATTTCCTCCCTTGTATGAGCTTTGGGGTTGTCCTGTTCTTCTTTTTCTAGAAGCTTGAGGTGCAGCATCAGGTTGTTTAATTGGGCTTGTTCTGTTTTCTAATATGCGTATTTACTGCTATGAATTTCCCTCATGAGACTGCTTTCATTGTGTCCCATAGATTCCGATATGTTGTATTGTCATTGTCATTGAATTGAAGTAACTGTCTGATTTCTTCTTTAATTTCCTCTGTGACCAATTGGCTATTCAGAAGTGTGTTGTTCAATTTCCACATGTTTATGAAATTTTTCAAGTTTCTTTTGTTATGGATCTCCAATTTCATAGCACTATGGTCTGATAATATACAGGGGATGACCTCAATTCCTTTACACTTACTTAAACATGTTCTATGTGTGAGTATGTGGTCTATTTTGGAGAATGACCCATGTGCAGCTGAGAAGAATGTGTATTCTGATTTTGTGGGGTGGAAGACTCTGTCAACATCTGTTAAGTTCATTTGTTCAAGAGTTCGATTGAGTTCTAGTATTTCATTACTTATTTTTTGTCTAGTTGATCTATCTATTTGTGACAGTGGGGTGTTGAGGTCTCCCACTACAATTGTATTAGTGCATATATGACTTTCCATGTCCATTAGTATTTGTTTTATATAGTTGGGTGCACTAGTGTTTGGTGCATAGATATTTATGATTGTCATGTCTTCCTCTTGGATTCTTCCCTTTACAAGGATGTAGTGTCCTTCTTTGTCTCTCTTAATCAGTGTTGGTTTGAAATCTACTTGATCTGCAAAGAGGATAGCTACTCCTGCTTTTTTTCAGTTTCCTGTCACATGGAGTATTGTTTTCCACCCTTTAACTTTCAGTCTATGAGTTTCCTTTTGAATTAAGTGTGTTTCTTGTATGCAGCATATTGTTGGATTTTGCTTCTTGACCCATTCTGTCAGTCTATTTCTTTTGATTGGTGAATTGAAACCATTAACGTTGATGGTTATAACTGAAATGTGTTGACTTGTCATTGCCATGACTTTTTCTTTTTGTTGGGTTCTCCCCCTTTGCATTTATTTTCTTGTCATGCCAGATGGGTTCATTCTGCTTTGCTTCCTGGGATTGTGATCCTCAATGTCTGTTCCCAGGTTATTGTGTAAAATTCTTTGGAGTGCTGGTTTGGTATTCATGAAGTTCCTAAGTTGCTCTTTGTCATGAAAGTATCTTATTTCTCCATCAATTTTGAAAGACAGTTTTGCAGGGTACATCAATCTGGGTTGGAGACTGTTTTCTTTTAGGGCTTGGAATATGTCACTCCAAGCTCTTCCTGCCTTGATGGTTTGTGTTGAGAAGTCTGCTGTGATTCTGATGGGCTTTCCTTTGGATGTGATTTGTTTCTTTTCTCTGACTGCTTGCAGAACTTTGTTCTTCTGTTGTGTTTCTGGAATCTTACCAATTATATGCCTATGTGTAGGTTTTTTTTGATCAAGGCTATTTGGAGTCCTATGTGCCTCACTTATCTGTATGTCAAGCTCTTTTCCCCTGCTTGGGAAGTTTTCTGCCATTATTTCTGTGAAGAGATCTTTTATGTCATCTGCACCCTCTCCTGTTTCTTCACTGACTGCAATCAGTCTTATGTTATTCTTCTTTGCATCATCTAGCAGCTGCTGGATTGATTTCTCATGTTCTCTTACAATTTTGAAGCAATTTCCCTTTTCCTGGTCACTAATTGCAATCTTATCTTCTGTGTCTGAAATTCTGTCCTCACATTGGCTCATTCTGCTGTTTCGACTTTCAATGGAGTTTTTCATGTCCTGGAAATCTATTTGCATCTGTTTTATGGATTCCATTTGTTTCCTGTGTTGGGATTCCATCATGTTCCTGAGCTCCTCTCTAGATTTATTAATCATGTCTTGCACTAGGGGAGCAATTTCTCCTCTTATCTGAGAAATTATTTCTGATTTCATTTTTTCCAGATCCCCTTTTGTTGCCAGTTCAGTGGGTCCAGGTGGTTGAGTATCAGAGTGTTCCATCTCATTTCCCTTTGGGGTTGCTGTAGGTGATCTGGGTGTCTGGTTTTGAGAATTATTTGCATGTTTTCTCATTTCGACTGGTGGGAGGTTCTGTTAGTGCCTGCACAGATTACCTCCTCTGAGCTGGGAGAGGTGGGACAGGGGCCGGGAGGAGTGGTAGCAATTGTGTCCCAGAAGCCCTTTCCTGTGGGCTGGGAGCAACGGGAGGAATGGTGGTTGAGAAGCCCCTTCCTCTGGTCCAGGAGCAGTGGGATGGTGGCTCAGAAGCC